>NC_045624.1:27611607-28254285 GCF_009829155.1 Mustela erminea
TAAAAACCTTAACGCAATAGACAGATTACTAATTTAATCTAGAAATAAAAGAGAAAACCAAAATTATAACAAAAGAGAAGTAACCATTAAAACTTTAAGGGGCACCTGGGTGGTTCATTCAGTTAAGTCTGCAACTCTTGGTTTCAGCTGAGGTCACGATCTCAGGATCCTGAGATCAAGTCTCACCTGGGGCTCCAAGCTCAGGGCAGAGTCTGCTTCAGATTATCTCTGTTCCCCTCTCTTTATCCCTCCCTGTACTCACATTCTCTTGCTAAGGTAAATAAATAAATCTTTAAAATAAAAACAGGCAGCACCTGGGTGGCTCAGTGGGTCAAGCCTCTACCTTCCGCTCTGGTCATGATCTCACAGTCCTGGGATCAAGCCCTGCATAGGGCTCTCTGCTCAGCGGGGAGCCTGCTTCCTCCTCTCTCTCTGCCTGCCTCTCTGCCTACTTGTGATCTCTCTCTCTCTGTCAAATAAATAAATAAAATATTTTAAAAAATAAAATAAAAACAATTTTTTTTTAAGATTTTATTTTTTGACAGACAGAGATCACAAGTAGGCAGAGAGGCAGGCAGAGAGAAAGGAAGGGAAGCAGGCTCCCCGCTGAGCAGAGAGCCTGATGCAGGGCTCTATCCCAGGACCCTGAGATCATGACCTGAGCCGAGGCAGAGACTTAGCCAACTGAGCCACCCCGGTGCCCCAAAAACAGAAGTTTTAAGGAAAATAATGAAATTACTTTGTGAAACTGAGCAAAATCAATTTTTTAATAAAAAGATTTATTTGTTTAATTCAGAAAGAGAGAGGGCATGCTGGGGTGGGGAGGAAAGGACGAGCGAGAGAGTCTCTAGCAGACTCCGTGCGGAGTACAGAGCCCACGCAGCGCTCGATGTCAGGATCCTGAGATCACGACCCTCCTCCGGGCGAAACCAAGACTCGATGCTTAACCGACTGCACCAGCCAGACACTCCTGAGCAAATCCATTTTAAAATACAGATGAAACAAATCATTTTCTAAAATAATACAACGGAGGGACTTCCCATTTTTGGCTCCACATGGAAAGAGCTTGGAAGTTGCCTTTCTAGCCCAACAGGGAGTAAATTGCTGAACAGACTGAACCCTGGCAAAGACCACCTGGGCCAGGTGACATGGTTGACCTCATCAGTGGTATGTCATGTTGATAGCACGGGCGCTTGGTTTGAAGTAATGAGAATGACGCTTCATCTCTGTGGCCTTCCTCCTAGACACACAGTCTAAACATGAGGAAAAACATCAGACAAACCACAAACTGAGGGACATTTTACAAAGTATCTCAGCAGTACTCCTCAAAAGCCCTCAAAAAACTCTGAGAAACCGCGCCAGACCAAAAGAGGCTAAGGCACCACTATGACTAAATGCAATGTGATATCATGGGTAAGGTTCCAGAACAGAAAAAGGACACTAAGGAAAAGCTAGTGAAATTTGAATAAACTTCAGAAGTTAGTTAATAATAACATATCAATGTTAGATCCTGAGTTGTGACAAGTGTGCTGTATGTACCCTAATTAACAATCAGGGAAACCAAGTGTTAGCATTCTTTGCTCGATCCTTGAAACTTTTGTAAATCTAAACTATTTAAAATCTAAGTTTATTTTTTTTTAAAGATTTTATTTATTTATTTGACAGAGAGAAATCACAAGTAGGCAGAGAGGCAGGCAGAGAGAGAGAGAGGAGGGAGCAGGCTCCCTGCTGAGCAGAGAGCCTGATACAGGACTCGATCCCAGGACCCTGAGATCATGACCTGAGCCAAAGGCAGCGGCTCAACCCACTGAGCCACCCAGGCGCCCCTCTAAGTTTATTTTTAAAGAGCAATTCAACTGCTTCATATTTCCAATATTTGGGTTAATTCTTTGTGAATTAAAGAGTGATTCTGTTTTTCTTCCTTGTGTTTCATGTTTTGATTGAAGGACAGACCTCTTACATAGAGTTTGAGGTAAATAATATTTGTACCTAGAAACAGCATGTTCTAGGGGCGCCTGGGTGGCTCAGTCGCTGAGCATCTGACTTCGGCTCAGGTCATAATTCCAGTGTCCTGGGTGGGCTCCCTGCTCAGTGAGAAGCCTGCTTCTCCCTCTCCTTCTGCCCCTACCCCTGCTTGTGTGTGCTCTCTCTGTGTGTCAAATAGATAAATAATCTTGAAGAAAGAAGAAAGGAAGAAGGGAAGGAAGGAGGAAGGAAGGAAGGAAGGAAGGAAGGAAGGAAGGAGGAAACAGCAACTCTTCTGCCAGGGTGCAAGTATGGCGGCTGACATGTCCTCCTGCCTTTTCTACCCTAGGATACCCTTTCCATACATCTCTTCCCTCCTTGGAGGAGGTTGTTCCTCCATAGGTTTCAGACTCCTCAATCACCCAATGTCTTTGGCTCTCTTATGGGTTCAAGAAAATTTATGACTTTGTCATCTATCCAGCTCTTTCTCATTGATAGATGGGAGCATATTCTTTTCAGCTTCCTACATCCTAGGTGTGAGAAAAAACTCCACAGAGATTTCTCTCTAACTTTGTACACTACAATCAAGCATGCATCTGGGAGGAATGAAATAGATGAAAGTGATTAGAATCATATATTTTAAAACAAGAGATTCTGAAGGCTTGAAAAGAATCATAGAATCTTACCACTACAAGGAATATATTAGCAGCCATCTATCCTAGATAAAATCTTCAGGCCGTGTCCTGTTTTGTTAAAATTAAAATTTTATTCCTCACATCCCCTCCAGAATCCTCTAGTTAAAAATCACTATGTTTCCTGCACATCCATATCAATCAAAAAACATCTATCGTACTTTTCTTTTGGCTGAAATAAAAAGCATAGCAAATGAAAAGTTATAACATTGAGAATGTTTTCAAACTCTTCATAAATGTCTTTCCTGATTCTGGTTACACCACTGTATGGACTCTTCATTAGAAAATAATTAGAAAATAATTCATTATTCCAGACACTCACCAAATAAGTATTTTTCTTCCGTATATGTGCCTTTCAGAGAAAAGCGTTTCTTACAGTGGATTCTTTGTACTGACATGACACACCAGTGTGGTTATCACAAGGATGGGGATAGATAACATGGACAGAGAGTGGGAGGTCAGGCCTATCTCTTTTTGCAAGAGGGTTGAAAGAGGGATTATAACAAAACAGAACATACCATCTAAGGACTCATCGCGTCTAAGCCAAATGTGGTAAGCACCTACAGCCAGAGAACTGAGGTGATGGAACAAATTCAGATGAAGTGTCTCTAGTCTCTTATCAGAAGCAGAGATCCCCATGAAGAAATCAGGAACATCTGCAAGCTAAGACCTGAAAGACATGACCCATCTTCTTTTTTTGTAATTCTCATATGCTGAGGAGAAAAATCCTACAATGATACTGTTGACCGGTAAGACAGAACCTTGTAGAAGTGTTCCCTAAACTCTCCCTAATATAAGAATCATCTGGCTTTTTATTAAAAATACAGATTCCTGGGAACATTCCAGATTAACAAATCAGAATCTCCAGAAAAGGTTCCATAAAATACGTGCTTTCAACCAAGATCTATGGGATTCCTTGGATCAGAATTATTTGGAAAACATAGCCAGCACACGGTCTCTTCAAAAACTCTTTTGCCTTGGGATGCCTGGGTGGCTCAGTCAGTTAAGCATTTGCCTTCGGCTCAGGTCACCCATCCCAAGGGTCCTGGGATCAAGGCCCACATGGGGCTCCCTGCTCAGCAGGAGTCTGCTTCTCCCTCTCTCACTCCCCCTGCTTGTGTTCCCTCTTTTGCTGTGTTTCTCTCTGTCAAATTAATAAATAAAATCTTAAAAAAACAAAACAAAAAAACCTCTTTGCTTTCAACAGCATTTTTATATTACTAGCTCATCATTTCTGATGATCAAGGCCTGAAGTTCCTGATGCTTAACACTAAAATATTAAAAATCAGGAGCTGCCTGTGTGCTTGTTAAACTATAATTTCCTTTCTGGAGATACAAACAGAAGAAACTCAATGTTTAATTCACTTTACGCTAAATTCGAGTGAAGAACCAGTAGGTAGCAAGCTAACCAAAGTGTTTTATTTTTGCCTGAATAACTTCCTTTAGAGAATTATTCAAGGACAACAGATAACCTTTTTTAAACAAATTATTCCCATCCATGTAAAATTATATGAGCAGGAATAAATCAAAATTTATCCACAAACCTATGACTGAGAGTAGAATCATTGCTCCAAACCTCTTGAGAGTATGTTTCAGACTGAACTAGGTCGAGAGCCTCTTGGTGAACTATCTGGGACTACATACTTCAGTGGAAAGATATTTGTTTTACATGAAAGGAGTTTCTAATGAGGGAACTTTGTCTTTTGTAATAAAGATGAAAGGCATTGAAGCTTGGTTTTAATTTGGGAGAAAAGGATGAAAACACGGCAGAGACCTGTTTTGTTTTGCTTTTTAAGTTTTTATTTACTGCAGAGAGTTCTTTGAATTCTCCTACAAACTACCTCCTGATCTCGAATTGTTGACTCTCAGGCAGTGGGGTTTTTTTGTTTTGTTTTGTTTTGTTTTGTTTTTGGCAGTGTTTCTTAATGTTTGGCTCAAGATTCTTGGAGTCAGAAGTGTTTGAAGTTAAGTGTTTAACATGCTAATTCCTAGGCATCCTTGGACTTACAGAATCCGTATGTTAAATGTGGAATCCAGAAAACTACATTTTTAAAGGTCTTCCAAATTATTTAGATGAACATTGACGCTGGAAAAATCAGTGCCCTAGAGTATGGGTCCATGATGTTTTCTGGAAAAGGCCAATACTGAGTCTTCTTATTTTACTTTTAAATTACTTTTTTGAGGTATGATTAATATGTAAAAAGCTGTACATATTTAATGTAAACAGTTGTAGGAGTTTGGTAGTAAGGACAAACCCATGAAACCATCCCCATCATTAAGATCATAAATATATTCACAACCTCCCACTGTTTCTTCCAGCCACCTTTATTATTATTATTGCCATTGTTGTTTCAGTGTGGTAAAAACTTCTCAGGGAAGGTCTATCCTGTGAGTATATTTTGAGTCTACCATGCAGTATTGATAGCTATAGGCACTGTGCTGTCCAGTAGATGGCCAGAACTTACTTCTCTTGCAAAACTGGAACTTTGTGCCTTCGGCCATTACTTCCCCCATTTCCCTGCCCAGCCGCTGGCAGCCACTTTTCTACTCACAGTTTCTGGGAAATTTGATTATTTTAGATTCTACTTATAAATGATACCATACAGTGTTTGTCTTTCTGTATCTGGTGATTTCACGCAGCATAATGTCCTCTAGGTCTGTCCATGTTGTCACAAATGACAGGATTTCCTTCTTTTTCGAGGCCGAATATCCCATTTTGTGTATACATCACTTTTTCTTTAGCCATTCACCTGTCAGCGGGCACAGGTGGTTTCCCTCTCTTGGCTACTGTGAATAGTGCTGCAAGGAATATACAAGTACAGATCCCAGTTCTAATTCCTTTGGATCAATACTGACAAATGGGATTCCTGGATCATCTGGTTGTTCTGTTTTTCACTTTGGAGGAGATAATGTGATAAAACTATACTTTGATCCAGAATGGTTTTGTGCTGTCTACTTTTTTTAAAGATTATATTTATTTGACAGAGATCCCAAGTAGGCAGAGAGGCAGGCAGAGAGAGAGGGGGAAGCAGACTACCTGCTGAGCAGAGAGCCCAAAGCGGGGCTCGATCCCAGGACCCTGAGATCATGACCTGAGCCGAAGGCAGAGGCTTAACCCACTGAGCCACCCAGGTGCCCCTGTGCTATCTACTTTTAAAAGAAACTTAATAATTCTAATTGCATTTTTAATAAGAAAACTTAGAAACTCCAATCATAATTAAGTGCTCCTTTTATTTGTAGCTTATTTAGAAATTGCCTCTGACTTTTGGAGCTCTGGGGACAAATTATAATACTCCCCATTGAAATCTCTACCAGTCGTTTTTTGGCTTAATGTCTTTTGACCCGATTCTTTCAACGTTAAGGGAGAGAAAGATGAATGTACTCTTATGTTTACAAAACTTATTTCGTACCAAATTATTACAATTTTCTAGAACCAATATCTGAACTTTAGTATCAGCTTTATTTTTATTTTATACCAAAATACTGCTATGTCCAAGAGGCGTAAGTTTCTTTTTAAACGTACACTTTCATCAAAGGCATTCTTAGATAGCTCAGGTTCCCAGCATCACACCTCTCTCTCTGCCTTTACTATGCTCATGGCCTACTTCCCACAACCACCACACAAATTCACGCACACTCACACCGACACACGCTGCACATCCTCTTTTTCCAAGGACACCTCAATATTGTTGCTTGGGCTTTGCTCATTTACTAATCAGGTGTTTGCCTTGGAGAAAATCCAGGGATGATAACAGAGAAATAGGAAGAGAATTGAAACGAGTGGAGAAAGCGTTGTTTTGGGATCGTCACGAAACCCACTGACTGCATGAAATGAACTGTGTAAATCTTTGTCTTCGAGATCTTGAAAGAATTGATAGCACGGATGTGTTGATACAGGCTTTGAGAGCAAGGAGAGATCTTTGAGACCTCTAGTACAACGCCCTCAACAGAGAAAGAAAAAAATAATAGGAGTAGAGAGTAGGTGGCTTAATTCAGGAATTTAAGTAGCTGGTAGGGAAATGAGAATTAGAAACTGTATTTCTTTTTTTTTTTTTTTAATATTTTATTTATTTGAGAGACAGAGATCACAAGAAGGCAGAGAGGCAGGTAGAGGGGGGGGGGAAGCAGGCTCCCTGCTGAGCAGAGAGCCTGATGTGGGGCTCGATCCCAGAACCATGGAATCATGACCTGAGCTGAAAGCAGAGGCTTTAACGCACTGCGCCACTCAGGCGCCCCTAGAAACTGTATTTCAATTATGATGCCGGTTTTTTCTATTCACACACCCTTAGCAGAGTGTACTCATCCTAACCCATATGAGACAAGACTGCTACTTCCAGACCCCGTCTTCCAGGATCATTATCAGCATGGTAAGAGTAGCTGTGTATTCACCACTGCCCAGGGTTCAGGGGAACTAGCTATATTCAGAATGCATACAGAAAGGAACTATGATTAGTTTGTGCTGATTAATTTGGGTTTGTTTCATAAATATACCAGGAGTAAACTAAATAGTAAACAGTATTGCTTATCCCATAACCAGGCCTCACAGGGTGCTGGAAGGTTAGTGCAAAGCAATTCTAGGGACCTCAGGTTTTTGTTCCTATTCAACAGTGACATCTTTGTTCCCTAACTCAGTGTTCTGATATGATGTTGACTCAGCTAATCTCCAAACTTAATACTCATGTTTTTACTAATAATAAATTTTCCCCCTTTTCTCTGTGCATATGACCAATACCAATTCCCTTAGAAAAATGACAGTCACTGTTTAATATGGAACAACCCACACATGACAGAGCACTTGTGCCCACTTCCAAGGCCATGACTTAAATCCTCAGATTTAGCTCTTTTAGGTCAGATGCTCATCCCTGTTTCAATCAGTCATGGCTAGGGTTGTGGCATAAAACATGGCTTCATGTAACCTAAAGATTCTTTAGTGGAAACCATGGGTACAGCAGCCCTATGGTTTCCAAAATGGTCATTGTAACCATGAGCCCTTCACATGGCCTAGCTTATGAGGAAATAAGCTTTAAAAAAATACACAATGAATTAATACATAGTACATATGTACAGTACACATAAAGCAGAGAGTTTTCTGACTGCATTGAATGTACACAGTAGTCACACCTGAAACCACGCTACATGATGACAAAGGAGGGTGGGGTGGAAGCCTAAACCCTCACAGACAAAGAGAAAGGAAGAAAAGACCAAAACAAGATTTTCTAAGCAAGAAAGCAGACATTTGGTCACTGACTCAGCATTACTGAGAAAGTCAAATCCTGAACTGAAAATATGGAAAACCAGGAAGCAAACCAATTTACACCATGTAACCCATGAAAGAAATGAAGGTACCAGGCACCTCTGGAAGTGGGAGCAGAAATGGAGTAAGAACAGGAGGTATTGCTGAAGTCTGTTAAGAGAGTAATGGCATCCCCGGTTCCTCTGCCTGCCCTGGCAAAGCCGGAGGCTTATTCTCTAGGGAGGCTGGAACAGAGGACACATGAAGTGGGGGGACTGGCAGAACTGGCAGAAAAATGTCTTCTGCCAGGACTCAGGATAGAGAATGCCAGCAGCTGATTTATACTTTTCAGGCAGGAGATTAGGAACAGTTTCCTGGGGGAAGTCAACTACTAGGGACTTCCTAAACAATGTCAAGCCAGATCACCCAGCAGTGAATCCTACCTTCAACTCATGCCAGCTGTGCACAGAGCTTTCCATCAGCCTTTTGGTGCCATATTCTTTAATAAATAAAGGATATGAACAGTCTTGAATTAAATAGCATCTCCAGATAGTTGAAGAAATCTTCTAATAGGAAAGGCAAAGAAATAACAGTAACATCGGGGAAACAAAAATTTGAAAGGACTTTGTGGTGAACCTCCCTTAGTAAATCCCTGTTCTCTGTGGCCACCCCCTTTGCAAGGGGGTTATTGCTTCTCCTCTCATCAAGGGAGTGCATTTCTCTACCCCCTTGAATCTGGGAAGGCTGGTGAAGTACTTTGAGAGTGTGTCAAGGGAGCCTCAAGGCCTCTGCTCTTGCCCTCTTAGAACCCAGGAACTGCCCGGTCAACCCACAGAATCATGAGAAATAGTAAATGAAAATGTTTCAAACCACCAACTTTGACATGTGTTCACTTTAAGACTGCAGGTGAATCATGGTCTTACCTTTTTAAAACTATGTTTTAGCAAAAGCCAGTCTCCATTTTTCTCAAGTTAAGATAATGCCTAAAACTGGGTGGTGGGGAGGTGGGGGGAGACAAAATAAACATGTTACTTAGAGGAATGGGAGTGAATGTCAAAAAAAATCCATTAAAACTTGAAAGTGTCACTTTTCCTAACAATCTTTACAGAACTCTTATTTTCTCAAAGTCTTTTGCATGTGTAACTTGGATAAAAGCTATAACTACATCTCAAAATGTAAAAGCCAAAGAAAAAAAAAGAGGGAAATGCACCAAAATGTTCATGATGGTATCGGTTGCCTGATTGGTAGATTGTAAGTGATTTTATTTTGGATTTATGTATTGACTTATGTATTCTCTAACATTTCTCTATTTTCCAAATTTTTAACAATGAGTAGATATTGTTTACATAACCAGAAAGAGAAAAAAAAAAACAAAACTTGGAGAGATAGAAAAAAAATAAGAAAAAAAAAGTCCTCTTGACCATACTTAATCCCCAAGCTCCCCTGTGCTGTATATCTCTTCCCATTCTCTTCAGGATTCTGAATGTTTTCATCCCTTTTCTTGCTCTTACACATAATGAGAACATACAATCACCTCCTCCACAACTGTCAATTCTTTTTAGGTTTTTGGTTCTTCTGGAAAACACACCTCAGAAAAATAAACTGGCCTGCATACAGCAACTTTTTTTGATTTCTAAACATTTGCTATGTTTCTCCATAACTTTTCATCTCTACCCTTCCCTAACTTTTAAGGCTACTGGCTCTGCCATCCTATTCTATGCTTCCCCATCTAGAGATACAAACTAAGATCCCCATGTTCATGATTTGATAGCAGGTTAAATAGAGTTTTGACATATCTGTGTTGAATTACAATCCCCTTTCCTAAGCTGCTTTTCCTCTAGTCTGGGCTGATGTTGGCCAGAGAAACAATAGAAGTTCCATTCTCCCCTCGTTCCATTCCCTGTAAGCTATTCTTTAAGGGGAGCTGTGCCATTGAATGCCACTGTTTGTCCCATAAGAGCACATGGTGGGCTGTCTATGCTGTTGCTCATGTTACAGGTTGATCCGCATGAAACACAATCTCCACAAACCTAAGGGTCTTACAGAATGGATAGTTTAAGGAAACAACCCATATTAGAAAGATTTTTCTAGGACGTTAGTTTCTTCCATTCTTAGAAAAAATAATTTCACAGATAAAACATTGTGGGGACAGGGAAGGCTGAAAGGAAAGGGCAGATAAGGATTTGTCTTTTACTAACACATAAATATTTTATATGTGAAAGCTGGGATTAGCTTCTACTCTGGTGTTTGAGATTTTTATTCTCCAGCTGAAATTTGCTTTTTCACATTGAAGGAGGATTATTATAATACAACAGCATTTTCTAACCTTACTAATTTCAACTGTTATGGTTCACTCCTTTAAATTTTGTTTCAGATTACACCTGTACGGTATGATCAATACTTTGCCTATATGCTTTATAATTTAGTTTCACTATTTGCATTTTTGGTGGAAAACAGTCTTCCTCATCCTCTCTTCCTACCTATATGGGGGAGAGTTGGGGGGGGCGAGGGGAAAAAAACCATTATAAGCTAAGGGCAGGGCTATAGTGTCGGCTAAAGTAGGAGTATTCATGACTGAAGTTTTCACTCGTATCTAAAAACCCATACTTGGTGAATTGTTAAAATAAACAACTCTAAGAGCAGGGAGAGATCCTTGTTTTTACGTGGAGCACAGCTTGTATTTATATACAGTGGAAGGTCTTGATGTATAAACACTAGAAGTTGCTACAGCCTCTCCCTCAAGAAATACCACCTACTTCCTTTGTGCTGAGGGACTAGGAAGCTTTCCACTGTGTTGGAGAAAAATTATCCAAGGGAAGGAAGGAAGGAAGCAAGCAAGCAACGAAGGGAGGAAGGAAGGAAGAAAAAGGGAATGCTACTGACTTAAACCATATTAACCAACTCTAATCCACAAAGAAATTTTAGAAATATTGATTTCTATTAAGAAAACCATTTTTACCTTATAATCAGAAGTGGGGAAAGGGATGTCTGGTCACATCAAAAAAAAAAAAAAAGGAATACTAAATTCTGTCTTATAAAGCTGTGTGTAATAATAATCTACAGTTAAGACTGTGTTTAAAGGTACTAAAGAAGGGTCCCCTGGGCGGCTCAGTCGGTTAAGCGTCTGCCTTGGGCTCAGGTCAGATCCCAGCATCCTGGGATTGAGCCCTGCATTGGACTCCTTCCTCTGCAAGGAACCTGCTTCTCCCTCTCCCTTTGCCTGCCACTCCCCCTTCTTGTGCTCACTCACTATCTGACAAATTAAAAAAAAAAAAAAACCTTAAAAAAAAGTTACCAAAGAAAATAAAAAGACTGAAAAGAAATTAAGTTTATTCTATCTCCCAGCGTCTATGGGCAGAGCAGGTTGTCCATGGTATAGTAGAGAGCACTGGGCCCAGCGACCAGCATAAGCATGGGAGATTTAGGGCACATAACTTGGATTTAGAGAACTTTTGGAGTATGACAAATTGGTTTTTTTTTTTTTTAAATTTGTCAGGGGTATTAAAATGTTTTAATTTTATAAAATAAAAATGTTAGAGACAGAAAACTAAATGTGATAGAGATTAAAATAATAAAAGAAAATCTACAAAGAACCGGGTTGGGATGGGGATGTTACCAATCTCTATTCTGATTCTTCCAATAGTTTATCACAACTCTTGACTCTCACGTTAAACATAATCTTTGTCTGCCTTGTAACACCGCTCCAAACTTTCCTTCTCTTCCCTTCACATTTCCATATTTATCCCTTTTCTTTTCTTCTTCCCTCTACTTCTTTTCTGGCTTATCTTCCCTCCCCTCCCCCTTCCCCAGGAGCAAGAGATAGGCAAGTTGTAAAGCAATACAGAAATACTGTTTTTATTTTTATTTTTAAGATTTGATTTCCTGATTTGACAGAGAGAACCAGCAGGGGGAGCAGCAGAGGCAGAGGGAGAAGCAGATTCCCCACCGAGCAGAGAGCCCGATGTGGGACTGGATCCCAGGGTCCTGGGATCATGACCTAAAGTGAAGGCAGCCACTTAACTGACTGAGCCACCCAGGCGCCCCAGAAGTGCTTCTTTTAAATAAAATGGAGAAAACTGTCAAGAAACACAACAGGACACTTGGGAAATCCGTTCGATTCTGCTTCCTCTCCGCAAAAGCGGGATAAAGAAGAAAGAGAGGGAGAAGCAGGCAGAGGAGATGGAGAGCGAGGAGGAAAGCAAGAAGGAGGAGAAGTTTCCCGCAAATAATCTCTAGTAACCTTCAGGCTCAACGGAGAAGAAAGAGTAAGAGAGGGTGCTAATGAGGAAAGAAATAGGATCAGTGGCTAATACAAGACAAACAAACAAGAAAGGGAGTCAATTGGATTATTAAAATATATCTATTCAGTGCTTTCAGTTAGTTAAAGCAAAAGTAGGATAATCCATGAGAAAGGCTTTTGTCTCAACAGTATCAAAGGTCTTAGGAAGTAGGAAGCAAAATCATGGCTAAGGACATTGTTGAAAAAATATATTAGTAACACTTAAAAAGTTATAGCACGCATAAATTCTTAAATCCTGCCCACTCCGAAGTATTAATAATTTAACTTAAGATGTAGCTGCTAGTCCAGACAAATGGTTTTAGCGTATGTATTTAAATAATGAAAGACTTCATTAATTATGAAGACTGATAGTGGGGTAAAAAGGCATTCAAATTGGTCCCTTTCTATGAGATGCTCTTAATAGAACGTGTTAAAATCCTCTAAATTTAAGCAAAGATGAGATTGGCAATCTATTAGATTGCAAAACTAAATCTATTAGATTGCAAAAATGAAGGACTACAATATTGCTAAATATTTATTTGTACTCAATATTATACATCCTGTAAGGTTTTACTTTTTTTTTAAATTTGATGATCATACCCAACAGATTGTTGGATTGTTCTATGTCCAATTTTCTTCTGAAAATTCTAAATAATAAATTTTTACAAAAGTAGAATAATAACCAGGCAAGAAACTTTTTATTAAAGACATACGATAATAGGTAAAGAGGCTAATCAATAAACTTAAATTCTAGTAGCAGGACAACTGTGTTAGAGCAAGCTAATTTAATCATTTGTAGAGATAAATATATTTAAAAATACATTTCCTAAGTTAATTCAGTCAAAATTGTTGTACTAGGGACCAAGATGAGTCAAATATTTTAAGCGAGAAACAAAAATACAAGTAATTACAAAACCATACTTGCTTTTATATGTACTTTAATAGTTCAACAGTACAGTGGGAGATCAGAAGTGGGAGAGATAAAAATAATGATGAGAAGATCTAGAATTCCCCGTGGACTGGTAAGAATAATGCAGTGCCTTCCACAGACATCACCGGGAAAGAAAATTTGAAAAGAAGGTGAAAAACAAGAGCTAAGGCCCAGAAGTAGGCATCGCTTATTTCTGAAGATTCTTTCCTGTTTCCATCTGAAATCAGATGCTCTGTGATTTCCATCCCTCTGATATTTCTCCTGCCTCTGAGGGTCACACACACTAGGCCTATTCATTCTTTCAAAAGAAGGCTTTTAATTACGGCTGATTGTGTCTGAGTCTTCTGTAAGTAAAGATCTTTTGTTCCTTCTTAAATGACAATTTTTAAGTGTTTCTTAACTGTCAAAATTGAAATGCTTTATTATCTCCATTGTTTTCTCCTAAATCAGTTTCAGATTGATCACACTATTTCAAACGTGTTGTCAAATGTCTTTTCAGTGGGGACAAAGCAAAACTGGATTACAAGCTCTCCCTCTCCCAAGCACAAATGAAATAAACAATAATCCATAATAACAAATATATTGCAATCAAAGAAAAAAATAGAAAATTCTGGGGCTTTTGTACATGGCTCTGAAATCCCAAGGAGTATTAAAGGAAAAGGTGAATTGAAATCCTTAATGTCTTACTAATACTATCAATGTGGAGAGAAATGTACTATAAGGTGAGTAGGAAGCAGGGGAAACCTTATGAGTAGAAAGCAATATGTTTTTCCAGGTTTTCAGAAGCTCAGCAGAGGCAGAATATGTTGTTAAGGATTACCATTGTGCAGGGGTTAATCCCAAAATAGAGGACGAATATAAAGCCTTAAACCATTGTCTTCTTAAAAATACAGCATACCTTGCACTAGATGGTGTAGATCCTATAAAGACTGGAGAGGGTCATTAAGAAAATATTAAACAAGTCAGCACTTAAGTCCAGTGAGGAAGGATACTCTAGTTCCAGCTCTCATACACACTTCATCTTTCAGAAAGGTGAATAAAATGTAATCCCCACTTTTTTTTTATAAAAGTTTTTTTTTAAGATTTTATTTATTTATTTGACAGATAGAGTAGGCAGAGAGGCAGGCAGAGAGAGAGAGAGAGAGAGGAAAGCAGGCTCCCCACTAAGCAGAGAGCCCAATGCGGGGCTCGATCCCAGGACCCTGAGATCATGACCTGAGCTGAAGGCAGAGGCTTAACCCACTGAGCCACCCAGATGCCCCATGTAATCCCGACTTTTTAAGCAGATGATAAGTCTTAGATAAAGTTAAGCCTGCTCAAAAGAATTCAATCACTTAACATCAAAACCTTGAGAATGTCTAGATACAGCCACATCAAACATGAGCAAGCTGAGGGAAAAAAGGCAAAAACCACCATAAAGGAAAAAATAAGAAAACAGAGAGAGAAGGATGAGAGCAAAGCATGCAGAGATGAAGAACGTGTCACAGAAGAAGGCATTATCCAAGGGAAAGAAAATCTTCCAAGAATGATTTGAGCCATGGAAAAATAGAATATGGATTGGAATTCAATAAAATATAAACTTAAGGAGAAGAAGATAAAGCAGCTATATAAACAGCTATAAAGAGACAAATTGGGGGAAAAAAACCCACATTATTTCAGAACTAACCAATAGCTTAGAATCAGCAAGGAATAGAAGGGACACGGCTGAAAAATCTATTCGTTGCATAGAGGAAAGAATTGAATATCATGGTAATAGCCACCTAAGAATATTAGGTCTCAGTCCCTGAAACCTGCAAATACTACCTAATAAGGAAAAAAGGTCTTTTCAGGTGTGATTAAGTGAAGGATCTTGACAGGGAGAGATGATCCCGGGTTACCCAGGGGGGCCTGAAATCTAACCATGAATGTCCTAGAAGAGAGAGGTGAAGAGAGACCTGCCCCACGCATGTGGCAGGGGAGGAGGCAATGTGGCCGTAGAGGCAGAGGCTGGAGTGATGGGGCCACATCTACAGGAAAGGAGGCCGGCAGCCACCAGAAGCTGGAAGAAGGGGAACAGAGTCTTCTAGAACCTCCAGAGACCACAGCCCTGCTGACACCTTGGTGTCACTGACACTGATACCAGACTTCTGGCCTCCAGAACTCAGAGAATAATTTCCTGGTGTTTAAAGCCACTAAGTCTGGGGTGCTTTATGACAGCCGCCTCAGGAAGCGATGGAGGGAGATGACCGCTCCATTTTTGCCTCCCAAGCCTTGCAAAAGTTCCTTTTTTGTCCAGCTCTAACCTAAAACCATGTAAGAAAGCAGACTGTAGGAAAAGTAATTCCAGCTTAACCAAGTTGATGTGGTCGGGAAGCCAACACATGAGTAGCCTGAGGTTTCCAAACAAGAACCTCAGAGGTTTGGAACAATTGCTCTGTAATCAGAAACCATTCAAACTAAACAAATCTGTATTTGCTTGTAAAATGAGCTACTCTCTTTTTATCTTGTTCTTTAATGATGCTTATTATTTTCATGTCCAAGATTACATGTCCATTCAAGTTTAACCAGTTAGATCCTGACGTCTATTTCAGGCTTATACCGGAATGAGGTCACGAATTTACTCTTGCAAACACATATTGGGGAAAATGAAGTTACTTCTTAAAATTGTTTAATGTCTAATTCCATACAAAAATTTGAGAAGATATAAGTAACAAGGACAGCTAGTGTTTAGGTATTTGCCTATCTTCCGATCTACTTCCAGAGTGAAAGACTACATAGGATCACAGTAAAACTGTGCTATGTGTGGGATACAGCTGACCCTCACCACCCAATATTTTTTTCTGATCATTACTATCTTTCATTTATTTATATTTTAAGAAAACAGAATCAAAGAGCAGCATTTTCCGATGTGCAAGACTCATACTCCTGAATGATTTCAAGTTTCCTGCGGCATTATAAAAAAAATTAATCACACAGAGATAAAGATCTTCCCTTTCCAAATATCTTTCCATTGATTATACCAAAGAGGAAGTCTCAACCTCTTGGTAGTATCTTAAACATACTTTAAATAAACTGATCACTTGGGGCACCTGGCTCAGTCCATTAATTGTCGGCCTTCTGCTCAGGTCACCATCCCAGAGACCTGGGACTGAACCCCACATCAGGATCCCTGCTCAGCAGAGAGCCCGATTCTCCCCCTTCCTCTGCCATTCCCCCTGCTTGTGCACTCTTTCTCCATCAAAAAAAAAATTTTTTTTTAATTAAAAAAATAAAATAAACTGATCTCTTTAAGTAAATAGAGATCAGACCTCAGGCCACGGGCCTTTGGCAGGCAGTAGGATTTGCTATAATTTGCTTATTGTTTTCAATGCACTTACTTTTATAAATGTCTTCTGCTTACTCCAAATCATATCAATTTCTACTCATATTAGTTATAGAAAGCCAAGTTAAGGAATATGATCAATAAGTAATATTAAAAATGGATGTGGATATGGCAAGTACTACAAAGTTAGTACAAAAATAAATGGGCTTAGGGAAACTGTGTGGGGAAATCTTGCAGCGTACATGCACCCAAACTGGTTGTCACTGCTGTAAGTGACACGCAGAAACAGACAGTATCATGAGAGGTTATTTGCTGTCTACTGAAGCTATTGTATTTATACTTTGAATTGTTCTTCACAAGGGATATTCCACTGTAAAGAACAGTTACATGTGTAAAACCACACTCAGTTATGATGCAGGTTTAACTGCTATTACTGGTAACCGAGTTAAAAATGGCTCAGATAAAATAGAATTGTATTTCTTTCTCCTGTAATAGGTATATTGCAAGTGGCCCGGATGTTCCCATTTCTCTTGTTGCTTCTCTAGCCCTGCTGGAGCAGCTTGGCACATGTTCTATGCTTCATCGTAAGGGGAGGAAGGAAGAGGCCAAAGGGAAAGCTCTGCCCTTTTAGGCTCTATCCTGGTAAGGGCCAAAACCTATGGCCACTTTTCAATATAAAGGAGGTTGATTGGTTGGTCATATGGTCCACTGAAAATCCATTAATATAGAAAAAGAGAACGGATATTAATGGGCAGAGAGCAGTCTGTTTAAAGGTCTAAGGGATTTCTTAATACAGAAAAGATGAAATTATATTTAGTATTATTTTATCTTTATAGTGTTTTATTGTATCTTATGGTTCTAATCCATATTAAGTTAAATACAAACCTCTTGGCCTAAAGTTCAAGTACCTTCACAATTTTCTACAACAAAAAAATATATTAAATTGCAAAGACAGTTTAAAATGGCAACATATTAGAGTAGCTTCTTTAAAAAAAAAAAAACACGCAATGTGACTGAATTTATCTGGGCAAATCTGAAAATTAAGCAAGATGGGAATTTGAGCATTTAAGAGCTTATGTGTATGGTTTATTATGGTTTATTTCTTGATGATATCAACTGACATTAAAGCCTAGAAAGGTGGGACGCCTGGGTGGCTCGGTTGGTTAAGCAGCTGCCTTCGGCTCGGGTCATGATCCCAGCGTCCTGGGATCGAGTCCCACATCGGACTCCTTGCTCGGCAGGGAGTTTGCTTCTCCCTCTGCCTCTGCCTGCCATTCTGTCTGCCTGTGTTCACGCTCTCTCTCACTCTGACAAATAAAAAAAAAAAAAAAAAAAAAAAAGCCTAGAAAGGTATTTATATATTTTTAGCTCTGCTAATAACCGGCAGGTCACAGAAGGTAAACTTAAGACTCCCATAGAAGAGGCTGACACTGATAAATGGAAATGAGGTTAAACAGAATCATTATAAAAATTCCTCTGGTAAAACTTCAGAAAAACAGAAGTTAAAGCCAGATGCTTCTGTTCCACAGCTCATCCAATTTAAGTCTACCCAAGCATCAAAAAAGCCCTATTCTAAGACTTCATAGCAAATACCCAAGGTTTGTGGAGTGGCAGGAAGAGTGGTTAGCACTTGCTTCTTCCAGGGCATTTTGTATGAGGCCCCCCAAAATCATGTAACTTGAGTTATGGGAAGCCCATGAAATCTGTCCTAAATCTAAGGATCTTAAATAATTTTCAAAATCAAGATAACACCTTTGGGGAAATACTTTTAAACTTTCGTTATCAGGAGGGCACGCTTCTCGGCCTTTTGGCTAAGATCAAGTGTAGGAGGGCACGTGATGTGATGAGCATTGGGTGTTACATACAAATGATGAATGGTTGAACAGTACATCTGAAACTAATGATGTCCTATGGGTTGGCTAATTGAATTTAAATAAATAAATAAATAAATAAACCTTCAGTATCTTGGAAATGATTGCAACACATGCTAAGCAGAAAGTTTAGTGAGACACCCTGCCCACCCTCCCTGAGAGATACACAGATTCCATTCCAATATAACAGTGATAACTGAGTACAAACAATCATTAATATAATAGAGTAGTATTATCACTTATTACTCAAATGATATCAGAATGTAAGAATTCGCTCATATATCAGAGCAGAACATGTTCTCATTTAAGCCTATATGACCTAACACTACTTCTCTTTCAAATCTCAGAATATTTGTAGTATGAAAAGAATTGTGTCCATCTAGTCTTAAAAATTAATGCTACACTGGACCAGAGGTAATTAGCCTAACTGTTATTAGGTATAGCTCTAAACAAAACTGTAAAGTAGGCAGAACCTCTGTCTTCACTTCTAGCCTCGCTGTTTTGCAATTTCCTCTTCCTACTGGTGTCTCTCCCTTATCTTTCTAGCACCTGGTCTCCTTGCATTCTCCTCGACCCTATCCCATGTCCTAGCTTCTGACTCGCTCCATGCTATTCTTACTCTCAGAGAAGGACCTTCTACATGATAGCAATAGTACATTACATTTCATATTCAACATTGAAGAGAAAAGGACAGGATGGCTGGATATTTTTGCTCTTTTCCACAAATAGCACCCTGTTTCCCATGAAAAAAGTCATGCCCTGCTCACTTTTGGTCATGTCATTTGGATTGGATAAACCATTCCCAGCTCTAAGGGTGGGCCATGAGATTGCCTTTTGTCCTCTGTAGTCAAGTGCCTCTAGAAGTCTAGGTTTTTTAATAGAAATAAAGAGTATAGAGACTGTGGAGTTGGTTGGTTACTTCTAAAAACTTGGGGGGAAAAATGATGAGTTTAGAGCTTCAAATTCCCAGGTCAACGTCTAGGGAATACTTAGAAAGCTTCCTCACATCCTATAGCTAAATGGTTGAGATTTCTGAAAATAAACCCAAAGTCCAATCCTGCGGGTGGCTAATTATAATGTACACAGAATTCACAGTCACAGGCTCTTTTTATGTTAAAGTTATAGAACTGATTAGAAAAGAGTGGAAACTCTGAAAACTGAGTAAGTTCCAGAACTTGAACTTCCAAATTCTGCTGTGTCTCCTTTGCCGGAAAAAGTAGCCTATTTTCACTGTAGAAGGAGGTTAGACTCTTCTTGACTATAGAACTTGTAATGACTTTCCTAAGAGAGTGGCCAATGCAAGAAATCTTAATTTTCTTCTTACTACTACTCCTGACCTATAGCTATATTAAAATCCAGGACACTGAGAATAAAGTATGACCTGAGAAGAAGTACCATACACAATATTGCAATATTTTGCCAATATACACAAACTAAAATCTGAGGAATATTTATTATAACAGCTTCTAAGAGTTTGGAATCAGGTAGAAGGAATGAAATATTGGCCAAAGCCGAACTTCCTGATGTATGGGGATTAATGAGAAATTTTGAATTTAATGTGTTACCTAAAGTAGCTTGAATTGGCACTATGGGCTCAATGCCTGAAATTTGGAGTTAAATGTGGTTTATGCTGACTGAAGTTGAAAAACCAAAATTACCCTGATATTCTGCAGAGAAATGTATCAAATATTTAACAGTTATTGGAGGCCTATAATGACTTTATAACACATGACTTCCTCACCCACCAATTAAACTATGTCCCCAAGGAAGGTCTGATGGACACTTCCTTTATAAAGGCTTTGAGAAGTAAACTAGTGAAGGGATCACCAGTATCCTTGAAGACCTCTGTAACAGCTGTTCGCTCGAGGCCAGGAATAACAGTGGGCAATGCTGCTATTAAAATAATTATCTCTCAGAGTGACAAGGTGGTTCAGTGGGTTAAGCATCTGATTCATTGTTTTGACTCAGGTCATGATCTCAGTGTTGAGAGACTAAGCACCATATCGGGCTTCATGCTCAACAAGGAGTTTGCTTGAAATTCTTTCCCCATCTTTCTCCCTTCCCCTCTGCTCCTCCTCCTGCTCATGCTCTCTCTCTCTTTCTCAAATAAATAAAATAAAAAATAAAATAAAACAAAATAAAATAAAATAAGTTCTCTGAATTCCATGTGGGAGAGTGCAATTGCAGTGTACTATGAACCAAGTTCCAGGTTGTAACTGTCAGTCAAAGAAGGTATAATTACCATAACAGGAAGCAGACTAATTTGACCAGGGGTGATCTTTGGCAATGGCAAATTGATTATGGTGATTCTAGGTCTGAAATATATGAGCAGCCTATAAAAGCTGTGCTTTATTTGAATAATCAGAACAGCTCTAATAACTGAATAATGGTGAACAGAAATCTAACTAAAATCATCTCAATAGAGTCCTGGTCCTTCAACCAATTCCCAGATTTAACCCAATTTACAGATAGAAAGCCCCTTGAATGATGGTAGGACTGGGATTCCTTGAGGAGGGACCCTCGTCCATTACCAACAAATTATCTTATAAAACTTCTTAGCCTTCTCCAAAGAGATTATGGACATTTACCAATGTGACTGCATTGAGGAAAAGGAAACACCCAGATCTGAGGGAATTATTGAGCCCCGGCTATAAACTAAAGCTAATTTGGAGGACAAAACCATACCAGTCAGGCCAAGAGGCTTATGGAAGTCAGGTGACTAAAGGGTTTTGTTCATGTCTGCCCCATACAACTCCAGTAGGACTTCTATCCACTGTAGTAATTTTTCCAATCCTAGAAAACAGAATTGAAATAGACATACCTAACAATTGCCAGAATCCCCATAGTAGTTCCCTGACCTGTAGAGTAAGGCAGGAATTATAGTAAGAAAAGCCAAGTGGAAGCCCCTAGAACTGCACTGAATTATCATAAATTTAATGAGATGGTGACGCCTATTGCAGTGCTAGTCTAGATGTGTTTCTTTTTTTTTTTTTTAAGATTATTTATTTATTTATTTATTTGACAGAGAGAGATCACAAGTAGGCAGAGAGGCAGGCAGAGAGAGAGAGGTAGTCCCTGGTTCCTGGTGTACATCTATTAAACTGGTGAATATCTTTTCCTCTGTACTTGGGAGAAACAACCAAGTGGAGTTTGCTTTCAACCTACTGCCTCTCTGTCATATTTAGTCTTCAGACATTTCGATAACCTATCCATCCCATAGGATATGATGCTGGTCTAATACAGTGGTATTACACTAATTGGACCTTCCTGGTAAGCAAAAATAGAAACCCTGGTAAGTCACATATAGGTTAGGGGGTAGGGAATAACCTCTATGAAAATTCAAGGGTCTACTCCTAGTGAAATTCCTAGGAGTACAGTAGTTTGGGGCATGTTTAAACAGCCCTTCCATAGTTTAAAAGTCCTGCCAGCTACTAAAAAAGAAGCCTGGGGGCGCCTGGGTGGCTCAGTGGTTAAAGCCTCTGCCTTCGGCTCAGGTCATGATCTCAGGGTCCTGGGATCGAGCCCCGCATCGGGCTCTCTGCTCGGCAGGGAGCCTGCTTCCCCCCTCTCTCTGCCTGCTTCTCTGTCTACTTGTGATCCTCTCTCTCTGTCAAATAAATGGATAAAATATTAAAAAAAAAAAGAGGCCTGATAGTCTCTTTGTAGTTTAGGGTCATCAAATACTTTGAGTGAATTGCTACAAACCATTTACTGAAACACCTGAAAGGCTGCAAATTTTAAATGGGCCCAAAACAAAATATAGCTCTACCACTGTTCCAGGATGCTGTACAGGTTGTTCTGCCATCTGAGTCATATGACCCAGTAGATCCAGTAATGTCTGAAATGTCTGGGCAGATAAGGATGCTGTATGGAGTCTTGGCCAGTCCCCATAGGGGAAATACATCACAGAAATATATTTTAGGGCAAAGCTATGCTATCATCTGCAGAGAACTGTTCCCCTTTGGAAAAATAGTTTATGACTTGCCAATAAGGGTAAATAGAGACCAAGTGCTTGACCACTGGCCCTTGAGTTAATATGTTTTCTGAGATGCCCATGATGAACTGGGAGTTGTCTGCTGCCTACATCATAGTAAGAGTAACACTCCCTCATCAGGAAAAAGTAGTATAAATGAGATCAGAGTCAGATGGGTTTTGAAGCACAAGTAACAACAATCAAATGGCTCAGATTCCCTAAAAAGTAGTTCATTAAAAGTCTACTACCTTCTCTGCTATGTCAAGAATTCCTTGAAAACAGAGAATATGATGTGTTAATCTCTTTATCTGTGATGATTGGAAAAATTCCCAGCAAATTTCAACACATTTTCATTGACTGGATTCAAACATAAAATAATTAAGGCCTAGACATAGAAGGTGGGAAATACGACCCAAAGGAATTAATGGGTTAAGTTAAATTAGCAAGAAAGTTGTATTGGAGACGAAGAGTTGCGAGAACAGCTGGGGAACAGTCAGGCAGCATGGGAAGCATGGACAATGACAGTAAGCATTCTGCTTTTTTTAACTAAACCTGGGGCAGAAAAATGAAATTTTACTGGAGTATATAAATAGAAATTTCAGAAAAAGAAATGCCAGAATGATGCAATGAAGTTTAGTGTCTGTGAAGGTAAGATACAAGGAGTTCTTCAAGGCAATTAGCATCCCAAGGAAATAGTAGGTCCTCCAGAAAGGATCCTAATCAAATCAAAGAGGGTCATGAAGAAGAAGCAAGAAAAGAAGAAACTTCAAAAGCAAATAAAGTGAACAATGGAGAAACAAGCATAATGTAGCTGTGTCCAATTGGGCACGTCTAACAGTATTGTCAAATAGGGAGTCAAAAAGGAAAAGAACAGACTCTTGGCTTTAGATATCTTTGGTCACTTTTTAATTGGAATGATTTCAGTGAAATGGAAATAATGGAAACCACAACAGAAAGCCACAAAATTAAAAAAAAAAAAAAAACAAAAACCAAAAACCAAAATAAAACAAAACAAAACCAACAGGGAAAAGCTGCAGGGATATTCTATTTGACCAAGATGAGACAAAGAGAGGATGTAGAAGCATTCAGGGTGAGTGCGCATTAGGCAGGGGACACACCTCCTCCCATGTTTGCATACAGCAGGCTGGAAACAATGGGGAGAGGGTGAACAATGAGAGAGGAAGCAAGTAATACAGGCGTGGGGACGGGACTGAGGCAGGGGGGTAGGTGAAGAATAAGTATGTCTGTGAAGAACAGCTGGCTTGTGATTATGATATTGGGTGACGGGGAAAAGTGAAAAAAGATTAAGTATCACAGTCAGTGATGTTTCCCCAAAAGTCCGTCTCACAGGGCCTGGGAAGAAATGATCGATGGGGAATAACAGATTTTCAAAACTGTGAATGCTCATTAGTGGTAAAGAAAAGAGGAATAAAAAGGTGAACATTATAGAAAAATATGCATTGTTTCACCTTGATTTGCCTTGGCAGTCTCATAAGCTTTCATTTTAATTGTATTCCAAATACACTGGACTACACTTGATTATAGCCAGGCATTTTGGATTGGTGAATATGTAACAATAAATTTTTTCATGACTTAGGTGCTAAATTATGTTATGTACTTAGTAACCTCAATTTTGAGACATAATGTTCCAGTTCTAGTTCAGTAGCAAAGTACATGTCCATTAACAGAATCTTTACAGACCTATATATATAAATCCAAATTTAAATATGAAAATCATATATATCATACAATCTTAGGTTCCGAAGACATAGATATAAGAAGTGCTCTTTACTCTTGCCCCATAAGAGTAAACCAACTTTTAGAGTCTTCCCATTGAAATGAACCTTATTATCTTGGATATTTTCCTTTTACTTCATTGTTCCTATTTTCAATCTAAAAACTCAATATAGCCCTAGTATAGTTGGAATTTATATGTTTGTTACTTTGTTTATTTTCCTTATTTTGTTTAAGAATTCCGAGGGAATAGGAGAGGAAGAGTAACCTTCAAACTCCTAATGTGGCTTTCAACGAATCACTTTCAATTAATTGGCACCTAACCCCAAACCTATGTGCATCCTCCTGAAAAAAAAAAAATTAATTAAGAAAAATGTTCAGTAAGCATGTTCAGTGAAAGATTTTCAAGACTATTTTTTTTTCTAGGCTACCAATTCTGCAGTTCTCTTCTTTTACTATCAAGAGAGAGCAATCATAAACATAGCTAGTCATAAGGAGCTTGGGTGTTTTTAATAAAATGAAAATTGCCTTGCTCCTATTACTGATGATCTCTCTCCCTTTGCTGGTATTGAGTAGCAACTATTAAATGAGGTTTTAATACTAATTCTTTACTAAGCTCTCTGAGGTTGCAAGGGAAAGACAAGCCAAGTGAGATGATGTTACATTATTATAAGGATGGCCCTGAAAAGTAAAGAAGCATGGAAAACTATCTCAGCAGCCATACTCCTGTTCAGAAGGGCATCACCTCCAGGGACAGGATTGCAGGGAATTCCATGACAAAGCAGCAAGGGACCATTTTCTCCCAGGATTTTTCAGACAAAGGCCCAGGACCCCACTTCCTCTTGGGGTAACTTCACATTACCCAGACCATCCGTTATGGAACATCCCATTTTGGCTGAATATCGCATCAAGTCATCTCAGTAGCAGATGGCATACCTTACGTCTATAAGATGGCATATTTTATGTCTATATTTTATGTCCAAGTTTACTTTATACAGGACACCTATTCATAGCTGGATCCCTGTATCTATTTCATTTTGTGCACCTGCCATAAACGACAGTCACTTACAACAGAGCCTCATTTCCTTATAAAGGCTCTGAAGGTCACCCTTGTCCACAGCGCCTTTCTGGTATCATTGCTTCTGTAGGTAGGTCCTGCCTAAATAGAAAAACATTGGTTGTCAAATGTGAGTATGTAAGATTAACCTGCAATGCTTATTTAAAATAGAGCTTTCGATCCACAGGGCTTAGATATTTTGATTAAATAAATCTAGAGAGAGACTACTGCTTCCATTTTTAAAAAGCACCTTCTGTGTTTCTGATGAAAGTGGTAGAGGATCGCACTTTGAGAAATTCTGTGGAGAGAAAATCTGGGAATTGATGTTTTCTCCGTCTGCTCTGCTTTTTCCGGAGTCACTTGAGGCTATTCAGGGTTTTACCTGGTCACATAATCTTGCAGGAAGTTTCTTTAAACTCTAAATGTTTCAGAATCAGACCAGGCTACCCATAGAAGAAGAGAACTCATTAGGGACAAAGGTAGCTTTGGAAGTTACCGATCACATCAAAATAAGAAAAAAAAAATGCTGTCTCAGAAATTATTTTCTGCAAAATGCCTGTAATTCACCACCGTCCTCCCTTCTACACTGTTAGACGCTGCTAGAATGGAGGCTCTTCGAAGACTCTACCCAGCTGGGTTTGGAAACTTGATGAGATCATAGCCCAGTGGCAGATGGTAGCTGGGAAAATAAAGCAAAGCACAAGTGAATGATAGCAGGAAAATGAGGATCCATATTGAGAGGTAACACACCATAATCTTTATCTAATGAGAAAATTAAGTTCAGTTTACTAAGCTGATCCAAGCCTTCAGTATTATGTAGTGGGAGCTTTTAGAAAAGCTTTTTTGCCTAACATGAATAGACCATTTCTTTTATAGAAAATTTAAATATAATCATCTATCTTCTTATATTGGCAGAGAGATAATTTCATTGCAAGGCTTTCTTTGAAATACTTTTCAATTCATTACTTCTATTCAACAGGTGTTTATGAATTATGAATTAATTTAGAAAGAGACATAAAACATCATTGGGAAATTTTGCTGCTGGGTTTACAATACAAAACTTATAAACTACTTTATCTGGAAGCAATAGAGGCCAATCTCCTCTACATGTACCTCCCTCAGGAAGATTTTTTTTTTTTTTAAGATTTTACTTATTTATTTGACAGAGAGATAGAGAATGCAAGTAGGCAGAGCAGCAGGCAGAGCCAGAAGGAGGGAGAAGCAGGCTCTCCGCCAAGCAGGGAGCCTGATGTGGGGCTGCATCCCAGGACTCTGGGATCATGACCTGAGCCTAAGGGAGACACTTAACCAAATGAGCCACCCAGGCACCCCCTTTGGAAAGATTATATGGATAATGCTTCTAATATATTATGGGAGGTTTAATTAAAACTACATAATTTAGCATACAGAATTTGGAGAAGCAGTGTCAACTAGCAAGAAAGGAAATACCGGCTCTGAAGGAAAAAAATTACAACAGAAGAAAAAAAAATTACAACGGGAGATAAGCTGGGCTAGGTAAAGACTAAGACAGGACAAGGGGCCAAATAATGGAGTGGTTGAGAGCATGGACCTTTTCTTCTCTGTCTCTCGTGCATGCTCTCTCTCTCTCTCTCTCTTTTTTTTTTTTTTTTTTTTTTTTGCCTAGGCTTGTAATCTTAACCCTTTTCTATCTGTAAAGAACAGATAATAACAGTATCTCTTTCAGAAGACTGTCGGAAAGAGACAATAATTTACCATAGGTAAAGGACGTAGAACAGTACCTGGCACATAGCAAGTTCCAAGTAGCTCTTGGCTCTTATTTTTAACCGCAGGAGAGTCACGCTGCTCTAAAACAGAAAGGTTTAAATAATAAAACTTTTCCCACAGGTAAGCCAAATCCTTCCTCTTTTTCAGTTTAAACTCCTCGTCTCTTATTCTGTCATTCATGACAGCAGGGAGGAGTTGGACACTCTTCTTTGTATGATGATCCTTCACACTCTGAGTGATTTCATGTAATCGGAAACATTTGTGGATGTAGAGCTCTTCAGGGAAAAAGCATGTCCCAATCTAATTTCACAAAGTAATGTCAGGAAGGAAACAATCAATGAGGTCAGTCCAAATCAAAGCCCTTTAGAGAAAGTCTTTCAATCCCTCTTTAGGCCAGTAAAGCTTGGAGAGAAAATCACTGATGTTCAAAGGAGGGGTAAGAAAGGGTTTCTTACATCTATACTTCTTACTATATTTTGAGGCTAAAATTAAAGGTTAGGGAAAGATTTAATGTAGCAAATCAGAATGATTTACGTTCTGTTTCCACATTAGGATATCAGTATTTATTTATAACATATGATTTTGATTTATCCTAATCTTGGTTTTAGTTTCCTATTTTAAGCAACAACATTAAGGACACCATTGACACGTATTCAAATTTTCATACCATTTACCATTTCAGACCATTACCATTTACCATTTATTATACCATTTCATATCATTTACACATGTTCAAATTTTACGAAATTCAAAATTTCATAAAACCTAGCCAATGGTTTACCAGTTACAAGTGTTCACTAAGTGTTAGTGCTCAATGAGTCCATAGTGGACAAATAAGAAATTTAGGAACTAAATTCTGAGCTCTGTTTATTGAACATAATGGCAACCAGGGAATATTACACTGTGATATAAACATTCAATAAATATTATTTCTTCAAACAATACAGACAGACAGTAAATAGATGTTAAAGCTCATTTTCTTTAATGAGTGCTAGGGCTGCTCATATTCCAGTTGGGGGATCCATGGGTGAGGTGTCCCCAGTGTCTCATGGGTGCGTTTCCTGATTCAGTTAGCAGGATCTGCATCCCTTTAATGTCTTCTGAGACTCTGATCAGCCACTCTCTTGGACTCCTTCCTCTTTCTCCTCCTGCAGCTCAGGACTCAGTACTCTGTATACGGTAGAAGGAATTAGGCCTCTATGGCAACATGCCACAGGGCTGGGGAAGCTTCACATGGGGACAGTCCCATGCACTCACTGTCCCCTAGGGAGAGAGATCACAGGCCAGGAAGTTCTTGCTTGGCACTGAGCTGTGCCCCTTTTTTGGGGAGGCATAACACAGGTGAAGTCAAACTCTTCCTCTTACTCTCTCTAATGTATCTAAACTTGTACTTTTTTTTCCCCCTCCGATGTTGGGCTGGAGCTTCTTCTCTGAAAACTTGGTCTTCCACAAAATTTCTCCCATCCATGGATGATTGTCCAAGACTGTCCACAGCCAGCTCACAGGCCACTGCAGAGCCCACCAACAGGTCCAAGGTCTGTATACCTACTACTCAACACATGGGTAGGTGAGACTCCTCTCGGTTTTTTTGTATATTGTGCTGGATCCAACAGTTCCCACAGATACACTTTGTGGATTGATGCTAAATTGTTGTTGTGAATGCGGGATACAACAAGGGACATCTTATTCAGCCATATTGCTGGCATCACTCTTGAACATATAGTTAACTCATACAGATCCTTCCCTAATTGGAAAATATGCTTTGGGTTGGTGTCATAATCTCTGTCATCTGTCACCACTGAACCAATACCACACTCAGGCCTTCCTGGATTTCTTTTTATTCTCTTTAAGTTCTAAGGTTGTTTCATTAGACTCCTTTCATCCTAATAACAAATCAGAGCAATTGACATCGCAGGCTTAGGGTTCTTCCTTTCAAGCAGTGTCAGGATATGTTCCACATATTAAACATTAATACGTGTAATTCTTCTGCTGTTTCCCACAAGACAGAATTGAAAGATATGTATACTCAGAGTGATTATTTTCCTAAAAAGTCTAAAACATTTCTCAGTGTTTTTTAACTTCTTTATGTACTTAGGAAATAGGCAAAGAGTTTATAGCACTCAAGATCAGGGAGCCTGGCTCAGTCAGTAGAACATGCGACTCTTGACCTCAAGGTTGAGTCTTTGAGTCCCATTTAGGGTATAGAGATCACTTAAAAATAAAATCTTAAAAAAAAACAGTACTCAGGATAATACAATGTGAAACTAAAAATTAGAATACAGTGACTACAAACTATTTGAATTATAACTTTGTAGTAATCTTCCAGTAACTGCAAGAGCTTAAGATGTCTCCATTGCATTTTGAAATCTTTTAAGTATAAGCTTGTTTTTATATTTCATGTTCTGTAGAATTTTACTTAGCTTTTACTATTCACCTTTTTTTTTCATCTCCTGTGTTTAGAGTTTACGCAGTTTCTTACTCCATTGTCACTTGCAGGTGAGGTTGGTGAACAACTGCTGATGACATTTAAACTGTAGAGAATTCATAAATATCCTAAATATTCCTTACTTGCATGAAATTTTCATCCTTTTAAATTAAAATATTTAGATTCATTAATGTCCTATTAAAATTCACATGTAGCCACCCGAGTGGCTCAGTCAGTTAAGCATCTGCCTTCTGCTCAGGTCATGATCCTGGGATCCTGGGATCAAGTCCCACATTGGGGTCTCTGCTCAGCAAGGAGTCTGCTTCTCCATCTCCCTCTGCCCCTCCCACCTGCTTGTGCATGCACACTTTATTTCTCTTACATTCTTTCAAATAAATAAGTAAAATATTTTAATTTTTTTGTTTAAAAAAATTCACATGTGAGCGGCACCTGGGTGGCTCAGTCAGTTGGGTGTCACATTCTTGGTTTCAGCTCAGATTTTACTCTCAGGGTCAGGAGCTTGATCTCCACATCCAGGTCCACAGTCAACACAGAGTCTGCTTGACCTTCTGCCTACCCCCGCTTGCATGCTCCCTTTTTCTCTTTAAAATAAATAAATAAATAAATAAATAAATAAATAAATAAATAAAATCTTTAAAATTCAAATGTCATACTTGGAATAAATAACATTTATTATTTAAGTGAGACACTTAACTCACTGAGCCACTCATTATAACTAATACTTTTTATAATCAAATTAGTCAATATACATAGTTTGTTGAATTTTAGGTATTCTTTATAACTAATTTAATTCCTCTGTTCATGGATTTATTATTTTTGAGTGCTATTTATTAAGAGAACTTTATTTTAGCTTCTGACCAGGTTAAGTAGGTTAATACACAATTCCATACATGTTAACCAACCCTTATTTCAGTGATAGAAATTTTTTTTAATAAAATAAGAGACTGAGACAAGGAGGCAGAGAAATTAGCTTAAACCTAAATGGTACTTTCAAGATAAATGTTATGTGGACTTAAAAAGTTGATGGGTTCAAGGATCAAAACTATCAACTAAAATGGTAATTTAATAAACTCTTCCCAGCAGTTACAAATTACCAGTTAAAGAATGACTCTACAGAAGGAAAGCAACTCACAAAGGAAAAAAACATGACCAACACATAATAAGGTCTTTGACTAAATATTTACAAATAAAATGTATGTCGGAGTGCCTAGGTGGCTCAGTCAGTTAATTACTTACCTTCCTCTCAGGTCACAATCCCAGAGTCCTGAGATCAAGTCCTGTATCTCCCGCTGGGCTCCCTGCTCAGCGAAGAGCCTGCTTTTCCCTCTCCCCTTGCTCCTCCCCCTACATGCTCTCTCATTCTCTGTCAAATAAAGTCTTTAAAAAAAAAAAACTATGTTAAGACAACAGTGTGATACTAGGGTTTGTTTGTTTGTTTGTTTTTCAACTCCCAAACTGTCCTATTTTTTTAAAGCTTTTATTTATTTGAGAGAGAGAGAGAAAGTAGGGGGAGAGGCAGAGGGAGAAGGACAAGCAGGTTCCCCCCTGAGCAGGAAGCCCAACACAAAAGGGGGCTTCATCCAAGATCCTGAGATCATGACCTAAGCCAAAGTGAGACACTTAACTGTCTGAGCCACTCAGGAGCCCCTCAAATTGTCCTATTTTAAAAATTAATAACAGCAATTGCACTAAGAATACAAAAAAAATTTTTTTAATTTAATCCCTTATATTGATAGAAGCAATATCAATTGATATAGCCTTCCTGGCAACAGGGTGACATGTACACAAATTTTCTGGCAATTAAAAAAATATATACCAAACATCTGGAAATATATGTTTATCAACTTAGAAAGACCTCTCCTAAAAGTCGTTCAGAGGATATATTTAATGATATTTGCAAAAACATAGCTGCATTAAGGGCTATAAATGTCCAGTAATCTAGGTTAAGTACTCATGTTTCACAAATTGATATGTAGAGTTACTCAAAATTATCACTACTCAGAAAGCTCATTTTTGTAAAGAATAAAAATGTATATGCATATATAAATATAAATACATGTAATTTCCAGAATATATACCAGGAAACGTCTGTGATATCTATTTTTTACTATTCTATTATTTCTATTTCACTATTCTATTTTGTTCATCTACATTTATAATTTTTGTGCAGTGATCATGTATTTAATAAAGTTTTTAAAAATAATCTAATTATTTTACAAAAATGGCCTATGCCTCAAATAGATCATCCCCCCAAATCTCCTTTTTAATGAAAGAAAATTGGGTAATGATATAAAAACCTGTTGAGCCATCCATCCCCCTCTCTGACACCTGCCCCTCTGCACCCTGGTGGAAGAGCCCCACAGCTGTGTTTTAAAACGGCTGTTGGAACCAGAGGTGGGTGTACAAACAAGGCCACTCAGAGTCTCTTTCCCCGTATCTAGAACTGAAATTCAGATCGACTGGTGAGCAATGCCTGAACTGAAAACAAACCAACCCAGGGGCTCCTTGTGGCTCCATTATTAGGCATCTGCCTTTGGCTCAGGTCATGATCCTGGGGTCCCAGGATTGAGGCCTGCATCGGGCTCCCTGCTCAGCAGGAAGCTTGCTTCTCCCTCTCCCACTTCCCCTGCTTGTGTTCCCTTTCTCTCTCTCTCTCTCTCTCTCTCTGTCCAATAAATAAATAAATAAAATCTTTAAAGGAAACAAACGAGCCCAGAGCTATGGTAATGTTGTAAGAGAAAGGTAGAGGGAATTAGCCTACTGAGGGATAGAAAGAAGGTGAGGAAAGAACAGAGAAGATGACAGAACGTGGCATAACGGAAAGATGAAAAGGAGTAATCCTAGTTCTGAGCTCTTTCAAAATCTACCAGGCCTGGTTGTACTTCCTGTCTCAGGATTCCAGGAGAAACCTAAATCCTATGATAAGCTAGTTTAAGTAAGGTTCTGTTATTTGCAAAGAAAAAGTATAGATTAAGAAATAGTCTACCAGTTAAGATAGTGGAAAACGCACTAACAATTTTAACCAGAAAATTGAATAGAAGGAATTGATTTAACTGTTACAGGAGGATCAAAAAGAGAAAAATAGGAACCTGGAAGTATCGTAGAGGTAGCAAGTGCAGTAGGAAGCTACCACCTGTGGGGAAGAAAAAAGCAATACTACAAAAACTAGGAGTTTGAAAACAGGTTGCTACCTGGGGCTTGTAACTCAGTGATTTTAGAGAAGAGGCCCCAAGGACCTGGGACTCACACAGCTGAGAATCTGACGCCAGTCAATGGTGCTGGTAGCAGTCTGGGGCAAGAAGTCAAAAGCAGAACCAACTGCTGCTGTTAACTTCTGCCACTTCCAGCGTGAATAACCACTGCTCAGGTGGTGTTGATGGTGACAAGAGGCAAGGCAGGAAAGAACACAACCCTCTTCCCTTTTTCAGTCTCAGTCTTCCTTTAGAATTCTCAGTTGTCAAAGTCTATGAGAGACGCAACTGGCAAAACAGAAATGCGGTTTGCATAGTCCCAGCCCTAGTAATACAAGGCAGAATAGAAAACAGTAGGTTTGAGGCAGCAAGAAAATGGCTTAATAACAAGCAAATATGGTAGAAGTAAATTCTATGTTACTTCTTAATTCTATGTTTATGCCAAATACACAGTCTAAAAATACTTTCCAAATGAATGAATAGCACTGTAGAGAAACCATAGAAACCATTCAATAGATAAATTAGCAAATTCTGGCAAATTTGCTATTTTGGCAGCCTGTGTTCTGCTAAAAAAAAAAGTCTTTTAATTAGCTTTGTTCAGTCCTACATATAATTAAGTTTGTGAATTTAGGAGCAATTTTATATATTTCAGTTGAACAAAAATGAGAAATTGTTAGTACCCTTTTTTATTAAAAAGTATTAAATTTTGACAGTACCAAAACCTAAGGTAAGAAAGAATAGAAAGATAAAAATAAATGGTAACTATGTGAGGTGATGAATACGTTAACTAACTTGATTGTGTTAATCGCTTCACAATGTATGCTTATATCAAAAACATCACATTGTATACCTTAAACATATACAGTTATTTGTCAAAAAATAGAAAAATTAAATACTCTTAAATCTATTAAAGAAAATAAATATACTTTTATAAAACAAAGGAAGCCACATTCTCTGAAAACTTCACTAGTGAAAATTTCCAAACACTGACCTAACAAATAAGAGGATTCCTAAATAAATTCTTTCAAAGAATAGAGGAAGAGTGGATACGTCCTATTTCATTTTTGTCAACATAGATATTACAAGAAAGAGAAATTACAGACCACCCTCTTTTGCTAATACAGAGGCAAAAATCCTTTTAAAATATTGTCAAGTCAAATATAGCTATATATAAAAAGGATAATGTATCAAAACTAACTGGGGTTTATCCCAGGAATATAAGGTTAGATAAACATTCAAAAATTAACCTGTGTAATTTTTACATTGACAGAATAAAGGAAAAATAATCATTTCAGTTAAGTACAAAAACAGTATTTGATAAAATCCAATACCTACCCATAATTTAAAAAAAGAAAACAACAAAAACTCTTCCCATATTGGGACTAGAAAGGACTAATGGTATTCTTATAATGGTTGTCTATGAATGCTCCTTAGCTAACATCATACTTACTGATGAGAGAGTAAATACTTTCACCCTGAAGTCAAGAACAAGAATCAAATGTCAACACCCACCATTCCTATTCAACATGGTACCAGAGGTCTTAGCCTGTGTTATAAGACAAGTAAAAAAAATAAAGGATAAAAAGATCAGAGAGAAGGAAACAAAACTTTATTTGTTTATGACATTGTGTATATTTTTCAAAAGCCAGGAAAACTATTGGAAATAATAAATGATATTGACAAAACTGTAGGATTAACAGGATCAATAACAAAGTTATTAACAAGGTTAATATATAAAATTGGTGGGTTTTTTTTGGGGGGGGGGGGTACCTGGGTGGCTTAGTCTGTAAGTGTCTGCCTTTGGCTCAGGTCATGATCCCAAGGTCCTGAGATCAAGCCCTGCATTGGACTCCCTGATCACCGTTTCTCTCTCTCTCACTCCCCCTGCTTGTGTTCCTTCTCTTGCTGAGTCTTTCTCTCTGTCAAATAAATAAATAAAATCTTTTTAAAAAAATTATCTTTTTCTACATATTATCAATGAATAAGTGGAAAGTAAAATTTAATTTTTTTTTATTTTTTGAAAGGTTTATTTTACTTTTTTATGTGAGCCCCGTGCCCAAAATGGGGATTGAATTCACGAATCTGAGATCAAGAGTCACATGTTCTTCTGACTAAGCCAGCCAAGCCCCCCTAAGGAAAATAAAATTTTAAATCACTGTCATTTGCAATAGCATCAAGATCATCAAATACCTAAAATGAAATCTAATAAAAAATGTGCAATGCCTCTACAATAAAAATTTCAAAAACTTATTAAGAAAAATCAAGTAAATAAAGTAACATTCACCATATTTATGGCTTGGCAGCTTCAATATTTTTAAAATATCAGTTCTCTCCTAATTAACTTCTGGTTTCAATGTAATTCCAACCAAAAATTCAAGAAGACGTGTATTTGTGAGTATGTAAACTGACAAGATATTTCTAAGTCACATAGAAATTCAAAGAAGCTTGAAAAGCCAAGACAATCTTAGATAAAAACAAACTTGGAGGACTTAGACTATCATATTTCACAACTTGTTATAATGCCACAATAATTAAAACTATAGCATTGTTGCAAGGATAGGTAAATGGGATGATTGAACTAAGTGGCAAAAGCACCATAGCAATTCATGGAGAAATGAATTGCTTTTCAATAAATTGCTCTGCAGTAATTGAAAATCTATGAAAAATAAAAAGGAGCTTGCCTCTTTACTTCATGCACTATGCAAAAATTAAACTGAGGTCTATTCAAGGCAAATGTGAACAGTAAATAAATGAAGCAAAAATAAGAGGGGAAAACCCAGGGGATAATATCTTTATTATTTGGGGATAGGCAAATATTTCTTACACAGAACACAAAAAGCAGTAGCAATAAAAAATGGATATGTTGGACTGCTTTAAAATTAAGAACCTCTTTTCATTAAAAGACACCATTATTGGGTCTGAAAAGGTTACCAGGAAATGATATTTGCAGTTTCTGCAACTGTCAAGGGCTTATATAACAGTTTATACAATTGCCCAGGATATTTAAGAACTCACACAAATCCATTTAAAAAGACAAGACAACACAAGAGAAAATTGAGCCCAAAACAGTAACAGGCATTACAAAGAAGAGGAAAGTGAAATGGCTAGTAAGTACATAAAAACATGTTCAAGTTTACTGTACGATTAAACTCCACAAAAATATCAGAATGAGAAGAATAGACAAGGATGACAAGCATGTGTTGGGGCACCCGGCTGGCTCAGTTGATTAAGCGGCTGGCTGCCTTCGGCTCAGGTCATGATCCCAGGGTCCTGGCCTTGAGCCCCACATTGGGCTCCCTGCTTGGCAGAGAGCCTGCTTCTCCCTTTCCCACTCCTCTGCTTATGTTCCCTCTCTCTGTCTCTCTCTCTGTCAAATAAATAAAAATAAAATCTTAAAAAAAAAAAAAGATGACAAGGATGTAGAACAATTGAAATTCTCACACACTGCAGTATATGTCTATTTACACTGATATTATCACCTGGGAAAATTGGCAATATCTACTCATGTGGAACATACACACACCTTATCAAGTTTTGGAGGGTTCCTTTTTAAATTTAAATTCAATTAATTAACATATAGTGTATTATTAGTTTCAGAGGTAGAGGTCAGTGATTCATCAGTTGCATAGAACACCCAGTGCTCATTCCATCATGTGCCCCCCTTAGTGCCCACCACCCAGTTATCCCATCCCCACACCCCTCTCCCCTCCAGCAACCCTCGGTGTGTTTCCTATCCTTAAGAGTCTTTTATGGTTTGTCTCCCTCTCTGATTTTGTCTTATTTTATTTTTCCAGGCTTTGTTTCTTTCAGGAACCAGAATCATGCTGTATGTATTGTTCTTTGATGCGTGTGTTGGAGATGCTCTCAGCCTACCATACTCCTTTTATCCATTATATATTCCACAGAATTAGTGTCACTGTTTGGGTTGTTTCATTCTGCTGTTATAATTATGCCCCCTTTTGGGCGCCTGGGTGGCTCAGTGGGTTAAGCCGCTGCCTTCGGCTCAGGTCATGATCTCAGGGTCCTGGGATCGAGGCCCGCATCGGGCTCTCTGCTCAGCAGGGAGCCTGCTTCCCTCTCTCTCTCTGCCTGCCTCTCTCTCTACTTGTGATCTCTCTCTGTCAAATAAATAAATAAAATCTTAAAAAAAAAAAAAAAAACCTATTTAAAAAAAAAAATAAAAAAAAATAATTATGCCCCCTTTTGCGCACAAACTTGAGCACAGGGGCTGGAATCTGAGGGGAAGAGTATCAGTTTGAGCCCTTGGCAAATCTGCAGTGAAGGTGTGTTGACTTGGCGTTGAGCAGGTGGTAGGCAGTGCATGCTGACTTGGGCAGGAGGGCAGCTGGTGCTTTTGGGTCCCACAGGCTGATGGCATCACGTATGATAGGGATGTGGCTGGTTTTGCTTTTAACTTTTGTTTTTCTTTCTTTCTTTTTTTAAAATTTCTTTTTTTTTAATTTTTTAAAAATTTTTTCAGTGTGCCAAGATTCATTGTTTATGCACCACACCCAGTGCTCCATCCAATACCTGCCCTCATTAATACCATCAGGCTCACCTAACCCTCCACCTCCCTCCCCTCCCAAGCCCTCATAGTTTGTTTCTCAGAGTACACAGTCTCTCGTGGCTCTTCTCTCCCTCCAATTTCCCCCAGTTCACTTATCCTTTCCTTCTCCTATGTCCTCCATGTTATTCCTGACGCTCCACAAGTAAGTGAAACCATATGATAAGTGACTCTCTCTGCTTGACTTATTTCACTCAGCATAATCTCCTCCAGTCCTGTCCATGTTGATACAAAAGTTGGGTATTCATCCTTTCTGATGGAGGCATAGTATTCCATTGTAAATATGGACCATATATTCTTTATTCATTCGCCCATTGAAGGACATCTTGATTCTTTCCAGTTTGGTGACTGTGAACTTGCTGTGACTGTGAAATTGCTGCTATGAACACTGGAGTACATATAGCCCTTCTTTTCACTACATCTTTATCTTTGGGGTAAATACCCAGCTGTGCAATTGCAGGGTTTTTCTGAGAAACTCTTTCTCTCCTTCTATTATAAATGAAAGCCTCGATGGGTAGAGTATTCTTGGCTATAGATATTTTCCTTTTAGCAGTTGGAATTTTATCATGCTGCGCTCTTCTAGCCTACAGAGTTTCTGCTGAAAAACCCACTGATAGCCATATGGGGTTTCCCTCATATGTCACTGCTTTTCTTTCTCTTGCTGCTTTTAAAATTCTCTCTTTGTCACTACTTTTGGCCATCTTATTTACTTTGTGTGTTGGTGCAGACCTCTTTGGGTTGGTTTTGTTGGAGGCTCTCTGTGCCCCCTGGATCTGGATTTCTCTTTCCTTCACCAGATTCAGGATGTTTTTAGCTATTATTGCTTCAGACAAATCTTCTGTCCCTTTTCTCACTCTTCTCCTATCCCTATCATGCCACTGTTATGCTTGACAATGTTGCTGAGTTCCTTGGGTCTATTTTCATTTTGTCTATTTTTTCTCTCTTATCTGCTCACCTTAATTACTTTCCATTACTCTGTCCTCCATGTGGCCGATCTGTTCTGCTTCCTCTTGTTTGCTATTTATTCCAGGTGTTCTATTTTATTTCCATTCAGTGAGTCCAGGAGCTCTAACTGGGTTTTTTTTTTTTTTTTATGTCTACCATCTCTTGGTGGAGGGTCTCAGGGAAGTTCTAGTAAGTTGCTTTATGAGAGCATTACTTTAAATTCACTATCAGACATATCACTCATCTCTATTGTGTTTAGGTCTCTTGTTCTGATTTTCTTCTGCTCCTTCATTTGGAACATATTCTTCTGTCTCCTCATTCTGTCTAACTCTGGGTCTGTTTCTCTCCCACACTTGACAGTAGTGGCATTATGAAGAAAAGGGCTTGCAGTGCAATGTCCCCTGTTCCCCAGAACCTGGTACTTCAGAGGTGTCTCTTATGTGTGTTGCTACAGCGGTTTCCTACTGTTGTGGTGGAGCTGTGTTTGCCTTCAGTCCAGCCTGCTATGGCTTTCTGCATGTTGTGGGCAGAGTCTGGTCCCTGTGGTATTAGTGGGCCAGTTGAGAGCTGCCCTCATCTTGAGTTGAGTCAGACCAGGTGTTTACCAGAGACGAAGTAGCACACAACTGCAGGCACTTTCCCTGTGTTGTCCCCAAGAAGATTTTGTTGGTGGGTGAGGTCTGCAGTCAAACCAGCTGCCTGCCCCCAGCCCAGTGCTGGGGTCACAGTCAGGCTGGCATGTGGTTATCTGCCCCTCTCCTCAAAGCAGGACTCCCTTGGAGTGGTGCTGGCCTTTGTCTAGGCTGTGTACACACTGCCAGGCTTGTGGCACTGCTTTGATGGGGTCTTACCAAGAGCAATCAGAGAGTGTCGGTCTGCTTTGCTGCGGCTTCTTACCTATGTCATGCCAAGGAGAGTCTGCTTGGCCAGCTTTCCAGGTTATTTATGCCATTGTGGGTGCTCTCTAGGCAGCCACATGGCAAGAGGTGAGTCCAGGGTCCTCCTACTCTGTCATCTTCCCCTTATCAAGTTTCTATTCCAAGATATATACTTAAGAGAAATGCCTACAAATGTTAATAAGGACATATACAAGAATATTCATGGCAGTGTTGTTTGAATAAATCATAACTGGATTAATGTCAATGTCTACTTACAGTAAAACTGATCAGTAAATTGTGATATTTATTTTTAAAATATTTTGTTTATTTATTTGACAGAGGGAACACAAACAGGGGGAGTAGCAGGCAGAGAGAGAATTAGGCTCTCCACTGAGCATGGAGCCCAATGTGGCACTTGATCCCAGAACCCTGGGATCATGACCTGAGCAGAAGGCAGACGCTTAACTGACTGAGCCACTCAGGTGTCCCGCCTTCCTTCTGTTGAACCCAGGATCAAAACTGAGCTACTCAGGTGCCAATAAATGGTGGCAATTTTTTTTTAAAGATTTTATTTATTTATTTGACAGAGAGTAGTAGGCAGAGAGGCAGGAAGACAGAAAAGGGGAAACAGGCTCCCTGCTGAGCAGAAAGCCCAGTGTGGGGCTTGATCCCATGACCCTGAGACTATGACCTGAGCCGAATGCAGAGGCTTAACCCACTGAGCCAACCAGGAACCCCAGATGGTGGCATATTTTTGAAAACAAGATGCTGTAGGGACACTTGAGTGGTGCAGGTAGTAAATTGTGCAATTCGTTTCAGGTGAGGTCATGATCTGAGTCTCTCTCTCTGTCAAATAAATAAAATCTTTTTAAAGATTTTAAAAGATAATTGATAATTATCTTTTAAACTATAATTAATAATTTTAAAGATAATTAATAATTTACCTAAACTCACAGATCTGATCAGTGAGAATGGATACATTCTCAAGTCTCTTGGATTTTATGAGATCTAGGGGTTGTGGGATCTAGCCCCTCATGGGGCTCTGCACTCATTACAGAGTCTACTTGGATTTTCCCTCTCTCTCCCTCTGCCCCTCCCTCCTGTGCTCTCTTCCTCTAAAGTAAATGCATAGATCTTAAAAAAAAAAAAGGAAAAAAGATTTTTAAAAAACCCAGGACGTTATAAATTAGTGACAGTGTTCAAACTACAGTTTCATATAATAGCACAAATATACTGTGAGAAGAAAGAAGCCATTATCAAAAGAGAATATATTTCAAGATTCCATTCCCAGAAAGTTTTTTTTTTTTTTAATGGGCAAAACTAACTAATTCCATTAAGTCATGATATTTGTTACCTTGAAATAAGAAGAAGGACAGGATGGGGCATAAAGAGACCTACTGGGATGCTCGTAATGTGCTGGTTAAATGGGCATGTTCATTTTGTGAAAACACATTAAGCTACTCATATGATTTGTATGCTTTTAAAATGTATGTTATAATCCAATAAAATTTACATTAACAAACCTGAATGGAAAGATTAAGCAGCTAATTAGACACAGATGAGTAATAATGTGTTGACTGGAAGACAGATCTGAAAAACCAAAAAATACAGCACAGGTAGAAAATATGAAAAATTAATACAGAAGGTAGGGACACCTGGGTGGCTCAGTCAGTTAAGCCTCTGCCTTCAGCTCAGGTCATGATCTCAGGGTCCTAGGATTGAGCCCCCCATCAGGCTCCCTGCTCAGTGGGGAGTCTGCTTCTCCCTCTTCCACTCTCCCTACTTGTGTTCTCTCTCTCTCTCTCTCTCTGTGTGTGTGTCTCTCTCTGCCAAATAAATAAATAAAATCTTAAAAAAAAATACAGAAGGTAGAACTGAATGAGGATAAATGCAAATTGATACACACTTAGATACAGTGTAGTGAGATATAGAATGATACAAATCAACAATGAAGAAAATGACCATCATGACATAATAGAATGTCAGGAATCCGAGCTTTATCTTAGTAATATCAGAACAAAATTATTTCATATATATGAACACATATATGAACAAGTTTCCTTGTTCAAAAAATGTAGGAGGAGGAGAGAGAGGGACTTGAGTAAGATGAGTTCCATACTCTTAAAAAGTCTATGCTTCTTGATCTTTTAATATAATTGATTAGACAAAACCTCATTTTCCTCTTTTCCCTTGAAGAAATTGGTATTTTTAACATCTCATGCTTCATGGTTTTTATTCACATATGTGCCATGGTAATAATTTCACTGTCTGGTACTGGGTTTTGAATAAAAACAAAACTGCAGTATTTGATCATAAATATATAAGGAATATTTTTTCATGGAAGCATGCATACATATTTTGATGGAATTGTTTTTCTGCTCTAAGGCATGATTTGGATATTTTTGCAGGACAAGGATAATGTGTTGGGAATATATTAGAGTTCATTATGAAAACAGGTTGCACTCCTATCAGGTACAGAAATGATACATTTGAGTCCAAGAGAATAGGGCCAGGGGCGCCTGGGTGGCTCAGTGGGTTAAAGCCTCTGCCTTTGGCTCAAGTCTTGATTCCAGAGTTCTGGGATCGAGCCCTGTATCGGGCTCTCTGCTCAGCAGGGAGCCTGCTCCCCCCTCCTTCTGCCTGCCTCTCTGCCTACTTGTGATCTCTCTGTCTGTCAAATAAATAAATAAAATCTTAAAAAAAAAAAAAAAAGAATAGGGCCAAACAAATTACAATTGTCATTTGTCAGTGATCTTTAAATAGGGTGCTACAGAACCTTGGGTAGGAAGATCATAGTAGCTACTCTTTATTGAACAGGTGCTAGGTGTCAGCTTTTTTGTGTGTTTTCTCTAACACTCTCTTATAAACCATATTATAGTGTTGTACCTAGTGACCATGAGATAAAATATTTATGGGGAAATGATGAGGGGATTGAGGCTTAAGGATTAATAATTTACCTAAACTCACTGATCTGGTCAGTGAGAATGGATCCATTCTCAAGTCTCTTGGACTTTATGAGATCATTGTCTTTCCCGCTTTGAGATTATGGTGATTTACAATCTCCAGAAAGAGAATGCCTTGCATTCTTATTTCACATCAGGAAAGTTGTTCCCCATGAAACATTCGAATGTTTCTGCCACATTTGAATCTGAAGAAAATATATAGCAAATGAGGAAAAGTCTATAGAAATGCAGGAAATAATATTGAGAAGTTGTGGGTTTTTTTTTTTAAGTAAATTGTTATTATCTGGTGAACAGTATGAAATCTTGACATAAAAAAGGGCAAATTGGGGACACCTGGGTGGGTCAGTAAGTTGAGTGTCCTATTCTAGATTTGGGCTCAGGTCATGATCTCAGGGTCAATGAGAATGAGCCCCCCAGAGGGCTCCATGGTCAGCATAAAAGCTGCTTGTCCCTCTTCCTCTGCCCCTCCTCCCCATGTGTGTGCCTGTGCTTGTGTACACTTTGGTGCTCTCTTTTCTAAAGCCATAAATTCAGTTGGTAGTAGTCTTATAAAAACTGTCTTACTAGAATGTCTTGCAGAAATATGATATTGGGTTACTAATTTAGGATCTGTTTAAGGATAGCAATATTAATTCCCTCTTTGTTTTCTCTGTTATCTAGAATAAATTACCTTATTTGGAGGAAGGTGATTCTGAGACAAGAAGCACAACAAAGCAGCGCAAAGTTTCTAACTCTTAAAAGTAGTGATCGTTCCTTATTAAATCAGTGGTCATAGATCAGCAAGGCTGCCTCCAAAAGTAATTTCAGATGAATCAAGCCCTAGGGAATCAAGGCAATGGTTTCCTACACATATGTTAATTTGAGTACGTCTCACAGTGCCTAAGGCAGCAACAGATCCCACAGCAATGAGCATGCTAATAAAGTGGCTGGATGTACAGGTGGGGAAAGAGAGTCTAGTTCAACCACAAGGTTTCTTTCTATTCTGCATTTTCACAACAAAGTGGTTATGCAAGCTCAGGTAAATCTCAAGAGGTTGAATAATGATTCACAAGCCCATTGGAATGTTTCCACTTGAAATGTAGTCATAAAAATGGATGCTGTCTGGCTTGCTCAGTAGAGTAGGCGACTCTTGATCTTGGGGTTGTGAGTTCGAGCCCCACGTTGAGTGTAGAGATGACTTAAATAAGTTTTAAGAAGTAGTCATATATAATGAAATATAAATGTAGTCATTATTTTGGTAATGCTATTGATTGCTTAATACTGCTAGTTTTTTTTTAACAATAGAGGTACAGAGTATGTACCACTGCCCCTAATATGTCATTTTGGCATATTGATTATTTGGAGTCAAAGTTAAGAAACAGTAAGGACACTCTGAACTGTTTCTGACCCTCCTTTGTCCCCCTGAAAGCAGAAAATAAATCTCCCTGTAAAAGATATCCTCCCTATACCAGGAGGAAGAAAAACATCCTTATCACCAGAGACAGAAAATTTCGGACTGAGAAGGATATATAAACAAACCTTTTTGTGTCTTCACTAATTCACTTCCCCAAGCCCAAACTTCTTTCTCTTGTCAATTCTTCACAAATTTTTGGTTTGTGTAAAAGGCATAAAAGACATCTACTTTGCTTATTTCTTTGAGTACTGCATTTTGATGGGCTCCTGTACATATGAAATTAAATTTTTTTCCCTGCTCATCTGTGTCTTATGTCAATTTAGTTATTAGGCCAGCCAAAGCAACTCAAAGGGAAGTAGAGAGGAAGTAGAGAGGTAGAGAGGTTTCCTCTCCTCCAGCAGAAAAGGGAAATGTGAGGGCTTGGTGTAATTGCCAGTACACTACACAGACACCCACCCTACTGGAGTGGAAGCTATGCCAGGCTTTCAGTTAATGGGGTTTCTCAATCAATCAGCAATAGTTGATGACTGCCTGCTCTAGGGGTGCACTTTTCCAGGTAAACTCTGTGTCGTTAGATTTTCTATGTATAGCTACGAATGCCTTTCCAAAATTTGGAAGAAGGGGAAATGAGTTTGCTTTAAGAGACAAACGTTGAAATGAACATGTAAAGCAGCAATAAGCAGATTTGCCTCAGAGAGTAAATGGCTCCCCTGGCTAATGGTAACTTGATTGAACGAAATAGCATATGTAAAGCAAGCCTGTGTTAAAGACTGGAGAAAGATTTAGTGCTAGATACAGAGAGAGAGAGAGAGAGAGAGGAAGTGAGGGGAGAGAGAGAAAGAATGTGAAAATCCAAGTATCTAGGGGAGAAAAAAAAGTAGTGAGGCTAACACAAGTCTGATATAACTTAAGCATTGGAATATTGTACCTCTATGGGTAAAAACAAAAAATAAGAGGCTGAATTCTCCCTGTTGAAAATAAGAGAACTTCTCTCCTACTTCTCCTTTCTTAGAGAATTTACTTAGAAAGCTTGTAAGTTCTTTCTCTCCTCTTTGAAATGAGTATGTCTTTTATTTTATTTTTTTTAGATATAATTGACATGAAACATTATATTAGTTTCAGGTGTATGACATAACAATTTGCTATTTGTATATGCTGTGAAATGTTCACTGCACCAAGTCTGACATCCATCACCATACATAGTTACAAACTGTTCTTTCTGTGAGGAAAACTTTCAAGATCTACTCTCTTAGCAACTCGCAAATATGTAAACCAGTATTACTAACTATAGTCTCCATGCTGTAACTTATATCCCTGTGAGTTATTTATTTTATAGCTGAAAGCTTTTACTTCTTATCCCTTTGTATCCATTTTGTCCTCCTAACCCCCATCCCCTATCTCAGGTAACCACCATTGCCTTCTCTGTATCCATAAGCTTAGGGTTTTTTGTGCTTTTTGGTTTTGTAGGGTTTTGTGTGTGTGTGTGTTTTGTTTCTTTTAGATTCTACATGTAAGCGAGATCATATGGTATATACTCTTTTAAAAACTAGATAAACCCGATGCCTGGGTGGCTCAGTTGGTTAAGCAACTTCCTTGGGCTCATGATCCTGGAGTCCTGGGATGTAGTCCAGCATTGGGCTCCCTGCTCATGGGGAATCTGGTTCTCCCTCTGACCCTCCCCCTTCTCATGTTCTCACGCTCTCTCTCTCTCTTAAATAAATAAATTTTTAAAAACTTAAAAACTAGATAAACCTAGGGGAGCCTGGAGATCTAGGTCTGTTGAGCCTCCACCTTTGGCTCAGGTCGTGATCTCGGGGTCCTGGGATTGAGCTCCATGTAGGGCTCCCTACATTTATTTACATTAAATAAAATCTTTAAACAAAAAAGTGAGATAAGACTCTTGCTAGTTTTAAGAGCTAGAAAAGTCTTTCTCTTTGAAAATGTAATAATCAAGACAGATAACACCCCTATTTCCTAGTGTCTATGGGAGGTTCGTGGCTTAACTTCAGTGAGAGTCTCATTCCAAGCAGCAAAACTGCTTCCTGTCATAAAGATATAAGAATTTTTTTTTCTTTTGTATAAACCAGTTAGCTAACACAGGTGGTCCTCTCAATTACCATGTTACTTAAGGATGAACTATGTGTGACAATGGTACTGTTCTCTTAAGAAATTGTTATTGTTCATCTTGAAAACATTTATATAATGTATGTATCTGCTTAGCTGTATAAGAGTGAGACGTTTTGTTTTCGCAATTCCTTTGGTGGATTGCCAGTGATGTGTATCAGATTGTGGTTAACTGCTTATTCAACAATAAAATTGTTTACCTTCTCTTCTACCTTTGTTGTAAGGTTTTCTGGGCTAGGAAAAGACTTACTTTCTAATTATATTTCTCCAACACAACTCCCTTTGGTCTAATTCCATGCTTATTCTAAATTCTTGATTATAAATGGCTTTCCTTTAGCAATCTGCATCCAATGCTTTAAATAGTTGCAAGAATTTTTGACATGCATTATTATTTTTCTCCTTATAAAATAATAAGCATTTGATTATACACATCAGTCTCTGCGACTGTGATTATTGTTAGTACTCTTTTAAAGAGGAGTCCATTCTTAATTATGCTACCAAGTTTTTAGGCTTGTAAATCTGAGAACCAACTTCCAATCTCTGATGAATTGCCAAGATGAATACTATTCTGCTTAGACTCTTAGCAAATAGCCAGCAGGCTTTCCCTAATGAATTACTTTAGACACACACATTTTCATGCAAAATTTCTTCAGAAACAAGAAGACAACAGATTGGAAAAACTTGTCTCCCTAGAAAAAGCTGCTGAATGATAAAACACATTTTGTCTGTTTAGATCTTGCTCTTAGCTTTGCACTAAAAAGAGGTTAGTCTTGGGATGCCTTTACATTTCTTTCTGGGATTTCCAAGGGAATTTATCAAGGTAGAAAGAAATAGGTATTCTACGGAGGAATGAAGGAAAGAAAACAAAACATTGTGTTTCAGTGTTTCTATCTGCACATCTCTCAGATGCAGGGCTTGGTAGACGGCAGGTAGAGAACACCATTCTCTGCCTAATTTCCATTTAAAAAAATATGGAAGACTGAAGAAATCCTACAGGCTAATTAGTCTTTCTATTATCAAATGCCCATTTTATTCTACCTTTGTTGTAGATGCTCTTAGTTAGCATTAACATAGAAAGAAATATCAGTTTTCTGGGAAATTTCAAGATGCCATTGACGATCTGGAGCTGCTGACCTTTTCACTCAAGAACATGCTTGGTCCCTGATCCCTCATGTGAAATTCTAATAACAAGCTCCCATCTCTATTTATTTCTTCTATGCTCATTTTGTCATTCAGCCCTTTAATACACTGGCACACTTTTATCCGGAACAACTCCTTTTTAGTATATCAGTTTTTCTCTGTACTATATAGAACTTAAAACTACATATATACTTCACCTAACTATAGCCAGGCTACACATGTATAAATTGCTTAAGATATAAAATTACTGAAGGACACCTGGCTGGCTCAGTTGGTGGAGGGTGCAACACTTGATCTTGGGGTTGTAGGTTCGAGTCCCACGGTGGGTATAGAGATTACTTAAATAAAACCTTTAAAGATAAAATGAAATGAAATTACTGAAATTTGTGTTCATTTGAAGTTTGGGGCACTTAGTTTTGATTTAGTTTTGATTTTAGATTACCTTATTCTCTAGCATTTCAGTTTTCATTTGTTTACTAACAAACTTTTTAGGTTGTGAGTTCATGGTTGTGATTAGATTGAATTATGGTTATGATACATATTGGTGGTGTGTCCTGAGCTAATTTTATTGATCAAACTAACTATTCATCTGAACCTTGTTGGGTCGGTGGCTCCGGGAATACAGAAGGAACAATAGAAATGACCGCCAGGCGCCATCTTCCAGCCCCCTCCCCCCCCCCCCCTTCCTCAACCCTTCACCCTCCTGCAAAAAGGATGTATGCCCAGGTCACGTCTCCATAGGTAACCTGATACCTATGCAGGAAACAGAAGTATCAGGACCCCCACCCCATACCCTCCGATCACCAAATACCCTACCATATATTGATGTGAGCCCATGCCCTGCCTTGGCCGATAAAAGACCCCCGCGGACTCCCTCCCAGTGTGACTTCCCCGACTCCACTTTCCGGAGTCGCAGAACCTCGCCAGAGGGTGCCCATCTCCTCCCGGCTCCCCTTCTCCTGAGCCCTGAAACTTTGCCGGAGAGTGCCTTTAATAAATCTTGCCTTGTGCCTACCTCACCTGGTGTCGTGTTTATTTCACCTATAAAACCTTACAAACCTCATTCAAAAATTGAAAATATTTGTGAATATAATGGCTAGTTACGTCTCATCTCTCATTTCCATGCTTTGTAAGAAAAAGGGTAATAGATGTATAGGTTTACTAATCTCAAAACTTTATTCCAACTTAACCCCAAATGCATAAAATATGTAATCCTTGTCATACTCATCCAGGGTTAAAAACAACACATGTAGTGAAAATGGACATTTGATAATAGAAAGAATAATTAATCTGTAGAATTTCTTTGGTGTTCCATATATAATTTTGGTGGAAATTAGGCAAGGAAAATGAAAGAAAATAATGAATATTAATAACTCAATATATATTTCAAGGTACAACTTAAACAGTACTTCTGAATTTAACCACAAATATCACATACACATATAAACATCTATATACACACACATACATGTACACACACACACACCCACACACAGTTTCTCCTTTATTTTCTGAATTTTCCATAATATTTTGTACCTCTCTTATGATTAATATCTGAAGTTTTCTTTCTATAATTTTCTCTAAATTCTTTCTAATAATTTTCACTTGTTATTTCACTTGTTAAAGAATATTCTCTTTGTATGTTACAAATAATTAGTTATTGAGGTGGATTTTTGCTTCACGGTAAGCTATCATAAATCTCATTTAAAATAAAGCACGTGCATATCCTTACCTCCACTTCCAAAAAAACCCAACTGATTTTTAGTTACCCATCAAGTGTAGGAACTTTTTTTTTTTTTAAGATTTTATTTATTTATTTGACAGACAGAGATCATAAGCCGGCAGAGAGGCAGGCAGAGATAGAGGAGGAAGCAGGCTCCCCACTGAGGAGAGCCTGATGCAGGGCTCCATCCCAGAACCCTGAGATCATGACCTCAGCTGAAGGCAGAGGCTCAACCCACTGAGTCACGAAGGCACCCCCAATTTTTTTCTTAATTAAAGGTTCTATTTATTAGAGAGACAGAAAGACAACACAAGCAGGGGATCAGCAGGCAGATGGAGAAGCAGGCTCCCCGCTGAGCAAAGAGAAGATGTGGGGCTCAATCCCAGGACCCTAGGATCATGACCTGAGCCGAAGACAGTCGCTTAACCGACAGAGCCATCCAGGCACCCCTCAAGAATTTTAATAATAGCCTTAAACATCTACTTTGTCTTACCCTTTTCAATGGTAATCAAGAAAATTACAAATGGAGAACATGACTCTTCTAATTAAAATATGATATATTATCATATCATTAGGAATGTGATTTCTTAAAAAATATAGTAAAATTTTGCAATTTATCCATTATATTTAGCAGTTAAAATGTTATTTCATTTAATATTGTTTGAGAGAGTGTTGAAATGCTACATTCAAAAATATTAGAACATGGAAAATTGGGGTTTAAATTGATAAATGGCAAGATTCTGATAAGTCTGATAAAGCCATTCTGATAAACGGCAAAAATTTGATAAATGGCAAGATTCATTGGCCCTCAGCAGAATCTGAGATGCCAAGAAAATCAAAAGATCAAATTATTTTCTTATTTTATCTTAGCATATCTGCTTGTCAGTTGCAAAGAATTCAAAGAATCATGTCTGATTACTTTAGTACTTTGCTGTGCTGGCTGAGCAATGCCAGGAAAAGTTCAGTGAATAAATAGAACATTGACGTGGTTTCTCTTGGGGGCAGGGTATATGGTTGGTTATGCACAGCTCTAGGGAGGGCCACTCACATTCATGGTTGCCCTGGACTTGTGTGTCTATCAGGTGATCTGTCAGGATGGATGTACAGGCTTGAGAAAGAGAAGGTTTTTTCTTTATATCAACAAAAAACCTTACTAAGGCTGCAGCTAGACTCGGACTCTAGATACACCCTGAAAAGCAATAATGCAATAAGCCAGAATCTGCCTGATTAGTTTATAGCTTCAATTAACCTTCACCTTTTGTGAAAACATATGGAAATTCAAATGTAATATTTCCTCAAGAAATTTAGTGACTATCATGAGGATACCATATTATGAAATAAAATCATAAAGATGATTAGCATTTATAGTATAAATAGAAACCTACTGAGTTTATTATTGGTTCCTTCTTGTTGCAGTCCTAGTCTATTTCAGTCAAAAAAAATGGCTAAAAATGTTGAACATCATGATATGAAATGCAGTACAATTAGACAAAATACAGGAAAAAATTTTAATGAACAATACATTCAAACAGTAATATAAGAACTACAATGAAATTAAAAGTACAACCAGAAAAATAATGGTACATTAAACTACTTAAAGAATATTGTAAAGAAGCAAGTAGTTGCCTATTAAATGCTCTTAAATTTTTTTCAAAGATTTTATTTATTTATTTGACAGACAGAGATCACAAGTAGGCAGAGAGGCAGGCAGAGAGAGAGGGAGGGGGAAGCAGGCTCCCTGCTGAGCAGAGAGCCCAACTCGGGGGCTCAATCCCAGGACCCTGGGATCATGACCTGAGCCGAAGGCAGAGGCTTTAACCCACTGAGCCACCCAGGCGCTCCTATTAAATGCTCTTAAAAAGAATTATGTAACAAATAGCATGAACTTGAAAGCAATATATTAATATAAAGCTAAGAGAGAAGGTAAGCCCATGCATTAACACTTATGCTCTGATTTAGAAGATATGGGGAGAGAACACTTATAATAAACTCCCCAAAATAAGAGAACAAAAACTTAACACTGAAGAATATTTATAGATGCTTGTAATAGGCAGAATCAAATAGGTAAGGGAATAGATCTTGAATAACAGAAAAGAAAACCAGTGGAAAGCTGTCCTGTGGTCAGGAGATCTTTGAGGAGCTCATTGCAAGAGAAGGATAGTAATGAAAACATCAGAATAAATTCTGAAAGTAATAGGAAATAAGAGTAGGAAAAAAGGGAAGAGAACCCCCCAGAATGAAGAAGCAAGTATTCCATAAGGTAGTAGGTATAATCTAGGATGAGAACAGTCTCTTGCTAGCTTGAGTTTGCATCCTAACTCTCCTATTCAAGTGGCTGTGTGACCCTCTAAGTGACCCTCTAAGGATCATTCATGTCTATGTATGATTTTTGCCATAATAATATGCAGTATGTATGTTCAGCCATTTAAGCATGAATATACATATTATATATCTTATATATATTATTATGGCAAAAACCAAAGGGAGAAAAGAGAAGTGTTGCAACCAGGAATAGTATTCAAAAGAATTTTCATTTGAGCCTGGAAATCCCAAGATGTAGAGGAAATAGAAGGGAATGCAGATCCTTCTCATTGTAGAGTTATGAATATTATTAACTGATTCCTTTTCATTCCTAGATAGGTTAGAACCATCCAGAGTTTCTGTTGATTGTACCTACACCATGCCTTCTTGGGAGTTAGTTTTTCCACTAATTTCCTCAAAATGCCACTGAACATTTAGTTGATTATATTGATAGGTTTGTGGTTGATGAAGTTTATTAGTCCTAGCAATCTGGGTCTCTTTCTTCTTTCCTAGCAAAACCCCTTTCTTTGATCATGGGACTGTTCCTTCTTCTCTAGGGCTTAGCCTGATTGGTCTAAGAGTGAAGGTGAATTCTAGTGATTGGCTCAGGAATCTAGGCCTAAGCCAATCAGCACATAGCACACCTTAGGCTGCAAGTCACAAGTGGATATATGACCAAATTCTGGCTAATCGGGAAAGATTTACTAGAAATGGGGCGGGGGGAGTATCTTTGGTATTATAAGATGGTTCTCTGCATCCTTTGTGTCTTTCTGTGGTGTAATAACAGGCGCCGTGCAAAATAGCATTTTCACTACTATGTAGAGAGCAGCCTACGGAAAAACCCAATACTCAGAGGAAGGCAGGGGGAAACTATGAAAGACACAGAACCAGAATTTCTGAATTAAACAGACCTAGAGTTAGGCCTCTGGAGTCTCAGTAATATAAGATGATAAATCTTCTTACTGTTTAAGCCAGTTTGAATTGGATTTTTTTTTTTTTAAGATTTTACTTATTTGACAGAGAAAGAGAGAGAGATCACAAATAGGCAGAGAGGCAGGCAGCGATAGAGGAGGAAGCAGGCTCCCAGCTGAGTGGAGAGCCCGATGTGGGGATTCATCCCAGAACCCTGAGATCATGAACTGAGCTGAAGGCAAAGGCTTTAACCCACTGAGCCACCCAGGTGACTTGAATTGAATTTTGAGGTACTTTTGTGTGAATTGGCTTCTGTATCAAGTTTGAATTGAATTTTGAGGTACTTCTGTGTGAATTGGCTTCTGTATCAAGAGAGCTTTGGTTCATCCTCTGACCAGTGTGCCCTTTATCCAGTTCGCTTGACCTTATAAATTACTGTATTTTAGCCAGAAGAACTTCAGGTCATAAAAATCTTGGGGGGATCTCCTGATCAATTCCAGAATATACCAAAGAATTAAAGACTTCTTAGATACCGTTCTTCCAGGAAAATCTTCCACTTGTTTGTGCTGGTATGTCCTTTGGTTCCAGATTAACATATAAAACAATAGATTTCTTTCTCGTACTTTCTTTGTAATGTAAGTAGTGCTTCAATGTAGTACAAAGCCAAGAGATGTACCCAGTGATTTATGAGTCCTCTTCTCTTAGATTAGTATATGGGTAACATGGGGCTTCTATTCAGAACTGTCCTTCATAGGAAGCAGGCTGCTAAGAAAGAAAAATGAGATGATTCTAACCTAAGGTGGTTTTGCCTAAATGAAAAGAAATGAGACAAATAAAAATTAAACTAAAATAAATGCATTATGAATTTTATACTATATTTTAATGTGTAGAAACAGTACAATTTGCATGTTATGTTAAATATTCTGAAATTATTACCCTTTTAAAAATACAGAATAATATTGGAAATCAAGGAAATGTACACTGGAGGAAAAAAATTCAGAACTAATGTGACCATTTTCAAAAGTCAAACTAACAGTTTTTTGTGGCTTTTATCTTCAAATCACTATCCTCTCAAATTGCATTTGATTTCCAATCTGTGCAAGTAGTACTCCATTTCTTTTACTTCGGTGTTTTGATATTTTCCCCCTCATTATTTGTTCACCAGTACTTAGTTGATTTACTCTCCAGAAATTAGCTTTAGGAGAAAACATGTTTAACATGTTTTAACAAATCTCAAATTTCAGGCTACTAAGAATTTATTCAGTTGCTATGTTCCTGGACCATAGGTTTGTACCCAAGCCCCACTACAAAGAATCTTTCACATCTACTATATTGCTTCCTTCACAAGTGTTTGGCCATGTTTTAAAAATTATTTGACAAGAAAATTATTCATTGATTAGTGGTGAGTTTAGATATTATTACCTCTTTTGTAAGGCTGTCTAGAATCCTCTATAGCCACCCTTGGTTCATTTACGGTCTTCTAAGGAATGTGCCTAGTTTCTGCCATTCTTTACCTAAACTTTGGAGACAGTTACATTTCACTTCCTCTCTATAATGAAATGTTTCCGATTCATAGAGTTTAAGGGGCTGGTTTCTCCAGTTAGGCTGTCTGCATTCAAACTCCAGCTCTGTTACTTTGTAATTGAGCAACCTTGAATAAGTTACTTAATATCTCCAAGTCTCAATTTCTTTGGCTGTAAAGTTGGCATAATAATAGAGCATACTTAATGGGGGTTTTGTGAAGATCAAGTGAAAAAAATTTTATAAAGCTCTTAATACAATGCCTGGCCTGTACTGCACATTTTCACCCTTACATATATGCCAAGGGCTCCTGAGTTTAACATTAGCTATTATTATTACTGTTATTATTAGCTACCTAAATATTTTACTTTCAGTGTGATTGGATATTACATTTCAAATAGTAATGAAATTCTGTTATGAGAAGGTAGCTTTGGAAAAATTCCAGGCAAATTTATTTTATTTTATTTTATTTTCCTGGCAATTTTATAGCTAAGAACTAATAGTATCAACAAGAAGCATTCATGCCAGAATTGTTTTTATTGTTCATAGGCTACCTTTTGTTTTTAAAGATTTTTTTTTCTCTCTTCCTCTTCTTCTTCTTCTTCTTCTTCTTCTTCTTCTTCTTCTTCTTCTTTTAAAGATTTTATTTATGTATTTGAGGGAGGGAGATCACAAGTAGGCAGAGATGCAGGCAGAGAGGAGGAGGCTGGATCCCTGCTGAGCAGAGAGCCCGATGCAGGGCTTGATCCCAGGACGCTGAGATCATGACCTGAGCCAAAGGCAGAGGCTTCAACCCACTGAGCCACCCAGGTGCCCCAAGATTTTATGTATTTATTTGACAGAGAGACACAGAGAGAGAGGGAACACAACAGGAGGAATGAAAGAGGGGGAAGCAGGCTTCCTGCTAACAGGAGCAGGAAGCCTGATGTGGGTCTTGATCCTAGGACTTGGGATCATGACTTGAGCCAAAGGCAGACACTTAATGACTAAGCCACCCAGGTGCCTCCATAGGCTATCTTTTTACAAGAAAACAAGTTTTATATTCCTGTCAGTCTATATTTTCAGTCAGTATTCCACCTGTGATTTGAATTCAATGCTTACTATCTTCAGAGCATTAGCATATGGATATCTTATTACACAAACTCTAGAGTTCAAATAAACATTTGATAGTGATGGGGGGGGGAATGTTAATAGTACTTTGCTATATATGCAAAATGCTGCAAACTTCCTTGTATTTCCCTGCATGCTTTATCATTTTGGAAAGGTATGGGTTGTAAGAAATTTGGAAAATAGACAACTAACTAAAAATTCTGGTTATTTAGTATTTTCCCACTAACTCTTTATTTTTTCTTCCCAATTCCAGCTCTTGAAAACTTGTGTGTGGTGGAAATATGTGTAGGTATATGTTTGCCAGAGGAAAATTTATTTATGTATATGGCGATGTTTCTTGGTGAAATATCCCCAAATATGTAGTCTATTATAGTTTCAGAGACTCACATGACTGTTTACTGTGATTCTTTATTATTTGTTCTTTGAAATATTCAAGTTGAAAAAACTAAATTAGTTGGAACTAATAGAGACTGTCTTGTTAAAAGCTTAACTGACTTTTGGCTGGACAACAGAAAAATTGAGCTTATTTTGGAAACTGACCCTTGAAACTCTACTCTGTGCTTTATAAACTTCATATGCAGGAAAGAAAAAAACAAATGTAAGATCAGCTTGTGGATTCAAATGTGCCAACGGTAAGAGGGAAAGCAATGAGAAACCAGTAACAGTCTCCTCAGAGATGCACTGAATTGGATCCAAATTTTGTAAGCTTTTGTAAACACTTATACATTACCATGACCTCGTAAGTACCTTCTCTGAATTCTGGAGACTGTGTGTGAAATGTTTAATTCATCTTTTGGTCAGTACTTCTAATTCTTTTAATGAGATTATAGGTACTACCTCTACTATTTAATTTTACACCTGAAAATTCTTTCCCAAATTAAAAAAAAAAAAAAAAGCTTTTGTGTATCAGCAGTGCCTAAACTAATAGCACTAGCTACAGTTTATTACAATAGCCCCCCCACACACATTATTTTCAGGGGATATGTGCCAAGACCACTAGTGAATGCCTGTGGATAAAACTGAACCTTATATATACTTTTTTCCCCCACATATACAAAGCTATGATAAAGTTCAATTTAAAAATTAGGCACAGTATGACGTTAACAACAGTAACTAATAATAAAATAGAACAATTTAATAATCCACTATAATAAAAAATTGTGTGAATATGGCCTTTTTCTCAAAAATGTTTTAATGTACTGTACTCACTCTTCTTGTGATGACCTGAAATGATAAAATGACCATGTGAGGAGATGAAACGGAGAGGATGACTCGGGCATCATGTCCAAACTAGGCTACTATTGACCTTCCGCAGATTCATAGATTCTTCCCGCGGATCATCTGCTTCCGCCCATTGACACAAGGTAATTGAAACCGTGATACATGAAACTGCAGATAAGGGGAGATGTTTACAAGACTTCGGACATATTACTTTCTTCTATCTTACAATGACTATCATCTGTCAATAAAATGTTAATTCTCTATAGGTCATTTTTTTGCATGCCTTTTGGAAAACTTTTTATTTTTTAAATCAATTTTATTGAGTTATAATTTACAAATAATGAACTACGTCCATATAAACTGTATGATTTGTTGAGCTTTGGCAGACGTATGCATCTGTGAAACTACTGTTGTGACTCAAGACACAGAGGATGTTTTCATAACCCCCAAATATTCCCCATGGTGTCTCGCAATCCATTTCTCCCTCTGTTCCGAGTCCCGGGAAACTACCTTCTGTTATAACAGGTTAGTTTGCAATTTCCATACATTTATATAAATAGAATTATGCATATGTACTTCTTGTGTCTGGCTTTTTTCACTCATCATGGTATTTCTGAGATTCATCCATGTAGCATACATCAGTAGTTCATTCCTTTTTATTGCCGAGTAGTAATAAATTATATGCATGTGCCATACTTTTTTCCCCCATTCACCTGTTTGTCTGGATAGCTTCTAGCTTTTGGCTATTGTGAATTAATGCTGATCTGAGCACTCATTTACAAGTCTTTGTGTAGACATGGGTTTTCACTTCTCTAAGGTAAATACATACTTAGAAATAATATTGCTGGCTCCTATGGTAATTATATGTCTGAATGGATAAGAAACTGCCAAGCAGTTGTTCAAAGTATACCATTTTACATTCTCACTTTGTAGAGTGTAAGTTCCAGTGCTCCACATCCTCTAGTCTTTTTAATGTTAATTCAGGTGAGTATGTAGGACTGTGTTATTGTGGTTTTAATCACTTTAGTGAACATCACTTTTAAAAGTGAGGCAAAGGGATCCAAAGGGATCCCTGGGTGGCTCAGTCTGTTAAGCATCTGCCTTCAGCTCAGGTCATAATCCCAGGATCCTGGGATTAAGCCCCATGTCAAGCTCCTTGCTCAGTGGGGAACTTGCTTCTCCCTTTCCCTCTGCCCCCCCCCCTTGTGCTCTCTCGCTCTCTCAAATAAAAAATAAAATCCTTTTTTAAAGATTTTATTTTTCATTTGAGAGAGAGAGATCACAAGTAGGCAGAGAGAAAGGCAGAGAGAGAGAGAAGGGGAAGCAGGCTCCTTGCTGAGCCAAGAGCCCAATGCCAGGCTCTATCCCAGGACCCTGAGATCATGACATGAGCTGAAGGTAGAGGCTTAACCCACTGAACCACCCAGATGTGCCAAAAATAAAATCTTTAAAAAAAAAAAATAGAAGTGGGGCAGAAGTGAAACTCAGTTGTCTTTTGCTAGGTTGCATTTCTGCCCTATCCTTAATTCTATTTAATAAGTTTAATTGATCATCTACCTTGTGTCATGTACTGTGATAGGAAAGAGACAAGAATAAGAAACTGTTTCCTAAAAGATTTCACTTCATGAGACAAGAATGAAAAAAAAAATGTTATATACAGTCTATGTGCTGCCATCGTAAAGGTTTAGAAAAATATATTGACGGTCACAGAGGAAGAAAGAAAAGTTGGAGAAGATTTCACAGATGTGGTGATGCTCAAATTGAGTTATCTCCATTAATTCCTTTTGAAAAGGAAATTCATTTATAACAGAAAATTTATTTTTTTTAAAGATTTTATTTATTTATTTAACAGAACAAGTATGAGCACACAGGCAGAGAGAGTTGCAGAGGGAGAGGGAGAAGCAGGATCCCCACTGAGCAGGGAGTCCAATGTGGGGCCCAAACCCAGGACCTGGGATCATGACCTGAGCCAAAGGCAGACACTTAACTGACTGAGACACCCAGGCACCCCCTATAACAGAAAATTTAGAAAAAAAAAAATAAGGATATTTACTTCTTCAAACTGCATTTTGGATGCTAGCAATCTCATATGGATGAAAAAACCTGAACGAGGAGATGTGCCTTAAATAATAAGAAGAAACCTGGTTGACTTGCCTGATAGTCCTTTCTTACAGATAGGCCATATATATGGATATGATCACTAGAGCTAGACTCACTCAAGTGTCAACCTATTGTCCTGTATCAAACAAATGTGCTTTCTGGGAAAAAGGGAATGGGTCTGAGAGAAAATGGATGGGTAGGAGAAACCTGGAGGTAGGCAAAGACATACAGAAATAGTGCCTACTATTTACCCAGAGCTCACCATAGGAAGAACGCCCCAGGTGTTTTGTTGAATTCTCACGGCAACCTTAGGTAGGTTTTTCATAGAGAGAAGCTGAGGTAGGACGTATTAGGGCTACTATGGTAGATTAAATGATTGTTTTAAAAAATTCACTCCCCCTACCCTTACTTTTACACCCCATTGCTACTTGGTTTGGTCCTGTGACTGGCTTTGGCTTCATGGCAGACAGTGTTCTTCCCTGACCCTTCACTTAGAAAGACTTTAGGTTTGGCCAAAGTCTTTCAAAGATTTGCTTTAGCCAATGGGATGCTGATAGGTATAACACAAGTAGAGGGCTTAAAATATGTGTGCAGGGATGCCTTCTCCTCTAATGTCTCTGCTATCACAACAAAATGGACTTGCCCTTGATAGCTTACTGGTACAAAGAGGATAAAAGACAGGCAGAGCAGAACTGGAGCAGTCCTGGAACCAACCTGTAGTTTAGAGCACAGCCCAGCTTACCTAGATCAGGCAAACCCACAGACAAGTGAGGAAGAATAGTTGGTTATTGTTCTTTCCCCAGAATTTTAGTGTGGTGTGTTATTCAGCCCCCTAAATGTCGGAAATGATATTGAGGTTTGACAATATGGCCACGGAGTCTAAACCACACTACCACTTATTCAGTTATTTTCAGGTATCTAGGCAGAGATAATTGGTTGGAGGGTGAATGACAATCAGGAGGAATTTATGGGTCTGGAATTAAAAGGATATTTTAATCAATTAAAGAAATAAACCTTGGCAAATTATTGACTCCCTCTCTGCCTTCCTTATAAAACCATTGTGAAAAAGGAAAATGCTGTGATAGCTATCAAATCTCTTTGAATATGGTAAAAGTGTTATGGAAATGTTAGTTTCTCTTTTAAGTCTATTTTCTTTCTTGCTATTTCTTAGTGCCTGGAATAGGCACTCATTAAATATTTGTGGAGAGAAATTAAAGTGAATTTTTTTAGAATAGCATTCTCAGTTTGTAAATGACAAATCACAAAGTATGTTTATCATTAAGGAAGTAAAGTCAAGGAATTCATTTCCTCTTATAGCAGATCTGTATGGAATGGACTGTATAGAGGTTGTCTGCTTCCTGCCCCACCACCCAACTAATGGCATCCAAACTAATGCTCTGTAAATCCTCACTTTAAGTGAAGTGAGAATTTTCTTGAAGTCTTATACTAGGATACCTTCTGCCCCAAAGTGGTTTTTTATTAATGGGAAAATAGTTGGATTTAGTATTTGTTCTGTAGTTTTAAAAATTGAGTTTTATTTATAAAATACAATTCATTCAGAAAGTTTTGAATTAGAATTAGAATTAGAATTAGAAGTCAGAAAATTTGAAAGGTTTGAAAGTTGGGTCACTATGATAGATAGAAAATGTCCATTTACCCCTTTTCCTTCTCTTTTTACCACAAACAAAGCAAGCTCTAACCAGATGAGACATCTCACTAAATCACTGTAGGATTCAGGTCATGACCATGGTTAGTTTGGTTTGGATTAGGTGAGAAGTTTGTTCCCTACATCATCACAGGAAAATTCAAGGACTAGAAATGTTATTTATCTTGCTCTGTTTTCTACCATAACACAGACGGCCTTTTTATCCCCAAACTTCAATGATTTCCCAGGAAAAATTTTGGTGGCATAGATAAAGGGTTACACCAGCTCCAAACTTTCCTGTTAAAATATTAAATGGGAACATTTGAACAGTACTATATCACCACCATGAAACTGACTAACAATCTGGAAGCAATAAATTTTACTTAAGTATCCTTCATTGTAGTGAGTGCTTCACCCTATGAGAGTCTCCAGTGAGGGTTTCGAGTGAAACTCCTTCTGTCTCAGCTAAAAAATCCTTTAATAGCTACTCCTAATCCTGAACCATTTTTGGCCTCCATTAGGAATGTAATTAATCTATCAGTACCAGTAGTATGTGAAGGGTTTAAACTAATCCTAGTATTGAAAGAAAGGAGAAGATCAATTTTCTCATTATTCTTGCTGTAGATTTTCATAAAGATTTGCTTCCTTTCTTGAAAATCTATGCTATCTATTCGAAGACCACATGTTTGCAGTTCTTGACTTGGACACTCTGTAAGATAAGGGAAATAAACATCAGAAATATGAGTTTATGATGTTCTCATTTTTTGGACAGGATCCAGAGTATTAAAGCTGATTTCAGTCTATTCAAAAAAACTTACTGGGATGCCTGGGTGGCTCAGTTGGTTAAGCAGCTGCCTTCGGCTCAGGTCATGATCCCAGCTTCCTGGGATCGAGTCCCACATCGGGCTCCTTGCTTGGCAGGGAGTCTGCTTCTCCCTCTGCCTCTGCCTGTGTTCGCTCTCTCTCCCTCTCTCTCTCTCTGACAAATAAATAAAAAATCTTTAAAAAACAAAACAAAAAAAAAAAACTTACTTATTTTAAGGTCCCCAGACTCTGGAGGAAATAGAAACTAAAAAGGAAGAATTTAGCTTTTCAGTAGAAACTTTGAACTTTTTTTTTTTTTTTCAAAAGAAAATAAAGGACAGAATTGTTCAAGATTCCATGGTTTGAGAAAGACCAAGACCACAGATAAGAATAATTGTCTTAATTAAAAGAATTTCTCAAGTTTAATGTTGTACAGACTCAAAACTTTGGGACGCCTTAACAGTTTCCTCTCATTTTTGTGTAATACCCATTTCTTCTTTAAGTTACTTCAGTTGTAACTCCTATATTTCTTTCCAATTATTTCCTTTCCCCTTTTGTCATTGCCTTCATCTATTCTTGCCCTCTTGTCATCTCTAGAGTACAGCCTGCATGATTTTTTTAATAAAAATAAAACATATGTATATAATTCTGATGCTTAACACCCATCATTGCTCATAGGATAAAGGCCAAAATCTTGGGTACGGTCCACAGGGCCCTAGGCTATCTGGCTTCAGTTCTGGGCATTCCAGCCACTCTGGCCTTCTTTCAGGGACTTGGAACGAACCAGATTCCTTCTTGTCTCAGAGCCTTTAAATACATCCCCCTTTCTGCCCGAAATACTATAGAGATCTAGATGTATACAGGCGCGCGCGCACGCACACACACACACGCATTATTGAAATTCTCAAACATATTTATGCTTGCAATACTAATCTTATTTCATCTATGGCACCATCCACCCCATCACCAGCCCAGATAATTTTGAAGCAAGTTCTCAATATATTATGAAAGACACTTCCTAATTCACGCTTATCCTTATGATCTCAGCTCAAGCACCACCTGCTTCCCTCATCCCTCTGTCGGAAGGGGTCATACTTGCCTGTCTCAGGCTGTCTTCTCTTTACTAGTACAGTACTTCATGATGATGACTAATCTATTCAAAGTTTTTTTACAAAACTCCAGCATTGTATTAGATTCCAAGGTGTAATGATGGTGTCAATCAGAAGATGGCACTATTCAAAGCGAGAAAAAAATTTGAGCAACTGACAGAAAAGCCAATCCATAAAATTAAATATGCCCCCCAATTATAGCAGTAAATATCTTCTTTGAGATTTTTGTGTGGTTATGTGAAGGAGACTTGGTTCCTGCCTTAATATACCTACATTATTGCCCTTCAAGACTTCAAATAATTCCTTTCAGGATCTCATCTCCCCTATCTATAATGGTTTCTATTCCTTTGGCATAAGATTGTTTATCTTAAACACAAAGGATCCTGTAACCAATTTTTAAGTACTCTCTTTATTAAATCTGCTTATGAGTGATAATTAGATAGGATATGAGCTATTACTTCTCCTGATCACATCACCCTAAATCAGAAACACATTATACAATTAGCACATCTTAAATTACCTTTCCCTTACTGGGTAAATAATCTTACTAGATAGAGAAAATTATTGAGTTAGTTCCTCTATAGTCCTTCAACATTTGAAAGGAAGTGCTTGCATGTGATGTCATTTCTAATTTCCATCAAATTGGATATTTCAGAGGACTTTTAAAGACTATTGTTAAACTTGTAGAAATTGATACAGTATATAATTCAACTCCTTCATTTGTCTAACATGGTATGTAAGAAGTGGCTGTTCTTTAGAAAATGTCTGTTGAAATGAGAATTTCAATTATTTTTTTCACCTAGAGTTGGTGACTAAATCTGGGATCAAGTTATTTTAGCAATTGTGTGATATATGAAAAATCAGTATGTAAAGATTCTGGTTACACTTAGCCTGACATCTCTACAGAATAAGACTTACTACAGGTTAAATGATAACCTAGTCTTTTAACCATATTTGTAAAAGATGTATTTTAGCATTCAAGTGTTTGACCAAATTAAAGATACAGCACCATCTTATGGATATTTCTATATTTGTAAAATTTGGAAATGCACAAATCATTTTGAGTTTGTGAAGGGAAATCTTTACCAGAAAAAAACTGTAGAAGAAGACTATTTTAACATAACAAAGAAACATGATATAGAATTGAATAATCTGAATGTATGCGTGCATATATGAATATGTGTGTTTCTGATGGCACGGTAAATGAAGTTACAAACTGAGATTTGTAATTCTTTTTCCTTTCAAAATTAGGAATTTTTTTTTTAAAGAATTTTATTTATTTATTTGACAGAGAGAGAGAGCACAAGCAGGGGGAGTAACAGGCAGAGGGAGAGGGAGAAGCAGACTCCCCACTGAGCAGGAAGCCTGATGTGTGGCTTGATCCCAGGATCCTGGAATCATGACCTGAGATGAAGGCAGACACTTAATCGCCTGAGCCACGCAGGTGTCCCCCAAATTAGGAATTCTAATAAAAAGAAAATAAGCAACTTTCATTACAGTCTAAATTCATCACTTTGTGAAATAAGACATGAAGCCCAGGATACTGTCAGTTTCTAAATGACACTGCAACGTCACTGATTATCACCTTGCAAAGATGCTTTAAAACTACAGAACTACTGAGAAGTAGAAGTGTTACTAGCCATGAGTCACACTTCCTAAAGAATGCCGAGTTTAGGTGATAATAAACCTATTTAACTCTCTGCTCATACTGTGTAACTGGTAATAAAGTCCCTTATGTTTATCTAGTATTTAAATGTTTTCATAAGTAATGTATACCCATTATTATGTTTAGGTTTTAGATGATATTCTTGAATAAATGCTCCTTAACAATCCTTATTATTGCAATGTGGAACACAAAGCCAGTTTAAGGAGATTACAGAAAAATTGATGAACAAAACTCCCCAATTAATTGTTAAGATATAGTTAGGTATGCATGGTTTATATCTATAACATAAGTTCACCTTAGTTATCAAGTATGGGCCTTTGACATTACATGATTTACCCTGTTCATATTTTACAGAATTACTCTACTATAAAATAGAGATTCAGTGATTCCTTGCTTTTTGGTGTCTTGAACTCCATGATAAAAGCTTTGGAACCTCTTCTTAGGAAAACAGTCCATAGATACGATACATTTTGCCTACAATTTTAGGAGCTCTGGACTCCTTGGTGCTCATCCATGCTTTATGACTTTAAATAATATTCTTCTTATCTTAACATTTATTTATTTAGGACCTATTTTATTTTATTTTATTTTATTTTTAAAGATTTTATTTATTTATTTGACAGAGAGAGATCACAAGTAGGCAGAGAGGCAGGCAGAGAGAGAGAGAGGAGGAAGCAGGCTCCCTGCTGAGCAGAGAGCCCGATGAGGAACTCGATCCCAGGACCCTGAGATCATGACCTGAGCCGAAGGCAGCGGCTTAACCCACTGAGCCACCCAGGCGCCCAGGACCTATTTTAATAAGCAAAAGCCCCACAGGAATTTAATTGCAAAAATATGAAGTCTTGGGACACCTGGGTGGCTCAGTGGGTTAAGCGTTTGCCTTTGGCTCAAGTCATGATCTCAGGGTCCTGGGGTCGAGCCCCATGTCAGGCTCCCTGCTCAGCGGGGGCCTGCTTCTCCGTCTCCCCTGCTTGTTCTCTTTCTCTGTAAAATAAATAAATAAAATCTTTTTAAAAAGTTTTAAAAATATGAAATCTTATAGTAGAGAGGATCTATAATTTACAGACACACTCTCTCTCTCTCTATTTGGTTTTAACACGTTTCTCCCCACAACTAAATTATATAGAAAGATCAGTGTAAGCAAAGAGGTTCTTACTGGTTTGTTTTTATATAGATTTTATTTTCAAGCTATTTACTTCAGAGTGAGATCTAAAACTATGATGATGACAAATAATATAGAATTTTTGGCTTTATCCAAACAGTATAGTTTTTGACAATATGCTGTTAAGAATCATTTTCTATTTAAGGCAGACTCTTGAATCTAAATATTTAAATTTTGTTTCAAATGGAAACTTGTCACCAATTAATAAAATTAACTTATTCCTAGATGTCCACATTAGTGGAAAAAAATAGAACATAAAGTAGAAAAATTCTAAGCATACTACATACATATTTTTATGTTTACTTCTTAAATGTAGACAGATATTTTATGGCTTAATAAGAAACCCAGGGAAATTTAATGGACTTGTAATAATAGTATGATGTTAAAATTTAGATCCAAGACACTATATTAGATGTTAAATTTTTAAATCAAATGTAGAATTATCTCTATATAGAAATTACTATTTATTAATATTCTAGAAATATCTTGCAAATACAATGCTTTAATTTTTGAGAGACTGCATAAAATATATGAAAAATTTAAAGATCTGATCATTTAAAATATTTTTAAATATTTTCACATGCAATACCTTTACCTGTAATAAGATCCATGGGGTACATTTGTTCAACATAGTGTAATACCTACTTTATTTTAAAATCAGGCAGAGGGAAGAATATTTGTGAGTAGATTTTGCTGAGTAACAACGTGTGGGTTATACAATAGTAAAATCAGAAATTTGAAGACTAAACATTCTCAAAATATGGTCCTTAAGCCCCTGAGTATCCCTAATGGCCTCTCAAAGAGATTGAAAATGTTTTCATATGAATATTAAAATGTCACTTGTCGTTTTCACCAGGTTGACATCACACAAATGCCACTGAAGTGATGGTGGATCTGTGGTGGAGCTTTAGTGTGAATTAAGGCCATTGCTCCAAAATCCACCAGTAATCATGGTGTTCGTCACCTGCATACACTCACAGGAGGAAGATAAACAAAAACTAGTATCACTTAACAACATTTCTGATGAGGGGTGACTGGGTGGCTCAGTGGGTTAAGCCTCTGTCTTCAGCTCAGGTCATGATCTCACGGTGCTAGGATTGAGCCCCGTACTGGGCTCTCTGCTCAGCGGAGAGCCTGCTTCCTCCTCTTTCTTTGCCTGCTTCTCTGCCTACTTGTGATCTTTCTCTCTGTTAAATAAATAAATAAAATCTTTAAAAAACAAAAAAACAAATATTCCTGATGAAAAAGTAAAAAGTATTAATTTTGTTCAATCTCACCCCTGGGGATGCATTTAAAGAAATATTCTGTGATGTGAAATGAGAGGTATACCTAAAAGTAACTCTGCATCTTAATGAAGTCATCTGGAGGAGAAGGGACTGTTCGAGTTGCAAGCTGAACTAGCTGCTTCTTCCTAGAACACAATTTTTACTGGAGAGAACAACTTGACAAACAAATTATAATTATCCATACTTAGATAATTGGGCAGACATTTGCTCAAACATGAGTGAAGGGAGCTTGTCACAACTGACAGTATTTTGCCAGTGATAAAATGCAAGCTTTCAAGCAAAAATGAGAATTTGGAAAACTTCTGTCTGCAATTGTGAGCTTGGTAGTTTTCTGGTACTTAATGACTTTTTTTTTTTTTTTTGCTGAGATTGCTGGTTATTGATGAAGGTTATTTTTAAGGGGTGCTTTATAATTAACAAAAACGTGTTGACTTTTGGACGATTTACATTACCCAGTGAACCAGTATAAGAAAGGTTTATTAATGATGTGGTTTTGGATTCCACATTGCAACTAATCTTAAACAACTGCTTGTTGAGTTTTGGGGTAATATCAAAGTAGAATAGCCACAATTACATAAAAAAGCCATTAAAATACCCCTTCCTTTGTCAATTGCATATCTATGTGAGATTGTGTTTTCTTCATCTATTTCAAACAAGATAATATACTTCAACACGTTGAATGTAGAAGCAGATACAAGAATCTACATGATTTCTATTAAGTCAGACATTAAAAAGATTTGTAATGTGTAAAACGATGCCACTCTTCCCACCCAGCTTTTTATTTTGGAAATACAGTAATTTTCATAAAAATATGTAACCTATGTTATATAATAGGTTTGTTATTATTGTGTTTAAATAAATTAAGAACTATTTCTAAATTTTTTTAGTTTTATTTTTTCTAATATTAAAAATACTAATAAATATAATCCACATAACCAAAAGGTCTTGGGGTCCTTAGCAAGTTTTAAAAGTATAAATAAATAGGTCTGGACATTAGGAGAAGGAAGGGGAAAATGAAGGGGGGAATTGAAGGGGGAGATGAGCCTTGAGAGACTATGGACTCTGGGAAACAAACTGAGGGTTTTAGATGGGAGGTGGGTGGGGAGATGGGTTAGTCCGGTGATGGGTATTAAGGAGGGCATATATTGCATGGAACACTTGGTGTTATACACAAACAACGAATCATGGAACACTACACCAAAAACCAATGATGTACTGTATGGTGACTAAAATAAATAAAATAAAAAGAGTGTAAATAGGTCCTGAGAATAAGTTTGTTAATCTCTGCCATAGACCAGAGTAATAGCATTTAGTAAAAATATCTTTATTTTTCCCATGTAATATAATTTGACTGTCACTTATAACTGTCTTCAATAAGAACTCTATCTCAATTTGGTTTGATTATTTTGAGCATTATTATTGAAATGGTATAAGTTTTATTTTTTACAGTAGCAGAATTTTCATCTCTTAAGTGAGACATTGGCTGTATTTCTAGTCAATCAATGCAAAGCTGTCTTTACAGTGTCTTAGTATAGTGCTTAATATAGAATAGGCACTCAATAAATATTATTGATTGGCAGAAAATGCGTTTAGCAACAAAGTCAATGTAAGTTCAAAAAAAACTATGAAAGCTAGGGGGAAAAAACCTCTACTTATTGCTTTTCCATTTGTGGGCATAATTCCTAGGTTTTATCCATTGCCACAAAAAACTCAGTTTGTGTCTTTCTTAACATTTAAAACACAAATATGTCTTCTAGGCTAAATGCCCACTTCTCTAGGAAAACATAATCACCACATACATTATATATCTTGAGTTAATGTAAGACTTTTCTCATGACATTTTGAGCACATAGGTCACAATATGCTTCTACCTTTTTCCCTCTCTGTACTTCACAACCAATTCATTTCTGTTACTTCCTCCAAATTTCTCACAAAATGGAAACTTAAAGAACAAAACTGTAACCAATCATTAATGAATGCCCACAGATTGAATAGGAACAGAAGGAAAGTAGCTGCTGCTTGTGAGGTCAGACCTTCTTACAAAAATTAGGAAATCTCTGAGATCTTAATAAAATACCTTAACAAGAGGGCTCAGTTGGTTAAGCATCTATCTTTGGCTCAGGTCATGATCTCAGGGTCCTGGGGTCAAGTCTTGCATCAGGCTCTCTGATCACTAGGATGTCTGCTCCTCCCTCTACCCCTCCCCACTCTCATGGTTGCTCTCTCTCTCTCTCTCTCTTTCTGAAAACAAACAAAAAACCTTAACACGTATTTGGAATTTACTTTATTCTGGTTGTTTCAAGACAAATAATTTAGAAATAGAAATTCTAAGTTATGTAAAACCCAATAAAAATGCATAGAATCATTTACTATCCTATCTACAGTTTGTTTCTGTAGTTCTATAGTTAGCAGTGAGCTAAAGAAAAAAGCAATTTTAGGGTGCCTGTCTGGCTCAGTCTGTTAAGCATCTGTCTTCGGCTCAGGTTATGATCCCAGGGTCCTGGGAATGAGCCCTGCATTGGAATCCCTGTTCTGCAAGTAGCCTGCTTCTCCCTCTCCCTCTCCCTATGGCTCCCCTTACTTGTGCTTGCTCTCTCTGTCAAATAAATAAATAAAATATTTTTAAAAAAGAAAAAAATTAAAAAACAATAAAGCAATTTTAATAACAGTAAAATACTCAGCATTTGCTCTGTATCAAAGAGTTTTTAAAGTATTTTGCATGCAGTATCTTATTTAATCTTCACAAATTAATCCTTTGACTATTGTGTGTGTGTGTGTGTGTGTGTGTGTGCATGTGTCTGTGTATCAATCAATGTGAACTACTCATATCCTGGTCCATTTGTGCTAATCATTTGCATATTTTTTTACACATTATCTGTAAAAAGGGGAGTCCTAGAACAATTCTCTGCTAGACTTGAATTCTAACCGGAGAGGAGAGAAAGAGAAAGCTGAGCAAAGAGAGGAAAGAGATTTAAATGAGGTTGCCAGGAGGATTATTGCCTCAGAAAATGTAAATACTCACCTTAAATTTGTTGTTCTTCTCTGACTTCTGTAAATGCATATTCTTTTTCTTAGCTGGGTTTGCGAGTTGACAGTTTGCCCATGCATATTTGTAAAACTGGTCTTTCTATTTGACTTGAAAAGATTCCTCTCTCTGTTGTAATAATATTTTAGCGAGAACTAGACTACAAAAAAATAATAGACTGCCCCATTCCAAAACAGTTAAGGGAATATTTTGTGAATTTTTTCATTATTACTGTAAGAGCATATATTACCATAATTTCTTATTTTGCTTATGTCTATTTCATATGCATTGCCTCAGGGACTAACTTTTATTGTTTTTATCTACTCAGAATAGTGCATAGCTTAGAGTGGGTGCCCACAAAAATGTCTGTTCAATGAAAGAATGATTTCATCTGTGACTTGAAAGAGTTAATATCTTCCTTTCAGGTCAAATGCACAAATCAATTCTCTACCAGGAAACAGGCCACCTATAGCTATTCAGGTCACACACCTGTTTCTTTAAATATCATTGCCAAAACACATTTTATATTCTATTTTATTACTGTGCATCCATCTTTCCCTAGCATTAGAGGTGTTTCATTAAAAAGCAGTAAAAGTTCAATTTGTTTTTATATTCACCTTGAAAAAAGTAAAAATGAATCATTGAATAAGTTCATATGTATTTTGTATATTTATGAAATCGTATAAACCAATCATAGTTTTATATTATGAAATTGTACAAACCATAGTCTTATGAAATCGTACAAACCAATCAGTCATCATTTATTTAATTATCTGGGAGCATCAATTGATTTATAATGACCTGAAAAGGTAATATTTAAGGTAGAAATTATAAGCACAAAATTAAAAATATTAATCATGAACAATTAATTTTTAATGATCAAGTTGTCTTTTCAGGTTCCTTTTCCTTGAACCATCCCTTAATTGGAGGCAAGGCAGGGAGGGTTCCTCAGAGACACATCCTTGGCCTTCTTCTCACTTTGAATACACGATTTCTGGCCCTAATCATCTGTATCTGTAGCTTCCACTAGCACTAATATGTTGACAATTCCCTTTTCCCCTAATAGGTTTGAGTACCAGCTTTGCATCTCCAGCTGAGCCTAGGATCTTTGTGATAGGCTTCTCAAAACTTCATGTTTCTCCAAACCTATATGTCTCGTAGAAGTCCATATTTCCTCTATTATCAGTCAGATTACACAAGCTGAGAACCATGTTCTTTCCTTAACCCTCTTCCTCAGCTTCCCATCCATATTCTTATAATTCCTTTGCCTATCTCTTAAGCTTCCCTCTTCCCCTTCTCTCCTGTTTAAACTCAAGCCCTCATTGTTTCTCCACCAGATTTTCTTACTAACTTCACTGCCCTTACCGTGCTCCAGACCGATTCTTACGAGTTACAGATCACCTTAGGTTGTACCTTACTTAACCCTTTATGTATATCCTTGATTCCATCAGAATATGGTTTAAATTCCAAAGCATGACATAGAAGAACAAGATGCCTGCCCACTGCCCTGCTCAATGCTGAATTTGTCTCTGCCTGTTCTCTAGGCTCACCCTCTCCATCTTCATATATATCCTTCACTTCAGGCATGCCAGTGTACTTGCTGTTCTCCAAATGTGCAAGCAATTTCACCCCTTTGCAAACGTGGTTCCTCCTGCCTCCAGTACTCTCACCCCAGTAGCTCTGAATCATATTTCAAGACGTATGTCAGCATCCTTCCCTTACTCTGTCCTGTATGAGGTAGTTCTCTGTATTACCATATCTTTGGGGTTATTAGAACAATCATCAGATTGCAATATCAACATATGTTTTTTGTTTTTTAAAATAAGTTATTTTTTCATTTGTCATTCTTCAATCTACAAACTTAAGGTCCAAGACTATATGTTGTCCTTCTAAATATACCTAGCATGGTTTTAACATATACTAGTTTCTTAAGCAATGTATGTTTAATTAACAAAATCCTTAAACATGTCCTTTGTTGTCTTTTTGGATATTTCTTTAATTATGCCCATTAAACCATTTTCATCTTCATAGAGAAAACACTGTAGAGCTTATTCTAAAAATTATTAGATATTTTCTAGTGGGGTCCCCCAAGGGTTCAAGAACCCTTAATTTGGTAACTATTTTTGGTAGGAAGAGAATCATAAGCTAACACATCAAGTAGTATTAACTAACTAAAAAAGGAAACAAAAATATACCTTTCTTAGTAAGAAAAATAAGGGCAATAGAGCTGCTATATTTAAATTATACTTTTATGTTGCTAGAAATTAAACTCTTATTTAGTTATCAGTTTAAAAAATAATACATTTAATATACTGACTTATAATCAGATTATAATAGAAAAAGCCACTATTTGGAACTAGAAAGGACTCACTATGTTGAGTCTTTGTTCCAACAGTTAGTTGTGTAGGAAGAGGATTCTCTAAGTCTCAGGTTCCTTATCTGTACAAAGAAACTAAACATGAATGACATTATGTATATAAAGGGTTTTGTGCAGTCATGGCTACAAAGCCCATAAAAGGTAATTGTCATCATCACCATCATCATCACTATTTTTTTTTTTTTTAAGATTTTCTTTATATATTTGTTGGGAGGAGAGAGAGAGCACAAGCAGGGAGAGCAGCAGGCAGAGGAAGAAGCAGGTCCCCGGTGGAGCAAGGAGCCGGATGAGGGACTCGATTCCAGGGTCCTGGGATCATGACCGGAGCCGAAGGCAGATGCTTAACCGACTGAGCCACCCAGGTGCCCCCCCCCCCCCCCCCCCCCCCGCCCATCATCACCTTTTAACCAAAGGTTACTTTGGTCATATTACATGGGCACATTTACAAAACTTTGCAAAAGTAATTTGCTGTGTATATGAGCAGTAGATACTATCACTTCAATGGGTAGGCTTGCCATTTATTATTCACCTTGTCAAGCATAAAACATTATCTTTAAACCAGTTTCTGAGATTTCCTCTTCCTCAGCAGCTGGAAAGCCGCCAGTAGTAATGCCCTCAATGAACATTTTATCACTGTGGGCATCCATTAAGGATTGATAAATAGGCAAGAGTCCCTAGGAGTAAATACCTCCTTGCTTTTTTCTTTTTCTTTCTTCCTTCCTTTCTTTCTTTTCTTTTCTTTCTTTTTTTTTTTTTTTTACCCCCATCTAGGGAGAATGTCAGTAAATGCAGAAGGAAAGCCTCTCTCTTGTGTACCTAACGGTGGAAGTGGCTTGAAAGACTGCTTTTTTGGCCACAGAGTAGACAAGCTCAGAGGTTCCCCTTCGCTTCATAATCCTTCTGCCAGTTTGGCTACAGCACCCGCACCTTGTGTTGAATTCACTAGATTTCCTACCCGCCCCCCCTCCCCGTTCTCGGGATTAAGTACATCAGAAACAGAATCACCAGAACAAACTCCCGGGTGGTTCCGGCAGTGGGACCGAAAAATCTGTGCAGATAAGAGAGGCTTCAGGTGCAGCCTCAAGACGCCCACTTGAGGCCAGAACCAACAACGACCAAGTGTTTGTCCGTGTGCTCCGCGGGCTCGGCCAAATGCTAACAGTACTGGATACCGGGCGTGGGCTCAAATATTTGTTGGCTATATGTCTGCGGCTGCACAACCCGTTTTGAGTCAACCGCATCCCAACCTACACTATAATCCGGTTATGTGCGAGCTGAACGTGAGTGCCATTTCGCAAATACAAAATCTATCTTGTTCATGAGTCTGCGGGAATAAAAACAATTTAAAAAGGAAGCCTGGCGTGTTTTTTTTTTTTTTCTTCCCCTTGTCAAGAACGTTCCTCTGACTTTATAATTTGGACTAACAGCAAAAGCGTCAAACTGAGCAGAGCGAGAGACTTTTCAAAGTCTCTTCCCAACGTTATGTGGAGGTGAGCGGCTCAGGTCCCACTTTTACGCACTTGGGTTCAAGCCTGGGCATCCGGTTCTGGTCTGAACGACGTTTTGTCCCCTCTCCTCACCTGCGCGGGGCGGAGGGTGGGGGAAGCTGTCCGGCCCCCGTCCACCCGTCCCTCGGGAGTCTGGTGGAAGAAAAAGGACGTGGGGTGGGGGTCAAGGCCGTGCAAGCACCCCCGGGTGTGCGCACTCGGAGCCCGCACACCCAGCCCCTCCCCGCCCGTGCACACTGCGCGCCCGGGTGGCCGGCACCTGGGCCCCGGCAGCAGCCGCGGCGCGCGCACGCGCACTCCACGACCCCGCGCCCGCTCAACATTTTATTCCACGTGTTGCTTGTTGTGGGAGCCACAGGTTCCCCACCTGCGCCCGGGCCCTCGAGCCGCCCCGCCTCTGCCCACCGGCGCGGCAGGATCACGGGGTTGGCCGGCCCCGGGCGGGCAGAGAAATTCACGAGGCGCTCACGTTCACCTCCAACGCTAACTCCGCCTATTTAATCCCCGCGGCTCCCCCCTCTTCTCCTCCGGCTGCTGCCCGCCCCTTTCGCCCTGGTGGAAGGAAACATTCCGTCTCCAACTCGACGTGTCCGGAAAGCTCCGGCCAGTTTCCCTTTCGCTCTGCGACCGCGGCTGCGAGCCGCGCGGCTCCCTCCGACCGGCAGGCGCAGCTGCCGCGGGTAGAGGCGCCTGGGGGCCGCGGGCCGAGCGGCGGGGCGTCCCCGAGCACCATGCTGGACCCGTCTTCCAGCGAAGAGGAGTCGGACGAAGGGTTGGAAGAGGAGAGCCGCGATGTGCTGGTGGCGGCCGGCGGCTCGCAGCGGGCGCCGCCGGCCCCGGCTCGCGAAGGGCGGCGGGACGCGCCGGGGCGCGCGGGCGGCGGCAGCGCGGCCAGACCGGTGAGCCCCAGCCCCTCGGTGCTCAGCGAGGGGCGAGATGAGCCCGAGAGGCAGCTGGACGAGGAGCAGGAGCGGCGGATCCGCTTGCAGCTCTACGTCTTCGTGGTGAGGTGCATCGCGTACCCTTTCAACGCTAAGCAGCCCACCGACATGGCCCGGAGGCAGCAGAAGGTGAGTTGCACGCAGGACCAGCTGCCTCCGGCCGCCACTTCTTCCTCTCCGGAGTTTTCTCCCGGGAGAGCTCCGGGTCGCTTGCCCTCTGCCCTTGTTCAACGCGGGTACTAGTTTTGTTGGTCTTTGAGCTTCAAGGGGATTTTCGGGGGGCGGGGGGAGACCGTGCTTGAGCCGGCTGGGTTTCGGGTTGCAGAGGACGCGTCCTCCCCCAGCCCCCTTTCCCGTCGGGAGAAGCTGTCAGCTTGGCAGGAGTGAGACTCACCGCTAGCGCCGGCTGTGCGGTGGCTGCACCCGGTGGGGCTCCCCTTCGGCCAGGTTAGTATGCAACTCCCATAAACTTTAATTTCTAACGGCCATGGTGCATTCCTGTCCCCCGCTTCAGCTGGAGCTGGGCTTCGCTCTGGGTGTAAATGATTGTGTAGTTAGGCGAAATGGGTGAAATCTGGACACTGCTGTTTGAAGTCTTCACTAGGGCGAAGGGGTAGGAATTTTCCTCGTGAATAATAATAAAAAAGTTAAGCTTCCTATACCGCTGGAAAACTAGGACCTCAAATCCAACCCCTAGAGAAGGTACGCAGTTTTGTAGAGTTGCTGTAGGTGAGTAGTTCCTGGTCTGAGTCGGCCTAATGAAACGCACTATTGATGAAAAACAAAGGATTGGCACATTGCCCCTCAGTAAGGAATGCGGGTTTTTTTCTTTTCTTTCTTTTTTTAATCCCAAAGTGGTAAGGAATTTCAGGTGTAATGTCTGCCAACTTTAGTTTTAAAACCAGTTTCCAGGGGTCTAATGTACTGTAACAGATGAAAGTCATGACTCAAATTGCCCTAATCGGGTAAATGTTCCAAATAAAACTTGTCTAGGAAATCTAATAGAATGCTGTACCTAAATGTTCAGGAAAAATATAACCATCTCCTTAGTTGGACAATATGTGGGGACCCAGAGACCTTGTAATTTGCCCAAGGCATATCTAGCTGCATAGGTGTTTTCTGAAGTATTAAGCCTGTGAGCAATCTCTTAAATTTGGAGAGCTTGTGAATTGCTTTCTGAAACACTGCTATAGCTTTCACTAAACAGTCTTCCCGCCACCCTCATTTATTCAGCTTTTAAAAACACACCTAAAACTAAGAAGCGGTTTTGAACCTGTCATTCTCTGGGAGTACCTATGGGATGATTCTCTGTAGCTGTGGTCTAATTACACAGATCCTTCCAGAACCTAACCCTGTAGGTAATTCAGTCACAAGGCTGGAGCTGGAAAAGATGTATCCTGTAGGCAGACGACTCATTTTGCAGGAGAGCTGTATATCCAAGCACCATTTCCTAATTTCAGACCATGAGGGTCAGGTCAGCTGTGGCTACCCCATGGAGTTCTTGTGCACCTTCCATCCCACTCCTAGCTAAGTACTTCCTCACTGCTGCTTCTGTTGCTGTCACCTGTTGCTTCTCCACTCCATAGGTCAAGCAGCTTTCAACCTCAGTAGTCCTTAACTAAGTGTAAGTATTGACCTATGTTCTCTGGTCCTATAGCATGCTTCTGAATGTCATCCAGTCATCACGTTGATCATTCATGCAGAATTTAAGCTTATTTTTGATGTATTAAAGTGACTATGGTTAGACTAAGGGTATGCCTGTTCTGACTCTTCTGTAAAAAGTCAGTGGTAGCTGATCGATAATGTGTGTACTTGTCGCATTTTGTTACTGAAACTTGTCCTAGCTGCAGATCTGATTCCTATTTAAAAAGTTCTTGCAGAACTTGAACTTTGAAACATTCACAATATGAAGGAAACGGTTATAACCTTATCTAGGTGTTACCAAATCCAAACAACAAAATCCTGTGTCTGATCTCTGCAAAAATGTTTGGCATGTTTGAAGACTTGAATTCTGTAAATGTGGAGAGCATTGCACGATGCATTCAGATTAGCCTGAGTTTTTATTAAGGGGGAGGCCATGTAACAGTCGAAGTATGTATTTCCCATATTCATATATTTAAAGATTTTATTTATTTGACAGATCACAAGTAGGCAGAGAGGAGGAAGCAGGCTCCCTGCTGAGCAGGGATTCCCAATGCGGGCTCAAACCCAGGGCCCTGGGATCATGACCTAAGCTGAAGGCAGAGGCTTTAACCCACTGAGCCACCTAGGCGCCCTGTATTTCCCGTATTTAAAAGGCTCCACATTTTTTCCCCCTCCTAACATGCTGCTTACTAAAGAGAGCTGGAGCATTTCTTGGCAGTAGTTTTCCTCCTAGGACAGTGAAGTGGGAATTTATATTCTTGTGAATTTGATGCACAAGTCAATTAATGCCAAAATCTTCAAGTCTTGAATTACACAGTTGGGTTGTATAAAAATAACAGCATAATTGCAAAATCACTAATCCATCGTATATTTTTTATTCTCTATCTTCAAGTAGTCAGATACCTAGTAAAAGGATTTAAAGGCTCAAGTGTTCCTGAAATGCATATTGCTGCTTACTTAAAACTTTGAGAATTTTAGAAACTTTCAGATTAAGATCTGAAAGTGTCTATAAATGATGGAAGAGCCATACCTTGACTGTCCTCCCTCTGTTAAGGGCAGGTGAGTTTCAGTGAACTGCAGCTGATCTGCAGAGAGAGAGAGAGAGAGCGAGTGTGTGGTTTCCCCCTTTCTTGGCTCTAAGGCCCACAAATTGAATTAGGGGTTTTATCCATGAGTTATCTGAGAAAGCTTAGTAGCATTAAACTCAGTTGACTAAAACATACCTTTCTTTGCTTTTGGCCAGAAAACTTCAACTCGGAGGAATGAGTGGCTGGCGTATGCCACTTAGGCCCTGACTATTGATGACTGGACCCAGATACTGACAAAGCTTTGTACCCAGTTGTCCTACCACCTGAACGAACATATCCAGGGGTTCACATGTGATATAAATATGATGCAACCACTGATGGGGAAAGGACTTCATCTGTGAAGTGCCTAAGCCTGATGCTTTTTTGCCTTGGTTACTTCTGCACCATCAGAATATTAGAGCCTGTATGTAGGACTCTAGATCTTTGTTTAAAAGACCTAGACTTTGTATGACCTTGCATTACTCTAGGTCTTTGGTTACAGGTGGGATCAGTGTTGAAGCTACAAAACAATAACACAGATAATCAGATCTGTTTCCTTATAAGGCAAATTAAAAGGCAATTTGTCAAGCCTTTGGAAAACCGGGGACCGCACAGGAGAAAACCGGTGGTGTCCATGGTGATTAGAAGGTAGGAAGAGTCTGACAAACATAATGGCCACCATAACAGAGGTTAAGTACTTTCACTCATACAGATACGGACTTAGACTACAGGCCATCATTTAGAGCTACATTCTAGATGTATAGGACTTAATGTACTAATGTACTACTAGTTTAGCTGGGTGGTTACATGGTTTTTTATTGAATTTACTAAAGTCAACTGTTGAAGTAGCCAGCTAGTTAGAAATGAACAGGAATTGGGTGGCTGGGTTAAGTGACTGCCTTCGGCTCAGGTCATGATCCCAGGGTCCTGGGATTGAGCCCCACATTTGGCTTCCTGCTCAGTGGGGAGCCTGCTTCTCCCTCTCCCTCTACCTGCTACTCTCCCTGCTTGTGCTCTGTCAAATAATTCCTGGGGGGGGGAACACGGGGCGGGGGGCGCCTGTGTAGCTCAGTGGGTTAAGCCTCTGTCTTTGGTTCTGGTCCTGATCTCAGGGTCCTGGGATTGAGCCCCACGTCAGGGTCTCTGCTCAGCAGGGAGCCTGCTCCCCGCCCCCCCGCCCCGCCTCTGCCTACTGCTCTGCCCACTTGTGATCTCTGTCAAATAACATCTTAAAAAAAAAAAAAGGGCCCCTGGATGGCTCAATGGGTTAAGCCTCTGCCTTCAGCTCAGGTCATGCTCCCAGGGTCCTGGGATCAAGCCCCGAATTGGGCTCCCTGCTCAGCAGGGAGCCTGCTTCTTCCTTTCTCACTCCCCCTGCTTGTGTTTCCTCTCCCTGTGTGTCTCTCAAATCTTTAAAAAAAAAAAAAAAGTATGTAATCATTTTGTATATGAATCCTATACTTATGTTCTTTGCATTTTGTGTGCATGGCCACTGTAATCACAATAAATTGTGACTTATTAAACCTTCACATGGAATAATCATTCCCACCACTTTGCACAATTTACCTCTAAGTTTGAGGAGTGTATACAAATACTGAAATCACGGTTGTGGGGGAAGTAAGCCATTAGGTAAAACTCATCAGGAAGAGTGCATTGTAGGGAAATAGTATTAGGTGAAAAAGGGGGCTTTCCTAGAACTGACATGTTCCGTTACAATAAAACAGCCATTTTAATCTCTGGATAGTCCATTAGGTTTTTAACATTCTGACTGCTTCGATCACTCCCCGCCCCCCACACCAAGTTCAGGGAAAGAGCCAGTTTTCTAGGAAAAAAAACCCTATAGGTTTACAAAGGTTGAAAATTCCTTACCTTCCACTAAGAGCCCTTGTCTTAGTGTTGCCCCTCTTTGGTGCCAGAGCTACATCTGTGGCCTGGATGCATTCTTAGAGTGTATCTTATAAAAACCTCGTCTGGATACATGGACGTGTCGGTTTTACTCGATGTTTCAAAGAATTAGGTATAGTTTGGGGAAAGGGAACAAAAGTAAAGTCATCTCATCTTTGGAAACTAATGTTCTTAAACTTTTTTTTTTTTTTTTTTGGCCTTATTTTAGAAAGCAAATGTGCATGGGGGGGTAGAGGAGGGAGAATCCCAAGCAGAACCCCCCCCCAACTGTGAAGCCTAATGAGGGGCTCAATCTCATGACTCAAACCCTGAACTGAGCTGCAACTGAGAGTCAACATTCAACCCACTGAGCCACCCAGGCACTCCCCCAACCCTCCGTGTTTTTGAGATCTCCAGGATCCCTCCCCTAACCCCACCCTGCCCATAAAAAAGCCATCAAAATGGTTATACCTGTTGATATAGAACAAAGGATTGCCAAGCAAAACTTTGTTAATGCCTCTATCAAACCCAAGAGACAAGCAGTGTAGGAACCCAGTTGTATGCCTTGCTTTCTTGTTTGCAGATTTCCAGCAGATGATGTGAAAGTCTTAAAAAGCCACCCTCTTCGGGAGTTAAGATAATTCATTCCATGTGCTCTCAGCCTTTGGTACATGATGATACAAATGTTGAAGGGTTGGGTTATGTTGGCTTTTAATCGGAAATACGTTGTCCTCTGGGGAGCGAGGTGGGAACCGCACTGAAGAACCTCAGACTGACTTCAGTGTCTCAGGCAGGCGTGTGTTGCTTCAGTTCCTTTAACCCTCCCCAGGGTATCTTGAGACCGTTGCACTTAATTTAATGGAATGAGTTGTGCTAATGAGAACGCCAATGGATTAAGTGATACTGGCCTTTGCTTCTTTCAAAAATGAAATCAGAGGCAATTGTGATATAGTGACTGCTTATAAACTGAGGTAGAATAACGTAATCCTGTTTTCCCTCTCTAGTTTTTTTCCTTTTAATGGAAACCATTTCCCTGTACACTCACAAGATAAATAGCACGATTTGTAAGGTCATTAAAGAACTTTAAACTGAAAGCGAATTGCCAGGTTATGAAATATGGAAATTCTGAGTGGAAAATCCCACCAGTTACCAGTTGGTAGTGAGGCAGGCCTCTTGAGTGATTGTGCTATTTTATATAATATTTCAAGTTGATTTAGCTCTTTGGAAGAAGTGGTGGGTCATGTAGTATTGGGTGCTTCCATTCTTAGGCTATATCTAATGACCAGTGGATGAATCATTGGAACAAAGGACATCTTCCCAAAGTTAAGAATGTTTAGGAATCAAATTATGAAACTATTGTCCTAAATTGGTAACACTTCATTTTAGGACTGCTGTATTGGTCCCTTTGTTTCAAAGTCAGCTAAGGAATTTGGTGGGATTTCCTTTCTTTAAAAACAACCCCCCCCCCCCCAAAACCAAAAACCTGTGATTTCTGTCTTTAGCAGTGTGTTAGAATTACCTGGAGAGCTCTTAAGAATCCCATCACCCAAGTTGCACCCCTCACTAATGAAATCAATCTCTGCGGTTGCAGTTTTATTTTTTAAAAGATTTCCATTGGAGAGAGACAGAGCTGGAGGAAGAGAGGGAGAAGCAGGCTCCCTGCTGAGCAAGGAGCCCAATATGCAGCTTGATCCCAGGACCCTGGGATTGTGACCTGAGCTGAAAGCTGACTGAGTCACCCAGGCTCCCCAATGTGGTAGTTTCAAAGCTTTTTAGGTGATTCCAGTATAAAAACAAGGCTGAAAACTGCTACTGCTTGTTAAGACTTCTGGGCTTATTTTAATCTAGGCAAGGTGAAAGTATTTGCAGTAATGAGATTACTGTATAATTAAACCCATATTCCATATTAAGGTAAAGGCAGTAGGGATGCTCTAAGGGTGGAAGCAACATATCCGAATATTCTAGACTCTAATGAATCAATACAGTGGGAGATCAGTACATATGAGACTTCTAAAAGGTCTTTAATTAGGTAATATACAAGAGGCAATTAAATTGCAATTGTGTAATTCACTGTAGAACCACAGATCACAGAATTAGCAACAGAAAATGTAGGATGCTCAGGGTAAGCCTGAGTGTTGCCTTCCATCCCGAAATAAACTGGGAAAGTAGAGTGAAATCTGAGTAGGAGTTGACATGAGTAATGTCTCACTGAAGAGTAAATTCACCAAGGTCTTTTCAAGATCATTAGTGGGAGAAATATTTCCCCTGTGTATGCGGTAGTAGTGCATAAAGATCTTTAAAAAGTGAACCTCCTAAGGCATTCCTAAATGTGTTCTGAGTGAAGTGCTTAAATTTCTTGTTTAAACAGTTCTAAGTCTTTTGATATTTTTCTGTGCAGTCTTTTGGCAAAATCTTAGTGTAGAAAACCTATTTCAAGTTATATAAGTGTCAGGTCAGTGTTGTATACCTGAAATGAACATTGTGTATCAACTATAATAAATAACATTAAAAAAATAGCATTAATGGGTTAAGTTGGTTTGCATTTGGGAGTTTATTTGTAGAGCATCATGGATGGTCTTCTCGAAACTTTATATCCTCACCTTGTAAACCTTATGGTTTGAATATTTTCATTTTCTAACCTGGTTAGTGATGAATCTTTACAATTAAAATGTTATTGGGGCAAAGGCTATGAACAATTTAAAGACTATCTTTCCAGTCTGGTAGCTGAGATGATTGTTAACTTGCTCTTTGCTGATTGTGAGGATGAATGTATGTGTATGGTCTAACATCCTTTTCGCATTTTTTTTATTGAGATCCTGGTTTTCCTGATGGGAACACTTATCAATATGTTGAGGATAGCGTTCCATTGTGGAAAGGCTTTCTTTAATAGGTCTCTTGCTGTTTTTAGATATAGTTTATTTTTTTTTTCCTTAACATTTATTCTCTTCAACAACTTCCCATCTAGAATTGTTTGAAGCAGGGAGTTGACTTATTCCCCCAAATAGCTAAGCAATTCTTGCAGCCTAATTGATTATGCTCTACTTCCATTACCGAGCTATAAGGCAAGTTCACATTGTTTCCTTCGTTAACTCATTGGTCAAATATTTATTGAACCTCTACTTAACACTACCAGATGTTTTGGAAATTCAGTAAAGAACAAAACCAGCCGAAATCCCGCTCACAGGCTAGTGTTATAGGCTGTGTATGTTTTTCTTTACATCTTTCTCTAGGTTACTTATTCTAACTGATCTAGCTCTTCTTATTGCTAGTACCATGTAACTTTGATTTAGGATAATCCTGTTTTAATAACCTGATGGGATTAATTCCCATTTGTCAAATTCTTTTCATCCTATTCCACCCTCCCCCTTCTCCCCCCTTTTAAATTGTAGCAGTAGAGCAGCATTTTGGAGATCATGTCTTCAGAGGGCTTGGGCTTCATTCTTCAGTAGTATCCATATATTGTGTGAGGAAGGCTTTTCCTTTCTCTGGGTCCTGGTTTTATCACTTGTAAAATCGAGATAATGGCCCCATAGAATTCGCGTTATAATTAAATTAGATGACCTATATAAAGTGCTTAGTTTAGTGCCTGCTGATGCGCATTGTCCAGGCTACGTGCTAGCATTTTTTTTCTTTTTTTTTTTTTTTGTTAAGCGGGGTGGGGGAAACTATGACACTAAATTCAGTCTTTGAGCAACATAAACATCACCTCAGTTAGTAAAGCCTCTTACTTATGTCTTTGTGATGTTTTGTAGGTTTTCTTATATAGACCGAGGTTTATAACCAAGGTTATCTTGAAACATTTTAAAATTTTTTTATTGTGGCTTATCTTTTTCTATTACTATTATAAACTAACTTTGTTTTAAAAATTTTTTTAAACTTAATATTCTTTAAAGATTTTATTTGAAAAAGGGAGAAATAATGAGAGATAGCATAAGCAGGGGTTTGGGGGGCACAGAGAGGGAGAAGCAGACTCCCTTGCTGAGCTCTGGATCCCAGGACCCTGGGATCATGACCTGAGCAGAAGATAGACGGTTAACCGACTGAGCCACCTCGGTGCTCCTAAACTACGTTTTAACTGATCATGTTCCTCTATACTACTGATGGCTTCAGTAATGATTACCTGATCCTTCTAGATGGTCTTTGTGGGTGCTTGAATCCTGATAGTAATGACTTGTCCTATCAAATAGCTCTACCTTTTGTTGATGTCACTAGTAAAAATGTTCATAATAGTGTATTTTTTGCCATACCTTTGTCTTGATCCAGGCTTTACGGGGGAGTGCTTCTGGTATTATACCAAGGAATATACTGTATTTTAGGATGTTCTTTATTCTATTTTTTCATTACATTAAAAGGATAAAGCTATCAGGAATTGACTTTGAATGTTATCAAATTACTCTGTGACTAGTTTTAATATTGTTAAATCATATTTACATTTCTAGGATAATTACTCCCTGATTGTGATTCTTACTTATCTTTTTATTTTTAAAGATTTTATTTATTTGACAGAGACACAGCAAGAGAGGAAACACAAGCAGGGGAGAGGGAGAGGCAGGCTTCCCGCTGAGCAGGGAGCCCCATACAGGGCTCCATCCCAGGACCCTGGGATCATGACCTGAGCTGAAGGCAGACACAACGACCGAGCCACCCAGGTGCCCCTGATTGTGATTTTTAAAACACTTGATTTCCTGTTCCCTAGACTTCCACTTTATTTTTTTGCCTCTATTCAGAAAGGTATTTCATTTTCTATGCTGGCTGTTGTAACAGGTTTGATTTTTAAGGAATAGTACTGAATATATTAATTTTGCTCAAGAATTTTTTTTTGTATGTAAGGTAGCAGATGCTTGTTTGATAGAAGAAAGAATTCACTCATGAAATTAATAGAATCTATTTTGAATTTTTCCTCTTTATCTTATTAGATATTTTACTTATTCTACATTCAAATATGAACATTATGACTTCAGAAAATTGGCCATTGGTTTTCAGGTATATTAATGTAGTTGGACATATCTCTTTTGTTTTCTTTACATTTTCAGTCTTCAGATTTTATTCTCTTTAAAAATTGGCTTGAAGGGCATCTGGGTGGCTCAGTCAGTTAAGCATCTGCCTTGGGCTCAAGTCATGATCCCGGGGTCCTGGGATCGAGCCCCGAGTTGCTCAGCAGAGAGCTTCCTTATCACTCTTCCTCTGACCCAATCCCCTGTTTGTGCTCTTGGTCTCAACAGAGTATGAGTGCATACTCTATCAGGTGAAAAAATAAAAACTTTAATAAAAATTGGATAGCCCAGATATTTTTATAAAAATATGTGTTAACTTCATAAGTTTTGTTTTATAGTTTCTATTTGCCTAAGTGTGTTTTTTTTTTTTTTTTTTGTGGCAGGGAGGGCTAAGTAAGAGCTATAAGGTGGTTCTTTGATCTGGCAGCTTAATTAGGATCTTTTTCTGCTTTGTAATGAAAATATATGAAGCTATGAATTTATCTCTAGATACAGTTTGGCATCGTCTGTAATATTAAATTTTTGCTAAATGTTATTTTTCTCTTGAACTGGTATTAACATAGTTAACTAGAATACTAAAAAAAATTTCTAGTGTTGGGGCACCTGTGTGGCTCAGTGGTTTAAGCCTCTGCCTTCGGCTCAGGTCATGATCTCAGGGTCCTGGGATCGAGCCCACATTGGGCTCTCTGCTCAGCAGGGAGCCTGCTTCCTCCTTTCCCTCTGCCTGCCTCTCTGCCTACTTGTGATCTCTTTCTCTGTCAAATAAATAAAATCTTAAAAAAAAATTTCTAGTGTTGAGGTTTTCTCTAATTTCTGATTTTATGTTGACTGTGCAATTCACTGAACAATTTTTTTTGTAGTATAATTGGTAATAAGGTTTTAATTTTAAATATTTATTTAAAGATTCTATTTACTTGACAGAAATCACAAGTAGGCAGAGAGGCAGGCAGAGAGAAGGGGGAAGAAGGCTCCCCGCTGAGAAGAGAACCAGATGTGGGGCTCGATGTCAGGACCCTGAGATCATGATCTGAGCTGAAGGCAGAGGCTTAATTCACTGAGCCACCAGGTGCTCCTTATTTTTTTAGAGTGTAAGTGAGGGTGGGGGCAAAGCAGAGCACCCGGAGCAGAATCCGAGCTGACTGTGGAGCCCCACAAAGGGCTTGATTCCATGACCTGGGGATTATGACCTGAGCTGAAATCGTCTGATGTGTAACCAAATGAGCCACCCAGCCACCCCCACTTACTATTAATATATTTTATATTACAAACGATGTGGCAAATTTTCTGACTTTGGGATTTTTTTTAATAAATCTAATAATTAGCTTTATAGTAATCATTCCTATCTTGTCATTTTTTAAAAGATTTTATTTCTTAGACAGCAAGAGAGGGAACACAAGCAGAGGGGAGCGGGAGAGGGAGAAGCAGGCTCCCTGCCAAGCAGGGAGCCCAATGCTGGGCTTGATCCGAGGACTCTGGGATCATGACCTGAGCCGAAGGCAGATGCCCAATGACTGAACCACCCAGGTGCCCTTTTCTTGTAATTTTTATAGTGAGTACATTACTCTGCTATAATTGTATCTTTACTTTATTTCCAGAAGTATTTAACTCCTATATATTGATGCCAGTTTTTTGGTTTTTTTTTAAACATATAATGTATTTGTTTCAGGGCTACAAGTCTGTGATTCATCAGTCTTGCACAATTCACTCCCCATAGCACATACCCTGCCCAATGACCATCCCCAGCTGCCCCATCCTTCCCTCCCTCCCCCCAGCAACCCTCAGTTTGTGACCTGAAATTAAGAGTCTCTTATGGTTTGTCTCCCTCTGGTTTCGTCTTGTCTCATTTTTCTCTCCCTTCCCCTATAATCCTCTGTCTTGTTTCTCAAATTCCTCATATCTGTGAGATCATACGATACCTGATTTCCCTAATTGATTATTTTGCTTAGCATAATACCCTCTGGTTCCACCCACGTCATTGCAAATGGCAAGATTTTGGTTTTTTTTGATAGCTTCATGGTATATATATTCACCACATCTTTTTAATCCATTCATCTGTCGATGGACATCTAGGCTCTTTCCATAGTTTGGCTACTGACATTGCTGCCATGAATACTGGGGTGTTGATCCCAAATTCTTAATAGTGTAAAGTAAGTATATAATTAAAGGAAGCTCCTTTATCACTGATTTTGATTCATTTAGTAGACAAGAATTCTTTGTCCACCTTTAAAGTTGAAATTAAACTGTTGGAGTCTCAGATGTGGATATCCATAATCTACTTGATTCTGTTCACCTGTATGTACATGTAAACACATACATCTGCATATGCGTGCATACACATTTTGAGGTTATTTTATATTGAGAAGAATGAATACAACAATTTTTGCCAAGTCTTTGGCAATGACGGTTTCAAGCTCTTATAAAAGCAATGTATCCATCTTTTCCGTTTTTTTGTTTTGTTTTCAGTTTCCTTTGCTTTTTGTTTTATCTTTACTCTATGACATTTGAACTCTCCCATTCTGGAGCCAGGGACGCAGAGTGACAGGATATAAATCTTATGCCTTCTTCATGGTTGTGCTTACGGTTTTGATTCACTGGACAGAGCATGTGTGTATTTTATGTAGCTTATGTGTCTCTGGTTTTCTTCATGGATTATGAAGTTAGTGGACGTTCCTCTGAATGGGTTTCAGTTTTATATTCAGTTGGCGGTGTTTCCTTTAAAGATACTTTTATGTATCTGCATGAATATTGGAATGTGGGAAAATTAAATTCTGCTCTGAAACCTGTATTTTTATTACTTTCATAAATTTTAAGGAAATATATTCCAAATTTTATTTAAAGAGATGAGAATCTTATTTTCATTTAGTTTTCTAGAAAATGATCTAAAACTCAAAACACTGCTTTAGCCAAAAAGGCTTATGAAATGCTGAGTGTCCTCGGGAACCATTCTGAACTGTAACAAGACCACTATTGGCTACATTTGTGAAGCTCTGGTTTTCCTAACCAGAAGGACTTATGTATTCTTGAGCAGTGGGAGGTAGGGAGCTAGAAGGCATGTTCTTGTTCTCTCAACGCTACTTCAACTAGAGGGCCACCATGCCTTCCATGGTAGAACAGTATGCCTGAAATGACTGGGGGAGGATAAAATGTCCAAATAACCTTCATTTTTCATAATTTTGGTTCAAGTGTATAATTCCATAAGAATTCCTATAAATCCTAGATTTTGGCCTTTATTTCCTTCTTACTCTTACAAATATGTGAGAGAAGTGGTGTGGGGGATACACAGTTTAATCCAGGACAGATCATGCCATAAGGGAGCTAAAATCTAATACATGAGATGTTGAATTTCATGTCCTTCAAATAATGTAGAGACCAAAAGGACACTTGTTTGTAGTTTAAGGAGTAATTTGGGTACAAGAGGTAAATTTGAGAATTGTCTTGTGTATTTTAATTGCAAGCATGGGCCTGGATGATGTGGTAGAAAAATGAATCCAGCAAGGAGGTTTTAATGCTTTGGTCTTAGAACTTTAGGGTTTAAGGGGGAGAGAAGGTTGAGCTGATAAAGGAGATGGAGAAGGGGCAGCTGATACAGAAGAAAACCAGCGTGGTCTACCTCACAAACTGAGGAAAGAACTATTTAACACAATGAAGTAGACAACAAGGACAAGTGCTACTGAGAGGTCAAGTGGGATGGGGACAGGAAAGGCTATTTGGACTCAACAATATAGAGCTGACACTACCAGCTCGTTTTAGGTTTAATTTCAAAACCCACTTTTCATGTTATTTCTAAGCTGTAATTCATATGCTGAATTCAGCCTTTCTTAGATTATCTGACGAACAGCTTGAGTTCTACATGGTAGCTTTGCCACCGAAAACTAAGCTTCAGTGCTGTTCTTTGTATAGACTGTTGTGTAGAGCAACGATATAAATATAAACGTATAGATGTACATGCATATGTATTGTGCTTTATAAAAGTGAGATTAAAATGATAAGCACAGGTTTCAAATGTGGTACAACTGAGATCTACATGAAGTATGCTGTGAAGAGCAGATTTTTAGATGTAAGTTGGCATTTACTGAGTTTAGGAGTTCTTAATTTCAATGGATTGTAGAACTATCAAAGACTTTGTGCAGATGCTAGAAAAAGTGGGATGGAAGATGGTTAATACTCTAAGCTTGTTGGCAATCTCTCTCCCCTCCTGTTGCTGTTGCTTTTACAACCTTCACTCTTGTTTATGGGACGCCCCTAGCTGTAGCAGAGCAGGGTTCTGCCCTTGTCCCCTCTAGATTGTTGTCTGATGTGCAAAAGGATAGCTACTTCAGGATAATGTGAAGATCACAGAAAACTTCTGAAAAGTACCTAGCACAGTGCCTGGCATGGAGTTGATCTTCAAACGGTGGAGGTGGTGGTTGTTTCTGTTTTCTCATTTTCACTTAGAAAAACGTTCTATAAAGCCCATTACATTTAGGCAGTAAATATTGAGGCAATATTTAAGCAGGCATTGTGTACTAGGCTCTATGTTAGGCACTGGGAATGTAGGTGTGGACAAAATAGCCCTCATGAAAGTTCTAGTAGAGGAGATGATTATCAGCAAGTGCATACGTAAGTTTTGAGGGATGGTCACTGTGGAAGGGGGTTTGGCATCTGGGCTACTTTAGGGTGTTCAGGGAAAGGCTCCCTGAGGAGCAGAAATTGGTTGAATTAAGCCAGAGTGTTTGAGCCACTTGAAAATGGGGTGTAGGTGAGAAAGAACATCTGGGTGGCATTACCAGCAATTATGAAGAGCTTTGAGGTGGAATAAAATTAGGAAGAACAGCAAAGAAGTTATGGTGGCAAGAGTGGGATGAGCACCGGAAGGTGGAGAAGGCGTGAGTCTGGGGCTTGTAGGCATGGGGAAGCTCGCCTGCATTTTGTAAGTCCTGTTAAGATGTTCAGAATTCAAGGTTGGGAAGCCATTGAGTTTTGATTTGATACAGGAAGTGACCAGATTAAAAAATCTAAAAGGATCTTTGACTTGAAAATACACTGCATAACTCCAGCGGCCACCATTTATGTGGAATTTAATGCACCCCCTTAGAGTTGTATAGCCTTGAGAATAGGCTATGGGGGCAAGAGTGGAAGTGGGAAGACCGGTTAGGAGGTTTGGGCAATGGTTCGGGTTTGAATAGGATGGTCACCTCAGAGGTGGTGTATAACATAGGGTATTTACTCCACGTTATAGTGTATTTGAGCTTAAATAATCAGTGCTACTTTGAGATTATAATATGCTGAGACTGGGCTATTATGTATATATGTAGTTAAACACAAACCTTGTGGGACTTAGAATTAGTCTGTCTGTGCCTCTGCATTGCCAGTCAGCTTTCTAGAAGGAGCCTTTTTAACTCTTCACATTTTCTTTTTCCTTTTTTTTTTTTTTTTTGTTCTGGGAAATGCTTTGTAAACCGAAAGATCCACACCACATTCTCCTATTCTTTCTAGACTTTAGCCATTACTTCCTGTAGAATACACAGTGGGGAGGGTCTGCTCACTCCTACAAGCACCTGGCTTCTTTTCTTCTACTTGGAATGTGGTTCTTTATAATTATTGGTTTCTGCTGGTTGGTTCCAAAATGTTATCCCTTTCTTACAAGCAGTAGAATTTTTAGGCACGTGGCTGTCTGGCTGAAGATGACATTTCTTATCTTGCCCTCCGCTTCCCTTTCCTTTTATCCATGGGACAGAGCATGATTGCTCAGAGTGTGTGGGTCGAGAACATAGCTCTGGAGGAGCTTTATTTCTCCCACATGAGAACAGGACCACGTCCCGTGGCATCATCAGTTTTGATGAGGAATTAGACAGGTAGTCTTTGTTTTTACACAATTCTGGAAGACCAGCTACAGACTTGAGATTTCACTGAAGAAGGCAGGAAGTGAGTCTTACCAGAATAAGAGCAAGTATGTAGCAGACAAATCTTGTCCCAAATTGTTGGTGGCTGGGGGACAATCAGAATCTGATACTTTTTCCAGCTTTTGTAGTTGGCCATAGCCAGAAGATGGATTTCAGAGTGGTGGGGTATGAATGGAAGTGTCGGGTGCAAATGTATGGGCCATTCTCTGTGATGGGAAGGAAACCTTCTTCTCTACCTTTAAGGTCTTCAGGCTGGCCTAAGAAATTTACATGAGACAGACCAACAAGAGAAAAAAGGTTTATTGCATGCACACAGAGGCCCAGTAATTGGAGACATAAATGACTAGGGCAGTTTTTCATTTTTTAACCAAAGATAAATTGGAGGAATTGACAGGACAAAGAAATGAGCTCAGGGAGCTTCAATTAGTAAGGAATTCTAAACAGAATTCAGGCCAAGGTAGTAAGTTAGTAAAAAAAAAAAAAGGTTGTTTGTATAGCTTTCCAGGCCCTAAATTTCTCATCTCTAATGATAAAGTTATGTTTATTTCCTGGCACAGGGAGGCTACATCTTGGGTGAGATGACTTCCTGCTGTAAGGGGACAGAACAAGGTCTGATTGTCCTCCATGCAGAGGCTGTCTCAAGTAACTTTAATATGCCAGGGGCATCTGGGGTGGCTCAGTTGCTTAAGCGTCTGACCCTTGATTTCGGCTCAGGTCTTGATCTTGTGAGACTGAGCCCCGTGTGGGGGCTCCATGCTCTGTGGGGAGTCTGCTTGGAATCCTCTCTTCCCCTATACCCCTCTCCCTTAAAAAAATGCCAGAGTGGCTCATCTTGGGGCAGCCTGCCTCTTGGGCTCTACACCTAAAATAAGAGGGGCATGTCCCCGCTGCCAACTCCTTTGTCCTTGCCCACTGGCCAGAGGAGCAGGCTCTGTCTGGCAGTTACAGTAGACATTTGGATGAAGACCTGGTTCTACTTGAGGACAGCACAGCAGCCATGCTGGGCAAGAGAGACCCCACCTCTCACTCTTCTGCAAGAGTGAGGAGTGAACTTCTGTTCATGTGTATTCTTCAAGCTACTTGATTTTTGCTTGTTAAGGTGGGCTGTTCTGTCCATGCTCTAACTACAGTTAGTCCCGTTAACAGAAACAACCAGCTGTTTTGTTTCTTGTCCTCGTGTTTGAGGCAGGAGACGCTCCTCTTGTCACCATGGGGGAGAGACTGCAGGGATTTCAGACGCTGGAATTTAAATCCATTGCCAGCAACACCTGCAGCTAGACCCTTCTGTGAGTAAAATGCCCTCCCAAGGTTAATTTTATCTTTAAGAATCCTGAAGATTTCTGTTTGAGTAGGTGACTCTAGAACCTGTAAGATACTGAGCGGAGTTTATATGAAGACTCTCTTTTACTGGGAAACCGCCTAGTATGCGTTGGTTGCAATTCTTATAATACTTGAAAAAATACTTTTTTTTTTTTTTTTTTTTTTTTTTTTTGGAGTTCTTGTTTCTCTATTTTTGTCTCCCTTCATTATCTCTTTAAATTGTTGCAAATTATAAACCAGTGATTCTCAATGGGGATAGTCAACACCCCCAGCAGATATCTGAAAAAAATTCTGTGGGTATGTTGGTTTTCTCCATGACTAGGGAGTCGCTACTGGTATTTAGTGGGTAGGGTCCAGGGATTCTGAAAACCTGAAATACACAACAGTTTGTCTTTCATCCTACATAGCATTCGAATGTCCTTTTGGGTTTATGTAGGTAAAGTCTGTCCTCAGTTATTTGAACCTAGAATAGAACTTTTTATAAAATACAAAGTATCTTTTGTGTGCGTTTAATATGTATGATCTTCCTAGAAATGCAACTTTTGGGTAAATTCAGGGAAAGACTCAACTTCATTTTTTTAGGAACTTTCCTGAGAATTGCTCTCTCTAGCGAAGAAATGTCACCAACAGCACTGGTGCTTGTGATTTTGTTTCTGATACAGGATGCTTGTGTCTGCTTTTGAGTTGTCCTATTCTCCTGGATTTTATGGATAAGTGAACTATTGAACCCTTCAAAATATCAAAGAAGTAATGTTGACAACATTCAGTTAAATACTAGCTCATTTACCTTAAACAGACTTTCACATTATATATGTGTATATGTGAGTCTAGTTTATTTTCTTAGACCAGCTATGCCCAAGCACTTATATCTGAAATACATGTTATTTCCCCTCCTCTTACTCCAGTTAGGATGTTGTGTTTGTGAAAATATGAGCAAATTCTATAACCTAGTGATAAGCTTCACTTCTGTGTAGCAAAAGGGTTATCTTTTTCTAAAGGGGGGAGACTTACGAATTAGGGACCAGTCGGAAATTGCTGTCACACCAAGGGGCAACTCACAAATGAGAGGGTCAGGCAGCTTTCAGGGAACCGTTGAGGAATGGGGAAGCCTTCAATGTAAACAGAGGGAAGGCCTTAATGTGTGTAGGCCTCTGTGGGCAAAAGAAGGGGACTTGGGCCAGAACCGACCAGGAACCAAGGAGTGGGAGTAAGCTTTCTGTCAGAGGCTCTGGTCTCCTGGAGGAGAATCGAGTCATGGCCAAAAGGGTGTGTAGTAGTGAGTGAGCCCAGAGATGGTCTCCTGTTGGCTTGTATTTCCCTCTCTGATTTTGTGCAGTTCCCTCATGAAAATAGAATCCCAAAGAGAAGCTAAAGAGCAGACATGCGTGGCTGTTGGGCCTGTTAGTCCTACAAACCACAGAGCTGGGTAGATGAGAGAGCCTAATGGGTATGGAGAGCAAAGGGAGAACCTAGCACATGGGACTCCTGATTAGGTTTGGAGATCATTGTAATGGCTAACGTTGATCTCTTTACCTCTTCCCGCACTCCTGCCCCCACATCTGTCCCCCCCACCCCAAAGCATTGCTCTGGTTTACTCTAATGTGAACTCCTAGCTGAACAAGAGAATTAAAGTTAGGATTCTCTTTTCATAGTTCTTGTAAGTTGAAGACCTTCTGTTCTTATTTCCTAATACTGTTTGAACCTTTTCACATGCACCTTTGAAAGAGTGTGACAAATTTTCTGAATCTATGTGGGTTTGAAATTTTCTTTGTTTTGATAGAGGAATTGACTGGGCATTGAAATGTGGGTTGAAATCCTCCTCCTCTGGAACTTTGAAGGCATTAATGCACATTCTTCCAGCTTCCAGTATTGCCAATGAAAAGTTTGAAGTCTGGTTTCATTTTTAGAAGACCCATTTTTTCCTTTCTCATGCTTTTGGCATTGACTTTAGAGCATTCTAAAATGTTAAAATCTCTTAGCTTTAAAAATTTGTTGTGCTAGGTACTTGTTTGTTTGTTTGTTTATTTACTTATTACTATTTTTTAAATTTTCTCACCACAGTCCATACCCTCCCCAGTGTCCATCACCCGGCCACCCCATCCCTTCCAACCCCCCTCCCCTCTAGCTACCCTCAGTTTGTTTCCTGAGATTGAGTCTCTTATGGTTTGTCTCCCTCTCTGGTTTCATCTTGTTTCATTTTTCCCTTCCTATCCCCCCACAGACCACCCCTCCCCACCCTGCCTCTCAAATTCCTCTTATCAGTAAGATCATATGATAATTGTCTTTCTCTGACTTATTTTGCTTAGCATAATACCCTGTAGTTCCATCCACATCATTGCAAATAGCAAGATTTTGGTTTTTTTGATGGCTGCGTAGTATTCCTGTGTGTCTGTCTATGTGTGTGTGTATGTATGTGTATGTATCACATCTTTATCCATTCATCTGTTGATGGACGTCTGTGCTGGGTACTTGTTAATTCAGTCTGTCTATAGACACTTTTTAACACAAGGAAATTCTTACTTATTGTGAACTTGTAGTAGACAAAGTCTGGGTTATAAAGGATGGTGGTTGCTTTTCTTGAAGGTGAAGCAGCTCCTTGGAGTCACTCTACTGTCTTAGCATACTTAGAAATTTCAGAGGGTTCTATGTGGATGAATTTTCTAATCCTACTTTTGAGATTTTTTGAAGTATTCTTGGCCACCTCTTGGCTTGCTTTAAGCACCATTAATACAAAGTTAGCTTCAGCAAATCCAGGAACAGAAGAGTGTATTCATATTGTGTGTAATTAAAATACTCCCTATCTTCTGATTTAATTTCCTATGATTTACTAGTTCTATCTTTGCCTTCCATGTGGACTAATGGAACTGTTAACTAGGGTATGGCCCATAGTCTCCAATGACCCTGATGATGAAATGGAAGCATGTGGCTGAGGAAGGGATTTCAGAAGAAACTGATTGGTCGCTCAGCATTATTCTTGCATAGGGGCATTAACCATTTGCTGCAAAGGTTAAACTGTGACCTAACCAACTTTTTCAACACAGGTAGTATGATTCCCATGTTTAGTCAGTCACTTATGAAATGGAGTCTTTGGGGATTTTAGTGTAAACTTTAACCAAAACCCAGTTCATTTGATTATTTTTTTTTAAAGTTTTTATTTATTCATTTGACAAAGATCACAAGTAGACAGAGAGGCAGGCGGGGTGAGGGGGGGAGCAAGCTCCTTGCTGAACGGAGAGCCCGATGCGGGGCTTGATCCCAGGACCCTGAGATCATGACCTTAGCCAAAGGCAGAGGCTTAGCCTTACACTGAGCCACCCAGGAACCTCTGTCCCGATTATTTTTTAAGCAGTCTTAAGAACATACCAATAAGGGACTATTGAAGGGGAATCAGGAGTATGTTCTGAAAAAGAATTTGTGGGATATGAGCTATGGTCCAAGAAGAGATGTGAATTTTATCAGTAATACTTTGGAAAGTTATATTCATAGTGTGTGGCCCTCAGGCCGTGCTCCCTGACAAGCTCAGTTTGTATTGGTTTCAGTAGGTAGTCACATCAGTGTTTTTCCCTAAGAGCCCAGTGTGTGACAATGAGAACACTTTAACTTTTATTTTTCATTAAAGTGGTGTTTGCTTAAATCCTACATTTTTTTTACTTGTGAGGTCCCTGATGAGAAAGCACATAAGACCCCTAGTGTTTTCAGTAATTTCAGAATTACATATTGCTGTTCAGAGGCCGGACAGCAGAAGAGTCTGCCTATCTTCACCAAAATAGTTTAAAATGTCAGCTGTCTATAAGGTGCCCAAAACATTGCTGACCAGGCGCTGAAGGTATTCTTCAGAGCAGGAAGGTTAAAAAAGGATAAAATAGATAACGGCTTTCTAAAATAAATGAGTAGGATTAAATGTCACTTTACAGTGTGCACACTAAATGTATTAGATGTTTGAGCCCATCTTCTATTTCTGTATTTGCTCAGAATGTAAGCAGTCTGTCTTAGGTCAATTTGTAAATGATGGTATTAGAATTCTCTGATCTGTGTCTCCACATCCTTGGATCTTGAATTCATGGACTTCTCAAGGTTTTTTTTTTTTTTCCTTTCAAAATAAGAGTTGTATTTCTGGTATAAGAGCTCTTACCTAAAACTGGTTGGATTGCACTGAAGTCAGGATAGCGCATTACTATCTCCAGTTCCAGCCTGACCGAAAGGGCCTTGAAAGTTTTGTGATCTTCTGTAGTGGCTTTATAAGGAGAATTACTTGAGCTTGTATCGGAAATTGTTTGAGTAAGAGATCTTAAAATGTCAGGACCTCATAATGGGAATTCTCAATTCTCATAAACTGTAATGGAGTCTATCAAACTGCTAAGAGGGTTCTTGATCTTGATTCCAAATGCATGCTGTACGGGCATGTGGACGGAGAGCTCCATTTCCTTTCACAAAGCAACCTTGAATCTGGTTATGGAAAACGGTCCTCACTTAGTGGTAGCTCAACCTGGGTTTTTTGTACTATTAGTTTTTTTTTTTTTAAACTATCTTGTTTCTTTTCTCTTGTATCTGCAGAACATATATTTTTCCTGAATATAGAAATAATGTGCTTGTAGCAAAGTCAGAAACAGAAGTTAGGAGGAACTACTCAGGATCTGAACAGAGGTTCCAGTGATGAGTGCTGAATGGTTCATCATGACTGTTGCTGTGCCTACTTTGCCATTCATCAGTGCTACAAACTATTCTGTATCTTGGCTTTTTTTTGGCCACTCAGCATAATACTCTGATTATTTTCCTATTGAAAGGTCATCTTTTTTTTTTTTTTTTTTAAGATTTTATTTATTTGACACAGAGATCACAAGTAGGCAGAGAGGCAGCGGCAGAGGGAGGGGGAAGCAGGCTCCCTGCTGAGCAGAAAGCCCGATGCAGGGCTCGATCCCAGGGCCCTGAGATCATGACCTGATCCAAAGGCAGAGGCTTAACCCACTGAGCCACCCAGACACTCCCTATTGGAAAATCTTTATGGTCATGTATTCTTTCCTCCTACACACTCTCATTTAACGTTTATGCCATGACGAGCTTAGCATATAGGGATAAGGTCTAGATTTCATAATAATTCTAGACTGAGTGTTATGAGTGTGCACGTTTGAGACTTATATAGTTGACCCCAAACAGTACAGGGTTGGGGCGCCAAGCCCCCTGCACCTCATGCAGTGAACGCTGTGTACCTTTTGACTCCCCAAAATCTTAACTGCTAATAGTTGGCTGGTGACTGGAAGCCTTACTGATAAAAAGTCAATCGGTGGGTTAAGTCTCTGCCTTCCGCTCAGGTCATGATCTCAGAGTCCTGGGATCGAGCCCCACATCAGGCTCTCTACTCAGCAGGGAACCTGCTTCCATCTCTCTCTGCCTGCCTCTCTGCCTACTTGTGATTGCGCTCTCTGTGTCAAATAAATAAATAAAATCTTTTAAAAAAAAGTCAATATACTGTAGGTTATGTATATGATGTGTATAAGATCTTGAGAAAAACGTTAAAATCCTAAGAGAATACATTAGCTGCACTTAAAGGGAAAAAAAACCAAACCAAAACAACACACCATATACAAGTGGACCCACACAGTTCAAACTCCTGTTCAAGGGTCAGCCGTGTGTTGAATACTTCTACTGATCTATACATACACACCTAGGAAGAGTCTAGGGTACCAGTCTCACTGCACCCTTGACAACCTTGACTGTCCTATTAAAGATGTATCTTTGTAAAGTTGGTTTCTTTTGGTTACACAGAGACAGCCTTATTATGCTCTGAGGAGTTAGACCTCTTTGTATCTTAACAGTGTTGACATGCTGGCTTCTCACATGTTCTTGTAGGTATTGTTGGGCCCATTACTGTGAAGCACCTTGTGAGACAGGGAGGGACCCAGGAATCCACGTTGGTGTGTCTGGAAAGCTTGTCAGGAGAGGAGTGTGTGTTGAAGAGGAGTGTGCTGGTGGCAGCGAGGAGCTGGGCGTCTCCGTAGGTCAGGAGGAGGTGAGCATGAGTGGAGGAACTCGGAGGGCTGCAGGATGTTGAACACTGAGAAGCCAAAGGGCCGAGATGAATGGGGACTTCACGATAGGATCTCACTGGTGCCACCTGTGGGTTATGAAACAGGAGAGAAGGATGTGGGGATATTCCAGTCAGGATTTTGCTGGCCCTCTGACAGCTCAAGCCACTGGGCTTCTCTGCTCTCCCTTTCCGAGGACACCGTGCCGACATGGCTCACCTGCGCGCTCATCCCTGCCCTGCGGCTTTCGTTGTTGTGTTTGCAGCTTCTCCACGCGACGCATTTATGTTCTAAGTGGGAAGAAAGGAGGAGCCGTGGGCTTCATTGTAGGGTTTGTTCTGGAAAGGAGATCTCCTCCCCACTTTGACTTTCTCTACCTCCTTGGCAAACCGTAGCTGTAAGGAGGCTGAGATGTTCGGTTTTTCTTACCAGTGTCTGTGCGAAAGGAAAGCAAAGGAGGAGGCATTTGGAAGGGTAGCGAAGCCACGGAGTGTATGCCAACAAGGGGGGCAGAACATAAACTAGATTGTGGCCACGTTTATGGAGAAGACTTCTGTGCAATGGAAAATACTACCTAGAATTCAGAAGTTGTCAGGGTTTGAGGTCTAGACCTAGGTGCAGTCTGTCCTTCATATTTAGTCTTACAAAGAAAGGACTTTAAGGTTTTTCTGTGGCTTCTAAATTCCATTTTGTAGGTCTCCTGTCCGTCGGCTGTATCAAGACCACACCCTGTACCTTCCTGCTGCAAGGCCGGATTCCCTGTGACCTCTTATCCTGGTCTAGTGTACTGTTATTTCCTTAAATGTCCTCAATTCTTGGTATGTTTATAGTGTGGATGGGAGGGTCCTTTATCCATGTTTGAAGTTTGGATTCCAGTCTGTGGTTTATCAGAAGACAAACATTTTTTCAACTTCTGTCCATACAGTTGACCCTTGAACAATCTGGATTTGAACTGCACGGTCCACTTACATGTGGATTTTTTACAGTACTATAAATTCAGGGTCTCTTGTGATTTTAAGACTTTTTAGGCTTTATTGTAAGAATATAGTATATTATAAAACCTATAAAATGTGTTAATTATTGGTAAAACTTTCAGTCCACAGGAAGCTGTTAAGTTTTGGGGGAGTCAGGTTATACTTGGATTTTGGACTACACAACCGTGGGTGCCCCTAACACATGCGTTGTTGAAGGATTCAGTGTCTATACCTTTACAAAGCTGGGGAATTGGATTGCTCCAAGACTAAATGTGTGTAGTAACTCTAAATTCCAATGATCCCTTACTGTTTCCACCATTCTAAGGGAGAACCTGCTAAGGGATACTAAATGAAAGGAAGTGAGCCTTCTAGGGAGTTTGCAATCTCTTTTCATAGGATGGTGCTTGTTTTTTTCCCCTCCATGTCCTTTTCTGTCCTGACAACAGCATATGGGGGATCAAAGTGACACTTAAAAAGCTTCCAGACTACTACCTCACTGGGGAGAAAGGCTTTTAAGCAATTCAAAGCTTTTATAGGTTATATTTGCATGGGTTGTATTTTCATATATAACAAGTTTGTAAACCTTATCTAATTTTTTCGGTCTGATGCAAATGTGGCGGTGTCCCTTTATACTATGACTTTCAAGGACATGATTCATTTTTGAATTGGTGGTGACTAACAGTTGTGCTCAAGTTTTCAGATCCGTGAGGGTACCTCTCTTCCCTGGGGTCAATCCTACATTCCCTTTATACCAAACGCCGCTTATGCAACACAATGTCACCGTAAGTGTTTTTTTTCTGTAGTAATTGTTATTCTCGCAGGCACTCAAAGCTAGATTTTCTATCCTTGTTTATGCATACTGTTTATCTGCAAGGATAATAAGTGTTAACCCAGAGGTTGCTCGTGCAAGTCTCCCTAATCCTTGTGTGTACAGCACTCCCTGTTCCAACCCAGCCGAGCAGTGTGGTGGAGGGGTCTGGTTTGCCCATGTTCTGTAGCAAATGTGGGTGGTACCTTTGTCTTGGCACCTTAATAGTTCAAGTTTCTCTATTGACTTTCCTGTGCGTGTAGACTTCACCTCCTTTTACTTTCCAATAATTACATGCTGTGAGTAAGGGTGGGTGAAAGCCAGGCTCCTTTCTGGCAGCTCCTAGGACATGGCTCCAGGGATGCCTGAAGCCTTGTGGTGTTGGCTGATAGCAGCAGGTTCTCCAGAAGGACTGAGATGAGGTTTTCTGAGCTGTATGCCATCAGGAGCCTCTTTGTAAAGGAGCATTTACAAACACTCTTCAGAGTGTTTGCAATGCACTGAACAGTGGCAGGGCAGTACATGTCCCCCACCTCTTCTGCTTCCTCCCATACCCCACTGCCCTTTTTTCCTTCTGCTTCCCTCTTTTCTTCCATCCCCGCCCCCTTGATATTCCTTCAGCCTGATTTCCTGGGAAATGTGGTATATGAATAGTGTAAATCATTACAGAATATGTACATACCTTCCAGATTCTAACTTAACACAACTTAACACAACATATAAGCATTTATTTGTATGTTTTGATGGAGGAGTACATAAGGATCTAGTCAGAAAAACCTTCAGAGTGGTTTAAGAGAGAGGATATAACATAGGGAACTAATTGCAAAGGTATTAGGGAAGCCAAAAAAGCAAATATGAATCTGTTGTGCAATACAGAGGTTATCAGCTGCAGAAAGCAGCTCCCAATCCTTGGGCTAAAGTGGGGGAAAGAAGAGGTTGGTGTTATTAGAGTCAGGGATGGGGCAGGCTGCCTGGTGGGAGTTGAACTGTAGCAGAAGAGCTACCTGGTGAGAGCAGAACCCAGGATCTGGGGCCACCCAGTGGTTACTGCAACTGGGGAGGGGGCTGCCCTTGGGAATGTGGAACAGTGGAGATGTGATACTGCTGGAGATGCTACCTGACATAGAAGTGGTTGGGTGAGAAATACCTTGACCTTCCTATTCATGATGTCCAGTTTCTGGCTAGTCCGTCTTCAGCCGGCTGTCCAGGAAGCCTGGGCACTAGAGTCTGGGGGGTTTAGTCATGTGAAGGGGAAGACAGGAATAGATGGGAAGGCAGACAGGCCAAGGATGGGCACAAAGGCCAGGGTCTTTTCCTCAAGGATGGTTCTAAAAATTGTAGTCCTGTTACTTCTCTAGCATAAGGTGCGCTCTTAATGTCTCCGCTTTAGATTCTTTAAATTGGTGCTAGTTCTTTAATTTCCTCCGACTTTTGGAGTGGAGATTGTAATGCAGGATTCTGCAGTAGCCTTCAGAACTTGTTTTCCTGCTTCTGTGCTTACCACCTCCAACTTGAATCTGATCTCTACAGTCAATGTTTCCTTTATAACAAAAGCACGATTGCTTCTCTGTTCAGGACCTCCACTGGGTTCCACTGCACTCCTAGAACGCCTTTACCGTGGCCTGCAAGGCTCTGCTTGATGTGTCCCCTTTCTCTCTCAGACCTTCTGCTTCCCCCGTTTTCATCTTTCTACTCTAGCTAAACTCCCTCCTTGCGGTTCCAGAATGTGCTGGCATGTTCTTATTTCTCCTTTGTTCTTTGTTCCCTGAACCTTGAATGCTTTCCCTCTAGATATCCCTCCCTCCCCTCCTTCAATCTGCTCAACCATCAATTCAGTAGAGTTATCCTGATCTCTATGTGAAATTGCCTCTTCTATTTACACACTTCCTGCTCTCTCTCCTCGACCTCTGTTTGAATTTTCCCTGTTGTACTGATCACCCAATATATAATACTGAGTAATCCTTACCTTCTCTCTCCCATAAGCTCAGTGAGGGCAAGGAATTTTGCCAGTTTTGGTCATACAACATCTGGCACTTGCAGTCTTTGAAGGAATGGCAAGAAAAAATCTTCCTAGATTGTGAGGATTTCTTTTTCAGTTATATTGGATTTAATGAGACAAAATTTTACCAATTCTTAACGAGTATTTTGTTTAATTTTTCAATAGAAAACTTCAAACTCTCAAGGTTCAAATGGGTTCAAATCCTGATCACGGTCTGTTCCCGGTGTTTCTGCTTCCTTTGTAACGTCTGGTGATAGCGCCCTGCTACAGGGCTGTGACTATTAAGGGGTAAAGTTTAGTCCACATACTAAGGGCTCACTAAATCTTAGATATTTTAATGGATTTACAAGCTGGAGTGACTGGGAAAATACCCCCCTTGAGGATCCTGCCACAGGGCATAATCGATAGCCCATTTGCTGCCCTTTTTCTTCCCTTGTGCTAGAAGGCCAAGTTTCCCATGGGCTTTGTCTAGCCAGTTGAACTGGGACAAAAGAAATCCTAAGGAAATCCTTTGAATAGTGCCACTGTTATCAGGTGACTTGAGCTTAAGGACTTCCTATCAGCTTGGCTGAACCTTTCTTGGACCTTTGCCAAAAGTCCAGTCATCCTCTCTTCCTTTGGTCCCGTCTGAGGATGTCCCTTGTCTTTACCTGCTGTCCTTCACCCAAATGGGTAAGTTGAAATCCGAACCTCAAATGTGATGGCAATAGGGGATGGGGCCTTTGGAATGTGATTAGGTCATGGGGATAGAATCCTTATGAATGGGCTTAATGGCCTTATAAAAGGGGACCCTCCAGAGAGCTCTCACCTTTCTGCCATGTGAGGACAGCAAGAAGATGGCCACCTGTGAACAGGAAGTGTGGGCCATTGCCAGATGTCACATCTACCTGTGCCTTAATTGGACTTTCCAGCCTCCAGAACTCTAAGAAATAATGCTTGTCACCCAGTCTGTTCTTCGTGTATAGTAGTCTGAATGGACTGAGACCCTACTCTAATATCTTTTACATGTTTAATATTGGCTTCTCGATGGACACAAACTAATGCAAATGACACTGAAATAAAATCCTCGTTGTTGAGCCAAAGGCAAAGGAGGTCGGGGGAGGGAGAGCTCTCTGGAGGAAAAGCATTCAAAGTTCAAGGAACACTAAGAGCAAAGGGGCAGATGTGAGAAAATGCCAGCATGTTCTAGAACACCAAAGAGGTAATCTAGCTAGTTGAAAAACAACCATCTCATTGTGGACTTCTAATTTGTCCTAGTCAGAGCAGAAATGCTTGGATGATCAGTGAGGAGGCCACTAGCTTTACTGCGCTCTTGGACAGACTAAGAATATTGCCAAGGTGAATGGAGAGCATCTAATAAACTTGTCTTTACTTGCTATGTTGGAGCTTCTGCTAATAGTATTACCTTGTGAGCCTGTCCCCCTGTCCTGTCTCTCTCCTCCCCACTCTGTCTCCTGATAAGTGAAATCATATGGTATTTCTGATTTATTTCACTTAGCATAATATCCTCTAGGTCTCTTCATGCTGTCACAAATGGCAAGATTTCATTTTTTTTAATAGCTGAGGAATATTCCATTGCATATATATCCCACAGGTTCATCTATTGATGGACACTTAATGTTGCTTCCCTATCTGGACTATTGCAGATGATGTCGCAGTGAACAGAGGGGTACATGTATCTCTGAATTGGTACTTTTATTTTCTTTGGATAACTAGAAATGGAATTACCATACAATCTAGCAATTCAATTTTTAAATTTTTGAGGATCCTCTGTCCTGTTGTCCACTGTGGCTGTGCCAATTTATATGTCCACCTGTGCCCACCAACAGTGCACAAGGGTTCTCTTTCTCCACATCCTTGTCAACACGTATTGTCTTTCTGAGAAGAGCCAGTCTGACAGTTGTAAAGTGATAGCTCATTGTGACTTTTTTTTTTTTTAAAGATTTTATGTGTTTGCTTTTTTGTCAGAGCGAGAAAGAGAGAGAAAGCACAAGAGGCAGAGAGAGAGAAGCAGGCTCCCTGCTGAGCAAGATGCTCCACATGGGACTCGATCCCTGGATCCTGGGATCATGACCTGAGCTGAAGGCCAAGGCTTAACCGACTGAGCCACCCAGGCGTCCCTCATTGTGAATTTTTAAAGATTTTATTTGTCAGAGAAAGAGCACAACGAGGGGAAGCAGCAGGCAGAGGGAGAGGGAGAAGCAGGCTCCCCACTAAGCAGGGAGCTTGACATGGGGCTTGATCCCAGGACCCTGTGTTCATGACCTGAGCCAACGGCAGACGCTTGATGACTGAGCCACCCAGACGTCCCTCACTGTGGCTTTTTTTTTTTTTTAAAGATTTTTATTTATTTATTTGACAGACAAGAGATCACAAGTAGGTAGAGAAGCAGGCAGAGAGAGAGGAGGAAGCAGGCTCCCTGCTGAGCAGAGAGCCCGATGCGGGGCTCGATCCCAGGATCATGACCTGAGCCGAAGGCAGAGGCTTTAACCCACTGAGCAACCCAGGCGCCCCCCTCACTGTGGCTTTGACGGCATTTCCCTGATGAGTGATAGTGAGGATCTTTCCATGTTCCGGTCAGCCATCTGCAAGTCTCTGGAAAAATGTCTATTCACGTATTCTGCCCATCTTTTAATTGTTTTTTTATATTAAGCTATGTAAATTCTTCATGTATTTTTGAATGTTAGCCCCTTACCTGGATGTGATTTGCAAATATCTTCTTTTGGTTGCCTGTTTGGCTCCTTTGCTGTGCAAAAAGGTTTCTAGTTTGATGTAATGCCCATTTGTTTAGCTTCGTTGACCTTGCCTGAGGAGACTGGTCCCCAAAAAAAAAAAAAAATTGTCAAGACCAATATCAAAATATCAAAGAGCTTACTGCCTATGTTTTCTTCTAGGAGGTTTATGTGATTTTTTTTTTAGATGAATTTTGACTAAGCAGATTAAACATAATGAAAATAAGTTTCACCCAGGCATCTTACAGACTGAGGAGAAATTCAGAATGTACCAACATTCTTCAATAGAGCTATGCAAAATTTTGATAAGCACAAATGTGATTTATTCATGCTTATCAAATAGTGGACAACTAACAGTTACTAATCGCTGATGGAACTAGGACTTTGAGTTGTCTCTAGATAGCTTAGTAAGGGGGCTGAGTTTAGGCTGAATTTCTTAGCCTTCAGATGAAAACTGTTCGATGCAGAAGGCTGAGAGGTTTAGTAATTATTTTTTAACCTGCCTGGGACTTTGGAAAGCAGGTTCCATGCTCTTGCATCTGTTCTCTTAATAGAACATGAAAAGCTGTTCCAAGATGCTTCAGGAACTTCTCTTCCTTGTGAAGTCTTAAAAATGTAGGGAAGAAAAAAATGGCTTTGCTTTAACCTTTCTAGGTTCTTGGCTGAGACCACCCCCCCATAATAAAAGATTAAAAGAAGAGAAACAGTGGTTTAATATTCTGTATGCCTCCTACACATGGGAAAGACCCAGGAAAACTCAGTAATTGCCTCAGTGGCTAAAGCCAGAACATTAAACAGCATCTACAGCTAATAACAAAAGATGGTAGTCTGGGTGCGGGCACAAAGCGGGGAGGAAAAGCCAGTTATGGGAGGTTGTCAGGCAAAGCACAGTAAACAAGGACGTGGGGTGGTTACAGATCTAAGTCAGTTGCCTTCTCCTTTGTTAAGAGTTTCTAGAGACTCAATCATCCCCCTCTTCCTGTATCAATGACATACACTTAGGAATGGAGACTTTGCTTAGAAATGTTTTTAACGGTCTCTTTCAGAAGGGTAACTTGCACTAGGTTTTCAGAGCCTCTCCTGTGTCTGCTCTTGGAAGTCATGAGCTCAAGATAATCCTTATGCCAAAGAGGCATGATTTAGGGTGGCAAATTTCCTTCCTGTAGCTTTGGTGTGTAAACCTTGAGGTGTCTGAGATGCAGTTTCTCTCCCCTTTCTGGCTCCACTGCTTCTGAATTTAGTACAAGGTACTTGAAGCTTTTTGTTGCCTGGGAGTCCAAAATTGAGGGAGAAGTTAGAATTCCATGTTGCACACAGATGCAGAGCTGTATAAGTCCACTGACATGAAATACTTCAATTTGCAGTGACCACTGAGAAGAGCCATGCTGGGGGAGGCATTGGAGGTGGTGTTCTCTGTCCCTTGCTCACATCTGATTTTGATGTTAGAGCCTTTGTGAGCCCTGGCTTCTCATCCAGGAAAGCACTTGGCATAGACCTGGCGCATCGTAGACTGTAGAGAAATGGCCTTTTCTCTGTAAGGTTTTGCAGGTGTTTGCCAATTTGAGGGGAGACTTTTCCTTTTGACCCTTTCCATGTAAATTGAGAGATTCAGATTGTCCTCATTCCCACAGTGACTCTGGTATCTGAGGAAGAGCTTGTCTGCCTTGGAATACTGCCTCAGTAGGGACTTCACTGTTAGTCCTAGTTACCAGGCTTGAGAATACGGGCATTGCTTTTGTCAGGGCCATTTCTAAAACTGCAAGAGCATGGCTATCAGAAGATACAGGGTATTCTAAGGAGATCATCTCCTTAGATAGAAGGCTCAAGACTTCTGTCAGGTTCTCATGTGGTTGTTCTGTAACAAGTCCTCTTGTTTCCACCTAATAGTTGGTCAAGGCAGGATGTTTTTTATTGGCTTTGCTAATTGTTTTCAGTCTTAAATATTAACCAGCACTATTATAATACTTCTATCACTGTTACTACTGTTAGTTATTCTATGCCAGGAACACTTTCTCTTTTCTAGACTATGAAATAAATATTTGCTTTAGGGAAGTTAAATAACTGATAAAGGCTATGGGCTTGGAATGGCAACATCACTAATTCCTAGCAGTGTGAGCTGAAGCAAAGTAATGAAAATTGGTTTTCCCCTGTGTTAAATGTGCAAAAGAATATTATCTCTCCCAGGGGGACTCTGAAGGATGAAATGAAGAAAAATTTGAGTTAGACATAGAGAATGTGGTGCCTGTTTTTCAAATAAGCGAAATCACATAAATACAATAAAATGAAAAAAGAGAGAGCTACACACAGTTATCAAAGAAAGCAAAAGACCCATCAGTTCATCACTGAAGACTTAGGGTAGGAGGTAACTATTGGACTAGATCAGAAGAGATGAAGGAGGCTGGGGCACCTGGTTGGTTTGGTTGGTTGAGCATCGCACTCTTGGTTTCAGGGTCCATGACTTCTGGATCCTGGGATTGAGTTCTGCCCTGGCTAGAAGTCGGCTTGAGATTCTCTCCCTCTGCTTTCGTGACCCCCCTCCCCGTCCCTGCTTGTGTGTGGGCATGCTCTCTAAAATATTAAAAAATAATAATAATAATAATGGACTAGAGAGACTTCAGATTTTTACTTTTTATTAAATTCAAGGTTTTAAAGCTATGGTTCTCAGACTGTAGCATGTGCTAGCCACCAAACAGGAACCTTCTGGATGCACCCTCCTTCCTGAGCCTGCTGCCAGGCATTCTGGGTCAACACGTGTGGGAGAGGGCACAGGAATTTACGTGAGCAGTCTCTGGTAGACAGGTGTTGCAAGGCCGTGTGTAGCCTGGCCTACTGGAAGGGAGTGGATGCCAACTTGAGGGTTGTCTCAGGATGTGGAAGTTTCAGTTGACTTTCACCTTATTAAGGACCTGTATTAGGATTATCTAGACAACTAGAACCTCTTTGTGGTTGATGGGGAGGGGGGGAATGCTCAGGAGAGAAGAGATTTAGTAAGGGAATTGGCTCACCTGATGATGGAGGCTAAGAAATTCCACAGTCTGCTGTCAGCAACCTGGAGAACCAGGAAAGCCATTGATGTCATTCATTCTGATTCCAGAGGCCCGAGAATTGAAGGACCAGTGGTTTAAGTCCTCATACACGTTTGAAGATGCAAAAACCAAGAGCGTTGATGTCCGAGGGCAAGAGAAGATGCATGTTGCTACACAGTCAGCAAACGGAACCTTCCTCCATCTTTTTCGTTTTAACTGGATTCTCACTAGATTCATGGTGTCCGTCAGCACGCGGAAGGACAGACTTTATTCTGTCTCCTGATTCAAATGCTAGTCTCTGGGGAAATTCGCTCCTGTACACCCAGAAATGTTGACCAGCTCTCTGGGTCTCCTTTTAGTTCAGTGACCTCGATGCATAAAATCCTCACATCGGCTTTATTGTTTGTTTCCTGGAGCTTGAGTTTTGATTGTGTTTGGGCCTATTCGTGGTTGTTCCCTACCCAGATGTAAATAACTGATCTGTCTGCCTTCATGTTTTTGGCTGTTAGAGTTAGCAACACAGACTTCTATTTCATAGCTTCTATCACAACTTTTATTTCTGTAATTCTCATGTTGAATCCCTGAATGTATTTCACTTTAAAATTAGGGTGGTACTTCAAATACCTCATCCTTGGCTTTAGATTTTCTATGTTAGGCGACTTTTGCATCTAACTAAACTCTACCTAGAGTTTACTTTTGAGACTTCAGCACATCCATAAAGATTCTCAGCACTGGTTAAAAAATTACCATAATTTTCTTGATATTTGAGAGATTTGTACCTTGTGCTTTAGGCTACAATTTAGTATACAATCTCTCTAGCATATGAAGCAATTTTTCTTGCACAGACTTGTTAAATCAGTTTTTCATCTTTTTATTCCTTAGAGTGGAGATGAATAAACCTTGCTTACTAGGTTTTATAGTACCTTTATCACTTAATATTTGAACATCCTCAGCACTTTAATTTTAATACAACTAAATGGAATATGTAAGATGCAGTGCTTACCATTTAGTACCTTGCATTATAAGAAATGTCTCAAACATAATCGTGAAATCCCTGCAAAGAAACAGAACTCAGTGTATTTCCTTACCCCTGGATTTTTAGGATAGAGATACAGGTGCCAGTTTTCTCTTTGGATATCTTAACAATTGTGTTGATGTGCAAAAACAAAACTACTTTTTGTTCCTTCAAACTCTTATTCCCACCCCCACCCCCCCCATGGAATCTCCAGTAGGTACTGTAACTTTTCCTGGGCCATAACTTGGGTAATAGATCAGTTCTGCTGCCCTTAGTCCTACAAATCTTATTTTTGTAGTTAATATTCAATTTTAAGTTGTAGTCAAACCCCCAAACTTCGAGATTTGAAGATCTTCCTCCTATGTGAGGGCCTGCTTTAGGCTGAAGCTTGCAGTGGGATAGTTAGTGCAGTGGGAGATATTTACAAATGAAGCTTCATGTGTTTAAAAGCAACACAAAACCCTGGGGGGGGGGGAAACAAATATGAAATAAACACGTGGGACATTTATGCAAGAGGGCTCATTGGAAAAGGCACCAAGGAGATGGCATTCAAATGAGGTCTTAAGGGTGAAAGGAGTTGGTTTTGAAGGAATAGGAGAGTGGCAGGTATGTTGAGAGCAGTTGGTATAATCTGTAGGATTTGCAGTATAACAGACATGAGGGGGTGGTGATAAAGTTGGAAAGGCCAGTTTATGGATGTTTGAGTACCATGCAAAGAAACTGGGAATACTTTGTAGTTATATCTCAGTACACATTCAGCCCAGCATGAGGTCTGAGCTGGGCGTGATGATCTTCAAGGATGTGATAAAGGATTTAGGTGATGTCACACAGCAACCAATCCAAGGACTATAAAGCTCTTAATCATCTCAAGTCTTTTGGGGCCATTATCCTGCTTCTGATGGACAGTGATAAACCCCTCTTCTCCCTCATTCCTAATATTTGTGGTAGAAAATTGAGGATATCTGTTTGGCTCAGATCCTATCAGTGGGGAAATGGTGATTAAAAAGCCTAATTTGAAGTTTTAAATCTCAGAAGCACCTTAATCTTGCCCTGCTGTGAGCTTATGGGTTAAGAAAAACTAGAGAAAACAACCTACTATATATATATACACACACACATACACACGCATGCATATATATGGACTTGGCAACGAAACCTCAGAACAAAATATTGGTACATCTTTCATTTAAATATTGCTTTAGGCCACATGTCTGTACATCTGAGTTTTTCTCAATTTCTTGAAATTGCCTGCTGTAAATCTCTTTTGTATTTTAAACTCATATAGCTGACCTCTCTAACCAGACCAAACCTCCGATTTCAATCCTTTATTTGATGTGGCTTTGGGTAGTGTTGTCTCATGATTGCATACATTATACCTGAATCTTTGTCCCCAAACTGTAATTTGGGATGCATCATTGCAGAGATATTTTAAGAGTATTTTCTGCTTACTTAACCTATATTTTCCATTCTAATATTTGAGTGCCAATCTTCTAAATTGTTCCCGGTGTGTAAATAGGATACAGGCTTTCTGGGGATCATGCATTGTTACGGTATATTCTTTGAGAGGGGAACTCACAGGAATGACTGCAGATACATGTCCCTTTGACGACCAATCTAGATAGCAGGGTTGACCAGGATTCCTATTTTATGAAGTATCCCTTTTTAGACGAGAGGGCAAGCAGGGTATTTGTCTTAGCTTTGAAGCTGTGAAAGAGTTTGCCACTAATCTTAGAAGGTGAACTTTAATATGAGTGTGAAATCCAACTTAAGCCCTGACACTTAACCATATCTGGCAGGTTCAGCCTCACTCCTGCCCCTAGGCAGGGCTAGTTTTGTCTTGAGTGGGGTCTGTATGAGGAGTTTGGAAGCAGAAAGCCATAGATTCAGTTTTTTGCTGGGCTGGTGTTCTCTTGGTGCCTTCGTTGCCTGGAAACTGAATTCCTGCCTTGCCCAGCTGTGATGGCTTCTCTGCTGGGTGTTCTGGTTTCCTTTCAGACACAGTGTACTACTTTTGAATTCCTTGTCCACCTTTTCATCAGACCTACGTGCTCACAATGCCTCCTAACTTGTCCTCCGCCTGGATTCTGTTTTCACTTTCAAACGTTGGCGCCCCTGCCCCCTCCGCCCCCCCCCCCCCGACCTTTTCATCCTGTAGGCTCCTCTTCTTTCAGATCCCTTACAACCAGGCCCGCTCTACACTCTTCATTAACTGACTTTTTCTCTTGCTTTTGTCCTCTGATCAGTGTGGAATTTCAAGTCAGGCCTTCCATAGTCTGTTTTGTCAGACTGCTTAATTTTATGGTGAAATTATTTTCCCTTTGTCAGATGTCCTAATCTGGCATGATAGAGTAACCCCCCCCCCCCCCCCAAGGAACTCGATTCTTCTTTAGAGACCTCATACGTGCATCACTGGCTGTGCATTTTAAAATATGATCCTTTGTATCAAAGCTCCAACTTTGCTTCCTCCTGTTTCCCTCTCCAGGGTATCACTTTGTTTTGGTAACAACTGGCCTCATGATTTCATATTAAGGTATATATACTGATGTACAGCCTGAGGGACAGCTGAAGAATTTAAAGCTTACATATTATATAGTTCATCCAGGATCACATTGGAAAGCCAGAGATGAAACCAAGAACTCGACCTACCTCTTGCTGATCTTTGATTCCTGTAGCCCTCTTTAAAAAGGTTAATGCAAAAATCCGTAACGTTGGGGTGGTGGTGAAGCTGATCTTGATTCCCTGTCTTTTGCCTCAGGAAGTTGTCTCTAGTTACATAGCCTGGATAGGACATAAAGTGACTTTATTTGCTACAGGGCTGATGTAATTGCTGTTGGGAGTTTAGGGAAGCTGGATTATAAGGAAATGAGACTTCTTGGGTCAGGAGAGTAGGAGATTTCAAATATGTGAATGACAGCCTAAACTTTCAAGAAAAGGATCAAAAAAACTCATGTTGGAGGACTAGGGCACAAACTTCTTTTAAATATGTGCATTTTAAAATTCCATAGTGAGGACACTGAATTACTTGTTCTTAATTCTATTAGGACCTGCACTTTAAAAAAATTTTTTATAACCAGTAACGTGTAATACTACGTTTTGTGTCTCAAAACAGAACTCCTTGATCACATAGCTATATTTACATGTTTATAACAAACGGATGATAGTACAATGCCCTATATATAACACGAAGTAAAAATAACTATAGTAAACGAACGTGTAAATCAACGTGTAAATAGTTGAGTACAGCTGTCTAGAATGTACCGATCACCAAGGCCGACTGACGTAAGTCTTTTGGTTGTTGATTCCAAGAATATGGCCTGCAATATGATTTTCCAAATAGTAAATAACTGTAAAGATTTCTAGTAAAAATATAGTCTTTCCTGGATTTGCATAGTAGTTGTATTTTTGAAGAATTGTGTATATATTTAAAATGACACAAATACTTCTATATGAACTTAGCATTAGGCTCGTAAGTTGATAAAGTTAAGTTCATAGTTCATTCATAAAGATAAATGTCTTTCATTTATGTGGATGTCCTGGAGGGTGTTTAAAGACCCTGGACCACCCCTTGTTTGGATCATTTAGCATAACCAGGTCCTTCTCTGATGCCAGCTATGTCCCTTCACCTGCCTGTCATTGGGACAACAGAAATCAGCACACAGATTTTCAGAGTGTCCCTCAATGAGGGTGGCATGTGGCTTTCTTAGTCATTGGGCTGGTGACGCACACTTGTAGGTGAGCTTCCAACCTACCTGTCAGACGTGAGTGACTGGGTGAAGATGTTGCCTTTGAGATGACTGATACAGGTACCTTGATGAGCCTCTTGGCTCTGGAGGTCTGGGCTGAGTCAGACTGAGCTCTCGGGAAGGTTCAGAGGCTAATAGCGTTGTAAACAGATTTTGATAAGGGTCACCAGGGCAATTGATGATGATAGGCTCCTGTTTCAAAAGAAATGGTTTTTATTTGGCTCGAGGAGGGAATTCACTTCCTATGAGTTAGCTTGCCCAGAGGCTCCCAGCTGCTATCGGTGATAGTCCCTCTCAAGTTGTCTCCTATTTGTCTCAAATATCTCTTCATTTCAAAGTTTGAGGGTCACTCTTTGACAGACTGCCAGGTCAAAGGCAAAGTAGTGGTAGGGGCAGGTTAGTTCCCTTCCTTCTAAACTTAACACGTGGATGTTTCGGTAGCCTTCTCCACCTGTGGTTTGCTTTCTTCATCCTCCGGTGTTGAGGGAAACGTTCATCCTTCTTTTGGTAGGAAAGAAAAATACCCCATTTAGTAAAGGAGTATGTTCTCTTGTTGGTGTTCTTTCAGAAATGGGAGTTAGTCTAGCAGTCACAGAGCTCGAAGGAAGACTTCTTTTCCAACTTGGTATCCTTAGCTAGTTGTGAAAAGCAACATAATCTGTAAGTACCTTAATCACAGGATATTAAAGCATTGTTTTTCTTTGTGCCTTCTTCCACATGTAGGTTTTGATTTCTGCCCTGACTAGGGTGAGGTGTTTTAAAAACAAAACCAAAAAAACTTCTTGGTGTTGTGGCTACTGAAAGGCTTATTAACAAGTTCTCTAATTTCCTTTAATTATCTTTAGAGAAAAATCATGATTGTTTTCAAGTGAAACATTGCCTGGGCCCTTTACTGGATGATATAAGAGACCTGTTTTTCTTGTGGTCTTTCTTCCCTTTCCTACCTCTGTTTAGATAGTGGTCTTTGAATTTCTAGAGTGTTAACACCTACCATTTTCAACATGTAGATTCACATGTTTATAACTCCAACATACAAAGGCTCTGTGCTTATTTTTCTTTTTATGTCATTCATAAGCACTATGTTGTTGGAGTTTATAATCTTAGTGATTTTTTTTTTTTCATTTTTGTTACTTAGGATTAGTGTGAATATTTTTTTTTTTTAAAGATTTTATTTATTTATTTGAGAGAGAGACAGTGAGAGAGAGCATGAGTGAGGAGAAGGTCAGAGAGCGAAGCAGAATCCCCATGGAGCTGGGAGCCCGATGTGGGACTCGATCCCGGGACTCCGGGATCATGACCCGAGCCGAAGGCAGTCGTCCAACCAACTGAGCCACCCAGGCGTCCCTAGTGTGAATATTTTTAATAAGTGTCAGTTTGAGATGGTTAAAGAGGAATGGAGGAAGGTTGCACATGGTCAGGGACCTTCCGCTGGGTTTTAGGGCATGGTCTGAAACTGCCAAGAACAAAGCTTCAAACTAGAATTAAAGAAGAGAGGTCAGGAGACTAGGCTCACCTTGTCATAGCAGACTTTTTTTGTTTGCTCCTCTAGACCTACTTTTGATCCCTTCTTGCCCTGTTTTCAGCCCCAGAGGCTGACCTGTGTGGACTCTTAGCCTCAGGCTTCTGGTTAGGTTTGGCCCTGGGGAGCCTGGCTGAAGCTAGAGATGGAGGGGAAGACAGAAGTCTGAGTATTCAACCCCTGTCTCTGTCCTCCAGGACTGTCTGGATCTGGTGTGCTTCTCTCTGCTGGAGCTGGAGCTCACTGCTCTCCACAAAGCAACCAACTGTATGGCTGTTTCTCAGGGTGGCGGTAAACTGCTCCTTCACCTCTTTCTGGTCTAGGAGTGGTAACAGTTCGGCCACCGCTGTCTAGGTCAGAGTTCCATTCTTTGGGGTTCTGTTACATCCCCACCTTGTAAATCACTCTACTGTAAATAAGTTCCTTTTATCTCGGTCTGAGTGTCCCATCTCTTCCTGGGACTCTGAAGGACTGGTCGTCCTGGATATTTAGGTTGGAGTAGAAAACTCTTGAGTACCACACTTGGTAGGAATTAGACTCTAGAAATTTGGATTCAGTTGACTCAGACCTGAAGATCTTCAGTTCTAGAATGGTTTTAGAAAGAATAGTTGAGAATTCAAGTCCACTTTTTTTTTTCCTTTGGCTATTTTATGGTAGGCAGAGGTTCTGTTTTCTTTTTTCTCCCCATAATCCGATTGTTAGATTTTTTTTTTTTTGATGTTTCTTCCTACTCTTATAGCAGACTTTGAGAAAAATTAATATCCCTGTGGAAACCTAATAAATACTCAACTTTCATCTTCACTTCTACTTTAATAAATTGGCTTAAAATTTATGGTTGCTGTAGCATGCGTTATGCTACAAGGTAGAGTTAAATGGAAACTTTTCTGTAGTGCTGTTACCTAGCTATTTTTCCTAATCCTTGAACTTGATAGTAAATTTATCATACATTCCATGTAATTAGATCCTACACTTCTAATTTTTTTGCCTCCATCTGCTCTGATTGTTAGTGCTGTGTAATGTACAAGGTAGGGCTAAACTGACTTGTCCCTTTCATGTTTTTGTATCAAACATTCTTTCAAAATAAGCTTTGTCAACGAATTTCTACTCAGTTTGTCTATCACTTCAATATGCAAGTATATATGTACCTTGTGTGTCTCATTTGTGTACTACGTTTACTTGAGAACTGTAGATCCACTTTCCAATTGTAATGTTGACCATTACCCCCACAAAATCTCCACCCTAAACAGTTGAAAGAGTTCAACAGTTCCGACTCCAGTACAAGCACTGAAAAGAATTTATCGTGGGTAAAGGACTGCTAAATGATGCCGCCCTTAGATCATTGCATATAACCTCTAGCATAGGCAGTCTGTGAAACAGCAGGGGTAGTTTGATAGACGTGCATTTTTTGGAATATTAGTTTAAAAAAAGACATTGTTTTGCAATACTTAGCTTTTTCATAAAGGAATAGTAATGTTGCATACCTTTATATTCAAAATTTCTACTTTTTTGCTGTATGAGCCTGTAAGTTTTATTATACATATGGCTTTAGTAAAAAATCTTTTCTATAGATAGTGGATCTGCAAATAACAGAGCAATTTATATAATACTTTGCCATCCATTTCATATCACACTAAGAATTTCCAAAGGGATATTAATGATGGTATTTTTTTTTTTTTTAAGTATCTGATATATTTGAAGAGAAGTTCTCCAGTTTACCTTGAAGAATATTGTGGCTTCTGTTTAGTGTGGTACATTTTATCATGTTTATCAACTTCTTGCTGTTCCTAAAATGTTTTAGCTTAAAAAAATGGAAAAATCGTTTTATAATCTTTTTTTGATACTTGATATAGCAATAAGACCCCTTATAAGTTGGAGGCTGCCACTATTAGTGTTTCTCAGTCTGTAATATGTGGATGTTTTGGGGTAATTGTTTCATTGGTTTTAGATATGCTGGTATTAGGCTCTCAGACTATGTTGGGCATCTATGCCACGGACCACTGTGCCCCTTAAAGAGGTTTGTTGTGACTCTGGCACCCTTGAGTTCATTCTCTCAGCTCTGGTATACAGTGGAACAGAAAAGACAGCAAGAAAGCCAGAAGGAATCTAGAAGTTGATGGTAGATTGCTTATTTTCCTTTCCAGTGCTGTTTTGTAGACCGCCCTGCTAGAGGCTATATGCAGTGATCTAAGAGGATCACTTAGCAGAGTGTTTTTTTTTTTTTTTTAAGCCAGGATAAAAAAATTCCTTTTGATGCTTGTATTGGAGTTTAAATTGTTCAAAACTCTTGAAACTAATTGTTGAGGATGGATATACTTCGGGGTAATGGTCGACATTACAAACAGAAAGCAGATCTGTAGTTATAAAGTCAATGTTATTACACAAATGAAACCTGCATGGTAGACGTGTATACATGCATATGCATGTGATAAATACATTCTTGGAGCTGGCCAAGTGTTGTAATCTTGTAAGTCAACTAATAAAACCAAATTGTTAACTATAAAATTCTATTCTTAGGGGCTTGGATGCTTTGAATCTTTACAACCAAGTTGTGTCAGTAAACCTGAAAAACAGAATGGTTTATATTCCATAGAAAGTAAATTCTAATACATGTTAGATTCTTTTGTTTGTTTTTTAAGATTTTATTTATTTGACAGAGGCGGAGAGAGAGGGAATACAAGCAGGGGGAGTGGGAGAGGGAGAAGCAGGCTTCCCGCTGAGATCAGGGAGCCCAATACAGGGCTCCATCCCAGGAACCTGGGATCATAACCTGAGCTGAAGGCAGACACTTAATGACTGAGCCACCCAGGTGCCCAGATACTTATATAACATTACCTTCTATCTAATAACTTATTTTTCACATGCAATATTCACTACTTAAATGACTTGGAAGGCATCATTGAACAGACATGGAATGCAAGGACCAAAAATTTCCACTTATGAGTAGATCTGAGTAATAGATCTGAGGCTTCAATTGCTTGCCTTTATCTTCATTTCCTATTTTGTCAAAATGTAAATCCAAAGATAATTTGAATTCTCACACTTATGGGATTGGTTTGCCCTATAAAAGACTTAAAAAATGTAATCTGATCTTATTTTGGATTCCTGTTAAAAAATTGTCAAGATTTTATTTTTAAGTAATCTCTATATTCAGCATGGGGCTCGAACTCCCAACTCCGAGATCGAGTCCCATGCTCCACTGACTGAGTCAGCTAGGTGCCCTGGGTTCCTTTTCCTTTTAAAATTGTAACTAACTTGCTTACATAACTAATGCTCTAGAGAAGCACTTCCTCATTTTTTTTTTCCCCGCCGTGTCCTAGCACACTTAGAAAAGTGGTCATTTTCTAGTATTTCCTGGTAACTGGGCAGGTGCTTCCCTCTTTAGGAGTCGTTGGAACCTGACTTCTTGCTGCCGTGGTCCCAGCTTTGTTCCTGGTTCATGGCACATGTGCCCCAGGGGCTCTGTGTGGAGCTCAGGACAGACTTAGGCAGGACAAGGAATCCGTTCTTCAGTCCTGCTCTTGCTAACCACAAAACACTGCAGGAACCGCCCCGGTCATTCAGGTTTGCTGTCCTTCCGTGTTTCAGGGCTCTAGGTCAGGTGTTTTTCACTCTTCTGCTTGAAATGTTGGTGGTTCCCTAATTCCGAAAAGCCCAGGTTCTTACAGGGACCTGCACGATCTGCGCTGTCAGCCCTTTCCTGTCCTGTCTCACCTACTCACCAGCAGTCTCTTCGCACTGCCTTCTGTACGTTAAGCAGGCTCTCCGTGCTGGTTGCCCTGAAGTGTTCAGGGATATATATGACCTTGCCTCAGACAAACCTGATCATCCTTTAAAAAATGGATTGGATTTTCAGTTTCCCTATGCAATTATCGACTTAGTTAATGAGGGAACTTGGGTTTGTGCTGGTCTTTCTGGAAAAGGTAAACTGCACAATCTAGGAGGCATTTCTGCTTGTGCTTCTGTCGAAATGGAATTCTTGAATGTCTTCACCACTGAATCCACTGGCCTCTTCATCTGGTTTCCTGCCCCTTTGTAGTATGGGATGTTGCCCTGCTTAAAACTGTCTCCTCACTGAATTTTGGTAATTCTGCCCTTACCCTAAGTTTGTAATGCTTTGGTGGTTCTATGGTTTTCTTTTTTTGTATCTGGGATTTTTTTTTTTATCTCTTTCAGGGTAATTTCCCAAGAGTTAGACCTTGATTTTCAGTTATTACCTGTTTAGTCTACCTTACTATTTGACCTATTCCCATGATATTAGCTGTCACCTCCGCTCTCGAAGGCCTGTGTTAGTCATTATCTTTGACACTCCTTCCTGAACAGTTCATAAGTTTATTGTAGCCAAATGTGTTTAAGGTATTCTGTGGTTCCTGGCTGTCATTTTTCCATAACAGGTCAAACCTTACTTATTTAAGAACCAGCTCAAATCTGTTTCCCATCTGAATTCCCATCTGATATTTCCTGAAACGGTACATTCTTATAAAGTCCATAAATTAATCAACGACTTTATTAATGTGAATGAATTTTTATTAAAAAACCTTAAAGCTGTTGAAGTAAAGGTTTTTAAAGGAAATGTCTTTTCGGGTATAAATTCTTAAAACCATTTCCTCATGTTTAGTATTTAAAGATAAAAAATGATACATGTACATTTTGATCTGATTCACAAAATTTTTTATAGGGTGGAAAGGTCCATTTCAGTAGGAATTAAAACAGTGCACACCATTAGATAGCCATTTTATCTGTTCAAGATTTTGAATCCTGTCATGACCTGTTGTTAAAAATACTATCTCCTATGATCACAATTAAGTAAAATAGAATAGAAATGTAATGGACAGAGCAAACACTAGAAGGAAATAAGAAAATGTTAGCCTCACTATCCATGGACAACTGCCTTCCCTCCCTAGGTAATTTCCCAAATTTTTTGATACAAATAGATGTCTAAGTACAATATTGTCATTTTGTACTTAGAGGAAGAGTTGTATTCATATGAGTTAAGGAAAAAGTGAGAAATGGTTTATTTCATCATGAAAGCTTTTTATTTCTTTTCTTTTCTTTCTTTCTTTCTTTTTAAGTAGACTCCATGCCCAGTGTGGAGCCCGAAGCAGGGCTTGAACTCACAACTCTGAGATCATGACCTGAACTGAGATCAAGAGTCGGACACTTAACCACCAGAGCCCAGGTGCCCCATGAAACTACTTTTCTATTAAAAAAAAACAAGATTTTAATTTTTCTATAGCAGTGTTAGGTTTAGAAAACTAAGGGGAGGCTGTAGAGCTTGCCCATACACATACATAACTTCCCCATTAACAGCATCCCTACCAACAAATGATACAGTTGTTACCATTGATGAACCTACCTTGGCACATCATAATCACACAAAGTGAATCTTAGGATTCACTCTTGGAGTTGTAAATTCTAAGAGTTTGGACAAATGTATAATATGTATTTACTATTACGGTATGATGCTTAGTTTGTTGCCAAAATTGCCTTTTTAGAATCTGATAGTCTGTCATTTTCCATGTCAAAATGGCTTGGTTTCATGACAAAGGAAGATTTGGGTAGTGCTCATGTAGAGGTCACTACTGTGGCAGTTCCCATATTGTACTGTGATTTCTTGGCTTCTACAGTATAGCAAGCTATGGTTTTGAATTACTACTTCCTATAGCAACATTTTTACATAAGTGGTGTTGAGTTTGGTTTCCTTTCAGTGGTAGATGGAACCTGATCACAGTATTGCCCTGTATTGCCATGGATACAGTGGTGTGTTTCTGGTTACACACGCAGGGGTCATCTATCTATGTTCTCTTTCGCCCTACTGCAGATGGAAGATTAGACCCAGGAAAATAAGGCCTTAAAATTCTAAATGATTTCTGATCAGGCATGATAGGATATCATTACCTGAGGGTAAATAAACTTGGAAAATCTATATGTCATGTTTTCCTGAGCAAGTATTAATAAAAGTATTAATAAAGAGCCACCTAGAAGACTATAGATTTCTGTATAAGAGTGAAGATTCTTTTGTCAGTTCTCACTTTCATTTAAGTAAGCATGTGTACACACATATGAGTTTTATTTATTGTTTTTTAAAGATTTTATTTATTTATTTGACAGATCACAAGTAGGCAGAGAAGGAAGGAGGCTCCCTGCTGAGCAGAGAGCCAGATGCGGGGCTCAACTCCAGGATCCTGAGATCATGACCCAAGTTGAAGGCAGAGGTCTTAACCCACTGAGCCGCCCCAGCGCCCTGTATATGAGTTTTAACATGCTTTTTATGCTTAACTGGTTTAAGACTAAGATTTTGCAAACTGCAGACTTAAAAGAACCTGATGTTTTGAGGGAATTATTTACATGTTCTCCACTGGACTAGACTAGAATTCCCTTAAGGACAGGACTTCTATTTCATATATGTATCTTAATGATGCTTGGCATGTAGTGAGATGTTTTTGAATGATTCTTAGAGTGAAATATGCATGTGCACATAAATATGTCTATACATAAAGTGCTAGCATTTTGTAGCATGATTTATGTTGCATTCATAGTCGTTAAGCAGAACCATTCCTTTATGGAATGCTGACCTGGAGCTTTTGTTACATACTGTATTTGCATCCCTTTTTCTAGATAGTTTCCTTTTTTAGAGGGGGAAGATACCATAATTTGTTACAAACTTCAGTCTCTTATATTTGAGAGTAGAGCTACGGTGGCAATCTCCATGTATGCTTTGTGGGGTTAGGGGTGAGGTGTGTGTGGGGTGCCTCTTATCCTCTTCCTTTAGTACTAACAATGGGAAGGGCTTTCCAATTTTTGGTAAAATTGCTTTAGTGTGAGAGGACTTTATCATTGAGGCTTTAGCCCCTGCTGAGGTAGAGTGTTAATGAAGTTTGTGATTTGAAATTTTACTGGCAGTAATTCCAAGGACTTCATGTAGAACACCCTCCTGCCCCCCACGCCCCCCCACCATACACATCCCAACAGGAACCCAAGTAGTTCCTTATTTGGGAAATAACTCCCAAATCTCAGGCCCTCTTACTCAAAAAATTTATTCTGTATAACTCTCATGGAAATATAAATGTGATCATAGGTTGTGGTGCAAATCCATAATTGAAGATGCTGATTACTTTTGCAAATTAGAATATATTTTTTTTGTTGTTGGTGTTTTGTTTTGTTGTTTTGGACTGATGCAGGGTTGCCTTCGTATTTTATTGGGAACCCCAAAATAACACCAAGTAGGGCATAATACTGCTTGATGTGATGAAGTAATAGAGGTCTGAGTCCTTTTTGTTGTTATTGTAATTTTGGACTTGGTTTTATTACAAGAACATCTGAATAATAGCCCCATTGATCATGTTCAAGGGGAAGAAAGAAAAGGAGGAGGCCTACTTCCTAGTATGTCACTGAATTTTTCGTGGTAGTACTACTTCCTCCAGCAAAGGTTCTAAATGTCTCCTAGAAAAGCCTAATAATATGTCCCTCAAATGTTTTTGTCATTTAAAAGATTCTGGGGGGTTCCTTGCTGACTTAGTCGGTAGAACATGAGATTCTTGATCTCAGGATTGTGAGTTCAAGCCCCATGTTGGGTGTGGAGCCTACTAAGAAAAACAGAACAAAACACCACCGCCCCACCCCCAAAACTGGTGCTGGGTTTTTTCTATTTCCACTGAAAGTCCCTGGTTCGTTTTTTTTTTTTAAATCATAATCTCTGTTCATTGGAAGTGGTGATTGTGTTCATTTAATGATACTTTTTTAAAGTATCTTTTGAATTTCATGGTGTTATAGCTGGAATTTATAAATGAAAAACCTGAAACTTTATTTTTCTTACAGAATGAAGTTATTTTATAGCTGAGGGGGGATATTTAATTATTGGAATTGGAACTGTCTTTAACCTTTTATTTTTATAGCCAACAAATTGTTTACTCCATGATCTTCTGGTCTGTTTTCTGAATAACCTACTAAATAGAAATTGAAGATCCCCTAGTGTTTAGATTATCCTCTTCTAATGCACAGTATATGGGAGTAGTTAAAATTCTTAAATTGGTACTTACTGCTTATTTTTAAATTGTCGCATATTCAGAATAGTTTGTCTCTGCAGATCTTTTACCGGTGGGATTTTCATCCTTTGATTTTTAGCAACATTCTGACTCTAAGAAGGCTTCATTGATTTCATGCTATTTCTATAGCACTCTCCATGAATAGAATGCCATGTTTTGTCCTCATTTAAAATAGAATCTTCATTCTATAGATTTTACACTGACTTTGCCTTTTAATTTTGCAGTAGACATACTTTTGGTGATTTCCCAGGACTGGAGTTTCTCTGCAGTGTTGGGTTGATGGCAGGGACTGTGGGGGGAAACTGTCCACATTTTGAATGATGGGTCTCCTTACTGGTTGTGTCACCTTGGCCAAACTAGTTAACCTTCCTGTGTATAAAGTATTCTCACCTTGAAATGGGGAGAATGGTTTTTTTCTTGTACTTCTTTATACTGTGATCACTGCAGTAAAGTATACTCGATAGTTGTATATATACAGTTGTATGCCTCATTCTGTGAATGCACAAGGGCTTTTGTCTTCCTGCATGTCATAATACTTGAAAAGGTAGGTGCTCTTCTGTTTTGAGTGAGCTGGGTTGGCCTGGATGAGTTTTACTCTTACTGTCAACTTCTGAGATACTAAAGCCATCTTTGTTAAGATTTTTGTCCAAGGTTTTTAAACAATTTTTAAAAAGGCATCTTTTCTGCAGGGTTAAGACTTGAAAATTTTATATATATATAAAAAAGTATATATTATATTTATATAATATATAAATATATAATTTAATATATATAATTTAATAATATATAATTATATAATATATATTTATTATATATATTATAATTATATAATATATAATTATATATTTTATATTATATTTATATAATATATAATATATTTATATTATATATATAAATATATATAATATATATAAATATATATAATTTTTATATATATATAAATTTTTTGAAAAGATTTTATTTATGTGACAGAGACAGAGACACAGAGGGAACATAAGCAGGGGGATTGGGAGAGGGAGAAGCAGGCTTCCTGCTGAGCAGGGAGCCTGATGTGGGGCTCGATCTCAGGACCTTGGGATCATGACCTGAGCCAAAGGGAGATGCTTAAGGACTCAGCCACCCAGGTCTCCCCTCAAGTTATATTTTTAAACAGTTCTAAAATACACTTCCTACATAAACTGATAGGAGGTAAAGGCTTAAGGTTAGAGTGAAGTATACCATTTACGTACCCGTTTAACTATATTGTAAGCTTTTCCTACAAAACTTAAACCTTCTTCACATGATCTAAAAGAAAGCTGAGTCCATCTACCAGTTTAACATTAATCTTCCTTCATAGGGCAACTGAAAATATTGGGTGTGGCTTTTGCCTGCTGCAAGGGCGGGAATGCAGGACATTGACCTTGTAATGCTGTTCACAAAGGTTTTTTCTTTTAAAACACATTTAAAAAAATTGATGTATCTCTTCAAAGTGTGGAGGGAAGAAAATTTCTAAGTTTTGCTTTTGGATTCTCTGAATTCCCCATTCGTTGAAAGAAAATAGAACACATTGGAATTGGTGCAAGTTGTGTAAACTTTACTTTAAAATATGGTGGGTTGGATTGGAGAGCAGAGAACAGTGCTCTTTGACCACAAAAAAATACTTTGGTGTTATCACGGCAGACCTTGGTCCGTGAGCTTACAGTCAGTATGGCCCTATTCCTTCTTGGAGGACAGGATAGGACCATGATATTTTTGTTATTTGTCTTTTAAAATGGTGATTTGGAGATGAACAGATTTTTTTTTTAAACAAAAAGTGTTTAATAAAATAAGTGTTTAATAAAATATTTATACACTTCGGTCATTGGGCTCTCTGCTCGGCTGGGAGTCTGCTTCCCTTCCTCTCTGTCTCCTTGTGATCTCTGTCAAATAAATAAAATCTTAAAAAAAAGGGGGGGGGGAAGGGAGCACCTGGGTGGCTCAGTGGGTTAAAGCCTCTGCCTTTGGCTCAGGTCATGACCCCAGGGTCCTGGGATCGAGCCCCGAGTCGGGCACTCTGCTTGGCTGGGAACCTGCTTCCCTTCCTCTCTCTGTCTGCGTCTCTGCCTCCTTGTGATCTCTGTCAAATAAATAAAATCTTAAAAAAAAAAAATTACACACTTAATTTTCAAGAAAAGATAGCATCAGAGACAGAGAACTGTAAAATGGGAAGATGAGCTAGGTTGGGCCAGCACTGTGTTGGGAGGTTTTGTGTTCCTCCCACAGAATACCAGCCACACCTACCATCCCCTGACTTGCAGCCTGGAATATCTTCAGGTGTTAAAAGAACAGCACTAACTTCAAGTTTTATACCCAGTAGAGCTATCCTTAAGTAAAAAGAGGGGAAATGAAAGCATTTTCCTTAAGGAAAACAAGTAATTGGGGCACCTGGGTGGCTCAGGAGGTTAAGCGCCTGCCTTCCAGTTCAGCTAATGATCTCTGGGTGCTGGGATCGAGCCCAGCATCGGGCTCCCTGCTCAACAAGGGAGTCTGCTTCTCTCTCTCCCTCTGTCTGTCCTCACTGCTTGTTCCCTCTCTCTCTCTTTCTCAAATAAATAAAATCTTAAAAAAGGAAAACAAATAATTTGGTGCCAAATGGACTTTTGTAAAGGATTTGCTGAATTTCTTCAAAAAGGAAAAAACTTGGTACATCAGTAAGGAAAAAGCAATGAAACATAAGTATGAGCATAGAGAAGAATCTTTTTTGCTTATGACTTTCATAACCAGTATTTGGTGAGCACAAATTATCACCATATAATAGTCAAAAACATACAAAAAAAAAGTTGGGGTGGTAAAAGGATCTAAGTGGAAGTGAGAATTCCATACTTTACTGGAGGTAATAAAATGCTGATATCCAGAAGTTAATTTAAGTTCTCATATGCAGAACACCCCATAGAGAACTATATGGAGAGATACATGAAAACAGTAAAGAAATCAAGATGGAGTTCTAAAATGTTCAAGCAACCTGAAGGAAGATCAGAGGAACAAGCTAAAAGCCAAAGGAACAAATAACAGACTTGAGAACTAACATCTCAATTACCTTGTTGTTTTCTTTTTGAGAGGGAGATAAAAGGGGGTGGTGAGGGGGAAGGGTAGCGTGAGAGGGGGAGAGAACCCCAAGCAGGCTCCACACCCAGTGTATGGGGCCTTGTAGCCCGCCGGGCCTCACAACCCTGAGGTCATGACCTGAACAGAAATCAAGAGTCTGAGCTTTAACCACGTTAAGCCACCCAGGTGTTCCTTACTTTGACCAACAGAATTTTAGGTGTCTCAACCAACAGATTAGCATATTAGATAAAAATACCCCAATTGTATTCTGCTTATAAGAAACTTGACATTCAATGTCATTGGTAAGTTTAAAGTAAAGGGATAGAAAAATCAGAGCCTGTGAACGTTAATGAACAGTAAGAGCAGGGCACCTGGGTGGCTCAGTTGCTTAACCATCTGCCTTGGGCTCAGGTCCTGATCTCAGGGTTCTTGCCTCCGGCTCCCTGCTCAGCAGGGAGCCTGCTTTTCCCTCTCCCTTCGCCCTTCTTCTGTTCGCTGGAGTTCGCTCACTCTCATAACCTCTTAACAAACCCAGTAGGAGTGACTCTCAGTATCTGATAAGTTAGACTTTAGAGCTAAGAAAATTGTTGCGAAGGGGGACACTACCTAATGTAAAAGGGTAATTACAACAGAAAGACAGGATTTTTAAATGTGTATATACTAAACAGTGCCTCAATAAAGCAAAAATAAAGACAGGATTTTTAAATGTGTATATACTAAACAGTGCCTCAATAAAGCAAAAATTGGTAGAAATGAAATAGACCTCCACATTTTAGTTGGACATAAGCACATCACTCTAGTCATAGATATAGAGCACCTAGACAGAAGTCAAAAAGGTTTCAGAAAAGCTGAACACCACCATGAATGTCAAAGTACGTACTTCCTTGAGATAAACCCGACCTGATCATAGTTGAGAGTTCTTTGTATTGCTGAATTGTATTCCTTAATACTTTGAGGATTTTTGCATCTGGTAATTCTTTTGCATGATCTGTCCAATCTGGGTACCAGGGTAATGACAGGTTTGTTTATTTAAAGATTTTATTTAGAGAGCACAAGCAGAAGAAGCAGCAGGCAGAGGAAGGGGAGAAACCTACTCCTTTTTGAGCAGGGAGCCAGATGTGGGACTTGATCCCAGGACCCCAGGATCATGATTTGAGCCAAAGGCAGCTGCTTAACTGACTGAGCCACCCAGGTGTCCCAAATGACAAGTTTCTAAAAGGGGATATACTCCTTCCATTTTCCAGAAGAGATTGTATGGAACTGTGGTTAATTCTTTATAAACATTAGCTGGAATTCTCCAGTGAAACCATCTACGCTAGAACACTTTTTTGTGTGGTTTTATTATTTATTATTATTTTTTTAAAAGATTTTATTTATTTGACAGAGATCACAAGCAGGCAGAGAGGCAAGCAGAGAGAGAGAGGAGGAAGCAGGCTCCCCTCTGAGCAGAGAGCCTAATTCGGGGCTCCATCCTAGGACCCTGGAATTATGAGCTGAAGGCAGAGGCTTTAACCCACTGAGCCACCCAGACTCCCCTTTTGTGTGGTTTTAAATTGAAAATTCAAACTTCTTAATTACAGGGTTATTCAGGTTATTGGTTTCCTCCTACATGACTTGTAGTAGGTTGATTTTTGAGGAATTGACACATTGTTTTTGGTAAGCTGTCAAATTTATGAGTATAGGGTTCATAGTATTCACTCATAATTTTTAATAGCTGTGGGATCAATAGTGTTGTCTTTCATTCCTGATAATGGTGATATGTGTCTTTCGCTATGGTTATTTCTAGAAATTTAACGGACTTATTCTTGCCCAAGAACCAGCACTTTGCTCCATTGATGTGTTTCTTCCCCACCCTCTGTTGATAGCCTATTTTCAATTTTTTTTGCTTAAATTTTGTTTATCTTGTTCTTTTTCTAGGTTCTTGATCTGAGAGCTTAGATTGTGTTCTACAAATCTAGATACATCATATATTCATGTTTATTCAATTCAATGTTTCTCAAAAAAAATTCTCTTGAGACCCTCTTTGACCCACTGATGATGTAGAAGTGCATTTCTTAGTTCTCAGATGTTTGGACATTTTCCTGTTGTCTTTGTCACAGATTTCTGGTTTGGTCCCACTCTAGTCAGGTAACACACTATATCAGTTAAAAAAAAAATTTTTTTTTTTGAAGTTTGTGGCTTAGAATATGGTCTGTCTTGAGGTGTGCGCTCATGGCCCTTGAATATATTCTGCTGGGCAGAGTGATAACATTGGATTGTTAGTTGAAGGTGCCAAATACTGTGTTATTGCTGATGGGCTTTCCCAGTAATTTGAAGTATTGAAGTTCGTAACTGTAGAATAGTATATTTTCAGTTTTGAGTTTTGCTTTACATATCTCACAGCCTTGTGTTTTGCAAACACATTTAGGTTAGTGATGACATCTTGGTGGATTGACCAATATAATATCAGTCTACTAATTTTCTTTGTTCTGAAGTCTGTTTTATTTGAGTCTTAATTTCCTTTCATTGGTGTTTGCATGATATCTTTTTCCTTACATTTATTTTCATTTATCTGTGTCCTTTTATAGTAAGCAGTATATAATTGGGTCATGGTTTTTAATGTGCTGTCCATCTGTCTTTAATTGGTATGTTTAAGCCATATGTATTTAATATAGCCATTTCTATGTTAGGGTATGAGTCTGTCATTTCATTTTGTTTCCTCATTTTCACTTCCCTTTTGGTCCAGCCTTCCTATGGATTTCTTATATTTTAAAGTCATGCTATACCTACATATGAGTCTTGACAGATTTCTAAGAGGTAGCTCTAGGTATTACCTAAACACACATAACCTGTGATAATCTACCTTTTTACCAGTCCCACTGAAATTTAGACTCTCATTTTTATAGTGTTCTAAATATTTCCTAAATTCAGGGGCACCTGTGTGGCTCAGTTGTTAACCATCTGCCTTTGGCTGAGGTCATGATCCCAGGGTCCTGGGATGAAGCCCCACATCCAGCTCCCTGCTTGGCCAGAAGCCTGCCTCTTCTTCTTCCACTCCCCCAGCTTGTATTCCCTTTCTTGGTGTCTCTCTCTCTGTTAAAATCTTTAGGGGCATCTGGGTGGCTCAGTGGGTTAAGCCTCTGCCTTTGGCTCAGGTCATGATCTCCGGGTCCTGGGATCAAGCCCCGCATTGGGCTCTCTGATCAGTAGGGAGTCTGCTTCTCCCTCTCTCTCTCTCTCTCTACCTGCCTCTCTGCCTATTTGTGATCTCTCTCTCTCTGTCAAATAAATACATAAAATCTTTAAAAAAACTTTAAAAACCCCAAACATTTCCTATATTCCTGTGTGTACATGCCCCATATCTTATCTGTGAGTGAAAATGTAGCTTGCTTTTATATGTTGGCTGTTGCAGATAGTGGTACAATAAACATAGTGGTATACATATCTTTTTGAATTAGTGTTTTTGTGTTCCCTGGATAAATGCACAGTAATGCAATTATTGGATCATAGGGTATTTTTAAAAATTTTTTTAAATTTTTAAATTTAAAAAAAAATTTTTTAATTTTAACTTTTTAAATTTTTTTAATATAACGTATTATTAGCCTCAGGGGTACAGGTCTGTGAATCACCAGGTTTATACACTTCACAGCACTCACCATAGCACGTACCTTCCCCAGTGTCCATAACCCAACCACCCTCTCTCCCTAACCCCCTCCCCCCAGCAACCCTCAGTTTGTTTGGTGAGATTAAGAGTCTCTTATGGTTTGTCTCCCTCCCAATGCCATCTTGTTTCATTTATTCTTTTCCTACCCTCCAAACCCTCCACATTGCATCTCAACTTTCATAGGGTATTTCTATTCTTAATTTTTTGAGGAACCTCAATACTGTTTTCCATGGTGGTTACACCACTTTGCATTTCCCTTTGCACAAGGGTTCTTTCCTGCCCCCGCCCCTCACATCCTTGTGAACACTTGCTGTTACTTTTTAAAATTTTAGGCATTCAGACAGGTATGAGATGAGATCTCATTGTGGTTTTGATTTGCATTTCCCTGATGAGTGATGTTGAATGTTCTTTCCTGTGTCTGGCCGTCTGTATGTTGTCTTGGAAAAATGTCTAATAAGGTCCTCTGCCTATTTAATTGGATTGTTTTTTGGTGTTATGTAAGTTCTTAATAGATTCTGGATATTAACTCTATTTAAAATATATCCTGTACAAATACCTTCTCCCATTCTGTAGGTTGCCATTTTGTGATGTTGATGGTTCCCTTTGTTGTACAAAAGCTTTTGATTTGGTTGTAGTCCTGATAGTCCTGATAGTTTATTTTCATTTTTGTTTCCCTCACCTCGGAAGACCTGTCTAGGAAAATATTGCTATGGCTGATGTCAGAAGTTACTGCTTATTTTTGCTAGTTTTGTGGTTTTGTGTCTGACCTTTTGGTCTTTAATCCTTTATGAGTTTACCTTTGTGCAGGTTATTAGAAAATAGTTCAGTTTCATTTTCTACATGTAGCCGTCCAGTTCTCCCAGCACCATTTATTGAAGGGACTGTCTTTTCCCAGTTGTATCATCTTGCTTCCTTTGTCATAGATTAATTGACCATATACGCATGGATTTGTGTCCGTTTTGTGCCAGATCCAGACTGTTTTGAGTAATGCTGCTTTGTGGTCGATTATGAAATCTGGAATTGATAATTTCAGCTTTTGTTCTTTCTCAGAATGGCTCTGGCTGTTTGTGGTCTTTTGTGGTTCCATACAAATCTTTGTATTCTTGTTCTGTGGAAAAATGATGTTGATACTTTGAGAAAAGATTGCATTAAATCTGTAAATTGCTTTGGGTAACATGGATATTTTAACAATATTCCCACCCGTAAGCCTGGAATACCTTTGTGTAGTCTTCAGATTCTCCCATCAGTGTTTTTATAATTCTCAGGGTACAGGTCTTTCACCTCCTTGTTATGTTAATTCCTAGGTATCTTACTCTTTTTTGGTACCATTTTAAATGAAATAGTTTCCTTAATTTCTTTTACTTTGTCACTAGTGTATAGAAATGCTGCTGATTTCTGGATATTAATTTTTGTATTCTGCAACTTGACTGAATCCATTTATTCTCTCAATATTGTTTTTGGTGGAGTTTTGGGTTTTTCCTATATAGAACAGATTACAGTGACATTAAAAAAAAAAAAATGAGTTCTCGTCATTTATGACAACTTGAAAGGACCTAGAGGGTATTCTGATAAATAAGTCAGACTGAAAAAGACAGATACCATGTGACTTCACTCATGTGGAATCTAAAAGAAAGCAACAACAACAGAATAAAAAGCAGAATGAGGCCCATAAACACAGAACAGACTGGTTGCCTGAAGGAAGGGCATGGAGGTATGGGCTAATAGGTGAAGAGGAGTGGGAGAGAGTCTTCCAGTTACAGAATGAATAAGTCACGTGAATAAAAGGTAAAGAGAGTAGGGAATAGTCAGTGATACTGTAATAGTGTTGTATGATGACAGGTGCTAGCTACACTTGTGATGAACATAGCATAATACATAGAGAAGTTAAATCATTATACACTGGAAACCAGGGTAACATTGTGTGTCGACTATACTGAAAAACAAAATGGATGAAATAGTAAATTCTTATACCTACTATTGGAGTGTATGAAACAAGTTTTGCTTCAACCATCAAATATAATTTAGAACTCTGAAAAGGAGGAAAACTTCTCTGTTTACTTGTATTTTGGTTTATTCTGTTTTTCTGCTTTCCTGTGGTCTGGGATAATTTCTTTTGGTCTCTTTTCTGCTTAGAAAAACTTCAGCCATTGCTTTAAAGTAGGTTTGATTGCGAAAAGTTCTAGTCTTTCTTTATTGGAGAAAGTCTGGATTTCCCTTCTGTTTTTTTTTTTTTTTTTATCTATTTACTTATTTGACAGAGACACAGTGAGAGGGGGAGAATAAGCAGGGGGAATGGGAGAGGGAGAAGCAGTCTTCTCCCCCTCTCCCCGACCACCCCCAGCAGGGATCCCGACATGGGGCTCGATCCTGGGACCCCGAGATCATGACCTGCGCCTAAGGCAGCTGCTTAATGACTGGCCACCCAGGTGCCCCTTCCCTTCTATTTCTTGAGGATACTTTTGTTGGCTATAGGATTGTAGGTTGACTGTTTCTAACCCCTCTTGCACAACATTGTGGCACTTCTAGTCTCCAGGATTTCCAATGAGAAATTTTTCTTACCTGCTTTAAAGATTTTAAGATTCCAAAAGTTCAATTATGAGGATTCAACTCATGGATTTTGGGGGGGTTAGTGTTTGGGGTTTTCTGAGCTGATTGAATCTGTAGGTTTATGTCTCCCCCCAAAATTGGAGTTTTCAGCCACCATTCTGTCCTTTCTCAGACTCAACCTTGTTTCTCCTCTGCTGTGATTCCAATAACACAGAAGTTAACGATAATCCTATAGCTGGGCAAGGCTCTGTTTAGTTTCTTCAGTTTATTTTCCCTTTCTTGTTCACATTGGACATTTCCTGTTCTGATTTCTAGTTCACGGGTTCTTTTCTAGTTTCACGGGTTCCATTCTATCACTGAACTCATTCACTGAATTTAAAATATCAGTTCTACATAGGCAAAATCTATTTTCCCCCTTATTTCCTTGCAGAGACTTTTTATTTCTGAGGCTTTCTATTTTTTTTTTTTGTGTGTGTGTGGGTTTTAAACATTTGTAATTGTTTTTAGGAAGTATTTTAATGATGGCCATTTTAAAATCTTTGTCCGATAAATCTAACATTCGTTCGTCATTTCAGTGTTGACATTTGATTGTCTCCTTATTTAGTCTGAGATATTCTTGGGTCTTGGTTATGATGATTTTCCTATTGAAACCTAGATATTTTTGTATCAGAAACTCTGGGTGTTTCTTAAACTTTGTGTTCAAACTGGTTGTTTGCTGCTGGTAGGAGCAAAGTGGTGTGTGTGGGGGGGAACTGCCTCATCACTGTCAGGAAAAGATAGAAGTCTAGGTTCTTATTCAAGCTGTTGACCTGCAAATAGAGACTGTTAAATATTGCTGATTGGAGTGGAGTTTGTTCCTCCTTCTCTTCCTGGACCCCACGGTATTCCCACTGGGTGATAGTGAAAGTCTTCAGTCTCCACTAGCCCTCCTCTGTCCCCACCTAAATGGGAGGGATGCCACCTTGTGTGGGGGCTGAATTCCAGACTCCCCATGTTGCCTCCAGCGACCTAGCAGGGGAGTGGGGAGTGCTCATTACTGCCCCGGGGACCATAATCCTAGCTTCTTTCGCTACTTGGCAGTGTCTGGCACAGCCCAGGCAGGTGTGTTCAAAATGTTAGTCTCTAGAGAAAGTAGAATTCTAGGCTTCCACTTGACCTTTGCTGACACAGGTGAAGATAAGGAGGTTTTGGTGTAATGATGGTAGTTTCGTGGGGTTTTCTTGGTGTCTTATTTTTGAGAGTATGTGTGTTTGGAATAGAGTGGCTATGGTCTAATTTTTTTTTTTTTTTTTTTAATCATCTTAAGTGGCCTGTCTGCTAGTTTTTTGTTAGCTGGAGAAACCTTTTTGTTGTTTGGACCTATTGGTGTTTCTGGGCATCCTATGTCTTCAGCTCCAAATCTGGAATGTATGAGGCAGAACCAACCAGTGTTTCTTGGTTTCCAGCCTTTTTCTCTTAAATACTCTGGTCCTTATTTTTATATATGATACCCACAATTTTTAGTTCTACTTAATGAGAGGAATAAGGAAAAGTACATCTAGTCCTGCTTCCCAGAAGCAAAAATGTGCTTTACAACACGACTTGAAGGATAAAATTCTGGAAATCAGAGATTAGCTTTCACGGCATTAGGACCAGGTGGGGTGGTGGTCTAAGCAGGCAGTGTGAAGAATCCTCACTGGTTTGTATCGATGGTGTTGAATTACAGGAACCATCACTGAGGACAAAATCATTTATGACCTGATGTTCATATGCAAGGAACACAAAGCGAGAGAAATCTAAGTTAGAGGATTGTGTCAGGGTCCGTATACTGGCTTTATTATCACTCTAGCTTTGCAAATTATTACCATGGAAAAAACCCAGACATTGCACCTCTTTATTTCAGCTGTGTGTGATCCTGCAGTTACCTCCATAAACATTTTAATTGAACACAGATTAATTGAAAAACACAAAACTTTGTTTCCAAAGCTAAACTATAGGGTAAGGTATATCCACACAGTCTTCCTTTCAGTGGCGTTCCCTCCCTCTCTCCCTAGATAATCATGTCAATGTTTTTTGTTTGCTGTTGCTGCTGTTCTGTTGCTTTGGAAATACATTTTATGTCCATTTTAACTTTGCTCCCTTGCTGTTCCCACTTACAAAGAATCCTATTGAAAGATTGTCTGTCATGCTTTTTTGTTTAATTTTCCTTGATCGCTCTGTGTTGATCGATCTGTAGACCAGTCTCTTAGAGCTCTTTATCATTGCATGGGTAAATCATAGTTTTTTGTTCTTAGAGATAATGACACGGTTTTTGAGCAGTGGTTATTTTGTAATTTTGTATTCATGAGTGTATTTTGGAATACACTAGAGATGGGATTTCTGGATTAAGTGTAAATATTGGCCAATTTATGAGAACTTTTAATTCTAGGGAATCAATACTTAATACTAGGGTGGGATAATCCTCCCCTTCACCCAATTACGGTACTTTTTCTAGCTATTCTTGCTATTTTTCTACTTTGAACTTTTCTGTCAACACTCGAAGGGCCCTGCATTGTTTGTTTGCTATTGGAGTATGTCTATAATTCATTGGTCATAAAACTTACTATATGAAAAGGAGGGCATATCAACTCAGTGAGGAAAAAATGGACTTATTAATAGTGCTGAAACAACTTGATAGCCAGATGGAAAAAGGTAAACTTAGTTTTGTTCCTCACATAATGCACAGGAATACATTCTGAACACAGAAAATGAAATAGTACAAGCACTTAGGAGGGGAGAAAACATTCCTATACAAGAGTCAAACCCAGAGGTGGTTAAGACGTTAGTACCTTTGCCAAAAATTAGAAGCGAGGTTGAAATAATCAGACGAACTAGAAATCTTCACTACATGTCCCACAGAATAAGGGCTAATCTTGATTTGTAAGGAGCTACTAAAAACTGAAAGTAATAATCTAAAAGAAAAAAGGGTAAGAGGAAAGTGGCCCTTAAACATAGAAGAGCAGTTGTTAAGGAAGAAATGACCTCTCCTTGTTTTAACTATCAGAGTGGCAGAACTCTACAAGTTTATCCTTCTGCTGGCAAAGCACTGAGAAAACGCACTCTGACATTGCCTAGTGGTTTAAATTCAGTGCTTGTGCAGAAGGTTTTTCAAGGTGCGATTAAGAGCATGAACACTTACTAGGTGTTATAAATATTCCTTTAGCTACATATCCTTGCACAAATTTCTTGAATTCCCCTTGCTGATCTTGTTGATGTACTAGGAATGGTAAGAAACATTTATCTTGTGATTTCTGTGAGAAGGATACACTGAAAGAAATAGTCCCCCCCCCATTACTTGTATTATCACAATCCTAATTTTTGTTACATGGCTGTTACAGGAACTCATTAAGCTGAAAATCTAGGAGTACAAGAAGTTACTTGTAGGTTGGGACTGAGTAGTTGCAAACCAGTGCCTTTTGCCTGTACAAGTCACAGTGTTTGGGAAGATCAGGTGTGGAACTGGAGCTTTGCAAGCGGGGAGGTATAGCAAAACTTCAGAGTGCTTTTTTGAAAACACTGAACCACCTCTGCCCTTCTAGGGACAGGCTATTCACCTAGCAGAGTAGATGGTGAGGGACCTGGGTAGAAAAAAAGAAGACAGAACCTGGTGCAAAGTGGGCAAGAGACTTTTTCAGAGACCCAGCTCCAAAGCTTAAGTCTGTCACAGGTTCTATTTTGTCAAAATTACTGAGTGAACGCACTTGGTGGAGTCTATATCTTGCAGTGAAAATAACTTTGAATTGCAACTGATCTCCATCCATAGTTAGAAAGTCCTGCTGCTCAGACTGTGGACCTGGAGGACAGTTACCTTTAGAAGTTCAGAATTTCTAGCCCCACCCCAAGCCTATTAATTAGACTGCATTTCAAGAGGATTTCTAAGGTATTTGTATGCGTATCTCAAAATCAGAAGCACTGTTTTACTTGAGACTCTTAGAGGAGAGATATCTAGGAGAGTGGGAGAAAGAGACTATACTAACAACTTAAAACTTTATTACCTGACTGGTTTCCTTTTTCATTCCCAGTATTGAGACATCATGGTTGTATCTGAATCTATTAGTCATTTATATGTTAAGATGGTGTTTAAACAAGGTACATCATTGTCATTTAATACCTCAAGCTTAGGAGTTAGGTTCTAGTCTACCTGTTTTACAGTGGGGGGAAACTGAGACAAGGGAAGCCCCCCCCCCCCCCCCCCCGCCGCCTCTTCTTCCTTGAAATAGAATATTGTGCATTTAAGACCTCACTGTGAGATGAGCATCAGGTGTTTCTCACCTGAAAAGGATTGAATAATTTGGAGCACACTCCTTGATTTAAAAAAAAAATCTTCGAAAGTTAAATAAAATGTAAAAATTTAGGAAGTAGTACTTCATTTCTAGACAGTAGAATTCATCTTCTAACAATAACTAGGTTAATTCCTAAACAGTATGAATGCAATTAGAGCTGCTGTCTGAGAGATGAAAGAAAACTTTGCTATCAGGGACTGGTGGGTTAGAGGTGGTAATTGATGTAGCTCCATAATCATGCAGGAACTGGTGAGTTTATTCTAATGTGTTTACTTTGTCAAGTTTTAATGATGCTCTGGAATGTATTATGAATTAGGAATTGTCATTTTTCATTATTAGTTATGGCAGGTTTTTCATTTTCTTTCCCCTTTGAGGTCTATTTCTGTTGCATTGCTCTGTGGTCTGACCTGCCTAGAATATTCCTTGCTTACGCTGCAGCCAGGGAATAACTTCTAGAATTACATATTTTATTTCTAAAAGAGGGTTAATGTTTCGATCTTTTGTTTAAAAATTGTAGAGGAACTTTGCTGGGGTACAGCTTTGTGAGATCAGCAGTTTCTCCAGATGTGAGGTCAAAGTGTAATCATTTGAAGTTTATTCTCGAGCATTGTATGGGACCTTGAGCACACTCCTTTCTAGAAGAAAATTAGCTAGCATGTTGGGTTAGTTTAGGAGGACATGTTTAGTAGGTGAGCTTTGCAGATACTCTTAACACTTTTGATTAGGGAAAGCATACATGATGTGTGGAATAACTTAATGAGTTGCAGAAGTAACCTATTGAAACCATTTTATTGTAGCTATGTTGCAAAGTCTATGCAGAAGTGTTTTTTTTTTGTTTTGTTTTGTTTTTTTAAGCCTTCCTTACATATTAAATACATCTTGGCTTTTGCCTGTAAAAACCGCCTGCTTCGGTTTTATTTTCCTTCATGCTTTCTAATTGAGTGTTAAGCTTTGTGCAAAAGCTCTGTGGGATCGACCTAGGAATAATTCCCACTCGCTCATTACAGTGCACAGACCCTGAGTCAAATGTGTAAAGTGGTTTTCATTAACCAAAATACAATCAGCTTAATAAGATGACAACTGTATGTGAACAGACATTATAGTTTCTTGATTCATAGGGGCTTATAATAAAAATAGTGAAATGTTGACTATCTTCAAAACCATACAATAAAATAACTCAATTTGTATTTATGGTATAAATACTAAATATTTTTGGCTTCGTGGGTCAGTGTCTCTGTATTAACTCTTGCAATGCAAAAGCAGTCCTGGTATGCAAATGAATGGGCAGGGCTATGTCCCAACAAAACTGTGGACCCAAGTTTTAACTTCATAAAATTTTTGGTATGTGGTGAATAATATACTTGATTTAAAAAAAAACAGTTAATACTAGAATACCATTTTGGTAGGACCGACAAAGCTTGCTAAGCCCTATAATACAGATTTTGTAGTTTTTATTGACACCGTTATGATTACGGTGGTGCTGTTAAGATGCTGCTTAGAGTTATGGCCATTGGGGAGAGTATGTGTTATGGTGAGTGCTGTGAAGTGTGCAAGCCTGATGATTCATAGACCTGTACCTCTGGGGTAAATAATACATTATATGTTAATAAAAAATGTAAAAAAACTGCTTAGAGTATTTCATTGGATATTTCAAAATTGTACGTTTGTTTCAGTCTTCACTAAATTGAGAAGATTTCCTGTCATTTTGCTTGTGTATTAGGCTTAGTATGTCTCCTGTCTGTTGAGGATTTTGCTGATACTGCCACCTAGAATATTCTGTGCTTGTTTTTCAAAACACTTAACAGCATATTAATTGGCAGAATAGCCTGATGTAGTTAGACCTTGTAATCAGGTTCCACAGGCTAGCTATGTGTGATTTGGGCTTACTTTTCCTCAGCCTCATTTTACTAAGCTTTAAAATGGGAATAATAGGACTAGCTTTGCCCTCATGTCCCTAGACATACACAAATGAAGGAATTTCAAAACTGAAGCTGGAGAAAATGCATATTAAAACCATGAGCTCTCAGTACAAACCTATTAGAATGACCCAAACTTGAAACATCGACAACACCAAGTACTGATGGGGCATAGCAAGAACTGCCGTGGCTGCGAGAATATAAAACGGAACAGCTGTTTTGGAAGACAGTTTGATGGCTTCTTAGAAAAAGAACATAACTCTTACCTATATAGTCCAGCAATTGTACTCATCCGTGTTTGCCCAGAGTATTTGAAAACTTGTGTTCACACTGGCAGCTTTATTGATAATTTCCAGAACATGGATGCAACCGAGGTGGTGGTCAGTAGGTGAGTGGATAAATTGGTTTATTTCGACAGTGGAATATTATTCACTGCTTAAAGGAACTATCAAGCCATGAAAAATGTGAAGGAAGCTTCAATATGTATTACTAAGTGAAGGAACAGATTTGGAAAGGCTTCTGTATGGTTCCAGTTATGATCGAGAGAAGGCAAAACTGGCGAGAAAGTAAATAAATGGTTAGGGATAGGGAAGGGAGGGACGAATGGGCAGAGTGCAGGATTTTTAGGGCAGTGAAAATATTAATCACGGGTACATGTGATTACTATACATTTGTCCAAAATCATAGGTTGGATAATACCAACCATGAATTTTCAGGCAAATGAAGGCCATTAGATGATTATGATGTCGGTGTAGGTTTATCAACTGTAGCAAATACACTATTCGGGAGGATTTTGATGAGGAGGCCGGCTGTGCCTTTATTGGGGTAGGGGGTTTCTATGGGAAATCTCTATACCTTTATTTTGTTAACCTAAAAAAACCTACCTTTATTTTATTAACCTAAAACCTTTTTATTAAAAGCCAGCATGGATAACATTACTTTTAAAACTTTAAGGAACAAAACAGGATCATAGGGGAAAGAGAAGAAAAAATGACAATCAGAGGGAGGCGAACCATAAGAGACTCTTAATTGTAGGAAGCAACTGAGGGTGCTGGAGGGTAGTAGAGGGGGTGCATGGGGTAACGGTGGACGTTGTGAGGGGGGTTATGTGATGTAACGAGCACTGGGTATTTTATAAGACTGAATCACTCAACTCTACCTCTGAAACCAATAATACATTATACATTAATCGAATTTAAATAAAAATTAAAAGAACCTAGGTCAGACCTCCCTTCTCCCTGGTGAACTTTCCTTCCTTCCTTCCTCTCTTTCTTTCTTTCTTTCTTCCTCTCTCTCTCTCTCTCCCCCTCTCTCTTCCTTTCTTATTTATTTGTCAGAGTCATAGAGCGGGAACACAAGCAGAGTGGGAGAGTGAGAAGCAGCCTTTCCAGCGAGCAGGGAGCCCAACATGGGCTTGATCCCAGGACCTGAGTCAAAGGTGCCCGGAACTTTCTTTTCCCTTGTAAAGTTTTAAATTTAACATATAGTACATTATTGGTTTCAGAGTAGAAACGGTGATTCATCACTTATAACAACACCCAATGCTGCTAATAACAAGTGTCCTCAACACCCTGCTTCCCATTTTTAGGGGCCATACTCCTTTTTCAGTGTTTAGAGGGGATGGCCTTTGGGGGGAGGTGGAGGGGGGTGGAAAGGGAAAGCTAGTACATCTGTAACTTCAAAAGGATCCTCAGTTACTTAAGTATTTCCCATTATTACCCAATTTACCCAGCTTATGTTTTTAGTTTTGCTTTGTTTTTGTGCAGCACTTAAAATGTTATTACCAAATCTCTGAAAAGTAACTGAGACAAAGTTGTTCCTTAACACTGTACCGTTTTAATGCAGTGGTGGTGTCAGAATACGGTATTATAGCCTACATGCTTTTCCAGGCATTTACTCAAGTCAAACTTCTTGATGTTAAAGTTCAGTTTTTAAGAGAATTTCTGATCTGAAAAGGTTCTTAACCTACATAAGCAAGGTAATTTACAGGTGATGGTGGTTTTGCTTGCTTTTGTGACTATAGAAGTGTAAACACTTTATTTGTGGTTAACAGCTAGAGATGATGAGTTATATAACAATAGCATTTTAGCGAAAGGACTTAAATGTAATTATCACAAATTAGCATAATTAAGCAATATGATTATTATAGGCTGTTGATATAATTTGGAGCTTGGACTTGAATAGAAAATGAAAGTGTTCTTATTCGTGATTTTACTTTGTTTTTTAATTGTGAGTAGGAAGAGAAGAAAAACCCTATAAATGCAGGTATTGATTTACATCTTGCAGGGAGGGTCAAAAGGGACTTAGTACAGATAAAGACATAATTAGCTTGTGCTTTTCTCTAATGTCGACTTTGAAACCTCTTTCCTCCTACCTGCTGCTTTAAAATCTGAGTGGAAGAAGAACGGGAAGTGGTAGGACCTTCGTCTCTTTGTTCCTGTATTTTCCTGCTGTGTTCCATATTGGATGTAAGACCAGAAGATTTGATTGCTAGCTTTGAGGTCCAAGGAGCAGTTGACAAACAGTAGATTGAGCTGAAAATAACCACTAGGTTTTCTCTGTGTATTAAACAGTGCCCTGCATCGGGCTCCCTGCTCGACAGGAAGCCTGGTTCTTCCTCCCCCAAGGCCCCCTGCTTGTGTTCCCTCTCTTGCTGTGTCTCTGTTAAATAAATCTTTTAGAAAAAATAAAGCAACCATAATTTAAAATAAAGCTTGATCCCAGGACCCTGGGATCACTACTTGAGCCAAAGGCAGCTAGCTGCCCAGCTGACTGAGCCACCCAGGCATCCTGGAACTAGATATTTTTAGCATCTAAACTACAATAACTGGAAGATGCTAAGGATTGAAATATTAAATGAATAGATAGTATGTGCTGGGTACTGGGGAGAGATCCTGAAGACAATAAGGTATTGGATCTAGCATAAAGATGATGCCCTCCACACCCATTCCCATAGACTGTTAATACTTGCAATTCCCACATTAAAAAGTTCTTTTACACCATTTTTCTTTTTTTCCTACAACATTTACCATCTGAGAGACCTTTTTTAGCTTTTAGCATTTGTTCAGTGTTTTAGATCTATAACTGACTAGAAGTAAATGCTGCTTCCGTTTTTTTGAAGTTCTATTTTGTGTCAGTATATCATGAAAATTCTTGAATAGCTCATGGAATCTAGTCCTAATTAATGGATGTATGGCATCATACATATGGGGAACTGGCATGTTACCAGGTATCCCTGAACAAGATACGGGTGATAGGGAAAAACTGCACTCAAAGATGGCCGACCAGACCAGCAAGGGAAGTCTAGCCCCGGTCTCAAAGCCCTTCTGGGTTCTTTCCTACCTGGTTTCCCGCGTGCGCAAATAGTACCAAGTGTGTGGAAGGAGAAGGGGATAAATCCCCCTCCCTGCTTGTGCTGGGGGCTCAGACCTTCGGAGAACTACCTCCTCTGAGCCCGCTGGTGTTCAATAAACCTCCCATCCTCCAAGGTCTCTGAGTGCCGCTTGGTTCTTCCGCCAGGATCTGGTGCAGGTTCTGGAGCACTGGCACAGGTAGGGCGTTTAGTCTTTGAGGACTTTACTTCCTCTCATGAATTGGGGTCGGAAGGGGAGAAATAAGGGAAATGCCCAACTAGCTGAGGACCTAGAATACTAGAATCTTTAAAAGAGGAAAAAGCAACAACAATTGATATAAGTGGTTGAATAAATAAGGGTGTGCAGTTTAGCAAATAATTTCCCTAATGAGTAGTCTTGCCTAGCAGTGGGGAATGGAATAAAACCGTGGTTTCCAAGGATGTTTTATCTCTGTGTATAAAAACACCACTTAGTACTATGCATTTAAAAGTCCTCCGTGTCTTTTCATGACTTGATAGTTGATATTTGTGGGTATTTTAAAATACATTACAACCTTATTTCATATTGAGATGCAAGGAAGCATTTCTTAGACACTTGCCGTCATTTGAAATTTTTAGTTAAAAATCTTTGTGGTATGAACTATACAACATTCATGCAGAAACCATGTGAAACAGCTTAATGCCTTATTAAAGGGACACAGCCTTGTTTTGGTGGCAAGGTGGTAGAGACTTGCCAAGTATTCCAGAAGTCCATCAGTGTCCTCTCTAAGAATATAAGTAATCAGAGGTCCTAAACTTAAATTGGAGTTACCAGTATCAAGTTCCATATGTATGTATGCATGCCTGTGTATCAAAATCCCATCTCTATATAAAGTTAAAGGTAAACCTAGCTTTCCTTTCTACTGAAAATACATAGAAACAATAATCTAGTACTAATGAGCACCCCTCGTGCCAAGACTGAGTTCTTGAAATACTGCTTTTCATAAATTTATCTGTTATTTTAGTTTTACTGAAACAGAACATTGTTGTGGCAGATTCTGGGCCTTCAGAAAATGTCAGGTGGATAGTATGCCTGTGTTCAGAGCTATGTGAATTTGGTTTGCTTTTTTTTTTTTTTTTTAAGATTTTATTTGTTTATTTGACAGACAGAGATCACAAGTAGACAGAGAGGCAGGCAGAGAGAGAGAGAGAGGGAAGCAGGCTCCCCGCCGAGCAGAGAGCCCGATAACGGGACTCGATCCCAGGACCCCAGGATCATGACCCGAGCCGAAGGCAGCGGCTCAACCCACTGAGCCACCCAGGCGCCCAATTTGGTTTGCTTTATACTTACAATGAGAACTTCAGTTTCAATTTAAGAAATTTAACCTCAAACTCCGTATCCCTCAAAACAGTACCCCAGTATCTGCATTCTTGTCCAATATCAAGCAAACTGTTAGGTTTTGTCACTTTAGCACTAGCTGAAGCTGCTGCTACTCATTTTCATAATGGTATGCTCCAGGACCTTCATCAGTAAAGTTCTCTTGATGGTTAAGAATGAGTGGCAGGGAAGTCAACAGAACAATACTAGAATTCTGTAAAACTAAACTTAATTCTAGATCAGAAAGGTATGTAACCATAGGAATGGTGCAGTGAAACATGAATGTAGAGTGTAGGGATTCCAGTCCCAACATGACCGCACCATCCAAGTATCAAAGATTTCAATCTGGAGGCAGAAACTTGAAAAGTAATTTGAACAAGAAAAGCTTACTGAGATTAACGCTTTACCACAAAGAGAGTAAACAGAACTTTAAATGATACCTTAATGGGATACATGAGCCCATCCAAGTGTCATAGGCTGAACTGTGCTCCCTCAAAATTCATATGGTGAAATCTTAATCACCCCAGTATGTTAGAATGTCATCTTCTTTAGAGATAAGTTCTTTAAAGGTGTTACCAGGTTAAAATAAGGCTGTTACAGTGGGCCTACATCCAGTCTCATTGGTGTCCTTATAAGTAGAGGGGATGAGGACATACGAGACACCAGGGATGCATGTGCTTGGAAGAAAGATCATGTAAAGACCTAGAAAGAGGGCAGCCATCTGTAAGGCAAGGAGAGGGGCCTTAGAAGAATCCAAACCTGCTGACACCTAGACCCTGGACTTCTGCCTCCAAAATTACCAGAAAACAAATTCCTGTTGTTCAAGACAGTCTATGGTGGTGTTATGGCAGCTTTAACAACCTAATAGGCTGAGGAAGCAACAAAGTTAGGAAGGGAGCCCCCTGTCCAAGGCTAGAAGTGAGAGCTCATTTTAGGAAGTATGTTACAGTCCACAGTGGATGAGAAGTTTATGGAATTGTCCAGGCCAGTGCTGGTCCATGGTTGCCAGGCAAGCAGGGATACTACCCCTCCAGATTAGAAACAGCTTCAGTCTGGCACACAGGGAATGCTTCTTAGGGGCTCAGATGTGCCCAGATGGTAGAAGAAGGCAGAAGGATTCTAGCAATGGAAGCATGCCCACTGGCCAAGTGGAGTGAGGCCTAGGGTGTATCATGTCCAGGGCTGAGGACTGTAGTAGAGTGTTCATTGGGCCAAAGTTTGGGGCATACAACTGGGGTAGAGCACTGTGTTCCCTGTTCACACTGCTTACAGTTGGGGAATAGGACCAAGAAGCCATGAACCACAGACAGGTTGGAACCAGGGAAGAATGCCCCTTCCTCCTGCAGTGTCCCACCAGCGTCTTTCACCTACCATTTAATGCCATGTTCACTGCAAAGGAGGAAGACTTCTGTGTGGTCATCTCTCTAAGAGTAGGCAAAATGTGGATTTGGAGCCAAGGGGCAGTAGAAGGTCAGCTGTCCTACATGTTCTCCCTCTTCTCCATAAATGAACAGTCTTTAACCTTGGTTGGGAATGAAACTTCCAACTGACTTACTTTACTTCTTAATATTGCCCATCTTTAGATAAACCTATAAAACAGACTCTTCTCTGTAGACAATAAAATGGTTACCAGGGGGAAGAGGGGAGGATGGTTGAAATAGGCGAGGGGGATTGAGTCCACATCTGATGAGCACTGAATAATGCTTGGAATCGAGTCACTATACTGTAGACTAAAACATAACACCGTAAGTTAACTACCCTGCAATAAAAATGCAAAGATGGGCAATTTTCAAATAACAGGCTAAACAGATTGCTAGACTTAGGTATAACTATGTTAACTGTGAGGAAAAGGTCATGATAGTTTTGGCAAAAATGCTTAGTGCTAACCTAAGGAAGTCATCGTTTAATCTGTTATATTCACTGAAATTTCTGTATTAGGTAAACTGCAAGAGAAAGAAATCATTAGTGTTGCTGTTAATGGATGACAGGAATCTGGATGGAAACTTACGCTATAGACACATGAAGTTATTTAAGTCTGTGTTAAAGCACCATTTATGTTATAAATCCATTAATTGTCCTTGCCAATATAGTGAAGTCACTAGGGGGAATTAGGCAATACTTTCTAGATTTTGGCCTTTATTTCCCAATCAGAACACTTTGTTATATGTGTTTTCTTTTCATTTGGGTGCAGTAATAGGAAAAGAAATGACAGGTCAAATTTTTATTGCCAGTTCTAAGCAAATTTATTTCAGTGTAGAACTGAGATGGTCACAAAAGTGATTTATTTACTCAGAAGGGAACACTAATCTTCTACATCCTTAGGAACAATTGCGTGGGACAAATTTTTGTAGCTTTGATTTATGAATCTTTAAATGACCTACATTATGAGTTGCTTCTGACAGTTCAAGTTTTCCATCTCGTGGCTCTGCCACAATAAGAATATCTGAAAACCTGACGTCACTGGGGTTAGTAGCTCTTAATTATACTTTCAGAAAGGATCCTGTGGCAACAGTTGGCATATCCAGGGTTCTAACATAAATACTACAGAGAAAAAGGCATGACTTTGACTTAAAGAAGAAAGTACTGCTTTGTTGGAGAGTTCACATGTCAAAACCTAAAAAACCTCCAAAAAGAGCTAGTGTTCTGGGTCAGTGTGCCTGTGTCCCTTTATCCCACCATTCACGTTTAAGCAGGGGAAGGGCTGCAGCAAATCCGTAGTTATCCATATACATATTTTTTTCTCTTCCTCTTTTTGTTTTGTTGTGTTTGGGGAAGAGTCTTTAAGGTGAGAGGTGAATTGTAACTTGCAACTCTGTTATTCTTTGTTAACTCTGGAGTGTGTAATGTTGCCACTTGTCATTGTTGGCTTTCATCAGCCCTTGGTAATTCTGAGACCTTTTGTTGTGGCTTCTCCTGATACCTGTCCTGATAGTGTAATTGCTTGAATCATACATAACCAGGGAAGAAGCTTATGACCTGTTGGGATAAAAGATTTGGAAGACTATACTTGGAAAGAAGTATGGAGGGTTTTGATTTCTGCCTCCACAGTTTAAAATTAGGTTCAGATAAATTGTGTTTTACTCTGGAATGTACGAAAGAAGAAGAAAAAACTAAGTATCTCCTGTACTTAGCAAGTCCCTGTGCTGGGTCTTAGCTATGGAGAAATAAAGAGGAATCATGTAGCTTTTGCCCTCAAGAAACTGGGCCTGGATGTTCCATTGTTAACTACTATTAATACTAACTAGATGACATTGTTAAATAAAACAAAGTCCTCCTGAAGTACACAAGCTTTTGATAAGAATGCTCCTTACCGATCCCTCGGGTTTACTTGCTGTTTTCCATAAGGTTCTATCATACTTCTCTAGTTTAAGTGTATTAGAAACCGTGAGTAAGTGACAAGAACTTGTAGAGGTAGCATAGGGATTATAAGGGGGAAAAAGGATAGTTGACTTCAAGGCAAGACCTAGAAAAATCCTATCAGGTGGGAGGAGGAGTCAAGATGGCAGAGAAGTAGCAGGCTGAGACTGCTTCAGCTAGCTGGAGATCAGCTAGATAGCTTATCTAAAGATTGCAAACACCTGAAAATCCATCGGCAGATCGAAGAGAAGAAGAACAGCAATTCTGGAAACAGAAAAACAACCACTTTCTGAAAGGTAGGACCGGCGGAGAAGTGAATCCAAAGCGACGGGAAGATAGACCCCGGGGGGAGGGGCCGGCTCCCGGCAAGCGGCGGAGCAACGGTGCACAAAATCAGGACTTTTAAAAGTCTGTTCCGCTGAGGGACATGGCTCCAGAGGCTAAACCGGGGCGAAGCCCACGCGGGTTCAGCGTGGCCTCAGGTCCCGCAGGGTCACAGAAGGATCAGGGGTGTCTGAGTGTCACAGACCTTGCGGGTATTGGAACGGGAAAGCCGGCTACAGAGACAGAGCCGACAGTAAGCTCACAGCTCGGTGTTACCTTGAACTGGTCGCAGGCTCGGAGAGCTCGGAGCGCGGCCGGAGGTCAGGCAGACGGGAGTTACTGGGCGCTGTTCTCTGAGGGCGCACTGAGGAGTGCGGCCCTGGGCTCTCGGCTCCTCCGGGCCGGAGACCAGTAGGCCGCCATTTGTATTCCCGTCCTCCGGAACTCTACGGAAAGCGCTCAGGGAACAAAAGCTCCTGAAAGCAAACCCGAGCGGATTACTCACCCCGGCCCCGGGTAAGGGCGGTGTAATTCCGCCTGGGGCAAAGACACTTGAGAATCACTACAACAGGCCCCTCCCCCAGAAGATCAACAAGAAATCCAGCCGAGACCAAGTTCACCTACCAAGGAGTGCGGTTTCAATACCAAGGAGAGCAGCAGAATTCCAGAGGAGGAGAAAGCCAAGCACGGAACTCATGGCTTTTTCCCTGTGATTTTTTTTTTAGTCTTGCAGTTAATTTAATTTTTTTCTTTTTCATTTTTTGTTTTTTTTTTTTTTTCCTCGCCTTCGGGTAAATTTTTTTTTTTTTTTAACTGTTACCTTTTTCTTTTTTAACGATTTTTTACTAGTTTATCTAATATATATATTTTTTCTTTTTTACATTTTTCTTAGGTGTTTTCCTTTTTTTTTTTAAATTCTTTTCTTTTCTTTTTTTTTTTTTCTTTTTTCTTTTTTTTTCTTTCTTCCTTTTTGAACCTCTTTTTATCGCCTTTCTCCCCCCTCACGATTTTGGATCTCTTCTAATTTGATTAAAGCATTTTTTCCTGGGGTTGTTGCCACCCTTTTAGTATTTTACTTGCCCCTTCATATACTCTTATCTGGACAAAATGACAAGACGGAAAAATTCAACACAAAAAAAAGAACAAGAGGCAGTACCGAAGGCTAGGGACCTAATCAATACAGACATTGGTAATATGTCAGATCTAGAGTTCAGAATGACAATTCTCAAGGTTCTAGCCGGGCTCGAAAAAGGCATGGAAGATATTAGAGAAACCCTCTCGAGAGATATAAAAGCCCTTTCTGGAGAAATAAAAGAACTAAAATCTAACCAAGTTGAAATAAAAAAAGCTATTAATGAAGTGCAATCAAAAATGGAGGCTCTCACTGCTAGGATAAATGAGGCAGAAGAAAGAATTAGTGATATAGAAGACCAAATGACAGAGAATAAAGAAGCTGAGCAAAAGAGGGACAAACAGCTACTGGACCACGAGGGGAGAATTCGAGAGATAAGTGACACCATAAGACGAAACAACATTAGAATAATTGGGATTCCAGAAGAAGAAGAAAGAGAGAGGGGAGCAGAAGGTATACTGGAGAGAATTATTGGGGAGAATTTCCCCAATATGGCAAAGGGAACGAGCATCAAAATTCAGGAGGTTCAGAGAACGCCCCTCAAAATCAATAGGAATAGGCCCACACCCCGTCACCTAATAGTAAAATTTACAAGTCTCAGTGACAAAGAGAAAATCCTGAAAGCAGCCCGGGAAAAGAAGTCTGTAACATACAATGGTAAAAATATTAGATTGGCAGCTGACTTATCCACAGAGACCTGGCAGGCCAGAAAGAGCTGGCATGATATTTTCAGAGCACTAAACGAGAAAAACATGCAGCCAAGAATACTATATCCAGCTAGGCTATCATTGAAAATAGAAGGAGAGATTAAAAGCTTCCAGGACAAACAAAAACTGAAAGAATTTGCAAATACCAAACCAGCTCTACAGGAAATATTGAAAGGGGTCCTCTAAGCAAAGAGAGAGCCTACAAGTGGTAGATCAGAAAGGAACAGAGACCATATACAGTAACAGTCAACTTACAGGCAATACAATGGCACTAAATTCATATCTCTCAATAGTTACCCTGAATGTTAATGGGCTAAATGCCCCTGTCAAAAGACACAGGGTATCAGAATGGATAAAAAAACAAAACCCATCTATATGTTGCCTCCAAGAAACTCATTTTAAGCCCGAAGACACCTCCAGATTTAAAGTGAGGGGGTGGAAAAGAATTTACCATGCTAATGGACATCAGAAGAAAGCAGGAGTGGCAATCCTTATATCAGATCAATTAGATTTTAAGCCAAAGACTATAATAAGAGATGAGGAAGGACACTATATCATACTCAAAGGGTCTGTCCAACAAGAAGATTTAACAATTTTAAATATCTATGCCCCCAACGTGGGAGCAGCCAACTATATAAACCAATTAATAACAAAATCAAAGAAACACATCAACAATAATACAATAATAGTAGGGGACTTTAACACTCCCCTCACTGAAATGGACAGATCATCCAAGCAAAAGATCAGCAAGGAAATAAAGGCCTTAAACGACACACTGGACCAGATGGACATCACAGATATATTCAGAATATTTCATCCCAAAGCAACAGAATACACATTCTTCTCTAGTGCACATGGAACATTCTCCAGAATAGATCACATCCTCAGTCCTAAATCAGGACTCAACCGGTATCAAAAGATTGGGATCATTCCCTGCATATTTTCAGACCACAATGCTCTAAAGCTAGAACTCAACCACAAAAGGAAGTTTGGAAATAACTCAAATACATGGAGACTGAACAGCATCCTTCTAAAGAATGAATGGGTCAACCGGGAAATTAAAGAAGAATTGAAAAAAATCATGGAAACAAAGGATAATGAAAATACAACGGTTCAAAATCTGTGGGACACAACAAAGGCAGTCCTGAGAGGAAAATATATAGCGGTACAAGCCTTTCTCAAGAAACAAGAAAGGTCTCAGGTACACAACCTAACCCTACACCTAAAGGAGCTGGAGAAAGAACAAGAAAGAAACCCTAAGCCCAGCAGGAGAAGAGAAATCATAAAGATCAGAGCAGAAATCAATGAAATAGAAACCAAAAAAACAATAGAACAAATCAACGAAACTAGGAGATGGTTCTTTGAAAGAATTAATAAAATTGATAAACCCCTGGCCAGACTTATCAAAAAGAAAAGAGAAAGGACCCAAATAAACAAAATCATGAATGAAAGAGGAGAGATCACAACTAACACCAAAGAAATACAAACTATTATAAGAACATACTATGAGCAACTCTACGCCAATAAATTTGACAATCTGGAAGAAATGGATGCATTCCTAGAAACATATAAACTACCACAACTGAACCAGGAAGAAATAGAAAGCCTGAACAGACCCATAACCAGTAAGGAGATTGAAACAGTCATTAAAAATCTCCAAACAAACAAAAGCCCAGGGCCAGACGGCTTCCCGGGGGAATTCTACCAAACATTTAAAGAAGAACTAATTCCTATTCTCCTGAAACTGTTCCAAAAAATAGAAATGGAAGGAAAACTTCCAAACTCATTTTATGAGGCCAGCATCACCTTGATCCCAAAACCAGACAAGGATCCCACCAAAAAAGAGAGCTATAGACCGATATCCTTGATGAACACAGATGCGAAAATACTCAACAAAATACTAGCCAATAGGATTCAACAGTACATTAAAAAGATTATTCACCACGACCAAGTGGGATTTATTCCAGGGCTGCAAGGTTGGTTCAACATCCGCAAATCAGTCAATGTGATACAACACATCAATAAAAGAAAGAACAAGAACCATATGATACTCTCAATAGATGCTGAAAAAGCATTTGACAAAGTACAGCATCCCTTCCTGATCAAAACTCTTCAAAGTGTAGGGATAGAGGGCACATACCTCAATATCATCAAAGCCATCTATGAAAAACCCACCGCAAATATCATTCTCAATGGAGAAAAACTGAAAGCTTTTCCGCTAAGGTCAGGAACACGGCAGGGATGTCCATTATCACCACTGCTATTCAACATAGTACTAGAGGTCCTAGCCTCAGCAATCAGACAACAAAAGGAAATTAAAGGCATCCAAATCGGCAAAGAAGAAGTCAAATTATCACTCTTCGCAGATGATATGATACTATATGTGGAAAACCCAAAAGACTCCACTCCAAAACTGCTAGAACTTATACAGGAATTCAGTAAAGTGTCAGGATATAAAATCAATGCACAGAAATCAGTTGCATTTCTCTACACCAACAGCAAGACAGAAGAAAGAGAAATTAAGGAGTCAATCCCATTTACAATTGCACCCAAAACCATAAGATACCTAGGAATAAACCTAACCAAAAAGACACAGAATCTATACTCAGAAAACTATAAAGTACTCATGAAAGAAATTGAGGAAGACACAAAGAAATGGAAAAATGTTCCATGCTCCTGGATTGGAAGAATAAATATTGTGAAAATGTCTATGCTACCTAAAGCAATCTACACATTTAATGCAATTCCTATCAAAGTACCATCCATCTTTTTCAAAGAAATGGAACAAATAATGCTAAAATTTATATGGAACCAGAAAAGACCTCGAATAGCCAAAGGAATATTGAAAAAGAAAGCCAAAGTTGGTGGCATCGCAATTCCGGACTTCAAGCTCTATTACAAAGCTGTCGTCATCAAGACAGCATGGTACTGGCACAAAAACAGACACATAGATCAATGGAACAGAATAGAGAGCCCAGAAATAGACCCTCAACTCTATGGTCAACTAATCTTCGACAAAGCAGGAAAGAATGTCCAATGGCAAAAAGACAGCCTCTTCAATAAATGGTGCTGGGAAAATTGGACAGCCACATGCAGAAAAATGAAATTGGACCATTTCCTTACACCACACACAAAAATAGACTCAAAATGGATGAAGGACCTCAATGTGCGAAAGGAATCCATCAAAATCCTTGAGGAGAACACAGGCAGCAACCTCTTTGACCTCAACCGCAGCAACATCTTCCTAGGAACAACGCAAAAGGCAAGGGAAGCAAGGGCAAAAATGAACTATTGGGATTTCATCAAGATCAAAAGCTTTTGCACAGCAAAGGAAACAGTTAACAAAATCAAAAGACAACTGACAGAATGGGAGAAGATATTTGCAAATGACATATCAGATAAAGGACTAGTGTCCAGAATCTATAAAGAACTTAGCAAACTCAACACCCAAAGAACAAATAATCCAATCAAGAAATGGGCAGAGGACATGAACAGACATTTCTGCAAAGAAGACATCCAGATGGCCAACAGACACATGAAAAAGTGCTCCATATCACTCGGCATCAGGGAAATACAAATCAAAACCACAATGAGATATCACCTCACACCAGTCAGAATGGCTCAAATCAACAAGTCAGGAAATGACAGATGCTGGCGAGGATGCGGAGAAAGGGGAACCCTCCTACACTGTTGGTGGGAATGCAAGCTGGTGCAGCCACTCTGGAAAACAGCATGGAGGTTCCTCAAAATGTTGAAAATAGAACTGCCCTATGACCCAGCAATTGCACTATTGGGTATTTACCCTAAGGATACAAACGTAGTGATCCAAAGGGGCACATGCACCCGAATGTTTATAGCAGCAATGTCCACAATAGCCAAACTGTGGAAAGAACCTAGATGTCCATCAACAGATGAATGGATCAAGAAGATGTGGTATATATACACAATGGAATACTATGCAGCCGTCAAAAGAAATGAAATCTTGCCATTTGCGACAACATGGATGGAACTAGAGCGTATCATGCTTAGTGAAATAAGTCAAGCAGAGAAAGACAACTATCATATGATCTCCTTGATATGAGGAAGTGGTGATGCAACATGGGGGCTTAAGTGGGTAGGAGAAGAATAAATGAAACAAGATGGGATTGGGAGGGAGACAAACCATAAGTGACTTTTAATCTCACAAAACAAACTGAGGGTTGCTGGGGGGAGGGGGTTTGGGAGAAGGGGGTGGGATTATGGACATTGGGGAGGGTATGTGCTTTGGTGAGTGCTGTGAAGTGTGTAAACCTGGTGATTCACAGACCTGTACCCCTGGGGATAGAGTATTATGCCTCCATCAGAAAGGATGAACACCCAACTTTTATAGCAACATGGACGGGACTGGAAGAGATTATGCTGAGTGAAATAAGTCAAGCAGAGAGAGTCAATTATCATATGGTTTCACTTATTTGTGGAGCATAACAAATAGCATGGAGGACATGGGGACTTAGAGTGGAGAAGGGAGTTGGGGGAAATTGGAAGGGGAGGTGAACCATGAGAGACTATGGACTCTGAAAAACAATCTGAGGGTTTCGAAGGGACGGGGGGTGGGAGGTTGGGGTACCAGGTGGTGGGTATTATAGAGGGCATGGATTGCATGGAGCACGGGGTGTGGTGCAAAAATAATGAATACTGTTATGCTGTAAAAAAAAAAAAAAAAAAAAAGAAATGTACTTTATATGCAGAAATGGGAAATTTTTGAGGTAAGAAAGCTTTTGTTAAACTAACTGAAAGGAATTATTTTAACATTTAATAAGAAAAATATTACCTTAATTGACATTTAGTAATATTCTTGCATGTGTACAAGCTGTGACTGTAAGATAATGGGACAAATTATTTTGTGGCCAGTAAAAATTAAAATGAATGTATTTTTATGATTATTAAAAAAAAAAAGTCAGCTGTTATTCTCCTCTTGCTGTTTGAATACTTGTCAAGTGCAAAGACTATGGTTTCTTCCATCCTTGTGTTCTTATTAACTGGTATTATGATTGGCTTTTTTAGGTATTTAATAAATCTTGAGTTGATTAATCTTAAAAAAAAAAAAAAATCCTATCAGGTGTATAAGAATTTCAGGTATGTCAGTCCAGTCATTAAATACAGGGAAACTGACCCTTCATGGTACATGGTATCCTGGGGCATCTCTATTGTAACCTATAGTAGTAGCCTCCAGTCACAGTAATTCAGAGGTTTAAGAAAAGCTTATGTGTTTTCTGCTTCATTGACTCAATACCTTATCTAGTTAAACCAAAAATGCTTGGCATTTCCTTAAAATGCCATTAGAATAAATCTATGAAAATGGTAAATCGATCTCTTGGCTTTAACTGAAACTATCAATGATTCTAAAACTGTCAGCCATTCATCTGAACAGGATTTCAGAGCAGATATTCTATTACATCAAATATTTTCCTGAAAGATAACTCAATTTATGTCTGTGCCTGTTAAAAAGCCTCCTGTGGTTGTGAGTGTTTATATTCCAATTCATTGTGTGTATGTGTGTGCGTGTGTGCGTGTGTGCATGTAAATACCTAGAGATATGCCTCGTTTTGTCATACAAGAAGTCATTTTAGGGTGCTTGGGTGGCTCAGTTGGTTAAGTGTCTGCCTTTAGCTCAAGTCATGGTCCCAGAGTCCCAGGATTGAGTCCCACATCAGGCTGTCTGCTGAGGACGGGGAAGTGGGGATGGGCGGAGGAGAAGTCTGCTTCTACCTCTCACCCTCCCCCTTCTTGTGCTTTCTTTCTCTCAATCTCTCTCAAATCTTAAAAAAAAAAAAACAACAAAACTTTTTTTTCTTTAAAAATTTATTCCTTAAACAAACAAACAAACATTGTTTTATAAAGTCCTTAATTTTTACTGCTTGAGCTGGGGGCAGGGTGCCAGGGTGTGGGGAAGAAAATCTTAGGATACAGGGCTCAATCTCATGACCCTGCCATCATGACCTGAGCTGAAATTGAGTCAGACGCTTAAGTGACGGAGCCACCCAGGTGCCTCACATAAAAAACAAGGCTAGGAATTGTCTTTTAAGTAATCCATCCCCCCACCTCAGTTAAATTTGAGTGTAGATGTACTAGAAGAACCAGGACTTAAGCATTTACCTTGGTTATTTAAAACTGCTCTGTTTGAAGTGGTAATTCTCAGTTGACAATATCTGGTTTTCTTAAGTAATACAACTCTTAAGGATGAATTTGAGTATCTTCTTTAGCCAACATTTTCCCCTTGAAGAGACCGGTGATGTCAGAGACCTGGACTATGAAGCCACAAGATCACCATCTAGTGGTTAAAGGTACATTCTTATACATGGTTCTGATAAAGCTGGTCCTTTCCCACTATGTTCTCTGGCATGGCGGTAGCGATCCAGCATTCTTGCCCATCCCCAGGTGAGACTCCACAATAAAGTGATGGCTTCCCTACTCTTCCTTTTACATTCCCCAGGCAGGAATTGAGAGAGGTGGTTATTCCTACCTTGCAAAGTTAAAGAAATGGGTCTCCCCGGGTTGTGATTACTCGTCACAAAATACTAGCAATATGTGTTTATTTCCCTGAAGATTTATATTTGTTTAAAGCAGCAAGATAAGGGATTAAGTGGATTTTGTAGACAGCACTGAGCTGTATGACTTTTCCCTGGTAAATATTTTTCGTGTTTGAGATCATAAACAGTTTGATAAGGTAATAAAGGAGTTGGGGAGTGAAGAGGTCTATATCCTTAAAATACATGCATCTAATAATACACCCATATTGGGTTTTTCTTATTAGAAACCATGGTTATAGAAATACAGAAATGAAAACAACATTAAAATAAACATGAAAAACATTGCTCATCAAAGGTAGTCATGGTAAGAATTGTATCCCTTTGTATGTATACATTTGATCACAACATGGGCACTGTGGTCTGCATTGTCCCAGTTTACCAGCTACCCTTAACCACTCATCAGCAATGCTGTTTTAATGGTGTATGTTATTCCATTGTAAGCATGTGTAACTATGTAACCAACCATTTAGACTTTTGGAGGGTTAATAGTTTAAAAAAAAACAACAAACTGTTTTTGAGGAACATGTTCTTCTAAGAACAAACCTCTGTGCCAGACATGATGCCAGTCCTTGGAGATGATGAGATGCGATTTCTTCAGTGAAGGAGCTTATGTTCTAATGGAAGTGCTAAAAAGTAGGCAGGTGGATGGGAACAAACAAGATCCTTATGGTTTGAGATCTATTATGGGCTAGGCCTACACCTGGGGTGTGCAAATCTACATTAGATGAAATCAGGAGAGGAAGTTTTTTGTTTTATTTTTAAATTTATTTTATTTTAAAAAATTTTTAAATTAATATATAATGTATTATTAGCCCCAGGGGTACAAATCTGTGAATTGTCAGGCTTACACACTTCACAGCACTCATCATAGCCCATTCCCTCCCCAATGTCCATAACCCAACCACTCTCTCCATAACCCCCTTCCCCCCAGCAACCCTCAGTTTGTTTTCTGAGATTAAGAGTCTCTTATGGTTTGTCTCCCTCCCGATCCCATCTTGTTTATTTTTTCCTTCCCTAACCCCCAAACCCCCCCCAACTTTGCTTCTTAAATTCCTCATATCAGGGAGATCATATGATAATTGTCTTTCTCTGATTGACTTATTTCGCTCAGCATAATATCCTCTAGTTCCATCCACATCGTTGCAAATGGCAAACTTTCATTTCTTTTGATGGCTGCATAGTATTCCATTGTAAATATATACACCATATCATTTTTATCCATTCATATGTTGATGGACATCTAGTTTCTTTCCATAGTTTGGCTGTTGTGGACACTGCTGCTATAAACATTTGGGTGTACGTGCCCCTTCGGATCAGTTTATATCTTTAGGGTAAATACCCAGTAGTGTGATTGCTGGGTTGTAGGGTAGCTCTATTTTCAACTTTCTGAGGAACCTCCATGCTATTAGGAATGGAAGTTTTTGAGCTGAAGTCCAAGTGAGGCCTTCCAGCTGTTAGAGAAATGAAGTTGAGCATCTGAGGCAGAAAGAATAAGGAGTGCTAAGTCCCTGAGGCAGCAATGGTCTCAGCTTGTTATAAAAAGAAAGAGATCTTTGAGCATCTATTTCTTTCTCCTCTTTGAAGATGAATTACAAATTCAGCGTCAGTTTTAAATTAGCCTCTTTTTATATATATATGTATATAGGGAAATTTCAGGGGGATAGTTGGCATTCATGGTATAGATTCCTCATAATAGAACCGTAACTCAGGTTATTAAGTCTGGGAACTTTTAAGATTTTACCCATATTGACACTTAGACATTTTTTTTTCTATTATGAGACTTAAATTTTGTTGTAAGTCTATATAGTTAAATCCTTCCTAAAGTCTAATCGTTTTTTGTTTTTTTTAAATTCTCTTGGCTCTTCCATGTAGATAGATCTGATTTCCAGTAAAGACAAACCTTTTCTAAAAATGCAAGTTTTTTTTAGTAGTAGTATTGCATTGACTTAAATCTTCAGTATATAAGTAGTATTAGTGGTACTAGGTGTCCTTGTCTTTTTCCCGATCTAAATGGGAGCTTACCTAATGTTTCAGTTAAATATTGTGCAGGAATTTGCACTTTGATACCCTTTACTAAATAAAGAAACTTGAATATTGTTCCTTGCTTGCTAAACATTTTATTAGCAAAAGACGACTTAGATCCTTTTAAGCTTTAATATCATCACATGGCTTTTATTTAATCTGTTAATAGATTTCTCTAGGATATTTCTTTCACACTGAACCAACTGCACATTCCTGGCATAAACCGTAGTGGGTTTAGGCACATTGTTATCTGGGTGCTTGATAGAAATGTAGGTTCTCAGGTCCTTTCTGGCTACTGAACCAGAATCCCAGATGGAGTACCCAGGTGGCTCAATTGGCTGAGCATCTGCCTTCAACTCAGGTCGTGACTTCAGGTCCTGGGATGGAGCCCCGCATCTCCCTGTCCCTCTGCCCCTACCCCCTGCTCTCTCTCTCAAAAAACTCCCAGGTGACTTATGTGAGTGTTAAAGTTGAAGAATCATTTTCCTGGCATTTGGTGATTGTTTATAAAGGGTACATACTAATTTTTAAAAAGTATTAATCTTTGAGGTGAAAAATTTTCACTTATTCTGACAGCTTGAGCACTGTGCTTCGAGATGTTAAACTTTCCAACATGACCACATTTATCAAAGTATTTCTCATACTGGGAATCAAATGTTTAACAAGAATAGAACTAGTATCATGGCTCTGCATGTATCTGTTCATTTACTGAGACTGTGTAATATATTCCAGGTATTGAACTAGACTATAGACAGAGAAATAATCTTTGTGTAAATGGTATTTATGGGGCACTGTTTACATGTGATAGTGTTTACTTCCCAAGATAAGGGAATATTAGGTGTTTTGTATTTACTGTGGAGAAGTCAAAGGCAACTTTTTCAAGGTTCATTGGCTTGTAGGTGGCATGGCCAGGACCTGTAGATTTATTTCCCCTGATTTTGAGTTTCAGTGACTTTTCTCCTACACCAATAAATGTATTAATTGGGGGACAAATGAATAAGTACTAGGCATTAAACCAAATCCTCTAGAAGAGAAAGTGAATAATTGAATATTCTTAAAGAGTTGGAGTGTTAGGCCTATGTTAACTAATTTAAGTGCCACTGTTCTATTTATCTCCTTGTTCAGAGTTTTTGATGAAAAGATTTTTGTTTAATTTGGTTCCATTTTAATTCTTTAGGTTAACTATGTGTTATGCATTTACTTAATGAGCTATATTCAAAACATTTTGTCTTCTCTAAAAAATCGTTTCTTGAATTATTTGGCCACTATTTTGTAGTTAATATTTTCAGATAAATTGGCAATGTCTCAGGGTTGGTATTTTAAGTGCTAAATCATCGAATGGTAGGAAGATGTGAAACTTGAATCTGATTTAGTTTACAAAGCCATTAGATATATGACTGAAAATGTGACCAGCATTTTCATAGAGGAAGACCATTTTTCTTAAATGTGGGTTACACCTGAACAGATGATTGGTCTAGTACTCTTTGCTGTTGATAGAGAGCTTTTTTGGTGGGGGGTGGCCCAGCACACTTAGCTGCCCAAAGTAACCATCGAGTACTTTCTGTAAAGAGGAGAGTTGTCTTTCCCTGTCTTGTCTTACCTGCTGCTTGAATTTTTCTAAGACAAGTTTATATAAATATCGTTGAGCTCAGGAAACCTGAAATATTCCTCCCATAATGTAGCTCTTTTATTTTCTTCCTGGAACAAGTTTCATGAAGTAGAGTTTAAAATAAAATGGAATTCTCTAGGGACCCAGTACCATTGGGTCTCCAAAAAAGCTTATGATGGAGGCTGTGGTAGAATTTATGACTTTAATAAGAGATCCTTGTCAAGTCTTTGGTTTGAAAGGTGGTTTTGTAATATTTTGCATTGACCAAAGCTTTGTGAAGATTAATTTTTGATTGGCTTCGTAGGATTTGGGGTAATAAAGAACATGTGTCTGGTTGATGTGGAGACAGAGGCCATACATAACATGTAGGTAGCAGTGGCTCTACTTTTAAGAGTTTATCCTTGTTTCAGCTCGTAATTCCTATCTTAGATAACTTTGTGGGGACGTTTATATGCTTATTTTGGCTTTCCATCAAGGAGAGGAGCATATTACCTTGATCCCAGGGCCTGAGGGAGTGTGAGCTACAGCCTTGAACAAGCAATGATGGTTAAGTTGAGGAGGATGGTGTGTTCACGGAGATTCATAGTGTCTTCTGACCTTATTTACTCTCGATAGTTAAAATGAGGAGTTAGGGAAGGAAATAATTCTTTCATTAAAGCTTTACTGTGGAGTTAGAGTGCTTTTATAGATGTTCTTGAAGGTGTTGTGAAGATGAGGGGTCCATGTCTGAACTTCAGTCAGAGAATAATGTTCAAAGGTTAGGGGTTGGAGGGATGGACCAAGGAATTTTAAACAGTGGAAGTGGAAAGATATGGGAAATCATAAAGGGCCTGAGTGATCTTTTTGCACACTTGACACCATGAATCTCTGCTGCTTTTAGGCAAGCTTTTAGTGTATGTACATGGTATGGCTGAAGAGTATAGCTTCTAGGTTTCTTCCTTTGCACTCAGTACTCTTTGGGTGAACTAAAGTATTCAATGGATTGTTCAGACATGTAGTCAAGAATCACACTGGAAATGTGCAAATCCTGTCCATCCTGTACTGACTAGAGGTTGACATAAGATAAACATGGTGCTATTAGGGTAATCCATTGATCTTAAGAGACCAGATGCTTTTCTATTAATTTTCTGGCTTGGGGTGAATGATCTACATTTATTTGTTCACTCCATTTATGTTTAAATGTCTTTGCTTTATAAAATAAGCTGCTTGAAAGACATCAGATATAGTTTACTTGAAATCCATAATTTCATGCTAGTAAATACCTTTGAGAATCTAATGGGTGCTTCTATAAAGGCTATTGAATTTTAACAAAGGTAGTTTAAAATGATACATTTTCTGGACTCTTTGTTACAGTTTGTTACCAGAGGAATGGTGATCTCTGTTCCCCAAAGGGTATACTTGGAAATACATTTCACTTGGGACAAGATTGTTATTTGATAGACACTGAGTCTGCTTTTTTTAGGTTCATTTGTTTTTAATATTCAGTATACGAAGGCAAATGTGATACGTGGGATTTGCGCTCTTGCTTACAGACGAACGTAGCCACTTGATTTAGTTCCTTTAGGGCATCACACATGAATATAAAATGTATTTTCTTCATCAGATTTTGAGAAATAATTAGATGTATATAAATCATTTCATGATAACATTGAGATAAAGATGCATTTATTTGGTTTAATCAGCCCATTTGGTAATTTCTAAAGCTTAAATGCCTTCAATTCTGAACACACACTTTAGATTGTGGTTTATAATTAGACTAAGTTCATTTTTTTTTTTTAATTTAAAAATTTACTCAAACTGGAAAGTTTCCAAGATAGCCTCTTTTTATAAAAATTCTTCGTCTTGCTATGTTGAGAATAAATAGCAATAAAATATGTTGATAAAGTTGGTAAATCACAATGTACTTGGTAATGGCATCCTGTATAATTTTTCTCCAGATAGTGTTTGAAAAGCTGTTAATCTGGCAGATGCTGTTAATTACTATGCTGGTATATCTCACTATGTGTTTCACTCTTACCCTTTGCCCAATTCAGAACATACTCAAGATTTAGTTGACATTGAGAAATAACCCAAGGGAGACGAAGAATGCTCAAAAGAAGAACCAAGCATTGTAAAGTTTGAGAATTTGCATTACACCATCTTATCCCCATCTCTGGTTTCCCCAGTGTGTTTCTATAATGTTTAAAAGTTAGGTAATATTTTAAACCAAAGTAGAAAAATAAATTATGTGAAATAATTTCTCTGTGATGTAAAAGTAAGAATTTTGGCCTCTGAACTTCCTGTATTACAGGTTGGTCATTTATACTTTCTCATTCCACTAGAATAGTCTCATACAGCATGCTTAATTCTGCTCTGGTCAAAATGGTCTTCAGTGTTGAAGAACAGTAATTCAGACAACTGGTAAAATGGAGACACCTTTGCCTTCACTGTGGAAACCCTGCATTTGGAGCTCAGAATTTAAAGTGATTTGTACTGTTTTCCCCTTTGTTTTACTTCAGGTGCTCCCACTTGCTTTTGTACTTGCTCATAGTTGATTTTCCTAAATCCCTCAGTGTTCAGGCATGAGAGCCAAGGAAAAGTTAGAGATGGGCTCCTGGGAGACTTTGCTTCTACAGAAGGCTTACATTTTTTTTTTCTGCCTGTGAATTTTCAAGTAGCAGCTCAATTAAGCAGAACTAGTCAGACATTGGAGTATCTTTTAAGAGCTGTCTTTAAACAGATATCGGTCCTAGCTGGTATTCATGAACTATAATTTCTAGAATGAAGGGCAGAGTACTAGATGTAGATACTTAAAAAAAAAAAATCAGTTTCATATGGATTAAGTTAAATGTTTCATACGAGTTTTATTTTTTTTATTTTTTATTTTTTTAAAGATTTTATTTATTTATTTGACAGAGAGAGATCACAAGTAGGCAGAGAGGCAGGCAGAGAGAGAGGAGGAAGCAGGCTCCCTGCTGAGCAGAGAGCCCGATGCGGGACTCGATCCCAGGACCCTGAGATCATGACCTGAGCCGAAGGCAGCGGCTTAACCCACTGAGCCACCCAGGCGCCCCTCATACGAGTTTTAAAGTGCTGTATTTCCTGCATTTTTACACTCGTTTCTACAGTCTTTATTTTAAAAAACTAAACTGGATGCAGGAGGATTAGGAGCATTTTCTTGAGTTAGAGAATAACTTTAATAAAATTGCATCTAAGGGAAAACTCATCTACTCTGACAGTTCTTCTGTTTTTAATCCACAGTCGTATTGCAGACTTCGAAACTGGGATCTATATTTCTTGGAAAAAAAACAAAACAACCCCAAAACCTGCATGATAGGATTTTTTATTCTTATGTGAATACATTTTACCTCCTTCCTTTGGCACCATACCTTTTTGTTTCCAGAGATTTATTTTGGGGTGTTTTTTTTTTGTTGTTTTGTTTTATTATTTTATTTATTTATTTGAGAGAGAGAGAGAGAGAGAGCAAGAGAGAGGAGAAGGTCAGAGGGAGAAGCAGACACCCTGTGGAGCTGGGAGCCTGATGTGGGACTTGATCCTGGGACTTCCGAGACCATAACCTGAGCTGAAGACACTTGCCCAACCAACTGAACCACCCAGGCACCCTCAAAGCTTACCATAAAGAAGCGCAAGAGTGCGTGCCCAAGCATGGGAGGGAGAGAGCATCTCAAGCGGACTCTGTGCCGAGCATGGAGCCTGACCCTGGGCTCGATCTCACCACTCTGACTGAGCTCATGACTTGAGCCCAAACCCAGAGTTGGGCACTCTCCTGACAGTACCACCCAGGCATCCCGTTAGTACCCTACAGTTTATTTTTCTAAGAAAATGGGTTAAGTGCCATTTCAATTTTCTATGAACTCTGTAGTCAAGTCCATGCTCTGTTAAGGAAATGAGCTCTGTAGCTCTTAGCATTACTGATACTTCCCCCACACAGTTTGCCTTCATAAATGGTGGTGTTTTCTGTTTTGTTGGCTGTTTGTTTGGTGTTTTTTGGGTTTGTTTTTGTTTTGTGTTTCCATGCACAAGTTTTTAAAAATCTTACGTTGTCAAATTACCATGTTTTCCTTTTGGCTTCTAGGTTTTATGTATAAAAAATTTTGAAAGGGATTTATTGAATATACACACTTATCTATAGACATTTTTAGCTATAAGTTAAAGCATTTCTGTGGAAGCAGGGGGATTTGTGTTGACGTTCTGTGAGTCTGGAGACCGAGGATGTTTTGGGGTTAGGTTGCAATGCTTCTGTAGTAAGTGGTTGAGCATATTCTGTTTGTTTGCAGGTATCCCCTGTAAGACCTTGCCTTCTGAGTGCTTTCTAAAGTGATTGAGGCAATTACGTAAGAGCTCTCACTACTGATTACTGGGACTTGGGAGTAAATGAACCAATTAGAGACTAACCCTTCCTTGAAATGTATTGGCCTTAGGGGACATGGGCTAGGAAAGCAGTAAGACAGCCTTTCTGACAGACAGAAAAGGGGTTATAAAAACGTGAAGTCCCAAGTAGACTCTCCATGCTACAGCGGGCGTTCCGCACTTCCAGCCCAGATGACACCCTCCACTCCCATCCTTCTTTGTCACACACGGGTCCAGTCTGAGGACCTGGAAACACCAATCTCCTTGCCTTTGCCATTGGACACTTTGCATCTCTGAGAACTTGTGGACTTGGGAGTATCTTAAGGCCTGGGACACAGGCAAGTTCTGCTTCCTCCTTTGTGGTCAGTGATGACAGCCAGGGTGCTTTGAGCCTTCAGAGTAAGGGCTCAAAAATAAGGATTGTTTGTACTGCTGAAGCAGGCAACTCCTTAATTGTGGTGATGGTTTGAGGACTTGAACCCTGGGGAGACCAAGTCCACCTAAGTCTGACCGAATACAAGCGGCAAAGTGGAGCCCTGTGACCTCGGGGAGACCAGACTTCATAAGCTTTTGCTAGATGCTAAACTCAGTCACAGAAAGGGAGGTTACCTAAAGCCTTCCCGAGGGTCTCGCCATTGCCAGATCAGCCTAAAACCATTAGGGACAAAGATGTTGTACAACAAAGTCATGTTTATTCTTTGCAAGGAAGGAGATGACACAGCAGAGGAACCACTCAGTTTCTCAACAATTAAAGGAAAATACAGAGTTATTACAGGATTCTAGAGAAGAGTGAAGTTTAGGTGAAATGTAAATAAACTTTGCGATAGGTTTAGAGCATGATGATGTGTAAATAGGTTAACAGTGGACCAACGTCCCATTTCCTTGGAAACTACAAAGTTGAGTGATGTCAAGTGCTATATCCATAGACCTTTCTGAAGTTCTGCACCTGTGTTGTAAACCAGGTTTATTTGTTTGTCCGAGTGACTTAGGTCCTCCAGGCAAAAGTGAAATAAATGCTTCATTCTGATCATTACGATTTCAAACAGCAAAATTTTTGATAGTCTAATTTTAGAGAACTAAGTTTCATCATGAGTAAGAAAATGTACACTCAAAGGGGGTTATTAGATAAGATTAAAATACCTTATTATATATTAACATATACAATATTTATTAAATAATACATAATATTTATATTATATTATTTCCTGTATTATTTACAGTAAAGAGTTACTGTAAAGTAGGGGTCATTGAGGAAAATACTTCCTATTCACTTAGAAGGTGGCTCTGTCCCTGTCTGTTGCTCCAGCCTGTTGAATGGCTGGGCAGATTTTTACTTCAAGTTATTTGTACTTTTTCATTCTTCAGTAGTGTGTGCTCAGTCTCAAAGGACATTTGTCATCTAGCCTGAGTACTGTTCGAAAGGGACTCCTTGTCCTCTTTGGACGGGCCATGCCTGTGCGAACACCTTTCTAGTTGTTTTAGGCTATTGGTTGGACCTTGAGAGGTATCTAGTGAGGGGTTGGGGGGGTGGGTGGATCACATATTCAGTACTGCATTGCCTCATCCCCAGACTAATAGGAATTTCTGTGGGCGGTGGAAGATAATCCTGAAGGATCCTCTGCTAATGTCAGATTTCCCAGAAAGTGATTACTTTGTTAGGTTTGAATTTTCTCCCATTTCCCTGCCCCAGACACACAGTTGAGAGCCTGCAGTGGGGCCCTGTAATTGACCAGGCACTTAACGTTGATACAAGGTGTGTGTGTGTTTGTCCTTTGGGAGCTCTGTTGGGGGAGATGGATATGGAAGCAAATGGATGCAGTAATACCGGGTGTTAAAACAGTAAAGATGGGCTGTTGGATACAGAGTAGGTGTTGGTGACATGCCTGTTGCTAACTGCCGTTTGAACTTAAATGACTATTGATTTACCTGGAATTTGGGCCTTACTTTGGAATATATCTGGCCACGGAGTCCAACAGTTTGGAGAACACATCATCCATAAGTGTTGTAATAAAATAGCAGGTAGGCCTGTGGTTTTCATAGACTCTTCTGTGATGCCCCAAGAAAGGGTGTGCGTAAGTTCGTGATACTTGACCCTGCTGTCAGATGGCATGAAAAATGGGTAATTAAACTTTTGGCTTTTCCCTCTGAGTGGGGAGAGACACCTTGTGACATCGTGCCTCTGAGTGGGAAGAGACACCTTGTGAAACTTTCATGAGATACAGGGAGGTTAAATATCTCAAATCACTCAACTAGTAAGAACATGAGCTGTTCCTGGTGCTTAGTTTTATTTTAGGAATGACTTACCCAGAGAATATTTAGACAGAGGAATGAGGAATTGTTTCCAAATAGTCCTGTGCATTCTTAAGGGAGTTACTTCTCATATGCCAGGCATATAGGCAGCCTTACCCAGCATGTTCTAGCACTGGGGCTGTGGCTGTGGCTGTGAGAGACACCAACACCTCATTCTCCTGCAACCTGGTTTTTAGCAGAGAGGATGATTTGGGCTGGGAAGATGGAGTCATAAGCAATCTTGATTCTTCTTTCATGTGTTCTCCAGTGTGAGCTTTTATTTCAAATTTGTTTTGTTTTGAATAGAGGGTAGCCAAAATCAGTTTGAAAACAAAACCACTTTTATAGAAAAAAGTGGAATCTGGTGATGCTTGATTGCTCTCTACTTCCCATGGAGTAAAGATCTGAAAATACCAGTTGTAATCCTGTCTGAAACCTGGGACTCACAACGTGAGTAAAAACATTTACACCTGAAGATTAGAAGGCAAAATTACTCATAAAAGTTGTGCTGTATATTATCTCACTACTGAGTACCACACACACTGCTAAATCCATAAATATCAAAATTAAGTTCTTACAAGCAGAACTTGCCAACGTTGACAAATGCTAGAAGTGCTACAAGAATGTCCACTCCCTGCTCACCCACTTTCTGCTAAACAGCCTTGTTATACAAATCTAATCTATAAATGTGCTGCTTATCTATTTGCAAATCATTTCGGCTTTGCTGCAGGCATTCTGATTAGTCCTCTTTCTCCTAGTTTCTTGATTGCTTAATCATCCTCCCTCCCCTTTGAAATTTGCTGTTGGCATTCTAACGCTCAATATTAGCTGACCTACCATTCTGCCTGGCCTCTCCCCCTTATTTCCCCAATGCTGCTGATTTACTGCCTAAATGAACAAAACCTGTATGTAGATCTTGACTATAACATAGGAAATGTAAAAGATGAAAGTCCCTGTGATCCCTCCTCAGATGGTATAGAAGGTCTGGGTATTTCTGGGTATGTTTTCTTTCCCTTAGAATCTTGTTACCTGGCTCTTCTGAGCTACAAGGACCTTTGGGCAGCAAGTTGTAGGGTGGTGCTTCAAGGAAAAGAATTGATGGAGGCTTTCTCTAAATAATCTGAGCCTTGCTCTGGGAGTAGTATTGGTACCGCAGGATAATGATCTTCGAAGAGATCCTGGAAAAAGCCTGGCCTTCAGAGATTTGAAGGTTACTAGGAGTAGGAGTATGAAAATGTGCTGGATATCTCTAACCCCCAAAAGCACAGGACGAAGCTGAATAACCAGACTGGGTCACCCATGTTTTTGTGCCTGAGAGGATGATAGGCTTGAAAGCAAAGAGGCTTCCCTCTGCTCTCAGCAAGGGCTTGATAACCTCTAAGGAGCTCACATGGGTGTGACTTAGAACCAAGTTAGGGCTCTGGTTGTCACACTTAACCTGGGCAATTGACCTAAGTATTGATGCCTGAGTACCTACTCCAGGAATTATTATTTAATAGGCCCTAGACTTCAGGAATTTTCAACTCCCTGACCACCCAAGTGAATCTCATGTGCAGCCAGACCAGAGAACCACCAGACTGGAACCAGCAAAGATAAGAATCTATGTAAGAGAACCTGCAGCCAGGAAAGGGAAATCACAACAAATTGGGAGTGAAGTACTTTACTGCAGGAGACCTATTAAATACTTAAAAATAGAAGAAACAAAAAACAAAACAAAACCTAAGGTGATTCATTTGCAGCACCTAAAAATCTTAAGCGTGATTCCCAGTTACTTAGTTCAAGAATAAAAGGGAAGTTGGTCACTCCTGAGGCCTGAGTTAGTGTTCTGGAAGATGGAGTACCAAAATTATTTCAAATTACAGAAGTATTAAAAGATGTTAAAAAGATAAAAATCATGAGGGAAAAATAGGAGAATGGGAGAGTAGATCCTGGAGGTCTGAAGTGAAAGGAACAAGTTTTAGTGATGGTGAAAAAAGAAAAATAGTGAAGATGAGAATTACGTCATTGTAAACTGTCTTCCTGACCTGAGCATAGGAAAGATCTGGGCCAGCAAATATAAATGGCTTACTAAGGTCTAGGCTCACCTGATAAAGACCTACGGTCTAGACCTATTCTGGTAAAAAAAAATATGTTCTCCGAGGCTATAGATGGCTCCCGGGAGGAAAAAAAAAATCCACTTACTTTAGAAAACAGTGGGAGGTGGGAACCAGCCTGGCATTGGCTTTCTCATCTGCAAGTCAGGAAGAGAGGAGATGGGGATAACCACAGACTACTGAGAGAAATGGACCAGAATCCTGGAATCCTATTACCAACTTATGTAACTTACCTGCCTACAGGAAAGATGCTTGAGGATATGCATGAATTCAGAGAATGACCCATACATAACTTAGGTGCTAACCAAATTCTAAATGAACCTGAAGGGGAAGCTCAAGATAAGATAGAGCATATATTGACCATAAACCATAACATATTTGTGTGTGGACAGTTGGAAATTAAACCTAAATGGATGGAGATAGCTGTCTGGGGAATTTGTAACTTAAGTGCAAAATAGGGACACATTAAGTTTTCCTGGAAAAGCCTAAAAGTAAACTGTATTGGACAACTTTAAAGTTGAGAAGGGCGGGCAGAGAAGCGGAAGCATTCTAAGAAGATCATAGGAATGTTGAGGGAAAATTAAAACACACACTGAGCTTACCAGGGGTGTGAAAGGGTAAAGAGAAGGTCATAGAGGGAAAACTCCATTTATCTTCGTGGAAGTAGTTGTAATTTTTCAAAGAATGTAATGTTTTCAAAGAATGGAGCCCTATCATTGGTCGAGAACAGGGAAAAGGAAGGTGACTAATGGAAGAAAGTAGAATGTCTAAATTAATAAGGGGGAGGGGTAAATAAGAAATTGATGAATCTTTAAAAGAAAATTACAACATAAAGGAATAAAGTACTAAAATATTAATCATTATATTAAACATGAACAGAATGATGACAAAACTAAAGCCAGATATGAGACTAATTAGAAGAGTAAAACCAAGCTAGATCCTGTTTATGGCTTATTGCCATTGTTGTAACTGGTTTTAAGAACTTTTGAATGAGAGACATTAAAATGAAGTATCATTGTTACCATTTTAGAAAATCCAAAATTAGTCAGAGCAGTATTAATGGAAAAGGTGAATAGGATTGAGGATAGGAAAGAACAGATACTGAGTAAAGACACTTATTTTGACAAGGTAAAAATAGACACCAAAAAGCAGTTAAACTGTAAAGCAAAAAAAAAGAAAAAATAAAGAACAGGAAATTCATACATGTAATCCGTTACATCCTCATGTTTGGTGTAGAGGACCAAATATTACTACTACTTTTTTTTGAAGATTCTTTTATTTATTTTTTGGTTCATTTATTTTTTATTAACATAATGTATCATTTGCCCCAGGGGTACGGGTCTGTGACTCATCAGGCTTACACATTTCACAGCACTCACCATAGCACATACCCCTTCCCAATGTCCATAACTCCGCCACCCTATCGCTACCCCTGCCCCACCTCCCAGCACCAAATAACTCCTTAGCTATACTGATGGGCTAGAACTTCATAGGTCCTTTCCAATGAAAACTAATTTCAAGGCACTAGGTAAAAATTTAGAGTAAATGGTTACTAGTACAGTTTCAGTAATAACCAGGTTATCTAATACTACTTGAACAATCTTAGTAAAATGAAAAGTAAAAATAGCAAAGACATTGAAAGATGTTACCCCGTTACTGAGAGATGCAATTTTAAACGTAGGAAACTCAGTCTAGTAAAATACAGAATATGATAAGGTTGGTAGGTACACAGTAAATACCCAAATATCAATGGTCTGCACTACACACTAAGCATCTAGAAATAAAAATGAAAGTAATTTAGATTGACAGAACCATATATTTTAGTGACAAATTCCAGATAAGCATAAGACCTACATATGTGAAAATAAACCAAAGTTTTTCCCAACGTAAAATCACATCTGAACAAATGAACTTACACTGTCCTAAGATGGAAGGTTCAATACCAATAAATATCAAGTCACTCAGTATACACATTTAAAGCCTTTTCATTTCAGATCCCAACATGGTTATTTTTTAAATTGGAAGAAATGGTTTATGGAGAATAAGTGCTTGGATAGAAAATTTGCTGAGTGGGAAATTGGCTTACTCAGAGTATTCTCTAAATACAGTACTACAAACTCTATATAATCAATACAGTACTGTGCTGAGAACAGTTTAGGTGAGTGGAATAACATTAAAAATTGCTTGAGTAGAAAGGAATTTAACACATGGTGATAATTTTTTATGAGAAGGATGTACTAGGAAAGTATATTCTTTACTGAATGGCACTGACATAATTGAAGGAAATGAGAATTTTTATATTAAGATAAAATAACAAATGAAATAAGACATAAAAGGTCCAGAGTAGTAGAGGATTCTATAACCAAGACTAGCAGCACAAGCTGTAAGAGAAAAACAACAACTTGAAAAGATAAGTTCTCTCAATAGCAGAAGAGACCATAGGGAAAATCACCCCCATTCCCCACCTTGCAAATATAGTACAAATGATGTATTTATTGCAATTATGTGGAAGGATCTGATAATAGACAAGAATAGGGTAATGAGTAAGGAAACAGACAATTCAGAGAAGAGCAAATCCAAATGATCAACAAATTGATGAAAAGATGCAAATTAAAATATTGCTTTCTACTTATCAGAATAATTTTTGATAGGAAGTGAGAAGGAGTAGGGTTGAGAGTGGGCGGAGAAGGAGAAAGAATCTCAAGCAGGCTCCACACCCAACACAGAGCCTGATGCAGGGCTTGATCTAATGACCTTGAGATCATGACCAGAGTCAAAATCAAGAGTAAGCCACCGAACCAACTAAGCCACCCAGGTGCCCCTCAAGACTACCAACTTTAAAATAACACATTATCATGGATATGGCAGGAAGGGTATTCTTATAACATGTTAGAGTGATCTATTAATTAAAATTTAATATGTTCTTTTTAAAAATTTAATATATTCTTTAATTCAGTATTTCCACATGTGGGGCTACGCTTTAGAATAAAAGTACCCCCTTAAGTACGGATACATGTGTGAGAATGGTTCTTGGTACACTGTTTGTAGAGATACAAAAGTGGAAACAACCTTAGTGCTGTCAGAAGGAATGACCATATGAATTGTGGCACGGCCAAGTATTGTGCAGTAGTCTGCAGGTCCTAAGAGAAGGGCTCCGAGCTAAATCAAATTACTTGGGAGGGGAGGTTTCTCTGGAGGTGTACTGCTTGAGAGTCGTCGTTTGTGCTGGTTGAAATGTAGACTACCAAAAGCTGTAATTTCCCGGGGTGCCTGGGTGGCTCAGTGGTTTAAAGCCTCTGCCATCTGCTCAGGTCATGATCCCAGGGTCCTGGAATCAAGTCGGGCTCTCTGCTTAGTGGGTAGCCTGATTCCTCCTCTCTCTCTCTTTCTCTCTCTCTGCCTGCCTCTCTGCCTACTTGTGATCTCTGTCAAATAAATAAATAAAATCTTTAAAAAAAAAAAAGCTGTAATTTCCCATTCTCATAAAACAATTATGACTTAAAATACCTGTGTATTTTATGTAGTTGTGTGCATATTTGTATCTACGTAATTGAATATGGAGAAAAATAGCCAAAGATGTATCAGTTTTTAGTATCTGTGGTAGAAGTGTTCTGAGTTTCTTTGTAAGACTAAATGAAGATTAGTGAGGAAGAGTATGGACTCAAGCAGGAAAAAAAAAAAAGAAAGATTGTGTGATATGTAGGGGTTTATTTACAACTCTGGATATCTAGATAGTTTTAAAATCAGTCTTTGTATCTGACCTCAAGATAACTTGAGCTAGCCCACCTCTTTTCTCCTAAAAATATGAAAAGGATGAACAAATAAGAACAACAACAAGAAAACACGGAAGGCTGCCACTCAGTAGCCTAAGCCATTGAGGAATTTCTAGCAGTTCTGCAGCAGACAGGGTGAAGTAAGGAGAAAAGTCCAGTAGTGCTGGCAAGCAGGTGATTCAACACCGAAGAGTGGGACTTCCAGGAAGGGACTCGCCGGTGGGTTTCACCCAAAAAGCTTCAGTAAGTCTGTAGTTTCAGAGGAGCAGGATAGTGAGACATGATGGGTGGGTGATGGAGTGGTGCACAGGGTAACAAAATGATCATATATCAGTTAATTTTACCTGTGTGACTCCTGACTTTCTCACTGAAGACTATTCTGAAAAACAGATGGGACCCTTACTGCAATGGGTTTGTGTGGACACTCAATTGAAGACTGAGAAGGGTAGTGCAGTGTGGGGATGTGAATCAAGGTTCACAGTCCATTGTATATTTGTAGACGAGCATCCTAGTTTAGATTGTCTAGCAAATACTTGATTTTCTTTCTCATTCTAGGCAGAGTTTACTCTCCTGCCCCTTTGCTTTGAGCTTGGCTTTTGACTTCAGCAAATGCAGTGTTTGGGGTATTACTTGAGCAGAGGTTCGAAATGTGCTACCGGGTTGGGGGTTGGACTTCTGAGAGCTACCAGCCTCCACTATGAGAAGAAAGTCTTGGTGAACCCTTCTGTTCCTCAGCCTCGTCCCAGAGTGAGACCAGTAGAAGAGTCACCCTGGTTGACCAGTAGTTGGAAGCAGAGCTACCTCAGCTGAAAACTAGTGAGAACAAATACTTCTTACTAGAGTTCTCTGGTTGGTTGTGGCAATAGCTGAATGAGGCTATTTGTAGAGAGGAAGAACCTGTTGTTGTTTTATAGGTCTAAGAACTATAGGCTCTTCTAACTTCACTAGAAAAAAAAGTGTTTTTTTTTTTGAGCTTGAGGAAAAAGTACTCCACCCAAATGGAAAAGGAATCCTAACAGAAACTTGGAGGTGGAATGGAAGAATCGGCTGTGATCACCAAAATTAGTAAAATGTATCATAAAAGTTGAAATACTACTTCATAAGAAGGCTGGGAATGGTAAAGCAGTTGTGAGGAAAGGGCTTTCAAAACTCAAGAGCTCTTGTGTTGAAAAAAGTATCAGGAGTCTAAGCTCGGTAAATTTCAGGAGGCTACTGGAGAAGGGAAATTAAAAACTTGTTTACAGTCATATTATACTAGGGGGGGAAGATCATATAGAGTTGATTCTTGATGGGGATAAGCAAATATAGGTGCAAGTAGGCTCAATTAAAGATAAGAAGAAAATGCAGTATTAAAAAAAAAAAAAAATCTGCCCTGTGTGACAGAGGGATACTATGTTTCCTAACCAGGGTAATAAATGTATTGTCTTTCCTCCTCCTGGGAGGAAGTTTGGAGAGTTGTGCAAGCAGCAACTTTAAAACAAAACAAAACAGGGGCGCCTGGGTGGCTCAGTGGGTTAAGCCTCTGCCTTCGGCTCAGGTCATGATCTCAGGGTCCTGGGATGGAGCCCTGCCTGCATCAGGATCTCTGCTCCACAGGGAGCCTGCTTCCACCATCCCTGCTCTGCCTGCCTCTCCACCTACTTGTGAAGTCTCTCTGTCAAATAGATAAATAAAATCTTAACACACACACACACACACACACACACACACACACACACACTTCCTAAACTCCAGGATTCTTTAGCTCTGACACTGACCCACTGCGCATGCAAGCCTCTTGCATCAAGCTACCTCGCATCACCTCTATGGGACTTAGCAAGGAGAACCCGTGGAACATGAAGCTAATGCTAACTTTCGTGTTGTGAATAATCTCTTTTAATCTTTGACCCAAGAGTCTCCTCTCCCATGCCAGCATCTATAAAATAATGGCAAGCCTATTTGTTACCTTGCAAACAATAAAATCTCAGCCTTTTCAGATATTTTCCTGTACTCTGTGTCGAATATTTTGCATATCACTCCTGGATCAGAGGTACAGCATGTGCAGAGTATCATTGTCATTGAACTTCTATAATCCAAAACAATGTAGTAACTGAGTCTATTAAAAACTAAAATTTCTGGAAGTCCTATTTGAAAGACATTACCACAGTTCTCTCAAAATATAACAGATGGTCAGATCTCCCCCAATTTTTATTGATCACCTTCAAAAAGCTTGCTGATAAAAAATATTTATGGATACACACACACACACACACACACACACACACATACACCATGTATTAAAAAAACAGTACCTGAAATACTTACAGTGTAGCCTTCCAAAGAAAGTTGAATTGCTATTAAAAAGTAGAAACAATTCAGTCTTCATTTGCTTTCCTAAATCCATTTAAACTAAGAAACTTGAAATGACCAAAAATCCTAACCAAACAGAAATGAAACATTATTCTAAATAAATTTAGGATCAAAGAGAATATCTAATGTAAAATTACACTGCTTGACAAGAGACCTATTCTGTAGCAAAGGTTATGGTAAGTGGTTAAACCATAGTTGGTAGAAAATGCATAACCTTATGCTTTGATTAAACAAAGGGATATGAAAATAAATGAAAAATTCAGACCTAGAAACGAGGGAGTCTTAACTAACTTTGCCTTGGAAATGGTTCTGGTTCTTCCTGCTAAATATAAGCTTGTGCTAACACATTGTTCCATTTTTAGAAAAGAAAATAGCTTTTTAGCTTTGAAAGAAATTGGCTTGAGAAGGCTTTTTTGTCAGCTAGTATGTTTCCAGAGTGTGTATTTTTATTTTTATAGGAAGACTTGAATAAATTTCAGCCAGTTTTTTATATTCAAAAGCAGTTTTCAATAACTTACACCTACCTTTTAGAGATTAATACATATGACAATATGTAGTGCTTGAAATTTAAATGAGATTGAAGAGTTATTTTCTTAAATCTAAAATGCTTATAAGACTTTAATTTAGCCTCTGAACTACATTGATTTTCCTGGCTATTTGATTTTTTTTTTTCCTTTTTACAGGCTGTTAATAAAAAATTTGACCTATAATACACAAAGTTTGCACAAGACAGAACTAAGCAAACATAAGTTTATAATCCACAGAGCATGCAGAACAAACAGGGTGAAGGAAAATATGAATGCCAAACATCAGAGAGCAAAACTGTTGATCTGTCTTCATTCCTTTAAAATGTAAAAGGTGATTCGAGGAAAGCTTCACAAGGGAAGTGGACTGAGAATTTGAAGTGCTGTCACAGAGAAGTAGTTTGCTACAGTAGTAAAGAGTAAAAAGTATTCTATATGCCAACCTTTTTTCTGATATTAAAGCAGTGCCAGAAAGACTTGTTCATTTTCTAACATTTAGGATGTGTAAACATAAAAAGAATCAGTATGAATCCTACGTTTCTTTTGTGACGTGTTTTCCAGATCTCTGGGCTGGATTCTGTTCTTGTGTCCCAGATGTACCCTCTAGCCACTCTTTCCATGGTGTTTCATGCACGGTAGTTCAGCTAGGTTTATTAGTGTAGGTAGCACTGACGTTTAAACAGTGTTTCACGTCAGCAGTTTGGTCCTGTCCCCAAGAGCAGCACTCAGTAAATGAACACCGATTTTTGAACCAATTATTAGGATTGATTATAGAAGAGTTGCTTATTTAAGCAGAACACGCAATATGTAGGTCTTAGGCCACTTCGCATTTCAGAAATGCCAGCTGCCAATTTTTGTGCTCATTTAGGTTTAAAAGTTCCCATAGCACCAAATCCTTTCCAGCACTGAGCTTTACAACTTTAAAGTATTAGTTAATTTAATAATTTATTCAGTGTGCTTTTTTTTTATTACTACAGCAATTGGACATTTTAGAAGCATTTAATTCCTATGAATTACTCCTGTCTTCTCTCTTCTGCTTGATCTAATTCTAATAAGGTTAACATTTTGCTTATTTCCTATGGGGCATCTGTGACATACAAAAATTTTATGTATTGAAGATTATGGATTCTTTGTCTTCTCCTTGCCTTGGAAAGTCATATCAATAGGGTATATTTTCACCTTGATAGCCTTGTAGTTTTACATGGTTTAAGTGTCTCATCTAGGTGTAGAAGAGTGCTTTGTATCTACCGGATTTGCATTAAGTAAGCCTGTGGATTTGTGAAGAACCGATGCCCAACTTTCCAGAAATGTATGGTGGGTTTCTCCACATATTTACACTTTTAAAATCTCTCAGTGAAGATGTTCCTTTGTGTGGACTCTGAATCTTACATACCTTCTCCTGTATTTTACTCTGGGATTATTTTGGCCACTGGATTTTTCTATTACATCAAACGATTTTACTCCTCAGGAATTAATTTGTTGTTCACAAATCGAGCTGTGTCTGTTGAAGTTCCTGAACTCCCTTAAGCCCCAGAAGCTCCCGAATTCAGCTTCTCAAGATAGAAAGTAGTACCCAGCGGTAAGGCAATATTCTTGGTTGGGATTGTCCTTGGTTTTCCACCCATTAAGAATGCTGTTCGTTGTTTTGAGATGCAGGTTGTAATGTTCTTCCCAAGATTTACTTAAGTTTTAAAATTCGGAATCCATATAGAATCTGACAAATTCTTTCTAACACATAGTAAGATCATTATATGGTGTTGGAGACTTTGACCTGTTGAAGTGACCTAGTAGTCAAATTTGTATTTTAAACCATTCTTGAAGAAATCTGACCTAGTCTTGATGGATTATTATTTTAACGTAAGAATGAAATTGAACCACTTTTATTTTCCCAAATGCCTGAAATCACATTTTTCAGGAATTCTTCATGTGCTTCCCCTTCTCCGTCAGCTCGTTGTACTGTTCTCCCTTCTTGGCGTCAGATCATTTTCACTCTTCTGCAGTGAATTGATCAGTACAGTTCTACCCTTAAAGTAGTGGACTCTGCCTTCCCCACCTTCTTTGCCCTAAAACACAGATCTGATCACATCAGCTCAATTTTTAAAGCCTGTAGTGTCCCATTACCTTTTTTCCTTTTTTTTTTTTTTTAAGATTTTTATTTATTTATTTGACAGAGGCACAGCGAGAGAGTGAATACAAGCAAGGGGAGTGGGAGAGGGAGAAGCAGGCTCCCCGCTAAAGAGGGAGCCCGATGCAGGACTTAATTCCAGGACCCCAGGATCATGACCCAAGCCAAAGGCAGTTGCTTAACAGACTGAGCCACCCAGGTGCCCCCCCATTACCTTCATTGTGAAACTGAAGCTCTTCAGTGCAATCACTTCTAGCTTCGATGACAAGGTTCCCACAGGGGCCCTTGTTCCTGTCTTCGCTGCATCACTTTCCAGACGCAGGGTATGAAGTTCTTGCAAGCCTGGAATGACCTACTGCCTAGCTGGCCTGGTGACTAATGCAGCTTCCCTCGTAGGCTCAGAATCCTCTTCATCCTGGAAGTGTTAGGATACCTTAGCTGTGCATATGAAACTTGGGTGTCATAATGCTCTACTCCCATTAATATCCTTCACATTTATATTCTACCTATTGCACAGTATTTTAATTATTTTTCTGGCCTTTCCATCACTATACAGGAGAGCTAGCATGTTTGGCCTTGCCCATCTGGCTGTGCCTCCTTAATTATAGAGGCTCCATATTTATGAGTAAATGGATGGAAAGACTACCTGTGGCCTGCATTATAGTAGACTTACTAGAAGATAAATCCAATTCCTTTATAACAGCTCTGTATATCCATTAATGACTCTCAGCACCCACATTATAAGGGACCATAAGCAGTTTCTCTGGACTTCAACAGCCCAAGGCTGTGGTTCTGAATTTCTGACCATTAGATCTTCTAGGGAACTTTGAAAAGCAATGGGGTGGTCTACACCCTGCCCCACACCAAATATATTAATCCCTGAGGTTTGGGCCTCAACATGGGTATTTTCCCAAATTCCCTTGATTCTAATATGCAACAAGATGATATTTGCCCAGCTCATCGCTTGAAAATTTCCAGCAGTCTCTAGTCCAGTCTTTCAATTCATCTGGAAGGACCTGTGTCAAGGCCTGGGGAGCACTGAGAATTCTTCCTGGCTCTGTTTGACTTCTCTGCTGATCCCTGCTTCCTTGCTTGGAGACTGGCTCCTCAAGGCGTTGATGCCCCCGGTCTTCTGCAAGCCAGTGGTAGCACTTGCTGCCTTACTGTGCAGCAGCAGGCTTGCTGTCAGGACTGCCCCACGGGTCCACTGTACACACGGCAGGCACCTCACGTCCTCCGTGTGCCGAAGCGGGGCCCTGTTCTTTTTTTTTAAGATTTTATTTATTTATTTGACAGACAGAGATCACAAGTAGGCAGGGAGGCAGGCAGAGGGAGAGAGGAGGACGCAGGCTCTCGCAGAGCAGAGAGACCGATGTGGGGCTTGATCCCAGGACCCTGGGATCATGACCTGAGCCTAAGTGGGCCCTGTTCTTTGCAGCTCTCCTGAGTTTGTTTCTGTGTTTGCTCTACCTAATCTGTTTTGGGCCCTGGGGGGGAAGAAAGATTGCCATCCTTGTCTTGTCATTCTTCCTTATTAAATGGCCACCAGAAGAAGTGAAGCTACCTGAAGCCCAGTATGTACTAAGTTTGTGGGGCATCTTCCCTGAGGTGGTTGTAACAGAATACTTACTGTAATCTGCGAGACTTAAACATTCCTCAATTCTGGAGATCTGGGAGTCCAAGATCAGAGAGAGGCAGAACCTCTCTATTGTGAGCATGCTTCCTTGTTCATAAACCCTCACCGTGGGATTAGGATTTCTAAATGCTAATTTTGAGGGGAGGGTCACAAACTTTCTCCAACATGGGACCAGTGGCCCCTGAGTCGCAGATGTTTTGTGTGTCCATTAAACTCGCAGAAGGATACTTTTTCACTTAACAAAATGGTCTGCCAAACTCTTTAGAAGGGAGCTCTTGTTTTTTTTAACGTGGGGGACCCTGCTAATCCCTCACATTCTTATCCTTTTTTTTTTTTTGAGTTTTCTTAAGGTACTGATTTTACTGCGGCGCCGGGGTGGCTCAGTCGTTGGGCGTCTGCCTTCAACTCGGGTCATGGTCCTGGGGTCCTGGGATAGAGCCCCACATCAGGCTCCCTGCTCAGCAGGAAAATCCTGCTTCTCCCACTCCCCCTGCTTGTATTCCCTCCTGCCCCCTTCAAATAAATAAATAAAATCTTAAAAAAAAAAAAAAAAGGTATTGCCTTTATAATCTGCATGATGGAGGGTGGAGTGTGGTTGGTGTAGGAAAACGTTTGTGCGGCTGGTGCTGTGAACAGACTGATGACACTGTGTGCTTAGTGAGACAAGGTGTCCTGAAGAGCGAGGAGTTCTATAGACACACCTGGGCTCTATTTTTTTTTTTTTTTTTAAGGGTTTATTTTAGAGAATGAGTTGGGGGAGGGCCAGAGGGGAGGAGAGATTATCTCAAGCTGACTCTGTGCTGAGCACGGAGCCAGAGCCAATGCAGAGCTCAGTCTCAGGACTGTGACCTCATGACCTGAGCCACGACCAAGAGTTGGACGCTTAACTGACTGTGCCTCCCAGGTGCCCTGGGGTTCCCGTTTTTAACCCATCCTTTATAGTTGGTGTCCTTGGGTAGCCACGTGACCTCTTCCTGCCTCAGTTTCTCTATTTGTAAAACAGATACCAGCTCTTATGGGTGGCTATGTGGATGGAGTTAATTATGTGGAGTACTTAAAATAGTACTTGACATAGAGCTAACATTCATTAAACACTTCTATAATTACGGACTGTAGCCCTCACAGCCGCCATTTGAGATTTCTCTTACTATCACCATTTTGAAAGGGGGAAAACCAGCTTGAGAGATGTTAACTGAATAACCCAAGACCTATGATTTAACAGCAGATTCAGATTCATGTGTGTCTCAGCCTGAAACCTCTACTTTGGGTTATAGCATATCACTCCTGAAATAGAGGAAGGTATTTGAACCACGTGTACGTATTTAGAAGTCTTCAATTAGGAAGTGTGCCATTTTTACTTGATCTGAGAACCACTGAGAATATTGACCTTTGACTAAGGGATTCATGTCATTCCAGAAGGTTATGCTGCACATAGGGAATGATTTTGAGGAGAGGGGTCTTTGGGTAGAGATCGGGTAATGTAAGGTGACAAAGTCTGAACAGAAGCAGAGGCAGGGAGCACTGCTGGTGTTGTGGCCTGTGGGGCCCCGAGTCCTCAGTAGTGCTGTGGTAGCCCATGGATCCCAGCTGCTGCTTTCCTAAAGAACAACTAACTCTGCCAGGTTAGGAATCTGGAGGGAAGAGAAAAGCTGGTGAGGCCCTTTGCAAAGGAGGAACATGAGTTTTGGACTTGAATATTTGACTTGTAAAACCATGTGCTGGCAGAGGAATAAGAGGGGTCTTATCCAATCACAAGACTTGACGGGAGTTGTCTTGAGGGCAGGGCTAATAAAATACCAAAAAGTCCAATTCTGTAACTCTCATGCTGGTATGCATCTCACTTGAAACGTAGACCAGATTTGACCATGCAATTTGAATGGCAGCCTTGGTGTGATCTGGAAATACTTAAGGCAGCTGTGAGGGTTTTTTTCTTGGGGGAGAGGGGTGGTACTTAGCATATGCTATCTTTCAGGTTATCTGTTTTCTATCATATGCTCTGCTTTGAAGCATGGTGATGGTTCTTCATTTGGGTTTTCTTTTTAGAGTAAAATGTATCTTCTATACTTTCTTAAGACTTTAGATGCATGGGATCTTTGGGCCACTCAGTACTTGAAGATGAAACCTAAGAGGGAAAACATTTAAGTCTAAACATGTAGCTTCTGATGGAACGTTATTACTTATGTAATTATCCGCAGAAACTAAAAATAGCATATATCTTTTGCAAAACTGAAGACAGTATTTTGTGTCCTCTTTAGGCATTTTGTTTTCAGTCTGGGAAAAAAAACAAATTAGTCTTCTATGACTGATAGTGTTTTAAAGATCGCTGTTGAATGATCAATGGGTAAGGTAAGGTGACCTTTCTGAAAACCTTTGAGGTAGTGCTTTTACTTGACCCTAAGATTGATTTATCCTCTTTTTGCCTCCTACGTTTCCTTTAAAATTTTCTAATAGGGTGGTCTTACTCAGATTCATATATGCCTTTGTATATTTCTTATGAGACTAACCAAATGTTCATGTTACTGTCATACTTTCTACCAAGCCCTCGAGTAGTAGCTAGGAAATGAAAGTCCTAAACCTGAATTTAGGCTTGGTAATATCCACAGTTTTTCTCTGATTATCAGGTACTTATGTCACTCAGCCAAATTGGTGATTAGACATTTGAAGGTGCCTACTACAAGCCCTCCTTTATTAGGGGACAGTTTGGCTTTAATTTCACATTTCCTTTTATGATTGACACCTGGCTATAGACTATAATAAAAGCTGTATATATAAGGCCAGAAACTCATTTTAGCCATAATTGCCACCTGGCCTAATTTTTCTAGAATTGTTAAAAAAAAAAAAAAAACCAACTGACTTTCTTCTCTGTGAAATAGTAAGAGGCAGATCAGTCACAGGAAACCAGCATTCTAGAACCCTAATTTTTCAACATTATCTAAGTTCTCTTATGAAACATTTTCCCACCCAGTTTAACTATAATCTTGTGAAATGATAGAAAATCTGGGAGTTCTTCCAATCACTGATAGTCCCCTTCACCATATTTACTAAAAATGCTTGGGTTTAAGTGACTAATTTACAGTTACTAAAATCATTTACACACTCTACTACACTGGAGGGGTAAGGCACAGGGAGTAAGTCACAGGCACAGTGGGTGTGTGTGCCAGCTGTTTGGAATTAGGGCCTTCGTGGGTCTCCCTGCGTGCTTTTGAATGTCTTCTCATCTATTCACTTTTCCTTGTAGAAATAATCAGACTGTAATTCCTCTCTGACTGGGGAGTTTACGTTTCTTGAAAAGCACAGTGGGTGGCACTTCTGGTATTTTCTGAGGAAATAAAGGGGTAGGATGACATATAGTGTTCAAAAGTGTAGACTTTGAAATTAGCAGACCTGTCTATGACCATACCACCCTGAACACACCCGATCTCGTCTGGAATTAACAGACCGGGGTTGGGAATATCCTGTCTCTGTCACTTCCAGGCTCTGCGTCATTGAATGAGTGAGATTATTCCCTAAAACCTAGGAAGCATTCAATAAAGGAAGATCTTGTAACTATCTAGGAAAAAATTAAAATGACATTACATGCACACTTAAAAACTCATTAAAGTTTCTGAGAGTGTTTGCTTAGAAGCATTCTAAATTTGATAGCATTGAAAACACAATTTGGCAGGAGGCCTTCTCCTGAATCTTATATTATCTAGGGGAATAATGACTTCTTATTAAGTAGGTAATAAGGGTTAAATGCTTGTCTTTTCTATTTGGCTTTTGTATTTTGTAGGTATTAGTCATCTCATTCTTATGTCAGTCCTGTGAAGGAAGAACTGTTATTATCCCCACTTTACGGATGAGAAAGCGAGCTCTGAAGAGTGCGTTGCTTTCCCAATAACGAGCAAATGGCGTAGCTGGCATTTAACGCGGGCTCGGTCAACAGGGTCTGACAGCTTACCTGTCGCTCCTCATCCTGTTAGCTCGGGTGTCGTCATCTGCTGAAATACGTTCTCCCACACTTCAGTGCCACAAAGTCCTTTTAAAAGCTTTCAGAATAGCCCAGATGTAGCTGAGCCTTTTGCCCTGGCATATACCCTTGTAAGATAGGTGTGAGAAAGATAGCTTTTCAGAAGGATATTGGTTCGTGTTGAAGGTTTTTTTCTGAGCCAAATCTGTATATCGAAAGGGAAAGAACGGTTCTCTCCCTGCCTCATGGTTCAAAGAACCATGTAGACTGTAGGACACAGAAGGGTAACTGTTGGGGGTTTGTTTGGAAGAGCGTGAACAGAAAGGGGTAAAAGGATCACAAATGCAAAAAAAAAAAATACTAAATCAGTAGAAAACATTTCTAAAGATACAGCTGCCTAGCAATTACTCTGCATTAACTTTACATGACCGTGGCTCAAGTAATTGAAAAACTGTCCTTTACCTTCATGAGAGAAATTGAACCCCGAAATCAAACACAGCTGAGGATTGGCACAGTAGCTCCACAAACTGCGGGCTCTTGAGTGACCTTGTGAAACTTGCCCCCGTCTGGAGTGTTTTGTTCCAACTATAAGTGAGAGTTAATAAAAATGACACCATAGGTTTGTTTAGGTGATTAAATGGGTTTCCGTTCCAGGCAGCATAGTTACACAGGACACTTCTAGTTATTGAAGGCTCTCCTTCAACTGATTTTTAATGCTTCTACCAAAGGACCTAATGTCTCTAACAAAGAGGGCACTTGAGTTTTAGCAATATTACAGACAGCTTTATTTTGAGTAGACATCGTAATACTGTTAGTGGAGTGGGTGCTGTAAGAAGCTGAGGCAAAAGTTGATAATGATGGTCCTTCAGGTGTAGAGAGCCGGAGAATTAGGGATTCATGAGTTCCTGACTCCTGCTGCCCTCTCCCACTGATCACTGGTCAGTCATCGGTCCATGCACTTAGCAAATAATAGTTTCTTACTGTACTCTGGGTACTCTTCCGGGTGCTTGCTAAAACCCCCATTAGCTTCCAGGGTTTATCTCGCCCCCCCCCCCCCCATAGATCAACAGTAAGCAGTAGAAAGCGACCAGATTTTCTGTGGCCATTCTAATGCCTTCTAGGAGGGAGAATTAAGTATACCATTGGACTTCAGCTTAAAAATTCTTGGCTTAGAGATAAACCCGCCAATTGAGACCCCGTTTGATGTTGTTGTTACTTGAGCCCTGACTTTGTGCTGGAGTAAAATCCAGCTCTAAGCCTTCAAAGCCCTGATCTGGCCAATGCATTGTTGGGAGCTCCTGAACTCTGCTACATGGCAGAACATGTACGATTCAATTGGTATAATCCATCACGGTGTCTGAGGAGCCCCTGCGGTGGGTCTGGATTGATGAGCATACAAGCCATGGAGTGTGACCCTGTGTACCTCTGAGAGTCAGCTGACCTGGCCTGCCATCTGCCCCGAGCAGAGGTGAGTGGGAGGGGGGACAGGAGCAGGACAGGCAGGTATAGTAGGATGCCTAGGCTGCAAATCTTGCTTTTAGTGTAACAGTCTCTGGGTTTTGCAGGTGGAGAAACGAGGCTTAGAGGGATGGGATGATTTCCTGCCGATTATTTTTAACCAGTCAGTGGCATACCTGTCTTGAACATACCCAGTACTGGCCCTTCTCTGGGCTTTGGTATTGGGCTCTTTCCTCCACCTGGGACAGACTTCCCACTGAGACTTCTATGACTTACTCTCTCAGTGAGGTCTCCAGTCTTATATGCTTTAAGAGTTCTTCCCTCCCTTGCCATCTTATCTAAAATAGCATTCCTCCTTTCCTTCTTTATAACACTCCGCACCATCTTACACAATTATATATATTTATTTGCATCTTTATCTTTCCATCTAGAACGTAAGTTCCACAAGGGCTGACTATGGGTAGTCTTCACAGTTTTATTCTCAGTGCCTGGGAAAAGCCTGGCACATAGTAGGTGCTAGATATTACTTAAGGAACAGACTTGTTAATCAGGCACTTATATGTCTACAATCACCAAGTATTATGCTGGTTGCCGAGGATACAGTTATAAATAGGATAGTCACTCTGTCAAGATCCTACTCTTCAGTGGAAGAGAGACAAAACAAATTTAGTGTGTGTGATATTCTGTGGTAGGCATACTGGTAGGGTGATAAAGGAACATGCAGGAAAGGAGGGTCTCCAGGCTTAGAGATCAGAGAGGGTGTCCTGAGAATGTGATCGTCTGAGTCTTAGAAGTGTGGGGGTGTTGGGCTGGGGGCAGTGGATACCAGGCAGAGGGAGCTCCAGTTGGAAATGTATAGAGAAATAGGGGACCTGAGAGCATTTTAGGGGTTAGGTTGCTTGGATGAGAAGATGTGGAAAATTTTTTGACCCATTTGAATATATAAACTTGTAGATATACTGGTGAAATAGTCAAGTACATGTACTCAAATATTGGTATATTAAATCCTATATCCCCTAGGAATAAAAATCCTGCCTTTTCCTATTGCAATAATTTGACATGTGTCAGACTTTTAGCATGTATCTTCCGTGTTAGTGTGGTCATACATAGAACCCCTTTGGGGTTACCTAACGAAGTCTTCCAGAGCTGCTGATTTTTACTTTGATAACATCATTAGTCATACAGTGATAAACACTGTGGAGCAACTCCTTTGTGCCAGGCACAGTGACTGAAAATGGACAAAGATTTAGTGTTAATGTAAAGAAAATAATTTTTGCTTTTTTTTTCTTAGAATTACACATAGCCATATTAATGCTTATATATTGATAAAAATCCATTTAGTCATTATCAGCTGGCTTCCTGTCATTGTGGTTTAGGATTTAGTGCTGTTGTCCTACCTCCTATCCTATATCCCCTTTGCTTCCCTGTCTTATTACTGGCATAAGGTTATATTTTTCTTACATCACGATTTGTTAACTTTTGCTTTTGTGGTATTCAAAACTGGGAATTGTAATAGTTGTCCTTTCAGTATTCCTGAAGCTAATAATGATTCATTTTCTTACTTAAAACTTCTAATTACAGACTTTCCCTCACTATCTAAAAGCCTCTCAACACAGCTCTCCACAAGTTGATCATCTTGAGGAACGGAAACCTCTTCTCTGATTATCTATTTGTTTACTTATTTATTTATGGTCCCATCTCTCTAGAGATCTCCACTGATTATGTGGATTGGGTGCTCTGTAGGCTGCTTTTAGGTTTTGTCAGAATTTCCTTCTGCTGTTATCCTAGGTATTCCTTTTTAAGACAGGAATATCAGAAGTTCAAACTACAGTGTAGAAGCCCACAGAGCTTTGGGGTACTAGATTGAGGGTTGACATAGAGCATGCCTCGATGTAGTCATCATTTGACTATCTTAGGAACTACAGACATTTAGATGGTTTGAACCAAAAGCAAAAGAAACTTTTTTTTGTGGGGAGAAAAATAAATAAGATGTTCAAAGAAATAAGAGTGCCAAATCTATATTAAAAAAAAACAAACTGACAAGGGTTAAAATTAACATCTCATGAGTAAAGCTACACTTAGCCACATAGGTTTGACATTTTAGAGTTTACTCGTAATGAGATTGCAAATCAGTCATTAGCTGATTTTTTTCCCCTACCTTGGAAGTTCTCGGGCCAACTAAAACACAGGTGGTAAAGATGCTTTGACTAGATCACCAGTGACTTCCAAGATACAAATGACTCCCTATGAGAGCATAGCTTAGAAATCTTCCATTGCCTGCTTTGCCCACATATGCAGTCAGTGTTCCTATTCTACTAAAAGACAGTAGGAAAGTACTATTTTGATAGTCCCTTCTTTCTTGCTTTTCAGTCTTTGTTAACTGGTTTGTTCAATAACCTATTCATGTAATCAGAAAATATGAGTGGATGGACAAACCAACCAAGACACAACAAGGCATGGTGAAAATGAGGGATAGCTCAAGAGCACGTGTCCGATGAAGGAGTCCATTACTTCTCTGTTGCAGCTAACAGTTATGATCCCAGTATAGTAAAATTGCCCTCTTTCTTCCTTTCTCCCTTTCCTTCGTTATCCAGAAGTTCAATTTTTATGTGTAATGTCACTTTGAAAATAACCTTTGTCCTTTGGCTTGGTTTAGAACTTAGACCAGTAACCACCAGGTAGGTTTTCTCTGTCTTGAGAGAGCATACTTGTGCTGCTTCCGGCTTCTTGGGTAAAGTTGACTTAGGTGTGCTGCTTCTCAGGGCCTCTATTACTTTTCTGACAGAGGGTTCTGATGCTTCCAGTCCTATTGTTATTCTTCTGGAGGGCTGGGTGTCCCTGAGGGATTTTTTTTTTTTAAACATATTGCAGGGGTTCCCCCATTTGCTTTTTTAAAAAAGAGTTTGTTAGACGTTTCTACACCCAATGAAGGGCTCGAGCTCGCAACCCCAAGATCAAGTATCACATGCTCCACCAACTGAACCAGCCAGGTGCCCCACCCTTTGTCTTTTGAATCATTTTCCCTCTTACCAAGATCTCTTGTTTTGGCTGAACGTGTTCTCTAATAGCTTTATCAGGTTAGTGAAAACAAACCCAAAAATACACAGCTGCAAAGTGCACTGTGATGACAGTCTCTAACAAATCTGCCTTTTGACTCACAGCCCTCCAATTTGGATAGCGTTGCCCTTTGTGGCTGGTGCATACCCGTCATCCTATGACCTCTGCCATCTTGGGAATGCCATCTGCCTCGCTCCTTGGTTGAAAGTTCCCTTCTCTTGGAGGACGTCCTCTTTCATGGGAGAGCATCTCATTTTGATGAAGTACATCTTCCAATAAGTCCCTGAGAGATAGTGGTTCATAAGAGGAATATTTTTTAAATTGTTGAAATTCGAAAAAGGCTATTTCACTGACCCACTCAATTGATAGTAGGACTAGGTAAAGAATTTTAAGTAGAAATCCATTTCCCTCATTTTTTAAAAGACTTTGCTCCATTGTCTTTATTCCTGGTGAGTCTGAAGCCATTCTAATTCATCTTTTTGTTACAGTTGTTGTGCTTTGATTCATAATCAGAATTCAGAAGCTCTATCTCTACCACCTTGTTTTATTACAAGGTGATTCACATGATAAAATGTACCAAAGTAGTAATTTTTCTCTTTGTGTTTCTGAAAAATCAGAAACATAACTTCATGAAGTTTTTTTTTTCTAACCTTGCATTTCAATCCACCCTTTGTCATGTGTCTCAATTCTTTTTGTCTACTCACATCTGCTTCATTACTCTTCAGAATATATGCTTTTTCAGTAGAAGAATGGTTACTCAGAGCCATAATAATCTTAATGGTTTTGGCAATATCTCCTGAGACTGTGGTTATCCATTTGGTGAGGAAATAGTGAATTTTTTGTCCTATTTAGCTTCATAAAAATATGGTTTACTGCTCTGAAACTACATGGATTCTTTGGCCTCTTTTTTTTCCTTTAAGGACTTTGATTTTCTCCCCTCCCCTGAAATAAGAAAGCCCTTAGACACAATTTTTAGTTTGTGCTAAATAAAATTTTCCTTTCTAAACAAATGCGCTATTTGAAATGTGTTAACCTTAAACTGTTTTTTTTCCCCTAGTCATTTTCCCCTTGAACTTTCTTAAAGATTGGTTTAAGAAACACTGATGGTTTGCAGCTATCACTGTTTTTTGCTTTGTTTTTGTTTTTAAATCCCAAAGGCTTTCATGGTAGAGGAAATAATTGAATGAACTTGATTCTTTTTAATTCTGAAAGGTGATTTAGCCTCTGCTCTGATGACTGCTTAGAGAAAGGTCAGTAAACATATGCTAATCACATCTTCCTTTGGTTTTAAGTAGCTTTTGCCCCCATGTCCCTGCAAGTCTGATTTCACATTTTAAGAAATACAGATGATTTGATGTGTCCCTGTTTAAAAAGTGGTAAGAACTTAGTATATCTTGAATAGGAAACCTAAGAAATATAGGTGCTAAAATTCATGCTGTTTATACCCAAATCAGGCTCTTAATTTGTCTCAAAATAATTACATTATGCATTCATTATATTTTATATCCAGTAGGGGCTTTCAAAATAAGATGCAAGATTGCATTTGCTTCATCTGTGTGGCCACTACAGTATGTATGAGAATGTTTATGAGTCTTAATGTGAATGATCAGAGATTTTAGAGGTTGAAGTAAAAAACAGTGAAAAGTTGGCTTTATTTGCAGCCTAACCACTTTCTTGCCGTGCTGAGGTTGAGTGCATGACACCAAAAGGAGTTAGAAGTTCTCTTGAGAACCTAGAGGGACTATATAAAAATAAGGTCTGACAATTTTATTTTTGTTACTTTTGAATTATAATTGACACACAATATTTTTAGTTTCAGGTATACAAGGTAGTGATTAACTATTTTTGTACATTTGGAGATAACACTGGGGTAGGTCACGTTATTGTTATTATACAAAGTCATTTTAGTATTACGGGCTATATTGTCTGTATTGTACATTTCATCGCTGTGACTTTATAACTGGAAGTTTGTGTCTGTTAATCTCCTTCACTTTACCCCTTGCTCCCCTTCCCCAGGGCACCTACTGGTTCTCTGTATTAGAGTCTGTTGCTGTCGGTGATGGTTTAAAATTCCACCTACAAATGAATTCATGTTTGTTTTTCTTTGACTTATTTTACTAGGTCCATCCATGTTGTCACAGATGTCCAGGTTTCATTTTTCTTATGACTCAGTAATATAGTATTATGTGGATATACCAACATTGTTGATCCGTCTACCAAAAGGACAGTGAGGTTGCTTCTATACCTCAGCTATTGTAAATAGTGCTGTAGTGAACATGGGGTATACATATCTTTTTGAATTAGTATTTTCTTTTTTGTCGGTTAAATGCCTGGAAGTAAAATTGCTGGATCTTATGACAGAATTTTTTTTTTAAGACTTTATTTATTTATTTGACAGATCACAAGTAGGCAGAGAGGCAGGCAAAGAGAGGGGGGGAAGCGGGCTCCCCGCTGAGCAGAGAGCCCAATGTGGGGCTTTATCCCAGGACCCTGAGATCATGACCTGAGCCAGAGGCAGAGGCTTTAACCCACTGAGCCACCCAGGCACTCTGATTGTTCTATTCTTAATGTTTTGAGAAACCTCTGTAATGTTTCCTACAGTGGCCATACCCATTTACATTTTAACCACTAGTGCTTCAGGGTTCCTCCATATCCTCATCAACACTCATTATTTCTCCTCCTCCTGATCCTAGTTATTCTGACTGGTGAGAGGGGATAGCTTGTCCTGGTTTAGGTTTGCGTTTTCCTGATTTGTGTTGTACAACATCTTTTCATGTGTCTGTTGACCATCTGTATGTCTTCGGAAAAATGCCTATATAGGTCCTCTGCTCATTTTTAATCAGATTGTTTCTTGTTACTGAGTTTTTTGAGTTCTTTATGTATTTTGAGATTCAACTCTTGATACATTATTTGCAGATATCTTCCCATTAAGTATGTTGCCCTTTCATTTTATTGGTTTCCTTTGCTATATAAAAACTTTTCAGTTTGATTCTGTCTTGTTTTTTTGTTGTCCTTGCCTGAGGAGAGCTATTAAAAGAAAATGCTAAGAGCAGTGTCAAAGAGCTACTGCCTATGTTTTCTTGGAGTTTAATGGCATAGTGTCTTACATTTAGGTTCTTAGTGCATTTTGAGTTTGTTTTTCTGTGTTGTGTAATGAAATGGCTCAGTTTCATTCTTTTACATGTAGCTACAGCTTTCTCAATGCCATTTCTTGAAGATGGTCTTTTCCTCATTGTTTTCTTGCCTCCTCTGCCATAGTTAAAATAACCATATAAATTTGGGTTTATTTCTGGGCTTTCTGTTCTCTTCCTTTGATCTGTGTGTCTGTTTTTGTTCAGTACCATACCGTATTAATAACTATAACTTTGTAATATAGTTTGAAATCACGGAGTATGATACTTCCAGCTTTCTTGTTAAGATTGCTTGGGCTGTTTGCAGTCTTCTGTGATTCCATACTAAATTTTGAATTTTTCTGGTTCTGTATAAAATGCCATTGGTTATTTTGATGGGGATTATATTGAATCTATAGATTACTTTGAATAAAATGAAAATTTGAACAATATTCCAGTTTCTCAGCACAGTAAATCTTTCCATTTGTTTGTGTCATCTTCAGTTTGTTTCCTCAGTGTCCTAGAGCTTTCAGAATACAGGTCTTTCACCTCTTTGGTTAAATTTATTTCTGGGTGTTCTTGCTGCAATTATAAATGGGATTTGTTAAAAAGTCTTTTAGTGATTAGTATATAAAAATGCAACAGATTTCTATATATTTTGTATCCTGCAACTTAATTCTAATTTTTTGGTGGAGTCTTCCAAGTATTCTATCTATATACTATCATGTCATCTGTAGCTAGTGACAGTTTACTATCCAGTTTGGATGACTTTTATTATTTTTTCTTACCTAGTGGCTGTGGCTAAGATTTCTAGTCCTGTTGAATAAAAGCGGTAAGAGTAGGCATCCTTTTTCCTGATCATAGGGGGAAAGTTTTCAGTTTTTCACCATTGAGTATGACATTAGCTGTGGGCTTGCCATATGGCCTTTATTACATTGAGGTATGTTCTGTTTGTGGCCACTGAATTTTTAGCATGAATGCATGTTGAATTTTATCAAATGCTACTTCTACATTTATTGAGATAATCATGACTTTTATCATTCATTTTGTGAATGTGGTGTATCATTTTGATTTGTAGGTGTTAAACTATCCTTACATCCTTGGAATACATCCTACTTGGTCATTGTGTATGATCCTTTTGATGTATTGTTGAATTTAGTTCACTGATAGAATTTTTGCATCTATATTCATCAGGGATACTAGCATATATATATATATATATATATTTTTTTTTTTTTTTTGCAATGTCTTTGTGTGGTTTTGGTATCAGGATCATGCTGGTCCCCTAAAACGAGTAAGGAAATGTTTTGTTTCTGGTTTTTTGGTTTTGTTTTGCTTTGTTTTGTTCCCTCTCCAGGTTTCTGGAATAAATTGAGGATGATAGGTACTCTTTAAATGTTTGGAATTCATTTAACTAACTCAGGTCATGATCCTGGAGTCGTGGGATCAAGTCCCGCATTGGGCTCTCTGTTCAGCGGGGAGTCTGCTTCCCCTCTGACCCTCCCCTTCTCGTGCTTTCTCTCTCTCTCTCATTCTCTCTCTCAAGTAAATAAATAAAATCTTAAAAAATTTAAAAAAAAGTTTGAAATTAACTTGTGAAGCCATCTTGACCTTTTGTGTGTTTGTTGATTACTGATATGATTTTGTTACTAGTAATCTGTCTATTCAGATTTCCTACTTCTTAATGATTCAGACTTGGAATATTGTTTCTAGGAACTTATCCATTCTTCTAAGTTGTCTAATTTGTTGGCAGTTATCAACCAAAAAAGAAGTCATAGTAAATAAAAGGAAAAACACAATTTAATCCAAGATGTAAAAACTACAAGGAAGCTTTTTAACAAAGCATAAAGGGAAGCAAGCTGATTTGTTTCATGTGCTTCTAATAGATTTGACTTCTCTGTTAAAGTACTAGGTTGTGACTGTTACTGTCAAGTGATTTTTAAACTTTATCATTTTATGTAGAAAGAAAATTATTTTAGGAAATCCTAGCTATATTTGTATGGTTATCTTACACTTCTGATGATCTTAATTTTTTCTTTGAACTATGTGGATATACTCATGAAGACAGCCAAGGGTTTGATGTAGATAAGCTTTTATAACTTTAAAATGAACTGCTTAAACAGTATCATGTGGGTAATGAGCACCTCCTTTTGTTGGGTCTAAAATTATAATTTTTCTTCCAGTATGTAATTGTTCCTACTCAGTTTTTTTAAATTTAATTTAAGGTCATTAGCCAACATATAGTACATCATTAGCTTAGATGTAATTTCAATAATTTATCAATTGCATATAACACCCAGTGCTCATCACATCACGTGCCCTCCTTAATGCCCATTACCCAGTTACCCATCCCCCCACCAACCTCCCCTCCAGCAACCCTCAGCTTGTTTCCTAGGCTTAAGAGTCTCCGGGTGCCTGGGTGGCTCAGTTGGTTAAGCATCTACCTTCAGGTCAGGTCATGATCCCAGGGTCCTGGGATTGAGCCCCACATTGGGTGCCTTGCTCAGTGAATAGCCTGCTTCTTAGTCTACGTCTGCTGCTCCCACTGCTTGTGCCCACCCCCTGTCAAATAAATAAAATCTTAAGGAAAAAAAAAGTCCATTGTGGTTTGTCTTCCTCTGATGACTTCCCCTTCAGTTTTCCTGCTCTTCCCCTATGATTCTCTGTGCTGTTTCTTACATTCCATATGAGTGAAATAATGAATTGTCCTTCTCTGATTGATTTATTTTGCCCAGCATAATCCCCTCCAGTTCCATCCACATTGATGTAAATGCTAAGTACTCATCCTTTCTGATGGCTGAGTCATTCTCCATTTTGTGTGTGTGTATAAAATCCACGTCTTGTTTTTCCATTCATCTGTCAATGGGCATCTTGGCTCTTTCTACAGTGGACAGGGCTGCTATGTCCACAGCCCAGTGGACAGGGCTGCTATGAACAGTGGGGTACAGGTGTTCCTTTGGATCACTACTAGGTATTTACCCCAAAGATACAAATGTCATGATCTGATAGTCTTTTAATTGAATGAGAGATTGAATGTCCAAGCAGGGGAATGTTAGGTCAGAGGATTATTCCGTTTTCCAAATTTCAGCCAGTATTCAGGACATGAATGTCAGGACTGTCTTCATTTTGTAACATAAATGACGACAAAGCATCTAGACCAGGAGCCTAGGATTTTGATTTGGGCCAAATGAGCCTCAACCAAAGGTATGTCCGTCTTCTCTATTGCCACATTTATAGTAAGGAGCACTTTGAAAAATATGCCCAACTTAACAGAAGCTGATCAGCAGTCTTTCAAAACATTGCCTTTTGGCCATATTTCAGAGGTTTCTCACTTACATGCCAGAACACACTAAAAATGGTCATCATGTGTATGACCAAGGGCTGCCTTGTTAGCAGAATTTTAGGAAGTACCATTCACATTTATTCAACATAGAAGATACCCTCCCCCCCAGAGTTTTGCAATATAGCAGTTCTGTATGCTGCATTGTAGGGTGAGAACTAAAGGGTTCATTTGTAGGGGTTGGAAACTATTCAAGGCACTTTCTTACGATGAAGGACCATGATGTACGAAAACATTAAGTATTTGAAATTCAGTTATTAAGAGTACAAATACTCTTTAAATGTAACATCCTTGATCAATGTAGGTATACTTATGTAATACAAATTTCAAGTTGAACTTATATCAAGAACTTCAAAATGATTGTGCATAATTAGATGATCTTCAGTATTAGGATATAAAGGATAATACCAATTGAATGTTGCTAGTGACTTGTTTTAACCCCACTTCGCTGAAGCTGAATTGTTTTGAATCTGTCAGCTTTGTCAGTACATGTTAATATATATATTCATCCAGTCAGTGTAATTTTCCATTAGTTCCTTCTGGTGCTCCAGAAGGAATAATACATAATAATAGTACATAGTACATCCACATTAAAGCCAGTGTCATCCACCTTTTGAAGCCAGTAACTGTCCAACAGCAAATCTGCAACATGAGAATTCAGCATTGACAGTTCTCTTTAAAGTGGAAACTAAAAGGTGATTTTTTTTTTTTTTTTTTTTTAAAGACAAACTTTTCTGTGCCATCAGGGTGTTGTGGCAGGAAACAATACCAAATGATGGTCTGATCCTGTTGGTTCACATAAAAGCTGAAAACAGATGGGACAGTCGCAACTTGGATTATCTTCACCATTTTGTTAACATAATTTAATATGGAATCCAGGCAAACTTCTATAGGAAGGGTTCTTTGGAAGAAAATGATGTGTTAATTAAATTGCAATGTTTTCAGGATAAATGCTTGATGTTGAAGCCTTTACACATTTCTGTCAGTGCAGAGCATAAACACCGGCCTTGTTTGTGAAATGTCTTATTTGTTCCTCGGTTTTCTTCTGCTACAGAGGATATTTTGTCCTTTGTTGTTTGTTAGGGGATTTCTCTACAAAACAGATAGTGTCTTTCTAACCATGACTGTTCTGGAATTTTAGGTAAATAATAGACCATTTAAACAGCTGCAAATTCATTAATATGTAATGGAAATTGTTTTCAGCTTTGTTTTTTTTTTTTTAAAGATTTTATTTATTTGACAGAGCAAGAGCACAAGCAGGGGGAGCTGCAGGCAGAGGGAAAAGCAGGATCCCCACTGAACAGGGAGCCTGCTTGGGGACTTGAACCCAGGACCCTGGGATCATGACCTGAGCCAAAGGCAGGTGATTAACCAACTGAGCCACCCCAGGCACCCCTGAAAATTCTTTTAATAATCTTTAGAATTGTCTTTCCTGACCTCTTCATCGCTAAGGATTTTGGCAAATGACATCTTTTTCAATATCCTTTGCTTCGCTCGTCCCGTATGCAGTCTAATATTAACGTGTAACTGATTTTGCCGTTTAGGCTTTAGCTTTTAATTGCATGACCTTGAGTTCTAGAGTCCAATTTGATACATACATCAACTAGCTCATAAAATTTTCAAAGTTCATAAAATCCTTCACTTTTTAATGTTTAATGTCGATGTACTATGGAAAGGTACTATGGAAAGGAAGGAAAGATTCCTTCAAGAATCAGACTTTGGTTAACTAATAAAAGCAATAGTAGATAAATTTGTAAACAGTTGATCAAGTTCACACAAAGACAGTAATAGGAATAGTAGTAGTAATGATAACCTGTGCTACTTTCTAGGATTGTAGGAAAAACTGAAATACAAAAGCAAATTAAACAGAATGAAAACTAAATATCTTGCAGGTGTATGCTAAACCAAACTCTGGTTATACACTGAGGTTGGTAATCCTACGATTGAATGATTTAGCTGGAAGTCGGCCGCGGGGGGGAGTGGTGCATTTGGTTGGGAGTGCTCTGCATCAAGCCTTCCTTGCCCAAATTACCAGGACGTCACAAAGACAGTTCATGGAAGGAGCCACATAAATAATGTTCAAGCAGGACTCGGTTGAAAGTTTTTGAATAGTAGTTTGAAAAGTTTATTTTTGGTGTCCTTGCGGCATTTAGTTGGGAAGCTCTGCTCTATAAACTTGTTAACCACACCCCCCCTCCTGTGAGTGGGTAGGGGAGTATGTGTATATTCTGCACGTATTCATATGCATCTGTGTGTTAATATGTATACAGTTGTGCTCTAAGTCCTATTTTTTGGTAGTCATAACTGTTAACTAATGTGTATCTTTGCAAACCAAGATCACAGGAAGAAAAAAATTTCCTTAAATCGCAACTGTATTTCAAAGTATCATAGTTCATTTTACAAAATAATTGGGAAAAGATGATGTATTTTTCCTAAAAGATCACTAAACTCTTTGAAGGTAGGCTTATTTCTTTTTTACCCATCTTCATCACAGTATGTGGTATGCAACAGGTTCTTGAATATTTGTTGAATTGAGTTACTGAATATTTGAAGAAACATTAAATATGAAGTCTTCCTAAATAAAAGTTGAGGCAGTTATTGCTTTGAAGTTTCCTATTTGTGTGCATGTAGAAAATGGTAGGGCAATGTAGTTATTGAGAAGTGATATGTAGAATTTTAGGCTTAAACAATAATGTGAGAATGAATTTTTGTGCTTTGTATGTACGCAGCGTAAAATGTATCTTGTTTCCCTAGATAAGTTAGCTTTGACTTAATTATACAAGATTGTATTTTTAAAAATGTGCTTTTAAGCTGTATATTAATAAGAGACTAATGTCTAGGTGCCAGTTGATTCCAGTGACAAGTAATTTTTTTCCTGAGGACTGCTGCTAAGGGATCAACTACCAGAGCACCCACTGGGCACTTCGTTGCGATGACTCCCTTTGGGGAGTAGAAGTTGCAATTTCAGTATCACATTATGCTTCCCTGTTCATCCCTCTTCCCCTGCTTTCCCACAGCCTTCTGTCTGCTCTCTCTCCCTTCTTCCTTCTCCTTCTCCTCTGCTGGCTCCTTTCCTAAGCAGGAGGGAAAATTATCTGTGCCCTATTCTTTAGGAAGAGACTGTTGGCTTAAGTGAACCAATGTTAAGCTGCCATGCATTTTAAAAAACTAATGGGTCTAAATACTGACCTGCTGCAGGAACTTTTAACAAGGCATGGGTTCTGGAAACGATACTATAACTCAAAGAATTTGTCATTTTAGTAGGCAAAGGTAGGGTATGTGAGTAATGTTTAGGAAGATGTGACAAATCACAGGACTGTCACATGGGAGCCTTTTGAGTTGTATGAAACATACCCAGTATTTTTTCATTTTAGCTGCTTGTTATAATTTCTTGCAATATACTAATGACTGTAATGCAAAATTATATCTTAAATTATTAATGCTTTAATTTCTCTATTGATGTTTATAATTCTGTCTTGGAGACAAATTTTGCTGTGATATCCAGGAACATTTCACGAATATATACTACTCAGGCCTTCAGAAAACTGTTTCAGAAGGCATGAGAATGTGCTATTCTTTGCTACAAAAGTAATTTGGATGGTATTGTAGTTTAGCAAAGTCAATAGATATTTTATAGGATAAGTAGGGTTTGTTCATAGAATTTTTTGTGAGAAACTAAACAGAAACTAACACTGGAATGTCTTCCAATATGGAAAAAAATTTTAAATGTACTTTAGCACAAAATATTTAAGTTTTCTGTTCTATATATTCACATCCTAGATTATCTTTCAGTTTTTAGCATCTTGAATCCCTCTTGAGTTATCTTGAGTTTTCTTGGACATCTGTTTTGTGAATCTACATTTTCTCCTGTAAAATGGAACTGATAATAGTCCTAAACATTAACGAAGAGTAAATAAGGACTCTTCTAGTTGACTTGGCTCTAGCTCTTTAGGTGGGCAGTAAATGGAGCAGAGCCAAAGGCAGTCCTAAGAGACGGTTTTAGGACCCAAATGCAAATGCTATGGCCTGAATTACATGGCACTTCACTGTTCAGCAGCCTTTATTTTCATGCCTTTGCTGGAGCGTAGGTTTTCTCTTGAGAGAAATGTATTATGTGGCAATATATAGGACGTGTGGTCACTAACGAGTGGTACTATGCAGTGACCCTTCTCCATCCCTGGGGCTTTTGTTGTGTTTGGAAGTTCTGTGTGGCCAAAGTCTTTCCATGTCTATTTGAATTACTTTCATTTCTTACAATGTGTCTGGCACTCTGTTTGTATTTACCTTGTAGGTTTGGTGTATAAAGTCACCACCTCCTGTAAGATTTAGGCATGTCAGGATCTAACTTTCCTGGGCATGCTTCTAACTTTCTACCACACTCTGTGTGCTGAGACTTCTGCCTCAGGAGCGTAGGAGGCTGAACCTCCTGGGTTCTGTATGTTAAACTCCCCATGCCCTGCAAATATCCTGTATCATTTCTAATGAGAAGTTTCCTTTATAGGTAAGCATTTTACGTTATGTGCACTCCAAGCAGATAAGATTTCAGATCTAAGGAGCTCCTGTATCTTAAAGTATGACTCATCATTACAGAAGACAAATCTCGTTTCTTTGTCATGAGTCAAAAATCTCAAAGTTGTTGTTAGTTCTGTGGATCAGGCTTCTGTTTTTCCATTTTATGCTAGCTTCAACTCTACAGTTTGGATTTTTGACTAATTAGCATTTTCTGTAAACCAAAATCAATTCACTGATGCCTCTCTCCACGTGGTTTAGCTGGGTTGATATCTTAACCTGTGGATACCAGACCCAGCAATTCTCTAACGGAGCTGCACATTAAACCCTGCAGACTTTCACTGACCAACTTGCTAGGTTACTGTATTCAGAACTCTGGCATAGTAGGTCTTTAGTATCTGCATTTCTGGAAAAGTTTCAAAAACTGCGATGAGCCTGGTTTGAGAACTCACTGTTCTTTTCATTCTTTTAAGAGCCATCGCACTTACCTTAGTTGTATCTCCTCTATTTATCCAGTCTGCGTCTTACATAGCATATTGAGTTGTGTCGAGAAAAAAACTTTTTTGAGCTTCCTTTTCAGATAGCACTGAAAAGATAAAGGAGTTGGAAGTGACTGTAACTGTGACACATTGTCAGGTCCTAAGAGGCAGAGAAACGCAAGGCAATGCAGAGAACAAAAAGAGAAGATGTTACAGAGCCTCAGAGAGTCAGAAGGTAGGCTACAAATACAAGTGTAGGATACCCTAGGATACCTAAATTACATTAGAATTTTAGGTAAACAGTAGATAATATTTAACGTAAGTATAACTTAAGTATTTCATGGGACGTGTTTATACGAAAAACTACCCCCAATGCGTGGTTAGCATAAATATTTTGTCATTATCTATTGCTTATCTGAAAGTCACATTTATTGGGACAGCCTATATTTGGCAGCCTTACCTGGAAGCCCACTGGTGTAAAAGGAGGCCATGGTATCCTGCTTAGACTCAAAAGTGTAGCAAAAAGTAGCCATTTGACTAAATTAGCTCTAGAAGAAGGCTGTGCTTTAAAATATTTTATTGTTTTCAGTTACTTGAAAGCTAGCTTTGTAGTTGACAGAATAAACTAGTTGCTTTTTCTTAGTCGGGAAATGTTTATATAGTCTGGTTTGACCTCACTTTCTGTACAAGTGTACTACACATTTGCCTTTACTTACCAGCAGTGTTCTGTATAGGAATTGAGCATTGCTTTTAGAATCTAAAAAACTAAAGCAAATATTTATGTCATTGGGTTATGGACATTGGGGGAGGGTATGGGCTGTGGTGAATGCTGTGAAATGTGTAAGCCTGACGATTCACAGACCTGTACCCCGGGGGCAAATAATACATTATATGTCAATACAAATAATTTTAAAAATATTTATGTCATTCTCGTGTAGGTATTCACTTCTTTTAATGTTAATCTTGAAGGGCTTTTATCTGTTTAATCTTCACAGATCCTTGAATTTGCTGATACAGACGTTATGCCATGACATTGTGGAAGTATCAGCATTTTTTGCTGGATTAAATTTTGTTAGGTTAAAGAAGGAAATATTTCCCTTTAAAGGGATGATGTGATCTTTGCAGTAATAAGCCTGAGTTAATTCATTTGAATTCTTAAAGTTGTTGCAGCTAAGATTTGTTTAGGTACAGGCTTGAATTTGTTAGGGAAATATTGTTGGGCATTGGGAAACATTAGTCTTCATCTCTTTGATGCAATTTTCCAGTCAGCCTCCTTACTGGAAAGGTCAGGACAGAAGAGCACTGCTAGTTTGCCTGCATAATTGTCCTTCTCCTTAACCAAACCCTTGTATTTATTCAGATACCAGACCACCATTGCTCAGGAGTAGCTGGATTTCTCTTGAATTCCGATAGTGACTCTTGGTTTTGTCAGTCGTCACACTCTATTTTCTTGATCTTGACTTCTAGATTTCTTTAGGAGTGGACCCACAAATCCTTTCTGGATAATTACATGTAGGGAGAAATCCCACATGTAGGGGTGTGCTGATTCTGGGGAAGTTTTCTCATTCTACCCACTTTCCTGAGTAAAAATACTTCAATCTTGGGTTTTTGTGATGGGAGGATGCTTTGATAGAGTTTATATGGGTTTCTTCAGAGGCAGGGAAACTGAGGACAAACCAGCATGAGAAGGATAACAACTCCTTGATAACTTCACTGAGTAACTGAATTAACTGATTTGGAATGTTCTTTTCTTGAGATATGCCAGTCAACCCCTTTATTGTTTATTAGGCCCTTTTGAGTTGGACCTTCTGTTACTTTCAGTCCAGTGCACTGGAACCAAATTAAAGGAGTAAGGTAGATGCAGTCTCACTAGAATCTGCCACTGTGTGTGTCAGAGAGATGGGGTGACAAAGACGGCAAGCTGAAATGTCCTTTCCACTTTTCACAGATAACCATTTCTCATCCATGATGTATCTGCTTTATAAGAAGGAAAGCAAAAACTGAAAACATTTCTGAAGAAAGCCAATGGAGATCCTCTTTTCTTGCAAAAGCAATCCCAGAGCCCTTACCAGCTACTGGAAAAGGCCATTGTGTGGCTTGGAGCTGGTCAGCGTGTTTAAGCTTTTAGACAAGTACACAGTTGTCTGTTGCCGAGTCTGTCCAAATTCTTTGTGACGAATATAAAATCACTGTTTCTTCAGCATACGGAACTTTGCCATGAAATACCAGATGGTACCGAGGCACAAAGTTCTTCCTGCTGGAGAACAATATCGTCTGCAAAACAGAACTACTCACACTGCGGCTCAGCAAAGAAATCCTTTGCTGTTTCTTAGGCCCCCCTGAGTCTGGTCATGAACTTCCTTAGACAACGCACAATCTATCTTGGAATTTTAAGACTGTTCCTTCCCAACTCCTCACTCAGTTTTGTTACTACTAGTGGTGGTTAGGACAGGATGCATGCCCAGAAAAGCAGTAGTGCATGGTGATGTCCTCTTCCACTCTGGATTTTCTTCCACTGTAGATGAATTCGTATCAGCAAATACTAAGTGTGGGTGAGGTTATAAATGACTGGCATCCCTGTGTAAGGAACACGTACATTAGTAAGGAGAAAGTCCTGTTACGCAAATGATAGGGTACATATGGGATGTACGAGTGACACACAGGATGGGATGACTTCATTTGAGGGGGCAGGAGGAAGGAGTTTTCCTGGAGGTTTTATTTGGGTTACTTTCTAAAGGAAGAAAGGAAATCTAGAGAGAGGTTACTAACACACATTGAACAAGCACGATGGGGTAAGGATTTGGAGTGAAGGAGAAGAGCTTTTACTTACCTAGTCAGGCTGATCAAATCATGTGAAAGCTTTATAAGGCTCTAATGGTCTGGCATCTTGAGCTGGGTGTGGAGAGGTCAGTGGTCAATTAGTATTACCTGTTACTAAGTATTGAATTACACATTTATTAAGGGTGGTCAGGGGAAAGTCCTGTTGTCCTGTTGTTTCAAAAGGGCAATCCTGTTACCTACTTTGACATGGTCTACCAGGTTTGTAGGAAGCTGGGACTAGAACCTTTGGCTTCTGACTGACTGCTTCTGACTTTGCAAGTGGTGAGGTAGCAGAATGTGTGCTGACTGCTTCCTATTTCTGTCCTTTTTTTTTTTTTTCCATCATTCATCTCCAAGATGACTTTTTTGGGAAACCTTAATGATTTTTGTCAGATCTTAATGGAGGAGAGGGTGAATCTTGATGGCAGTGAGAACATTTCAGAATGCCTCATAAGGTTTGTACACCCATAGTCCTCTGTGACATGCTTGACGGCAGCATATTGCTAAGATGGTTACATATGACCATCGGAGTATTCATTAGGGTTCCCTAGAGGAAGAAGAACCAATAGGATACAGACACAGACCTATGAGATTGATTATAGGAGTTGATTCACATGGTTAGGGAGGCTGAGAAGTCCCACAGTCCTCCTGCAAGCTGGAGAACCTGGAAAGCTGGTATAATTCAGTCCAAAGACCCAAGAACCAGGAGCTCTGATATCCAAGGGCAGGAAAAGATGCATGTCACAGCTCAAGGAGAGTGAGAATTCACCTTTTAACAGCTTTTTTCTGTTGGGGCCCTCAATGAATTAGATGATTCCTGCCCATATTGGGACGGTGGATCTCTTTTTTCAGTCTACTGAACAAAATGCTAATCGCTTCTAGGAACGCCTCCACAGACGTACTGAGAAACGGTCTTTTACCAGCTCTAGTAAGTGGACAGATGCAAACCAAGGGTGATAATTTTTATTTGCTTTTGATGAGCTTATTAGTTGGGACCATTAAAGGCATTCACAGGTCCATCTCCATCCGAGTAGTGGGTGAGGTGGATGCTGGAATGAATAAGGTGGGTTTAATGCAGGTTGTTGGAGGATAATGGCAAGATTTGCCAGTTTGCTCTCAACTTGTCTTCGCGTTCAGAACATGAAACAGTCTTATTGGATAATGGCTCCACACTAGACCAGATTGTCTTTTGTAAGATGAAACCGAATGAAGACTGTCAAATAAGATCATGCCAGTGGCATAGACAGCAGGTAGTGATAGGGTAAAAACCATGACCTTGGGTTGAAGATGGCTAGGGTAGGATCTGGGTCCTATGACCTAACTGGTTTTGTACCTTAACCTCTAAGCCTGTTTTCTCCTCCATAACGTGAGACTAAGAATACCCACTTCACTCTCTGGCAATGGAAAACATTTGATAAATACTTAGGTATTGCCTTTCAGCTCTTGCTCAGTTTCTCCTCAGTCATCCCTACCACAGGACTTGGCTACAAGCTGTAGACTGTGGGTCTTACTGCTGTGAGTGAGGCCACACCTGTTGGGTGGGATGTAGCTTGGCTCTGTTCATCTGCCTTCAGTGGCTGTTTGATCACCATACGCATTGCTCGATACCACTGCCAGCCAATTGAAATAAAATGTGAGCCATGTAAGTAATATGACATTTTCTAGGGGCCCTTTAAAAACTGAAGAAAGTCATTTTAATAACTTACCCTATATATACAAAATGTTTTTCAATATATAGCCAATACATAAGTATTAGTGAGATGCTGCATATTACTGTACTGAGTATTTGAAATTTGGTATGTTAGACTTTGAGCACATGTCACCTTGGACTAGCCACATTTCAAGGGCTTGGTGATCAGGCATGGTTGTGCACTGGACAGAATAGCTCTGGGCAGTCTCTCATTAATTGTCCATCTGCATCCATCTTAAGATTGGTTTTTGTCTTTGACTTCTGCAATTTTGGAAATCATTTTTTTTTTTTTGTTTCACAGTGTATTACTAAAATAGCAGTTAAAGCATTTAATGCGTTAAGCACTTTCCCCCCATTATCTTACTGACAACAGCCTTATTAAATTGTATGTTATTACTATCATCACTGTTTAGATAAGAAATGGAGACATGGAGGTTAAGTGACCCGAAGACCCCTACAAATTGTTGGGGGGATCCTGGAAACTGACAAAGGTGGTCTGACACCAGAGGCAGTATTCTTCATTACTGCCCCATTTGTCACTTCTAATCTTGTTAATGAACCACTGAACACCTCTGATAGCTGTTTGCTGATACATTGTGGTGGACTGAGGTAGTCTTGAGGTTTTATAATTGCATGCTAGACCAACTTTTTCGTGGGGGTCGGTGAGTATGAGTGGAAGTCGTGGCTGTACTACTGAGGAATAGTTTCATAGCAACTGGCCTTTGTCCTTTGTTCACGTTTTCATCCTTTAAAAAACTGAGCATATTTTATGAGCTAGAAATCGTGTTCTTACCCTGATGCAGATTTTATTCTAGGGGGATATGTAAAAAGCAAAATATACAAGCCATCTATGACACATCAGATGGTGACAAACCCCCTCTTACTGGGGTGTGGCTGGGGCAGTGACCATGAGGGAACCAGCATAGTATGGTGAGTAGAAAGAATATAGACTTTGGATCAGGATTCTGATTTAGAATCTTTCCCTGGCTCTTACCAGATGTGAAGTAAAGTAAGGTGCCTAACTTCTTGGAGCTTAATTCCTTCATTTATAAAATGAGGATCAACAATCTGTAGCAGACCAAGGAAGATTTAATGGATGTGCGTGGAATGTGTTTAGTACAATGTAGCAAGGAAATTGATAGAATTAATGGATTGAACATTCCTAGTTGCAGTATTCACCAGCAGGTTTCCTCTCCCACCCACCAATCACATAATGGCATGTAATCTTGCTGAGGCTTGAATTGGACTAGGAGGCCATTGAAAAGATGGATAGAAGTAGCTCACTTAGTGGCTGAGTAAGCCTAGCCTGGAGCCCAATTGTTCTTGATGTTGGCATTTTGTTCTGTACTCATCACAGTATATATTTCATTATAAAATGTTTAAGGAGTACTTGGAAATTTGGGACTTTTTCATCCCCACTTTCAGTACTGTGGGACAATAGAATTCTGTCTGCCAAAATAATTTTTACTCTGCCTCAGGCACTTAAACCGTGGTGTTCACTGTTCATTGGGGCAAGTTTACTGGATCAGGAGTTTTTCATAGAAAGTAACTTATGGAATGAATGCCTTATCTCAGAATTAAGGTAGCCTTACCAGCAAGGGATGGTAGTGACCCATGGCATTTTTATCTTGGTTGGGTACCTCATTGGGATTTGTATGCATTAGGATTTGGTTCGGTCAGTAATAGGCTCCAATTAAGAGTGATGTTTGCATAAGTTTATTTCTTCTTTTATTAAAGGAAATGGTGTGTGGGGGGGGGGTAGTGGTCCAGGGTTACAATGGCTGCTTCGCATTGGAAAGGACATCAGGCTCTATCTTATCCCATCTTTATGGGGCAACCTGAGCGGTCCAACAAACTCCTCAAATTCCAGCTAGTAGAAGAGGAGAGAGTTAAAAGTGTTGGATTTCAGCTACCTTTTAGGGTTTCCTGCAAGTCACACTGCTTTTGTCTCCTAGGCCCTAACTTGGAAATACCAAGTAAGACTGTTACTTGTAGTCTTAGATAGGTGTATCCCAGTTACCTGGTTACAGAAAAGTGCAAGAAAAGTTACCTGGGTAGGAAACTACTAAGAGCAACACCTCCCACAGGATTTATAATGTAGGAGACATGGTCACAACTCCTTTGTTGTTCTGTTCTGAAGGGCAGTTGGAGAAGTTTGTTGGTTTGGAAACATGGAAGGTACTGATTATTTTGCCCCGATGGTTTTGTATAGATCTTTTTGATGGAGTGTTAAGGAGGGAAGATGAAAATAACACCTGTACTTGAGTCTTGCCCTGTTAATATCTTTTACTCTATCTCATGAGCAGGCATCAAAGCTATGCTTGTAGATTTCAGAGACCATCCGTGCCCTGGAGTAAGGCCTTTTAATTCCTTGAAACCATTTGTCAGTATCTTTGAGGTATACGCATACACCATCACCCACCCTCCAACCCTGAAGGTACCATACCTTCTAGTCCCCTGCCACTCTGCTGGGGCCGCTGTGATCAGCTTTACTTCCTGGGGTGTCACACAGCCCCCACCACAAGTGTGAAGACTTGAGATGGGGGAGCATGGGTCAGGGCAGGCTTCGCACAGCAGTGCTTGCTGGGTTCCTGAGTTCCCGACTATCCTAAGTGGCTGGTGTCCTGCTAGTCACGATACTGACATAAGTCTTCAGTTGATTGTGACTTAGAATGAAAAGGCTAGAATCTAACTTGAACACACAAACACCTAAGAAACCTAAAACATCTCTGAACTTTGAAAATTAAGTGTTTTTCCTGTGGCAGTTATTATTCATAACTGATCCCTGCCAGCCAAGATTCACCAAATTTTAGCTTTCACTGTCAGTATTCAAAGTGTTTGTTTATAAGGCTAATCTCTTGGCTGTATTTAGATATTTGCAAGGATATTTATGTTCAAGTTTCTGCATTTTAATTGCATATAAAAAGCTCTCTAAAAATTCCCATTGGATAATTTCCACATTAAAATTTTCTCTGTATTTGGGGCACCTGGGTGGCTCAGTGGGTTAAGCCTCGCCTTCCGCCCAGGTCATGATCTCGGGGTCCTGGGAGAGAGCCCTGCGTTGGACTCTCTGCTCAGCGGGGAGCCTGCTTCCCTTCCTCTCTCTGCCTACTTGTGATCTCTGTCTCTCAAATAAATAAATAAAATCTTAAAAAAAGATCAGTCTAAAATTTTCTCTGTATTTGAAAAATGTTATGCATTCATCGGTAAACATACTAGGGTAGAGACAGTATATGGGGAAAACAAAAATACAGGATAAATCATGATCAAGTTAACTGCCCCAAAGAATGTTAATTGTGTCCAAATGGATGAATCCATGCAATTAGAGGTTTCCTGTGTCTTAATCTGAACTGCAAGTTTCTTCCAATGACCTGGACAAAGACCTGTGGATAATACGTTAAGTCAGTGGACATAAAGCTAGGAGAGTTCTGGGTCATTAGGTGAAGGAACTCGAATTCTACCAAAATATTAATCGACTGGAACAATAGACCAACTCCAGCAAGCTGAAATGTGGCTTAATGAAACATATAAGAATGTTGTAGAAATTTTTGTTGGTAAGGATGATGGGAGTCAGTTGATGTGACTGCCAAGAAGAGTTCATTTGTTTTTGGTGTGAATTAATAGTTCTTGGAATGTGGGAAGTGGCCCTCCCACTTGTCTGTGTTGGCCACCCTATCTTCAGAGACTCAGGACGGGTCTACCCAGCACAATTGACGAGGGATATCCCTATTGTAATGGGTTTCATTTGTATGTTACAGCTTTCAGTGTGCTTTTTTGTACTTAGATATAACTAAGTTTTACTTAACAGTTAAATGCCTAATTTATGAACAAATTAGAGAGTACCATTGGTATGTTGGGGAACTGGCAGAGTTCATCCTGGGAAGGAGAAGACTCACCAACAAGCCACCCCCTGTGTTCCAGGTTCTGAACTGCTTTGTGCAAGAAGGAAAATAATGTTTTGTCTTGGTGTTAGAACTCAGACTGTGGGCAGGTCATAGGGGCAACAGGTTTCAATTCTTGAAAATGAGTATAGGCTTTATTGTGAGGTAATGAAAGTGTGTCGGTTTTAATAGGCTCAAAGAAAGGCTGAGAGAGGACTTCATAGGGATTTTGTAAAGATTACTGCGTTGATCAGGATATTAAACAGGATTACTCATATACTAAAATCAGTCTGAATATCAAAGATCTTATCAACCTTGAAATGTTTAAAAAAAAAAAAAAGTGGGGCACTGTCAAGTTCACATCTTCTACTTGAAAGGAGACTTGAAAAGTCAGTTCATCTGTTGTCCAGTCTCCCTGCAGGATGATCAGATCTAACCTTCATGCAATGGATCATAATCGTTCTGAGTTAAAAGATTTGCAAAGTGACTATCATAGCTTATTTTAAATTGAAATGAAAATTTTCGTGAAGCCTGTGATTTAAAATTCTAAAATCAATATAGCAGAATAGGTTGGAAAATCTTTCACTTATTTTCCATCTGTCCAGTGCGCACAGCCATCCTTCTTCCATAGCTGGCCTCTGCATATGGAAACAAGTTCACATACATGTTCTGTTTTGCCCCCTTTCTATGGGAGTGGTGGCTTATTTTTACCCAGTGTTCTATAACTAACTTCCCTCCCCATAGGTATTTTGAAGATGTTTTCATATCCATACATAAGGGAACCTGTTTGTTCTTTTTATGGAGCTAATAGTATTGCCAGTATTTGAATGTAGCATTTATTAGCCCTCTATCTATGAAAATTTGGGCTGTTAGCTTTTTTTTCCTTTTTTTCTGCCACTGAGCTTAGGACTGGGAGATGACTAGCTGCTACTGTGCTAGGAGCTAAAATTGGCCAAAATTTCCTGCAGTTTACATTTATTTTTTTATTTAAAAAAATTTTTTTTTTTAAATTTATTTATTTGATAGAGACAGAGAAAGAGGGAACACGAGGGAGAGTGAGAGAGGGAGAAGCAGGCTTCCCCCTGAGCAGGGAGCCTGATGCGGGGCTCGATCCCAGGATCCTGGGATAATGACCTGAGTGGAAGGCAGACACTCAATGACTGAGCCACCCAGGCACCCCTGCAGTTTACATTTAAACCTTTCCTTGTAAGTTGCAAGCCTTCAGTAGACTCCAGAATTCCAAAATATTTACATTAGGCAGAAACTGCCAATGCAGTTGTAGTCTAGGTACGAGAGAGATTTCTGGTGCTCTCTACTCCACCGTCTTCCCAGAATCCTCCCTCTGTTATGCAGATTTAATTTGCATTTTACTTACTATGAATGGAGTTAGGCATGCTATCCTAGCTTAAATATATCCACTTTGTCCGTTTTTCTATTGACTTATTGGTCAGATTCCTAATAGTTTCTGGGATCTATGTTTGGAAATTAGCTCTTAAAGATGGATGTTAGACACCTATGTTTTTTCCTCATTGGTCTTTTTCTAATGATTTTGCCTATGATATTTCTTCCATGAACGATTTTTTTTTTTTAATGTTTAAATTTATGACTTGGAGATTTGGGTTCATGGTTAGAAAGGTGTTTCACATACTAGCGTTAAAAGGAAAACTTTTATGTTTATCATGTACCTTTATGGTTTCATCTTTATCGTTCCAGTGAATTAAAAACTTTTAATGTAACAGTATGTGTCATACTGTTAATGTCATACTGTTTAATGTAACACATGTGTCATGTGTCATACAATTTAATTTTTTTCTGCTTGGTTACCCAGTTACTTTAACACCATTGATTAAATAGGCCATCTTTTACTACTGACTTGAGGTGCTATAAAGATATTTACTAGTACGTTTCTGAGTGCATTTGGATCTAATGCTTGGATCTATTCCATTAGTCTCTCTGTTGATGTATAATATGGTTTATTTTGATAATGCAAATAGAATTCAGGGAACTCTGCATTCTAAATGGCTATCCCTGTAGCTAGATTTAAAATTTAATGTTTTCCCTCCCAATCTTCTGTGGAAATACAGACGTCTCTCCTTTAAAAGTACTTACTGATTGACTTCTATCACTATAATATTGACTGACATTTTAGGTCTTAAATGTAACTGCAGTAATTGTTCATAAAAGTATTGAAGTCTGGCACATTTGTGAACTATACTAACATTGTTGGCGTTTCCAAGAAGATGGTTTGCGCAGATCTTCTTTCCTTGATTGGCATTCATGAATTTCCCGTGCCATAATCCTCAAAAAGTAACTCATTGGTGAAACAAACACTGTAAAGAACAGAATGCATCTGATGAAAGAAAATGGAAGTTTTCAGGTTTTGAAAGCTATTTATATTTTTTGTTTTAATCAAATGACAGAGATGGGGCAAAGGCTCAGTAAGATCCCCTCCAATCCATTATTTCCTACATTTTTCCACGTCCATTATGTTACCTGGACACGTGGTTTGCAAATTGAAGCCCTTCGTAGCAGCTCCTGGGCTTGGCAGCTAAACTGTTCTCAGATGTCTTGCTCTCAGCAACTGCTGTCCTGTTTCCATCTGGTCCTTTCCTGAGCATGCTTAGCTGAAGTTGGGGACTTAATTGACCTTGCCAGTACACACACACAAGAGGTTCCTGCTTCGATGCTCTCCGTATCCACAGAAGCAGAAAGTGTAATATAACGGTGATGGCTCTGCTCTTGAGCTTGGTTTAGCTTCCCAAAAATGAAGGCAATGACCTTACACAGAGTGGTTCACTGTGCAGGGGAAGAGGTTTCTTACTCTGGGGTACAATAAGGCAGTTCTCTACTGTTCTGTTACTACCAGTAACAGTTTCTCTACAAACAAAAAAAAGGGGGGGGGGCTCTTTTTTTTTTTTTTTTTTTTTGAAAGCTCTTGTCTCTCCTATTTGAATGGCATTTTAATAAGTCTTTTGAACAGATTTAAACGGAGGTCGCATCAGCCTTCATTTTGAAGCCAAATCCTACCAGTTCGTCTTCCTTCCTGATCTTTTCATCATTTTCTCCCCAGCATATTTCCAAATGCTTCACGTTTCTCTCTGTAGAATCCAGAACTGGACTGAGTTCTTCAGTAGTGGGAGGACGATCAAATTAAATGAAGATCACTCCTTCCCTGTTCCTTATGGTATCTTGGGATTGTGTTGTTTTATCGGCAACACTGTGCTCTCACAGTTGAGCATTTTAAACTGGTGCCCGACCTCCTGTGGCCCACCTCTGCTGAAGTCTGCGCCCCTGGTCAGGGCTGACTTCAGGGACAGTTGCAAGGGCTCCATGCTTAGAAGGACCTATGCTTGGTGTAAGGCTCTGTTCCTACCATCTCAAATTCTTAATTTTTTTAACACGGGGCTCCTCATTCTCACATTGCACCAAGCCCTACAGATTAAGTAGCCGACACTGCTTGTTGCTGGTGACCAGAGGACATGGTTGGTAACTCACGATTCATGTCCCACCCACCTTCAGTAATAGTGATGGCTCTCAGATCTAGGGTGAGGAAATCTGGTTGTGCACTCGAACTCCCCTCCCCTCGTGTACAGCTCTTCCTTTGGTGTGCTTAAATATTCCTTCCCTGTCTGCCTGTGGCCTCTCTGTTCTCAGGATTTGTCTCATCAGTTCTCTGCCTCACCTCTAGCATTGAGGAATGTGCATGGAACCCAGACTTTGGGTTCAAAAGGTGTTCTTTCCAGAGGATTCTTTCTCAGGGCCCTCTGTGCTCTTTCTTCCTATTTTCCTTCATCTAAGGCAGCTGTTGTTCACTCATCCCCCAGGATATTTGTCCTTTTGGCTCTTCTGTTCAGGACAGTTGGCGACTTTGCACAACAGTTCATTTCTCTTCCAAATTTTAGATGTTTACCTGCTTCTGTAAAGAGACTGGGGCAGTAAATACAGGAACTCCCATCTGTAGAAATTCATATTGCCTTGTAATATTAGGATTCCAGAGTATAAGAAGTGAATTGGAAACCTTTTAAAATTGAGCCATAGTACAAGGAGCTTTTTGGCTTTTTTTTTTTTTTTCTTTACCATAAATCTGGTTCTAGGTGTTAAGTGAGCTTTCAGTGATCATAATCTTTAAGAATCATTGCATTTCTCTGATTCGTTAATGTTTTGGCTAATTCCCTTTTTTTCTTACAGCTTAACAAGCAACAGTTGCAGTTACTGAAAGAAAGGTTCCAGGCCTTCCTCAACGGAGAGACCCAAATCGTGGCCGATGAAGCATTTTGCAATGCAGTTCGGAGTTACTATGAGGTAAGTTTAAAGAGTTTTGTTTTTGACATTATGATGCTTTTTAAATGTTTTTTTAAAAGTGTCTTTCCCATTTTAAGGAACTCACTAGTATGATAGGAAGGCAGTGAGTTTGCAGCCTTCCTGAAAGCATTGTCAGTTTTATTTTGCAATTTAAAAACTCTTAATTCCACGACCTGGTTTCCAGAGATAAACAGAATGGGAAGTTATTGACATTTTTTGAGGAGAAGTAAAGTGTTCAGAAAAAAATCTTCTGGCAGTGATGGATATAGCTGAGTATAGCTGTCGTTGGGTCCACGTGTCTGAATTATCCTTCTTAATCAGGATTTCAATAGTAAATCGCTATCTTGTGCCATTTTGTTCTGCAAGGCTTATAATTAAGACGAGTGCTAATTTCAGTAGGATAAATTGAATTCTCTTTTCTTCCTGGAGGAATACTATCAATACCACCTTGCTATTTGCTGTGGTTTTAGTTTGTGATTCGTCAGGAATTCCCCATGGATCCTCTATGAGCACCAGTGTCCACACGTGGTCATTCACTGCTTCAGTGAGTTGCCAGTGGATGTTAAATGTAGAAAATTACCTTTTTATCCTAAGTGTCTCAGAGCCATGGGGGGAATGCATTCCTTTGTATAGGGTGGACAATCTAAATCTTTACCTGTAGAACCAGAACAGGCAAACCTATTCGACTCATAAAAAGAAAATGTGGAGAATGCTGTAGGTCAGATATTCCCTGACACGGGGAATATCTTTGCATGGAGAATAACTGGATATACAGATAATTGGTTGGATTTGTAACTGATTGATGATATGCCTTAGAAGTTACTTCGTGCAACCCAAGAGGGCTTTACATTACCCCAAGTGTTGGCCCGTTGAATTGTATGAAAGCAGAGAAGTCTTGCTTACCAGTTATGTGAATGGCATGAGTCTCACGACAGAAGTGATGCTGTCTAACCGGATCCTGACTCGAAATCCCTGAAGTATAGGACCTTAAACATTTTATTTATTTATTTGAGAGACTGAGATCACAAGTAGGCAGAGAAGCAGGCAGAGAGAGAGGAGGAAGCAGGCTCCCTGCTGAGCAGAGAGCCCCATGCAGGGCCCAATTGCAGGACCCTGGTATCAGGACCTGAGCCATAGGCAGAGGCTTTAACCCACTGAGCCACAGGTGCCCCTTAAAAATTCTTAAGTATAGGACATTTCATTTCATCTTTAGTCAGTCTTCCAAGGTGAAATCTTGCCTTGAATCTTACAAGATGAAGTATGAGGGCCTATCCTAGTGTCATGTAGTGAAAGAAAAGCTAAATGTCTGTGTTCAGGAAGAAGGAAATGGGGTTGAGGAAAGTAATTTGTGTAAAAAAAAAAGATGTAATTTAAAAATTAAACAGCTCATTTTGGCTCAGGTAAATGTATTAGGGACCCTGGGCATGTTTCAGTTAGGAAAACTGAAACTGGGTGAGGGGAACGTGTGGGAGTTTGCAGTAATATATCTGCCACTGTGTCTAAATATAAAATTATTCCAAAATATAACCCAAACTATTTTTTAATATGCTTATTAAATGACTTAATGTAGGGCACTTGGGTGGTTCAGTTGGTTAAGTTTCCAACTCTGGATTTTTGGCTCAGGTCATGATCTCACGGTCATAAGATCAAGCCCTGCATCAGGCTCCACACTGGGCACTGGAGCCTACTTAAGATTCTCTCCCTCTCGTCTACAGGCATACCGCCCTGAATGGGCCCGATCTCGTCTGATCTCTGAAGCTAAGCAGGGTCGGGCCTGGTTAGTACTTGGATGGAAGATTCTCTCCCTCTCTTCACCCTCTAACCCCTGCTCTGGCTTGCTCACTCCTCTCTTAAAAGAACAAAACAAACAAAACAAAATCATTAAACGCATAATGTGACATGGCCATATGTTCGCAAAAGGCACACTTAATCCATGTGGATGAAAAGATTGTAACTTTAATTAGAAGAAAGAGCATCCCCACTGTATTCTACATGAGGATTGTGTTCTCTTCTGGACGGAGCACCTGGGTGGTTCAGTGGGTTAAAACCTCTGCCTTCAGCTCAGGTCATAATCCCAGGGTCCTGGGATCGAGCCCCACATCGGGCTCTCTGCTCGGAAGAGAGCCTGTTTCCCCTCCTTCTCTCTCTGCCTGCTTGTGATCTCTGTCAAATAAATAAATAAAAATCTTAAAAAAAAAAAAAAGGACAAACTTAGGGTTAATCTGGTTTGGAACATATCATATGTAGGTTATTTGAAGGAACAGATGTTTAATCTGGAGATGGATTAAGTTGTGTTTTTGGAAACTACAGTAAAAACTAGGACTAAGATGGCCACTAAAGTGGGACGTTTGCAGTCCACCATCAGAGTTTTGTTGCACTGTCCAAATGCAGAATTGGTTGGTGAGGGCAGCGTCCCTGGAGGTCAGATTCTGGCTTCACTTCACGATCAGTTGGAAAGCCTATTGCCCCAACAGGTCCTGAAACTCTCTCCTGGACTTAGTGAATCAGAAATTCAGAATCTGTACTTATCAAAGCTCCTCAGATTGTTGTACAATTGGTAGGTTTCTCACCAGTGGAATTAGAGGATTATGGGTTGGAATTGTTACAGAAAGAGTTGTAAGAACTAAAGAGGTGGTTGGACTGGGTGATCTAGTCTTTCTGGCCAGTGTTTATTTCTGAGACTATGTCCACCTTGTCTTTGTGGAACCCTCAAAGCGGTGTTAAAATTAGTAATATCAATAATGTGTTTATGGGGTTATACTTCTAGTTGAATTTGGAAGTTACTTTCTAGGTGGTACACAGTTGGTACTTAAACTCTTGAATAAGGACATTTTTTGGGATAAATACGGTATTTATTTATTTATTTATTTATTTATTGCATCTCAATTTTCTTCCTTATAAGACTTTTCCCTTTATATTAGGATTACAGTTTTGTATACTTCGCTATGACTAACAGTGCTGGTAGTCTCTCTCAACAGCCTAATAAAAATACCCAAGTTTTTTCCTCCAGCATCTCCGGGTAAAGAGTTCAAGTATTACTCGCAAATTATAGAGACAGAAACTAATGCTCACAGATGTTAAATGACTTGTCTGCTTCTATATATTGAGGAAGCATCTGAGTTAAATATGAATCTACATTTCAGACTCATTCTCATGGAGCTGTTTCACAGTTGCCTTTTTGAATACACCTGTGTCAGGTAGTATGTGCCAAGCATGCTGAAAAAGATTTCATTCTTTAGAATAAACCCTTTAAACAGATTCGTCTATTTCATCTCTAAAACAAGAGTACTAAAATCTGTACAGTTAATTAATAGAGCTAAAATTTCTCTTTCCACTAAAGCTTCTGAAAAGTAGATTCTTGGGTTCCACCCAAGACTTACTGAGTCAGAATTCCTGAGGATAGAGCATCTGAATTTTGAAGTTGGATCTGGATAACTTCGACTCACCCTATTTTGAGAAACACGTTGAACTAGATCTTACAACTGCTGGCAGAGGTGTTCTCCGAAGGAGCTGTTTTTGTCCTGGCAGTTATTGTATCCCTGGTGTGTAGCACAATAATGCATTCAGCAGATATTTGTTGACTAAGTGATTGAGGCCTGTTGCACTTATTTCTCTATGTGGAAATTGTTTATTTGGTTGTTTCTTTTCCCCCACAACTCTTTTTCTAAAGGTATTGTTTGTAAATGTATGGTATTTGTTTTGATTGTAACTGTTCTCATTCATGGTTTGTTTCTTCAAAGAGTGAAACATTTCAGAAGCATGGTTGAGCTTTTGTGTTCTCTCTAACTTAGTAGCCTATGGTTCTGTGATCTTTTTTGGCTTCTTACATCCTTTGAGGTCTATTTTTTTCAAGGATATTTTGTTTGCTTTTATACAACTGTTTTCAACTACTACTAATCTTATCAGTAGTAGTTTTCTCTTTTATTAGGTTTTGTAGTCTTTAGCTGTGATGGCCATTTCTAACTGTAATGATAGACATGAAAAATCCTGGTAAGTGTGTATTACTGACACAACAATACATATTCATATTCTCAAGTTCTCCCAAAGTCTGTAGACTACTGATTTTTTGTTTGTTTTTTAGTTTCATAAATGCTGTTTAGTGATTTTATGATGTTTTTTCCAGCTTGGTTGAATGTCTAGTTTCTAAAGACAATAAAGAGTTACTGGTGTGTATTTTGTTGGTTATAACTTCAGATTACCTCTTTGTTCCTTTACACTTGGGATCTTAATTATAACACTTAAAATACAGTTTTCCTCCATGTTATTTGACCTAAAGCATTTCTTCAAGGTGCATTCATTAAGAGATCATCTTTCAAGTAGATCATGAGAGGATTAGATTTTGGGATTATGTGGTGCCCTCTTAGGGGTGCATTCATGTGTCTTTGTTTTAATATTTATCATGAATACTATGCAGAATGCTCTATGTGTTGTGAAGGTAATGATTTTTTTTTGACAACATAATTTTTATCACATGTATTTTGGTAAGATATCTAAAGTTTGGCTATAATATCAGCCTGTGGAGTACTAAACATAAGTCTGTTTTTGGTGAAATATCACCAGTCTTTGTTCCCATAAAGTTAAGAATAATTAGAAAAAAAAAATGGACCCAAGCATGTAAATCACCTAACAAGGCAACCACAGTGGTACCGAGGGACCAGAACAGGAAAAGAAGAAAGGGCAGGTAGTATACATAGCTACTTAATAAAAGTTAACAGTAATAATCTTGGTTATTTTATGGTTGCTAATGGTTGGTTGGTAGATTCTGCTGCACTTTCTTTTTTAATTGAAATATTTTTCCTTCCAAGTGTGTGTGTATGTGTGTGTGTGTGTGTGTGTATGTATGTGTGTTTTATCCCCTATAAATAACTTGCTATTGGGAGGAAAGCATAAAGTGGACATTAATTTTACAAGTATTTGCTTTTTTTGTTTTTCAATATAGGAAACTTGAGCTGATTCTGGAAATGGGGAAACGTAGGTCTTACTGCAACCTAATACTCTCTAACTTGTTCTTGCCATCAGGTACCGGCTCATTCCACAAAAATCAAGTGGGCTTCATCCAAATATAAACAATGACATTGTGATTTATAACAGACATGTAGGAAAGTAAATGGCCTTTCTCAGAGATTTCCAAAAGAATATACAATTGCTTAATAGTAGCTTTCAGCATAACAAAGTTAAAAGTTTTTTCGCTGCTGGTGGTGGTGGTGGGTTGGCTTTGTTCACAACTTCTGAGAAAGGGTGTGGTTTTCTTATTCCACTGGTTTATATTCTTCTGGTTTTGAAGAACAGATGAGGATTATAGGGGTGTTTAGCATTTTAAAAGCTGCCAAAAGTATATTGTCATTAGTCACACCCCCACCATCACCGTTTGCTATTCAGATTTTCTCCTGCTAATAAGACAGACTGAGTTTTAAGACTAAATTAAATTGAAATTAAAAATGTTTTCAGTGTTTCTCAAATTTTTATATAAAATGAAAAATTGAATCCTAAAATATTTTGAACTCTGATTTAGGCCCTTTTATTACATACTTAAAATACATTTTTAAATTCTGGGATTCAGAAGATTTCTACCTTATTAAAGAACAGTTTTAAATAGAATTAACACATACTTATGTTAGGGAATTAATAAGGAGGAAAACTTGCTATCCTAAAGCTGTATAAAAAACAGTATTAAAACATAAAATAAATCCCAACTATTTGGTTCACTTGTTCCTGCTTTTGGTAAGTTATAGCACTATATATTGGTCATTCTTGTTTCTTTATGAATGAGCTGTCCATTTTTCCATTTGAGTATTCTTCTTTTAAACATTGATTTATAGGGGCACCTGGGTGGCTCCGTTGGTTAAGCATCTGACTCTTGGTTTCAGCTCAGGTCATGATCCCAGGGTCATGATATCCAGCCTTGCATGAGACTCTTTGCTCAGTGGGGAGTCTGCTTGGGATTCTCTCCCTACACTGGCTTAATCTCTTGGTCTCTCTCAAATATCTTAAAAAAAAAAAATACACTAATTTATAAGTGTTCGTTATAGACCAAGAGACTTTGTTATGCTGTGGTTACTTCTTTTTTTTTTTAAAGATTTATTTATTTATTTATTTACTTGATAGAGATCACAAGTAGGCAGAAGGCAGGCAGAGAGAGAGGGGGAAGCAGACTCGCTGCTGAGCAGAGAGCCCGATGTGGGGCTCGATCCCAGGAACCTGAGATCACGACCTGAGCTGAAGGCAGAGGCTTAAACCACTGAGCCACCCAGGCGCCCCTGTGGTTACTTCTTTTGCACATTTCCTTACCCACAATGCAGCATTTCCTATTCTGGTGGAATGAAAAGCGCATTCACATCCCAAATAGGACTGCATCCATTTGTCTGCTTTGGATGTTCTTGTTCACGAACGATTTGTGAGTGCGCTTTCCTCCCATGTTTCCACCCTTCCAGCTACCACCCTTCTTGGATTAGGAGCTCTGGGATGAGATAACCAATGGTTGGTATAATTCATGTCATAGCTGTGGACCTGTTTCTTCATCTGCTGAAGGGGGAAGAAGATCTCAAACTGTCTCTAATTGCATGAGTTTCTGAGAGGTAGTTTGTGTCTTGGCACTTTTCCCTTCTTTGTCTTGTATACTCTCACATCTTGAAGATGAAAAGAACAAAGCGTGGCTGGAAATTGGGATATCCGTTCCAGCTTCCTAGGACCAGCAATCACTTTGGTATCCTTTCTTTTACCTACTGTCTTTCCCTGACATTATAAAAATAAGTGCAGGGGTGCCTGACTGGCTCAGTCAGTAGTCAGTGGTCAGTCAATACTACTCAGTAACTATGAATAGTAATCTCACGGTTATGAGTTCAAGCCCCAGATTGGGTGTAGAGCTTACTTAAAAGAGCTCACCTCAAGGGTTCACCTACTGTGCTGGTCCAGGTGACAGTGACATACGGTGTAGAATGAGAGCCTTGGAAACAGAGATCAATGGGATGACTGGCATATATTTGGAGGATAGAGATTAGTCTCTGCCCTTGATCTCTATCCCCTGCTACCTTGTGTTAACCTTAATAAAATTGTCAGTTAATTTAAAAAAGTGCAGTTGTTTGGTTTGTGAAAACTGAGAACCTTTTAATGCATTTTTGTTTTGCTTTATGTAGTCATTCTTTTAGAATTAATAGGCACTACTTGAATGTTACTTTGTCTTGTGTGTGCCAGCTTGAGGGAGAGAGGCTGAGCAGGTCTGCATTTAAATATTTTGATGAAAATTTCTGTATCATTTTACTTTGGGATAGAAAGATTTACTTTTCGTATTCCAAGGGATGTTTGACCTGTCAGAATCCTTTAAAATTTGAAATAATGCCATGGAAAAGGCCTATTTTTTCATAGTGAATTGATGAATGCTGAGTAAACCAAGATTGGCAGCCTGTGACAGGAGGGTGTAAAAAAAGGTCAGCACATTCATAGATGAAATCCCAGGAACCAGTAATGAGAAGTGAGGTTTTAAATTTGCATTGAGCTCTGCAGATCACATTGTGTTTGTTATTTTTGATATTAGTGGTTTTATTTCACATCACATTTTCTTAAATTCTAAGGATGGCATTTTCAATTAAGCATTTTGTAAGAATCTGGGAAATGTTTTCATGTCTGAGATTCCTATTTCTGTTTCAGGGAGCTTGCTGTATGCTGCCTGTCAATGCATTTTGTAGCCTTGCCTGCCTTCTTGATGGCTTCCATTTTGTGGTGAGGAAGGCATAGTCCATAGGTAGTAGGATTTTGTTGGTTGAAAGCAGCCGAGGAAATCACTTGGAGCATTTTCTTCCTTTTCACATATTTTTAGAAGAATTGGTGATTGAGTTTTTCAGGCTTACATGACATATTTGTGGCAGAGGGCATGGTTCTACCTTTCTCTCTTTAACCATTAGTCTTCTGTATCTGCATTCTCATATAAGGATGGCATATCTTAGAGTAGCCGCGGGTTAGTAGATCTAGTGCAATGTTCCAGTTTAGCCAGGGATTTGGAAATTTAACCCAAGCCAGGTAGCCACAAGGAACAGAAGCACATGTGGCTTACTCAGTTCAGCTTCCTCTAGTCCCCAGACCCAGTATTCACGTTCTCCTGGCTGGGTTACTGCACTGCAAGGGAAGGCCTTTGTCATATCTCAGATGCTTCTTCTTTTCTTTTTCTTTTTTTTTTTTTTAAGATATTTGTTTATTTGACAGAGATCACAAGTAGTCAGAGAGGCAAGCAGAGAGAGAGGAGAAGGCATGCTCCCTGCTGAGAAGAGAGCCTGATGTGGGGCTCGATCCCAGGACCCTGGGATCATGACCTGAGCTGAAGGCAGAGCTACCCAGGCGCCCCTCACATGCTTCTTTTTGAGTGGTGCCACAGTCTTGTTACACTTCAACTTGACATCATGATTCAGGAAGAATTTAGACCTATCTTGGTCTATCCTGCTATCAGGCACTCTTGGTTCTTTAGATAAAATCCAAGTCGGCGAAGCCATATCTTCTTCTGGAAAAAATACCATGTTAGTGTTTAGAGAATCTGTGTGGTCACCCTGTGGCAGCTTTCTTATGGGTGAGCTCTTGAGTCGCAGGTCACATTTATAAGTATAGTCCTTCATTAATAAGGGAAAAGCTCTTTCGGTGTCTTTCTTTGAGAACTTAGTTTCATTCCTGTTACTTTGTTATCTTAAGAGTAACATTTCTTTGAAAAACCATCATTCTTTGATCTACCTCATGAGGCAAGCTGTATCTTACATGGATTTTTTTGGTATCAAATTTCTTTCTGATTTTATAGTTAATTTCTTTGATACCTGAAACATTTTTCAATTTCTAAATGTTTTCAGGGGTAAATGGTTTCCCTGAGGCTTTTCGACCCTGAAAGTGTCACGACTTTGTACATCACTCCTAATTCAGAAGTGTTTCCTTTGCTTATCTCTGCCAGGTTTGCTCAGTAGAGTCTTTTGCATTGAGCTTATATTTTTAAAGCTTTTTGTCTGTTCAGTGGTTTCAGGGCTGAGATTTTGAGAAGAATCACATGTACCCTTGTTAGCCTAGTCCAAGTGGGTGCTGGTCTCACCTTGATATGTCTAAATTTTTCTCTCCCATAGTCCTAAAAAAAAAGATTAGAAAAAAGTTCGTAAAGCATAAGGTATTAAACAGGTAAAATATGCAATAAAATATGCTGTTGGCTAAGATAGTCATTGATCATCTCTTAGTACATTTTGGTATATTACCTTTGTTTGTTTTCTTTTTTTTTTTTTTTTTTTTAACCTTTGTTGTTTTCAAAGTGCTTATGGAAAGGCCTGTTTTCATTTGGGACCCCAAAACTCACCATAGACATAGTCCTTACTCTTCTGTACTTCACAGTTGAAGAAACTATTTTGTCAGTTGAAGGTACCTCTAGGATGGAAAATCTTATTTTCAGAAGAGCATTCTTCTGAAAGAATGCACTGGGAAGAGCATTCTTTTACATACAAATCTAGGTATTTGATGGGAGTTTTATTTAAGTAGGACAGCTATTTGGAAAAAAAAAAAATGAAGCTGCTTGGGAAGTACTTGCTATTAGCCAAAGGGATAATAAAGAAAGTGATTAGCATTTATCCTGTAATCCTTCAACCTTCCACTGTGTTTGAGGGCCTGTGCAGGTGCCCTCCAGGTGCTTAGCTTCTACATTGCTCTAAAGTACTAGCTTTTGAGGGTAAAGACACATTCCCAACATTCCTGGCTGTGATGAGAGGAAGGACCATGAAGAATGCCAAAAGAGATGATTTCAGAGAGAAACTGATTAGTTGTAATTTACAGTTGCGGTTCTTATTCTGGATAGAACTCAGGGGGTGCGCCTGGGTGGCTCAGTAGGTTAAGCCTCTGCCTTCGGCTCAGGTCATGATCTCAGGGTCCTGGGATCGAGCCCCACATCGGTCTCTCTGCTCAGCGGGGAGCCTGCTTCCCCCTCTCTCTCTGCCTCTTCTCTGCCTACTTGTGATCTCTATCAAATAAATAAATAAAATCTTTAAAAAAAGAAAAAAAACCTCAGGGAATCTTTTATTTTCATTAACTGCTACTTGAAATTTAGCATTTATTTAATAAATGTGTACAACAAAGTACAGTAGTACTAGCCATATCTGTGGTTTTATCCCCTATCAAAATACATGTATTTTCTTTTTTTTTTTTTTTAATTTAAATTCTAGTTAACATACAGTGCAGCATTTCAGAGGTAGAATTCAGGGATTCAAAAATTGTTTATTTTCATATCACATATTTGATGGCAGTTATCTTGGGGAAGCTCATGAACTACACTGAAATTATAGTACTTTTAAATCCCTTAGTACATCTTGTTAATGAGTTATTAAAGATGCACATGAATTGCTATGGTACACATTCTTAAAAATATTATCATAATTGTATTTCAGTAAAACATCTTTCCTTTGTAATCCTATGAATTTGTTCTTAAAAACATTATTCATGGCGGGGTAGGGGGGGGTATTCAGAGGCTTTGCCAGAGTGCCAGAAGGTTCCTGTTACCAAAATGGTTAGAAATCTGACTTAGAGGAATTTTGAAGGCTTCATCACAGAGGAAATAGTTTAAAGCACAAGGGGTAATAGCAGGCAGAGAAAATGGTGGTTTGTTTCTGTGTTGGAATTGCAGATTTAACACCTTTTATCTGTGTGACTTCTGGAACTGAACCCTGCTACTTCATTTTCTTCATCTGTAAAATAGTGATAAATGCATCTACCTCCCAGGATTGTTGATGATTAAACCAATTAATGAATTTTAAATTGCTAAGCACAGTGCTAAATGTGAGCATTATTATTACCTGGAGCATTGCTTTCCCAAAAGTACCTGGCATTTTTTTTTTTTTTTTTTTTTGCCCCGTTCAGCACTTAATTCATATTATCATGTGTATTGTTTCCTAATTAAAAGCTCTTTCAGAGCAGGAAATCATGGTTTATATGCTCCTGAACATTTAGACACTAGGTAATCAATGTTGAATTAAACAGCTCATCTAATAAACATTTATTGAAGTGCTAATCAGGTACTGTCTTAAGCCCTGGAATTAAAAGATGAATAAGGCAAGGTCTTTTGAGCTCCAAGAGTCCAGTCTGTTGGGAAAGAGGGATGCATGAGTGGTTGATGATGAAAATCATCCTGGCCAACTTCACTAGCATGGGGTAGGGATGTCTGAGACCACATGGTTCTTCTAAAGTTCTCCCTTCTCTGTGGAGCAAACCCAGGAAGATTGGAATGTGTCGGCACCTATCTCAACATGAAAATCTTATGTCCGTGGAAGTTGACATTCTGTGGATTTCTTATGAAGCTGTGAAAATTAGATGAAGCATGTTCATTTGCTACAGGGTGTGGTGCATAATGCATTTCAAAAGATAACTTTTCAGTTGAACAACCAACTAAAAAAGATTTTGATGTGCTAAAAAAGAGCTTCCTATGGATACACCTAATAGTATTTAAAGTTGAAATAATTCTACTTGCTATTCGTGTGGCAGTAATCTTAGGAACATCTAATTATTGAGCAAGAATCAAACATGGTTCACTTTTAAGAACAGGATGAGAGACAGATCATTTAGAGGACAAAGTAGAAGAGCCCAAAGGTTCTTCATGTGATGGTGATACGTACTTTTATAATACCTTACACTTAATGTCAAGGTCTATTTAAGCATCTACGATTTTAACAGCATTAATTCTGTGTGTGGGGCACCTGGGTAGCTCAGGTGCCTTCAGCTCAGATCATGATCCCAGGGTCCTGGGATGGAGCCCCGCATTGGGCTCTCTTGCAGAGAGCCTGCTTCTCCCTCTCCCTCTGCCTGCCACTCTGCCTACTTGCGCTTTCTCTCTGTCAAATAAATAATCTTAAAAAAAAAAATCTGTATGCATTCCTAATTTTGTTTCCAAATGTCTGGCATGTTCTTCCAAATCGAGTTAATATGCTTAAATTCCTTAATTCAATGAGATGGTGTTTTCACTGTGGCACACATTTATTGTCTCTAAAACAGTTAACAAGGACTCGTTTGGCAGGACACCCTCAGCATGACCCTCTGATTTGTTTTATTTCTATTCAAGCAACATTTGGGTGTCCCTTGATCATGTGGATTTGGAGTAGCCCTGCCTGTGCTCCAGGATTAGGGGAAAATTGTGAACTGTTGAATTCAAACATAATGTTTAGGAAACACTTTAGTAATTGTAGTTCTCTATTGTAGGAACCCTCCCTTTTCAGTAAGTTTTTTCCATTTTGAGATGGTATGCTCGTGTTTTCATTTTTTAAATTACAACCAATAGTTGCAGAGGAAATATTTTCTTCCCCAGTGGCCTTTAATCGCTACATGATTTTGATGAAAAGTAAGTGACGATTTCCTACTTCTGCGATTTCCCCCCCACCCCCCACCCCAGTCAGCTTGGACCATGTTTAGTCTTTCCTATACTGCTGGGATTTTAGCTTAACTAGTTTTCTCTGTTCTGTAGGTTTCTATGTCACATAGACCAGGATGGGAATTAAATTCCCCTACCTTCTACTTTTTTTATAAGGTTATATGCACATCTGGAATAGCAGGGATAGGTGTTAAAGCTGTGATCATTGTAGGTGGATTAGGAAGGGTCCTTCAAGGGGTAAGGCATTAAAATAGGCTTCATGTCTCTTCCATGCATGTCGGGGAGAAAAGGAAGGGAGCTTCCCTCCCTCTTTCTGATTGGGAGCCTTTGTCTTTAAAATTGGCTTCACTCTGTTGGGCACTGAGCGATGGTTGGGCACTGAGAGTGATGAGGGGTACTGTGATCTTGGTGCCCCTGATTTCCTTGCAGCATGGAGAAAGTAGATGAGTTGAGCAAGCTAGGGAGTGGAGAGGAAGGGCTGTGTTTGGGAGACGTCCCTGCTGGCTCCCCAGAGCTGCACACCTCAGTCGTATTTGGTGCTTCTCTGTTTCACTCCCTTGCCATTCTTTCTCCTTCCCCCCCCCCCCAACTCCTCCGCTGCCTTTAAAGAGCTCTCTGTATATTCTACCGCCCCCCCACCCCACACCAGCCCCTGCAGTGACTGCTGGCCCCGCCTCTACCCCCCCCCCCCCCACAGATCCTGGTTTCCCATTGCTATCACCCAGGAAAGGTGATAAAGTCCTTAGTAAAGGAGGCTGAGTCCTTAGAACAGAGAGGGATTTGCATCTTGGCTAGGGCTGGTTTTTGTTTTGTTTTGTTTTGTTTTTTAAATCTGTTCAAAGTTATTACACTTAGGATGGTTTTACTATTGAAACAGTAAGTGGCAAGTGATTATCGTAAATGCAGCAGGTTGTAGGTAAAAGCAAGATCAAATGCACCCTGATTTTAGATTCCTGACGGAATTCTGTTTGAGAAAGGGCTTTATTAGCCTCTATTGACTGCTCTATGGAACTCACGGGCAGTCCAGATGCTTGGCTCCCCGCATTGTCTCTGACTGGTAGTCTGTGGTTCTTTTTGCTCTTCTCCGCTCCATAGTGTTTTCTCATTCTTTTCAGTGTCGTGTTGGAATGCTTGCGTGTTTGATCACTTCGTTGACAGTTTTTATCTTTGTCTTGTTCTCGCAGCTTGAACGGACTAAAACACCATCCACTAGGCGACTTACAACAGCAGAAACTTATTTCTCAAAGTCGTGTAGACTGAGAAGTCCAAGATACGGTTCTGGCAGATTCAGGGGGGTGGCTTGCAAGGAACTACTTCCCGGTTCATGGATGGTGCTTTCTTGCTGTGGAGCCGAGTCAGGGGGCCCGGGAGCTACCATGGAGTCTTTATAAGAGCGCTAGTCTCATTCTTGAGGGCTCTACACTCAGGACTTAAGTATCTTCCAAAGGCCCCACCTCCTGATACCATCACATTGGGTGCTAGGATTTCAACTTGGGAATTTGGTGGGACCCAAGCCTTCAAGTCATAGCACCTCATTTCACTAAATTGCCTCTTGACTACTTGACTAGTCCTCAATGGGGAGAGAAACAGGAGTTGGTGAGGGTAACGTGTGCATCTTGCCTTTCATTATATGCCCTGTTGGCTCTTGCCACGTTCCTCTATCCAGAGAGCACGACCTGTCCTGTGGGACTTCTGTCCTGTAACCCTCCCTCCTCTCTACATCCTCCTTCCCTTCTCTCTCCCTTTTTTCCTCTTCCCTTATCTGCACATGATTTTTCTATGTCAGAAGATTTACAGATACGTGGGAATATAATGGAGAACATGGAAAATGAAAGTTGCTGGAGTTGTCAGATGAAGAGGTCATGATCAAATTGCACAGTGACTGTTACATAAGCTACTCAGTTTTGACCTTAGTAAACCTTAAGTGTGTATCAGAAAATGTGGAATATACTAGAGAGAAGTAGTATTTCATTATTTTCTGCCCAGTCTTTTACTATGTGAATAAAATGGTTCTTTCCAGGGTGCATTGTTAAATTTAAGGTCCTTGAGCTAAAAGATAGTAAGATTTCAGTTGCTCAGTGTTCTGTAAGATTTTCTATAGCAGAGTGTTGTTTACTCCTTATTTTAAAGCTACTTCATTATTGCTATTAACTTTAGGGTATGAAGATTAATCACTTTTTCATTTATAAGATGACTTCCACATGGAAAATCTAAATATTATCTGTAAGCCAATTTGTAGTCTCATTGGGAGAAAAAAGTCTCTGCCACTTCTTTGTCATGTTGTTTATAATTTGTGTAGAAAATTATATGGTCTCACCCATTTTATGTTTTCACTTATTATTATTATTTTTTTTTAATTTTTTATTTTTTATAAACATATGTTTTTATCCCCAGGGGTACAGGTCTGTGAATCACCAGGTTTACACACCTCACAGCACTCACCAAAGCACATACCCTCCCCAGTGTCCATAATCCCACCCCCTTCTCCCAAACCCCCTCCCCCCAGCAACCCTCAGTTTGTTTTGTGAGATTAAGAGTCACTTATGGTTTGTCTCCCTCCCAATCCCATCTTGTTTCATTTATTCTTCTCCTACCCACTTAAGCCCCCATGAAAGACAACTATCATATGATCTCCCTGATATGAGGATGCAATATGTTTTCACTTAAACATTAAAACTTATCTACAAGAATCTGGGTTATTTTGTTTGCTTTTTTTTTTTTCTTTTTTTTTTTTTTAATGTCTTTGTACCATTAAGATGACTGGGTAGCTCTGTTGGTTAAGCATGGGGACTCTAGATTTAGGCTCAGGTCGTGATCTTGGGGTCATTAGATGGAGCCCCACTGTCAGGCTCCATGCTGGGAGCGGAGCCTGCTTAAGACTCGGTCTCCTTCTGCCCCGTACCCTCCCCGTGCGTGTGCTCTCTAAAAGAAAAATGTTTTTGTACCTTCAATTTACACATTTTTTTGAAGCTGCCAGACTATTTAGGCATCGCTACTAAATATCCGTCCTATTTTGCTTGTTTGGTGGGACCAAACTGAGAAGAGGAGAAAACTTCCTAATTGGGTTCTTGACAAGCTATTTGGAAAATTAATGCCAAGTGATAAAAATGTGATAGATAACGCCAGACATGAAAATAGGCTGGGAATCTGTCATAGGCTGAATTCAAAAATATTAAATGTACAGAACAGTTAATATTAGGAAAGATAACTTGAACTATAAAATAATCTTTGTTTTGTCATTCTTGTTCATTACAAATTTACCTTAAGTGGCAAATTTTGTTGGTATATAAAAAAAATCAGAACACCTGTGTTAGATTGACAAAATTTAAAGGTTTCTTGTAGAATGAAAAGCATGTTCACATTCCATGTAGAAACTAAACATTTTCTTCAGCGTGGAGTGGCTCTAAATAGATTCACAGTACTTCAGATCAGATTTGCTCCAAATGCGTTTATTGTAAACTTTTGAAGAAAAATGTAATTTTTCATGTTCAAATGTGTATGAAAGATACAGCCCTTCGTAAAATCTGGGGGAACACAATCATGTTGTTCATGTTTCTTTTAGGGTCACAGGGATCTTTAAGCTTCAGTGGTACATTACTAAGAGTGGACAATTTGGGTTTTTACTTTGGAGTTGGCATACTGTTCAGTTTTATAGTTGTTGAACTTGCTTTCCTTTCCTCACAGATTGTGTGAAAGTTTTAAGCCTTATACCAAGGAGAGTTTTTTGACCATGGCAGATGAAAGTGACTGGCTTTGTCCGTGGGAAAGCACCTCTGTATTAGGGGCAGGTCTGTATTTACACTCTGCACCTTACTCAAAGGAGCATGCGCTCAGTTTGAACTGCGGGCGGGCCACACAGGTGGCCCTGGTACACAGGCCTAGAATAGGGCTGGTGTTTTCCTGTGAAATAATCTTTTCACGTCTTTTAGGTAGAGGCAGAAGAACATTTGCTGATCCTTCAATTGCAGGGCAAAGGATTCCTGTGTGCCTTGTAGATGAGCCAGATCTGCATTCACGCTCCTTGTCCATGGGCTCAGGTTCTGTACCCCACCAGTTTGGCTGTGAGGAGAGAAACCTTCTCCTGGAGGCAGAATTATAAGGCTTAATTAATCCTAACTAGTAACAGTGGACAGTCCAAGAGTGTTTGCTTGCAAAAGGTTAATGCCCTGTCACTGGAGAGGACACCCATGCTATTTAGTACTGGGGGGTAAAGGGTATATGCAGGTAAAAAGGCTTTATATATGATGGAAGAGCTCAAGAATTTCGAAACCTGCTGGGAGGCCTTCATTATCACTAAGAAGGAAGCAGTGTCTTCAGTGACATTCTCAAAGTGAAGATGGGTTCTTCCACCACCCAATTAGTAAATTCGTAGTGTTAACATCAGCCTTGTAATGAGAGTGTTTAGGTTCACAGGTCTGAGTCAGAACATCTGCCATGGACTAGAGAGCATCTTGGAAACACTAAAACCAAAGCTTTGGGGTTTTTGTTTTGTTTTGTTTTCCTTAAGCCTTTAACTTTTACTTTTCTATCTCTACTGTGTCTTTGCTAAATATACCGTTGCCTGAAGTAATTGCTGTAGTGCTGTGTCTGGGTGTTTAATTCTTTAGGTAATAGCCACAAAGAATAAACTTGAAAGTACTAAACATGATGAAAGTAGTAAAACTAACACTAAAGTCTAGTTATAGTAGTCTTGGGAGATGAATGTTACCAAGATAAAGCAAAAACAAATGTATGAATAAGAACAACTAGATAGGGGCGCCTGGGTGGCTCAGTGCGTTAAAGCCTCTGCCTTCGGCTCAGGTCATGATCCTGGGGTCCTGGGGTCCTGGGAGCAAGCCCTGCATCTGGCTCTCTGCTCAGCAGGGAGCCTGCTTCCTCCTCTCTCTCTCTGCCTGACTCTCTGCCTACTTGTGATCTCTGTCTGTCAAAAAACAAATAAAATCTTTAAAAAAAAAACAGCTAGATAAGCACAGATAGTACAGTTATAGTTAAATTGGGTTTTAACTACTTTGAACAGTTCTATGCCAACAAATTTGGAAACATATGAAGCGACTATTTGGAAAAATGGACTCAAGAAGAAATAGAAAACCTGAATGATCTGTTATTACGATAGTGAAGTGATGTCTGTGGTACCAAGACACTGGGCTCAAATAGTTTTACCAAACCTTCAAGGAAAAATAAATTCTTATTGTTAAGTATTCTGGAAGTTAGAAGAAATGTTTTTCTGATAAAGCTAGTATACCTTTGTACAAACCAAATTTGGAAAATATAAGAACAGAAAACTGAATATCAGTCTTTTTACATGGGTACAAAAATCCTTAATAGAATATTAGTAAATAAATTTCAGTGCTGTGTATCATGAAGTATGTTATATTGTGTGTGTGTGAATGAGTCAATATTAGAACTACTGATATCATTGGGATAGAAAGATCGTGATTATATTAACATAACAAATAATATTAATACAGTTCAACATGTGCTCAAGGTAAAAATATCCAAGATTAAAATGGGCACTACAAAGAAGGTTCTTGAATATCAGAAATTTATAAAAAGTGACCTAGCTAATGATGAAGACTTGAAGTTTTCAAAAGAAAATCAGGAATAAGACAAGGCTACTCTCCCTTACTATCCTCCCTTAACATAATGTACTCCTAGCCGCTTCAAATGGGAAGGATAAACTTCTAAAGGTAAACTATCCATAGTGGTGGCTGCTAACTTTTCCACCTAGACCATTTCAGGATGAGCTATTGAGAAACTACTAAAACTAACAACTTCAAGACTGCTGGATGAAAACTAGACAGACATACAGAGACCTGTAGCACTTTATTAAGTAGCCTAGTAGAAGATGGCAGTAAGAAAAAATAATTCTCAAAAGCATTAAAACAAAGTGCCTGTTAGGTATAAAGCTGACTGTAAGGCCCCAGGGGAGAAATACTATGAAACATTACTGAACATACACGACCTGTTTCTGAGTGGGAATATTTGATGTCCTGACTTGTCAGTTAACCTCAGTGTAATGAGGAAATCATTGGAATTACAACCTCCAACAGGATTGTGCTTTGTCTTACATTACTTAGATTACTGATAAACTGATACTGAAAGTTATATGGAAAAGGCAAGGGATCAAGAACAGCCAAGATTATGCAGAAGAGGAGAAAGGGCATGAGGAGATTTGCCCTACCAGGGACAAGTGGTTGTAATTAGAGATGGCTTATTTACCTTCCCTCACTATTAATACTGCCATCATAGGTCATAAATAAACCCATGCATAGACATAAACAGGTTTCACAAGTGGCATTACACACTTTTAATGAAATGATGGATAAACATCAAACTTTTAATGAAATGATAGATGAATAAACATTACTAAGATAATTGGATACACATAGAACGTTAAATATAATCTTGCATTCTGCCCTCACAGTCGGCACAAAAAGATTTTACACATTATATAGGGAAATGCTAAAAGAACTTTGAGAAAAATGAGAAAACAAAGGATGACAGGATTTTTAAGGCAAAGAAGGCACAAACTGTAAGTGATTGAAATTCTAAAAGCTGAGATATTTCACAGGACAAGACAAAGGGGGGATTAAACAGATGGTATTATGATCAACAAGCCAATGATCATCAGAGGCTTAATACCTAAAATATATATAACTCCTGTACATCTGTATGAAAAGGCAAATATTCCCTGAACAGAATGAGTAAAGGAGATGAATAACAATTCAAAGAACAGGAAATCTAAGTGGTTAATAAACAGTAACATTTTCACATAGCCGCTGTAACAGTTGCCACAAATTAGCTTAAAATTATTCTCTTTGTTTGGGAGGTTAGACATCCGAAATCAAGATGTAAGCAAGGCTCCTTTCTCTCAGAAATGTCTGGGGAGACTCCTTCAAAAGCTTCTTGCTTTTCGTGTCTTTTGGCATTGTCTTCCTTAGTCTTCGGATCCTGTCACTCCGGAGTCTGCCTTCCTTTTAATATTGCTGCCTTTCTTTCTGTCTGCCAAATCTTCCTTGTGTCTCATAAGGACTCTTGTCATTGGATTCGGACCCACCGGTAATCGAAAATGATTTCTTCATTTCAAGATCTTTAATTTTACCTGCAAAGACTTTTTTTTTTTTCAACAAAAGTAACATTCACAAGCTCCAGGGATTTGACAGGGATGTCAAATATATCTTGGAATAATTCAACTCACTACGAAATCAAGAGATGATTAACATCCCTAGTAATCAAGGATATTCAGATTAAAATGAGCTACCATTTGTCTTTCAGTTTGGCAAATTTGGAAAAATGAAACTTTAATAAGGGTATAGGAGAATGAGGACTTAACGTGCTTCTGGCTTAAGTTGTAAATCTTTGTAAACATTCTTTTCAGTTTCTGGAATTGCCTAGTGCTTATACCTTATACCTGGAAATTGAACTTCCAGGGTATATTTTAGAGAAATTCAAGTACAAGGAAACCCATACAGGAAGGTCCATTGTGACATTGTCTGCAGCATTAAAGAAGTGAAAACAGCTCAAATATTTATCAATAGATGAGTGAATAAATATAAAACAGGACCTGTTTATACAGTAGAATACTATAAAATTGGTAAATCTCAAAGACAGTGATCAAAAAAATTGCAAAATGATTTGTATAGTATAGTTCTATTTATATAGTTTTACAATATGTAGTATAGTTTTCTATAAATACGTGCACATAAAGCTTACTAAAATAGCACATTCGGAATAGGGTTTATCTCTGGAACTCTGGATTATTGGTTTGAGGATGACATATAAAGGGCTTCTAAGTTACTAGATGGTGTATAAAGGTCTTCTAATTTACTTTCCTTAAAAATAAACATACTATACTGGGTTGCATAGTGTTCCACCAAATTCAGATTATTTAGATCCTAGGAATTTCTTTATTTGGAAGTAGGATTGTTGCAGATATAATTAAGGTGAGGGCATACTGGAGTAGAGCGTGCTCTTAATTTCTGTGGCAGAAAAAATCTTGATTTCTATTGTCAGAATAAAAAAGGGCTATGGGGAGGCACCACCCTGAGAAGATGAAGACGGGGCAGCCATGGGAGTGAACCACTGAAGTTGGGTGATGAATACTTGAGTATTCTAAAATCCTGTCTTTACTATTGCATCTTAAAAATACTTAAACAACTCCCCCATAATTTGATTGAATTTTCTATAATTAACCTTTTTGATGGAGCTGAAGGATAAACTAAACATGTACATAATTGTCAGTGAGCTGTGCTCCAAATATTACAGATGGAATCCTGCCTAATCCTTCTGGTAAAACCCGAACAGAATGTTTCCTATAGTCCATTAAGATTTTAAATATTAAAGTGGTGGGACTAATTCAACATCAGAATAAGTTGCTCTTGACCAGTATCCAATATGGAAAATAATTATGTATCTAGACCTAGTTATAAAAACAAGTAATTGGGCTATGAGACATTGAGATGGACTTTGGGGTCAAATCCCAATTGATCTACTTACCTAGCTCTATGGTGTTTAATAGAATCCTTGCTTGGCTTCAGTTTTCTTATTTATAGCACGGAGATTGTTAAGTGGTTTACTTAATTGTGTTGTGAACCGTAAAATATATAAAGTATTAATTACCAACATCCAGTAAAGCCTCAAATTGGAACTTGTGTTGCTCATGTATAAATTCATATATAGTGATTATAAATCACTATAATTCAACAAATTATAAAAGTACTATAGATGAAATCCTAGCTAGAAGAGTTTGTAAGAAAACTACACAAATAACCTTGAGTACTTTTTATTCCTATATGTGGAGGTGAGTTTTGTCTAATTTGCTCTCAGTCTATATCTCAAACTCAGTAGCCCATCCTGCATATTTCTGAGACAAGAATGTAAAAACCCCACAAATTTTGTGTGTCTCAGTCTTCATAATCTTTCATGGGTTCTTTCTATAATTGTTTCACCTGTGGCCCTACTTTTTGCTTGATTTTATTCCATGATTGATGAAAGGACAGTGTTGTTTTCCAAAGAACTTAAAAGGAAATATTGTAATATAGAAAATCGAATTGAAAATAAGACCACTAGAAATAATTCAGAAAGTTGTAGAGAGGATAGAAAGTGTTAACTTTTTATACTTGGAGGTAAAGAGACTGTCACTCACATATTTTCAGGTTAACTATTACTTTCCCTCTTTTTTTAAAGTTTTCTTTTAATCACTGGGTGCTCATCACAAGAATACCACCCACCCACCCCCACCTCCCCTTGGGTAGCCATCAGTTTGTTCTCTATAGTGAAGTCTGTGTCTTAGTTTGTCTCCCCCCTCCTTTTGCTCTTATGCTTTGTTTCTTAAATTATACATGAGTGAAATCAGATGGTATTTTCCTGACTTATTTCACTCCGCGTGGTACTCTTTGTCTCTATCCGTATCATTTCAAATAGCAAGATCTCATTCTTTTTTTATGGTTGAATAATATTCCTCTGTGTGTGTGTGTGTGCACACACACACACAAGTGCCCTTCATAAATGCTACACCTTCATCAGTTGATGGACACTTCTGTTGCTTCTGTATCTTGGCTATTGTAAAAAATATATATATATATGCTGCTATGAACAGGGGCGCATGTACCCCTTGATGGTAGTATTCTTGTTTTCTTTGGGTAAATACCCAGTAATGTGATTGCTGATGAGTAGGGTAGTTCTGTTTTTAAGTTTATGAAGAACCTCCATATTGTTTTTTACAGTGGCTGTGCCAGTTCACATTCCTATCAGCTGTGTAAGATTTTTTTTTCCTCCACATCCTCACTGACACCTGTTGTTTCTTGTGGTGTTGATTTTAGCCATTCTGACAATTGTGAAGTGATAACCTTGTAGTTTTAATTTTTATTTCCTTGATAAGTGACTCTGAGCAACTTTTCATTGTCTGTTGGCCATCTATGTATTTCCTTAGGAGAAATGCCTATTCATGTCTTTTGCCCATTTTAAAATTTTGTTTTTGAGGTGTTGAGTTGTGTAAGTTCTTTATATATTTTGTATAATAACCCTTTATTGGATATGTCATTTAGAAATATGTTCTCCTGTTTCCTAGGTGGCCTTATAGTTGTGTTTATTTCTTCTTTCACTATGCAGAAGCTTCTTATTTTGATAAAGTCCCAATAATTTATTTTTGCTTTGATTTCCCTTGCGTTGGGACACCTATCCAGAGAAAAGTTGCTGTGGCTGATATCAGAGAAATTATTGCTTGTGCTCTTTTCTAGGATTTTTATGGTTTTAGGTCTCATCTACGTCTATAAGCCGTTTTGAGTTTATTTTTGTGTATTATGTAAGAAAGTGGTCCAATTTCATTTTTCTGCCTATAGCCATCCAGTTTTCCCAACATTTGTTCAAGAGACTTGTCTTTTTCCCATTGGATATTGTTTTTTGCTTTGTTAAAGATTAATTGACCATATAATTATGGGTTTATTTTTGGATTTTCTATTATTTGTCCGTGTGTGTCTTTTTGTGCCAGCACCATACTGTTTTGATTTCTATAGTTTGTAATATAACTTGAGGTCCAGAATTATAATGCCTCCAGCTATGCTCTTCTTTTTCAAGATTGCTTTGGTTGTTCAGGGTCTTTCGTGGTTCCATACAAATTTTAGGATTGTTTGTTCTAGCTCTGTGACAAATGTTGTTGGTATTTTGATAGGGATTGTGTTAAATGTGTAGACTGCTTTGGGTAGTATAGCTATTTTAACAATATGTGTTCTTCCAATCCATGGGCATGGATTGTCTTCCAATTTCTTTATATCATGTTCAGTTTCTTTAATCAGTGTTTTTATAGTTTTCAGAGTCTTCGATCTCTTTATTTAGGCTTATTCCTAGGTATTATTTTAGGAACAATTAAAAATGGGATTGTTTTCTTAATTTCTTGCTGCTTCATTGTCAGTGTAGAGAAATGCATCAGATTTCTGTAGATTGATTTTGTACTCTGCAACCTCACTGAATTTGATTATCATTGGTTCAAGCAGTTTTTTGGTGGAGTCCTCTGAGTTTTCTGTAGATAGTTTCATGTCATCTGCGAATAGTGAAAGTTGGACCTCATCTTTGCTGATTTGGATGCCTTTTATTTCTTGTCTAATTGCTATGGCTAGGACTTCCAGTACTATGTTGACTAAATGTGAGAGGGACGGGCACCTGGCTGGCTCAGTCATCAGAGCATGTGACTCTTGATCTCAAGATTGTAAGTTTGAGCCCCGCATTAGGTGTGAAGATAACTTAAGAAAAATCTTAAAAACGAAAACCCACAAACAAAAAATGGTGGTGAGAATGGACATTCTTTTTTTTTGTTCCTGATCTTAGGGAACATTGAGGATGATAGCTCTGGATTTTTCATAGATGGCCTTTATTATGTTGTGGTGTGTTCCTTCTGACTTTGCTGAGGGTTTTTATCATGAATGGATATTGTACTTTGTCAAATCCTTTCTCTGTGTCTATTGAAATATCATACAGTTTTTATCATTTGTTATTGATGTGTTACATTCATTTGTGAATACTGAACCACTCTTACAATCGAAGAATAAATATCACTTGATCATGATGAATTTTTTTTTAATGTATTGTTGGATTCAGTTTGGTAATATTTTGTTGAAAATTTCTATATGTTCCTCGGACATACTAGCGTTTAGTTCTCCTTTCTTGGTGTCCTTATCTAATTTTGGTATTATGGTAATGCCTCATAGAATGAAGCTGGAAATTTCCCTTTTCTATTTTTTGGAATAGTTTGAGAAGGAAAGGTATTAACCATTCTTTAAATGTTTAATGGAATTAGCCTTAGTGGGTCCTGGACTTCTGTTTGTTTTTATTTAATTTCTTTGCTTGTAATTGGTCTTTTAAAATATTTGATTTCTTCTTGTTTCAGTTTTGGTAAGTTATATTTCTAGAGATCTATCCATTTCCTTTAGATTGCTTACATGCATTCATAATAGCATTTGTAGGCCAACGCCCCGGCGGAGAAGCTGAGGTCATCACTGAATTTTGAAGTATTTTAAGTGGATACAAAACTGTTTCAGCAATGCAGACAATTAAGTGTGTTGTTGTGGGTGATGGTGCCGTTGATAAAACATGTCTCCTGATATCCTACACAACAAACAAATTTCCATCTGAGTATGTACCGACTGTTTTTGACAACTAAGCAGTCACAGTTATGATTGGTGGAGAGCCATATACTCTTGGACTTTTTGATACTGCAGGGCAAGAGGATTATGACAGATTACGACCGCTGAGTTATCCACAGACAGATGTATTTCTAGTCTGTTTTTCAGTCGTCTCTCCATCCTCATTTGAAAATGTGAAGGAAAAGTGGGTTCCTGAGATAACTCACCATTGTCCAAAGACTCCTTTCTTGCTTGTTGGGACCCAAATTGATCTCCGAGATGACCCCTCTAAGATTGAGAAACTTGCCAAGAACAAACAGAAGCCTATCACTCCAGAGACTGCTGAAAAGCTGGCCCGTGACCTGAAGGCGGTCAAGTATGTGGAGTGTTCTGCACTCACACAGAAAGGCCTAAAGAATGTATTTGACAAAGCAATATTGGCTGCCCTGGAGCCTCCCGAACCGAAGAAGAGCCGCTGGTGTGTGCTGCTATGAACGTGTCTCCAGAGCCCTTTCCGCACAGCTGGTATCAGCATCATACTAAAAGCAATGTTAAATCAAACTAAAGATTAAAGATTAAAATTCGTTTTTGCAATAATGACAAATGCCCTGCACCTACCCACATGCATTCATGTGAGACAAGGCCCGTAGGTATGGTCCCCTTCCCCCTCTCAGTACTAGTTAATTTGAGTAATTGTGTATTGTCAGAAAAGTGATTAGTACTAGTTTTTGTTTTGTTGTTTCAAAAAAAAAATTTTTTTTTTTTTTTTAAAAGCAAGGCATGCTTGTGATGACTCTGTAACAGACTAATTTGGGTTGTTGAAGCTGCTCCGGGGCTCCATCCACTCTGGAGAATGATCTGGGACATTTAGGGTTTTTTGTTTTTGTTTTTGCGGGGGTGGGGTGGGGTGCGGGGAGTGTGTGTGGGGTTTGTTTTTATTTAGTTATGTTTTTTAAATTCATTAACCATCGGATAGCCCTTAAGGGGAGGAGGACTGATTGATTCCACATTTCACTTCCTAGATCTAGTTTAGAAAACTTGTTCCCCACCTGGTGCTCTTAGGAAGGAGTATAGTAAATGCCTCATTTAATAACATACTCCTTTTTGAAAGTTGCCTTTTCTCTCCACCCTTGAGTAGGTCCAGTATTTGATGAAACTCATGAAATGGGTGGAACCTGTCTTGCCCCTCCTCTTTTCTAGGATGCACTATATATGTGACTGTGACTTTCAAGGAAATTTGTTTGCCATGTGCTGATTTTTTTTTTTGAAGTTAATTTCTAACTTCTTTCACTGATAAATGAAGTATTGCACCTTTTGAAATACACCAAATGGATTGAGTACGTAATTAAAAAACTTTTTTTTCCCCCTGTCAAAAAAAAAATAATAATAACATTTGTATGTGATATTACTTCTCTTTCATTTGTGATTTTATTTGGGTACTTTGTCTTTTTTTTTTTTTTTAAATAAGTCTGCTGGAGAATTATCAGTTGATTCCTCCCCCCACCACCAAGAACAAGCCCCTGGTTTCATTAAGCTCTGCCCCCCCCCGCCCAATTTGTGCTCCAAACTATCATTTCCTTCCTTATGCTGGTTTTAAGTTTTGTTTGTTCTTTTTCTAGTTCCTTTAGATATAAGGTTAGCTGGTTTGTTTGAGAGTTATCTTTTCGACATAGGCCTGTATTGCTATAAACTTGCCTTTTAGAACTGCTTTTGCTGCATTCCAAAGGGCTAATTTTAATTTCAAGTTAGTTAACATACAGTGTAGTAGTATTGGTTTCAGGAGAAACCTTGTGTGTGTGTGTGTGTGTGTGTGTGTGTGTGTGTGTGTTGGTGTGCACGTGCGCACTCTAAGGTGGTTTATTAGTACCCACTCTGGGGAGCCCTGGGCTGAGGGTGTCCAGACAGGGAAACCAGGCCTGGCTTTATCATTTTATACCTTATCACTGGATAAAGTATTCTTGAATGCATATTTTTTTCTTTTTGCGCATTGAATATATGATGCCACTCTTTTCTGGCCTGCCAAGTTTCTGTGGACAGGTCTGTTGCTAACCTTATGAGTATACCCTTGTAGGTTAAGGACCTTCCCTAGCTGCTTTCAGAATTCTCTTTGTATTTTGCAAGTTTGACTATGATATGTCTTCATGTTGACCAGTTTTGTTGATTTTTGAGGGGATTTTCTTTGCCTCTTGGACTCAAGTGCCTGTTTCCTTCCCCAGATTTGGGAAGTTCTCAGCTATAATTTGCTTAGTATACCTTCTAACCATTCCCCCCCCCCCCCATGCTGCTCCTCTTCTTGGACTCCTATGATGCGGATATTATTGCGTTTTGTGGGATCCCTCAGTTCCCTAAGTCTATATTTGTGATCTGATAGTTTTCTTTTCCTGTTTTTTTCATCTTTATTTTCTTTCATTTTAACTTATATATCACTTATTCAATCCTCTTCTTCTTCCATCCTTGTTGTGATAACATTAGTCAGTTTTGCATCCCAGTTACAGCATTTTTTATGTTCGCCTGACTAGATTTTAGGTCTTTTATCTCTGCAGCCAGTATTTCCTTGGTGTCTTCTAGGCTTCTTTCAAGCCCAGCTAGTATTCTTATGACTGTTGTTCTAATCTTGTTCAGATACATTGCTTACATCTATTTTGGGAAAAATTCCTGGTTTTGATTTCTTCTTGATCTTCCTTTTGTGGAGAATTCTTCTGTCTTGTCATTATATTTCTTGCTCAGGAAAGTAATAGTATATTAAGAAGGGTTCATACACTGTACAGATCCTGGTGCTTCAGGAAGTGCTTCTGGTGTACACTGGGTGCACTCTGTTTTATTTTGTCATTCTTTTTTACATGTCAGTCCTCTACAGAGTTCCTTCTTGCTCCTCCTCCTTGGGAATTGTTTGGACCTTTAACTAGGTGTGCTTTGGTTTCTTTAAGATAAGCCTGATTTTAAAAAGAAGGGTGAATGGGATACTGGCTGGTTCAGTTGGTTAAATATCTGCCTTTGCTTAGGTCATGATCTTGGGGTCCTGGGATTGAGCCCTGTGTCTGGCTCCCTGGTTCAATGGGGTTTGGGGGACAGTCTGCTTCTCCCTCTCCCTCTGCCCCTCCCCCTGCTCATGTATACATACTCTTTCTCTCAAATAAGATCTTTAAAAGAAAAAAAAAAAGGTGGTGAACAAGTAGTCCAAGAAAAAAGAACAACAACAACAACCAAAAAAAGCGAACAAAAAAGCGTAATCCTGATTCCAAAGAAAAATAAAGAAGGAAAAAAAAAAAGCCTAAAAAAACAAGAAAGGGAAACAAACCAACAAATGAACAAAAAACTAGACCTGTAATTCCAAAGAAAAAGAAATTTTTAAAAAGAGCATAAAACTTTTATGAAGTTTTTTTTTTAGGAAGAGGAAAGCCTGACCCTATTTCTGCCAGAACTGAAGTTGATACTTTGGAGCACTCTATGATCCATAGACTTGGTACATGGGTGGGGGGGGGGTTGTGTTGGACTGCTGGGGAAAGGCCTGCTGCACTGGCTCACAATCAGACCTGTTCTTTATTCCTCTGTCAGGGGGTGCAGCGGGGTAGGGGACAGAGCTACAGGGTTTGTTATAACTGATTTTAGCCTGGAGGCACTGTGTTTTTCTCTGAAGTCTGACTGTGATGGTGGGCAGGGGAGTAAAAATGATGTCACTCTGCCTTCTCGTCCCTGGGAAGGGGGAACTCCTGACCACTGCTGTTCAGGAGGCCTTCACAAAAAAGCAAATAGTCTCCCCTCTTGTGTCCCAGGCTTTCATCAGATTCCTGCCTTCAACTTGTCTGTGCCAAGCCATCGGCTTGCCTGGCTCCACAGTCACAGTTCTGTGTTTTATCTCTGGCCAGCAGCTGAAATTCAAAATTCCAGGCCCACCACAGAGCTCTATGCTGGGCTTCATCTCACAACCCCAAGATCATGACCTGAGTGGAATTCAGAAGTTGGACCCTTAACCAGCTGGCCACCCATGTGCCCCTCAAACTCCAAATCTTAATGGACTCAGTTAGGTGTGGATCCCCCTCCCTTGGAGGAGAGCCTCACAGAGCTGTTCCTGGTGCCCTTCTGTCTGAGAAAAGCAGTTCCTGCCTGCATGAGTGCCTGAAGTCTATAAGGAAGCATAACAAAAACTGCAACCAGGTTATCTGCCTTCTGCACATCTCTGTCTCCTACTGTTGAACTGCTGCTCCATGGTGCCCAGCAGGTCTATTGTCCTTTGAGAGGGAAAATCCCCTCTTCCAGTGTAGTCCAGGAAAGTAGACCAGGTGTGACCCAGGGAATCTGCACACCCACACACTGAGGCATCTTGCCTGAGCCCTATGCACTGCTCTTCTTGACTTCTTTCCACAGAAGGGGCTCCCTCACTTTCACAGCACTGTGGCTTTTCTCTTACCCATTCATGTCTCCAGAACTCATATTGGCCATGTTCTCTCCTTCCAGTTGGGCCAATTGTTGTTGTTGCTGTTGTTGTTGTTGTTGTTGTTTTTAAGGTCCTCTGATCATTTTTCTAGTATTTCAAAATGATTTGATGCTGATCTATCTGGGTTCAAGGGATGAGGCAAGCTTAGGTTCTCCCTACTACTTCTACCATCTTATTTCCTCCATCAATATATGTCTGTATCCCAAAGGTTTGGGGCCATTATTTTCAATTGTTTCCTTGTACTTTCAAATTTTACTTCCTGGTTGCCCCATTCATTATTTAGTAGTAACCTGCTTTTTTTTTTTTTTTTTTTTTTTTTTGGTGGGGTGGTCTTTCTGGATTTTTTTCTTGTGGATGACTCCTAGTTTCATAGCCATTATGGTCAGAAAAAGATGCATGCTATCACCTGGATTTTTTCAATTTGTTGAGACTTGTTTTGTGACCTAATATGTGATCTATTCTGGAGAATGTTCCATGTGCACTTGGAAAAAAAAAATGTGTATTCTGTTGTTTTAGGATGGAATGTTCTGAATATATCTGTTAAATCCATCTGGTCCAGTGTGTCATTCAAAGTCAGTTTTCCCTTGATTTTTCTGTTTTCATGATCTGTCTGTTGATGTGTTAAAGTTCCCTATTACTATATTATTAGTGATTAGTTCTTTTATGTTATTAACTCTTTTAACTATTTTAGTGCTCCCATATTGGGTGCATAAATATTTATAATTGCTATATCTTCTTGTTGGATTGTCCTTTATTATATAGTGTTCTTCTTTGTCTTTCGTTACAGTCTTTGTTTTAAAGTCTGTTTTGTTTGGTTTAAGAATTGCTATTCCAGCTTCCTTTTGGCATCCATTTGCATGATAAATGCTTCTCCATCCTCTCACTTTTCTTTTTTTTTTTTTTTAAGATTTTATTTTAGAGAGAACATAAGCTAGAGGGAGGGACAGAAGGAAAGGGAGAAGCAAACTCCCTGCTAAGCAGGGAGCCAAACACAGGACTTGATCCCAGGACTCTGGGATCATGACCTAAGCCAAAGGCAGATGCTTAACCATGTAAGCCACCCAGGCTTCCCTCCATCCCCTCATTTCCATTCTGCAGGTGCCTTTAGGTCTGAAATGAGTCTCTCTTGTAGGCAGCATATAGATAGTCCTATTTTTTTATCCATTCCATCACCCTATGTCATCTTGATTAGAGCTTTTAGTCCATTTACATTCAAAGTAATTATTGATATATGATTATGTGTATATATGTAGAGAGAGAGAAAAAGAGAGCCATTTTATTACCTTTTCTCTTTCATTTTTTGCTGTTTTTTTTTTTTAAGATTTTATTTATTTGACAGACAGAGATCATGAGTAGGCAGAGAGGCAGGCAGAGAGAGAGGAGGAAGCAGAGTCCCTGCTGAGCAGAGAGCCCGATGCGGGGCTCAATCCCTTTACCATCTGCACACAGAGACATTGCCCCTTTTAGCAGCATTGCTGTCTCACAGCGGTGGAAATCCAGATAGTTTTGCCAGCAGTTCCTAGTCTGGTTCTGGTTGGGGAAGTGGCTGTCAAAAGGGACAGTCTGGTAGTTCTTGCTTTTGGTCTTGATGTCTTCTGCCATGGTGCTGACTCTAAACACATCACAGCAACACCTCATAGCTCAATGTGATCCTTAGCAGAGATTCCAGAGTCAGACCAGAAGCAGCTAAGTTGATGGTTGTTTAAGTTTGAACCTATTCTTTACTCCCCACATTTTAGGTATACAGAAATACTAATTTTTACTGCTTTTTGTCTTCTACCTTTACACTGTCACTTGGTCTCCCTTTCTCCTCAGAGTCCCCTTTAATAGTTCTTGCAGAGCTGCTTTAGTGGGCATGAACTCCTTTAGTTTTTGTTTATCTGGGAAACTGCTTATCTTTCTTGTTCTGAATGCTAACCTTGCTGGTTAATACTGTAGAATTCTTGGCTTCAGGTTTTTCCCATTCAGCACTTTGAATATGTCCTCCCATTCTTGTCTAGCTTCAAACTTTCTGCTGAAAAATCTGCCGATAACCTTATGGCGTTTCTTTTGTATATCATGGGGGATCTTTGGTCTTGCTGCTTTTGGTGTTTTTTTTTTTTTCCTGTATCACTATATTTTGCCATATTTAATTACAATACATCTTGGTGTGGATCTGCTTTTGTTAATTTTGTTGGAGGTCTCTGTGCCTCCTGGATCTGGATATCTGTTTCCTTCTCCAGATTAGGGAATTTTGCAGCTATTATTTCTTCAAACAGATTCCCTGTTCCCTTTTCTCTGTCCTTTTTTGGGGGTCTTCTATAGTATGAATATTACTACGTTTGATTGACTCACTGAGTTCCTTAACTCTATTCTCATTTTGCATAATTCCATTTCTCTTTCTTTAAGCTCGATTTCTCTTCATTAATTACTCTGTCTTCTAGGTTATTAATTTGTTCCTCAGCTTCTTCCAGCCTGCTGTTTGTTCCATCAAATGTGTTTCTCATTTTGTGTTTTGAGCCCTTTATCTCTGCTGTGTTATTCTTTATCTCTGTGTTAAGGGTTTCACTTGTGTCTTCCACTCTTTTCTCAAGTCCTTATGATCATTGTTAGTATCCTTATGATCATTGCTTTAAATTCTCCATCAGGCATGTTATGTTACTTATATCTGTTTCACTTAGATCTCCTGCCGTGGCCTTGTTCTGTTCTTTCATTTGGGATATTTCTCTGTCTTATTTTGTCTAAGTCTGTGCCTGTGTCTCTGTCTTAGGAAAGTCATTTGCTTCTCCTGTTCTTGAGAGTAAAGGCCTTATGAAGAAGAGGTCCTGTAGTGCCCTGCACTTTAGTGTCCTCTCTTCCCCAGGGCCTGGCACTTCTGTGGTTGTCTTCAATGTGTGCTGCATGCACTCTGCTATCGTGTCCCGACCGCTTTTTCCTTCAGGTCAGTCTTGGGCAGAGGCTGTCTGTGTTGTGGGCAGTATTTGGTCCCTGGTCTGAATGTGGCAAATTTTAACTAGGTATGCTCTGATTTGTTTGTGAAATGAGATCTTTCTCTGCTGCCACCAGAACAGAGGACTTGCAGGACTTGGAAGAACTTCTGGGGTGGGAGTTTCAATGTGGGTAGAGGGTTTGAGCCAGTCTTCTGAGAGAGGAGGGTCCTGCCAGGTCCAAGACTGAAGCAAGTGTGACAGGAAGGGTAGTTCCACCAGAGTGTGGGGATTAGGGCTTGGTGTAAGCAATTCAGTAGTGAGTGTGGGTGCTGGCTAGGTCCTGCTGGTGGCCCTGTGTGGTGTGAAGGGTGGGGAAGGAAATAGTACCTACTGGTTCCTTTGTTCCTGGGGTGGGGGTGGGGGGTCTCTCCCTTCATGCTTCCTCTCTGGGACATCCTCTGAGATGAGCAACTAAATTCCCCCATTGTATGACCCAGATGCTCTTCAGGTTGGCATTTCCACCTCGTATGCCTATGGGCTGTTTATCCTTCCTTCTTGCAAATAGCAATTTCAGTATCTTCTGAGTTCTCCCAGAGCCAAGTGTGCTGACTTTTAAAACTCCAGGCTTTTAGCCCTGCTGGTTGCAAGACCTCAAGAAATTGGGACCCTGTCACTTTCCAAGCCAGTTGCCATAGAGGTTCATTTTTCTCTGTGTACTCCACTCTATCCTTAGTCTGTCTCTCACCCTTCCTGAAACCACAGCTCTCTCCCCATGACAGGGTCCACAATCATTTTCTCCCAATCTGCATCTCTGCACTTCCCACTTTCCTTGATGTGGCTTCTTCTGTCTTTAGTGGGTAGAAGTTGTCCTGACAGTCATCAGATTGATTTCTGGGGTATTTACTATGATTTCATAGGTACCTACTTATATTCCTAGGACAAGGCAAGCCTAGGGTCATCCTGCTCCGTTGCCATCTTCCCACAGTCTACTTTCCCTCTTGATTTATATGGAATGTCAATCATTTGGTTTTCCCACCTGCATAATTTTAATATCATCCCAATAAAATGCAGTGGAGCATAAATAATTCAACTCTATATCTTGTATAGAATGAATTTTTATGTGGATTTTACAAACCCTTCGTTTCCTTAAATCTCAGATTAAGTTTTGATTCATTGGTGACCTGAATGTTCTTGGGATTCGATGTGGGTTAGTAATGCAACAATTAATTGATAAAATAAGACACCTTTTCATCATACTGAATAATACCATGCCAGGAGAAGTTATCAAAAGGTTTGCTACTTTATTTTGTTTTTATGGGAGGTTTCTGGGTATGAGGGAATAAAAAAGACATTTTGTTTGAAGTTCATCATGTACACTAGGACAATAATAATCAAAATAAGCAAATTCTATTTTCTTCCCACCTTTGTGAATCCCAAAATACTTAGTCTAATGGGCAATCATATTAGCTGTTTAGTTGGAGGTGGTAAGAGTCATTTATGTAATAGCTCTCTAGTCTTTAAGAGCGAATGTTATATGTAGAAAAGTGATACCAGATGTTCTGTGTCAATATAGAGACTTTCTTAGAATTCTAGGATTTTAATCAGAAAGCTTCTAGGGATTAGAGGATTTGACTGCATTTTGGCTGGGGGTATAATAGAGGGCCTTCTGGGTTGCTGGGAAAGTTGATTTCATTTAGAACTTTGTGTTTTCAGTGTTACTGCTGATATGATTTAGGGCTTTGAGGTGCTGAAATGTAACAAAATTAATCTCATACAGTTTTCTTATAACAGTTTGAGGTATGACTGAGATATATAGATATGTTGATACACAGCCTAAAGGATTTTTAATTCAGTAGAGTCTACTTATACAATAGAAAGTGTTGTATATGGCTGTATATTATTCCATTTTTCAAATACAGACATGTGGATGGAATTCTTTTGGAGAGAAAATGATCCTATGGTACTAAAGAAGGATTTTCTGGACAACTGTTGTCAAGGTCATTCTTAGTGGAGGAAAGACTTGTCAAATCATCTTTAAGAGGTGATGATTTGACAAGTCTTTCCTCCACTAAGAATGACCTTGACAACAGTTGTCCAGAAAATAAATAAATAAATATATATATATATATATATATATATATATATATATATATGTAATTTTTTTTTTAATGGGTGGCTTTACAAAACAGAGATTGCCATAGCTGCTGGTATATCTTAATCCTTTGAAGAATAAATTCTTGAAAAGTCAAACATTTGACAGAGACTGAGTACTAGCTCCTGTACTAGTAGAGCAGCAAGGAGGGGAGGAACACAGGTTTTACAACAATAAGTGAACACTGCTCCTCACAAGACATTTTAAATCAAGCTAAAGTATGAACAGACGCAGGCCTCTAACTATGTGGACTATATGGCAAGTTTGACTGTCAAATAGATGCAAAAACAATGGGTCATAGGAGCAGGTGCTTTCATCTGGGGAGATTGCAAAGGAAAGACTGAGATGAGTCTTGAAGGTTGAGAAGAACTTTATGTGATAGAAAATGGAGGGGAATAGGCTGTAGAGAACCAGAAAGGGGAAGGAGGGCCCAGTTGGGGAGCCCCTGCCACGCCAGCAGTGTACTTGGTGATTTACCAATAATGTGGACGTGGTCATCTGATGCTCCTCCGTGGTGCTGGGAGGCCGAAGGTACTTCTCCAACCTTACAAATGAAAAAACGGAGGCACAGTGTGGCTCCCCTCACTCAGCTAGCATGTGGTCAGGACTGGGATTCCTAGCAGGTCTGTCACACAGCTGGGGGCTTCAGCACAGTTGCTGTGGGTATGATGACTCCACTCTCCTGTTGTTGATTGTCTGCTGCCTCCCAGGAGGAATTCAGTTACCTCATAAATGAGGAAAGGTTTTGTGACCTGGAAAAATACAACTGATCTAAGTGGGAAAATCTTCTTAATCACCTCTACCCTGCTATTTCTGACTGCTAAGAGCTTACTCAGAGTTAACTGTGCTCAGTGGGACTGGTCTTAGGAAGGCAAAACATAGAAACTTTCAATGACTGACTTTGGCTTAGGAAGGTCTAGAAACTACTTTAGGGTTTAGAACAACTTTAAAAAGGCAGAGCCTCAAAAGCAGCCTTTCATATACATTTGGTCTTCATTGTTGACTTTTGTTAACTACAGGAGCAAAATAGTCTATTAAGACAACAGGACAGGGACACCTGGGTGGCTCAGTTGGTTAAGCAGCTGCCTTCGGCTCGGGTCATGATCCCAGCGTCCTGGGATCGAGTCCCACATCAGGCTCCTTGCTCGGCGGGGAGCCTGCTTCTCCCTCTGCCTCTGCCTGCCATTCTGTCTGCCTGTGCTCGCTCTCCCCCACCCCCCGATAAATAAATAAAATCTTGAGGAAAAAAAAAAAAGACAACAGGACAAGTTTTGGTGGTTATTCAGAAGATTCTGCTTTGGTATCCCCCCCTCCCCTTTATTGAGTATATTTTGCCTATTCTCCAGCCTTTCAAGCAAAAATCCAGTCTGAATGATTAAGTTAATATTAAGATGTCTTTTGTCCTGGGATCAAAGTAAGATGACCATACCATCATATATTTTCCTTAGTCTTATGTTTACTTAAGGGCCTTCATCTCCTCCCTCTGTCCTTCTAAATGCAAAGGTTACAGTGTAAATGTTTTCCCCAATTACTTCTCACATTTTGTTAGTAATGTGTTCCTTCTCCGTTGATTACTGTTCTATGTTCTAACTAGGTAGACTGAGAAGAAAAAATTGTCCTTCAGTTTAGTGTTAGTTATGTGAACCTTGAATTCTGAATGTACAATGGAATATAATTAGTTTGGTTTACACCCATTACATTTTAAAGGGATTTGGTCATATCCTAAATGCTCATTTATCTTTGTGTTCAAGTATGGCTTTAGGAAATCCACTTTGGAATATTAAGTCTACAGAACAATTAACGATTGAACTCATGATGCATATTCTAACTATATTATGCTCTATAATTATCACCCTTATAAAGATAAAACTAAGTATTATTGCATGAGGAATAGTATAGGTTAGAATATGGAGGATAATGACACTAACAATTTATTCAACCTTCACTGAGAACTTAAGATGTGCTAGATATCGTAGTAGAGGATGAATACTGAAAAAAAGTAAGATTGAGTCCCAGCCTTCAAGGAGATTAATAGATAATATTTTAGAGGAGCTGTATCAACTGCTACATAATAAACCACCCCAAAACTCTATATCAGAGAATTTTTTTTTCATAAACTAAAAAATGAGAGCCAGTATCTGTTACTGCTCAGAAGTCTAGGGTTGACTAGGTGAGTCTAAAGGTCTTGCCTAGACTTCGTCTTTATGATCACACAGACATCTTTACTTGTGTTGGGCTCTTGCACATGTTGGCCCATTTGTAGATTGATCTAGAGTAGTTTCAGTGAAGATACCTAGGTTCTCTTCCAAGTAATTTCTTCTCATCTATTAGGCTAGTCTTCTTTACTTGAGGGTGTTGGCATTCTAGAAGCTAGGGAATGGGGAAGAGTATAAGGCCTCCTGATGCTTAGGCTCAGAACTGACACATCAGTACTTCTGCCCTAGTCTGTTCACTAGTACTTCTGTCCTAGTCTGTTCACCTGCGTAAGTCACCAGTCCCTCCAGATTCAAGGGGTTTAGAAATAAATCCCATCTCCTGATGGAAGGACCTACAAGTGGTGTTGCTAGAGGGAGGGAAGTAATTGGTGTCATTTGCAATCAGCTTACCTACTATAGAGACAGACAGTTTTGCACAAGGAATAAAGCCTTTGTAAGGTCTTATATAGTGACTGCTACAATAGTTCAGGGAACCATAAGCTGTTTGAATTGAGAGAGCATAAATTTCAGGACTGATAATGGTAGAAAATGAGGCTGGATCTCAGGAAAGAGGACCAAGCTGGAGAGGCTTATATTCCATCCTTAGACATTTGGGTGTTATCCTTTGGTGAGAGCAAGCCATCTAAGGTTTTCAGCAAACATGAATGCTATTGTAAACTTCATTACTTTTTGTCTATAGGTTGCTCTGGCAACAGAATGAATCCAAGGTAAGCAAAACAGTGATGGGAGATAAGATGCTATTGCAGAACTGTACACTGTGGGAATAATTTTGAAGGCTAAACTAAAGCAGTGGGAAAGTACTCATTCAAGTGTGGTGAACCTGACCAATGTTAATCATTCATTCAAACAAGCTCTCTTGAGCCAGTGCTCTTAAGTGTTTGAGAAATGTGAGTATTCTCTGGGCATCTTGGAGCTTTGGAGCTCTATACAACTAAGCTTCTTCATGCATCTGACTGTTAGGCATGCAGTAAATAGAAAGGAATAGTAATCCTGGCTCACAGTAGTGAAGAAATCATGGTTAGTGATGTGGTGATTTAAAATGTGTGTGCTTTGGCTGTTTGTTTTTTCTAATATTCTTAATTACCAGAGCTTTAATGATACTGAAAGTCATTATGTTGGTTAATATAAAGAATAATGAAGAGCCTGAGTAAGTTCTGTTTTCTTTTTTCATACATCTGGACCTGCCCTAGTACATAATATGTGACTTTCAAGGTAATTCAGAAACCTATGTTATTTTACAACCTTACTGTATTTCACTTTACCATACTCAGAACTCTTTTCTGGGTTGAGAAATACTAAGAGGAGGAGGTCCATTTGTATGTTAATCTTTTCTTGCATACGTCTGAGAATATGTAAGAGTAGTGATTAACTTATGGGAGAAATTGAGAAAATACATTGTTTAGAACTTACAGTTTACAATAAAATATAATAAAATGTTGGGGCGCCTGGGTGGCTCAGTGGGTTTAAAGCCTCTGCCTTCGGCTCAGGTCATGATCCCAGGGTCCTGGGATCGAGCCCCACATCAGCTTCTCTGCTCTGTGGAGAGCCTGCTTCCTCCTCGCTCTCTGTCTACTACCTCTGCCTACTTGTGATCTCTGTCTGTCAAGTAAATAAGTAAAATCTTAAAAAAAAAAAAACTATATATATATATATATATATGTATATAAAATAAAATGTTAAGCTAAGATTGTTTTATTTTTAAATATCTTTTAAGATAACTACTTTCAAAAAATATGAGCCTTATTTTCTTTTTGGTGATTCTCCATGAACTACTTTGGGTCAGTAATCTGTTCTGCCAAATCCCATTATGCTACATTTAATTACTTGCAGAAAAGCTACATAGTTTCCTAGCTTAAATGAACATCCAGTGTGTTTTGTAGATTCCTGGAGATCTCGAATATCATAGCCTGGGGTACCATGACTTGTGAAATAATTAATTGAACAATGTTTTTTCAATATTCCCTGTATCTTTAAGATACTGTTGGAGTGATGCTATGTGAATATATTTGGCCTATTTCTCTCATCAGAGTAGAGATTTCTGGAAGTTTGAGCATTCTTAACAGAAGTTGATGAAGAGCAGAGGGATAGAGAGAGGTCACCTGCTTTACTCACCCACAACTTAATGAAAATTATAACCTTCCTCGAAATTTTAATTGGAACCTGGAAGTTAAAATACATATATGCACATTCCAAATTAGTGTATAACTCCTTTCTCCTGTCTAGACGATGACCTCCTTAATACAAGAGCCATATTGTGTTCCTCGTAATATAGGCCCTGGCTCCTGTCAGTACAGAGTATGGAGTGTGCTTTACATGTTTGTTATGGTTAAAGATAATTTAAATGTTGTTCCTTTGGGTAAAACCAAGGAATTTAGAGCCTGTAACTGTTTTGTTTCCCTACTCACATCCACTTTATACCTTTTTCCCTTAGTGGCAGAGTACCAGTGAGGTTTGCAGTCCCCCTTACCACGTGCTCTGCTAGGGGACTTGTTCTCCCCAGCAAGGTAAACCATGATTAACCTGAGTTTCTACTACGTTTTCTAAGGGATCCGTTAGGCATGGGTTTGTGAAGCACTGCTAGCCAGAGTGACATCAAGTTTTTTAGAGATGTGGCAGAAGGAGTCTCTTTGTGCTTCTAGAGGGTCTGCCATTCTGCCTGTTGATATATGGAACAAGAGGAGCTGCCTTCAGGGATCATGAGGTGAGCCTACGTAAGACGAAGAGCAGCGTACATGGGGAGAACGACAAGATGGAAGCAGAGGGGAGTTTTGAACCCCTGGATCAGCCGACCATAGAAGTATAAGTCAGTTCTCTTTAATCGTCCTGCAGAGTTCAGAGTGAAAACTTCTTTCACCTTGCTGGTGAAAAGAAAGGAAGTCTATAGATTGAATAAATAGTCTAAAAGGAACAGATTAGAATAGCATCAGTCCTTCAGTCCACATGCCCTTCTGCTTCTTCTCTAGTCAACTGTCCCAGCCCCAGGATAGAAGACTCTGGGGTCTGGTCCTGATAAAATAGATGCAGTTTGTAATGAGGTTTCATGGACTGATAGGTTGCTTGTGCAGGTCTCCATTGTTTCTATTCCAAGGAAAAGGGGAAATGGTGATAGGATGAGGGCATCATTTTTGATAGATGTATTGTCAGTTATAAAAACTTACTCCCTGATACGAACTCAGATGTGGTTGTTTTTCATGGAGAAGTGAGTTTTGGGATGGTTCCTTCCTCCCAAGCCTGTTCCATTAGTTTCTCAGCCTTAGTATTGACGTTTAGGACCAGCTAATTAATTCACAGAACATCATATGCATTTGGGGATGTTTGAAAGTGTCCCTGGCCTCTACCAATAGATAGATGCCAGTAGTACTGTTGTATTGTGACAGTCAAAAATATCTCCAGACCAAAAAAAAATCTCCAGAAATAGCCAAGTGTCCCTCAGAAGGGAGCATTGTCCCCCATTCGGAAACCACTGTGTTGAAGGCAAAGGATTGTTTCTTATGGTTGCATTTGTTCTAAGACGCAGGCAGAAGACTCTCACTGCCTTAATCACTTCACCTTATGGTGAGAAAAATATAGTTAATTAGTAAATTTGTCAAATCTTCCCAAACATACAAAGAACCTTGAGATTTGAGTTGTTTTGAGCCAAAATATATTTACTATTTAAACTATTTACCCTTAAAAATTAGAATTGTTTTTTCTTACCATTTACTGAGGCATAAATGACAAAAATGGTACATATTTAAGGTGTACAATGTGATGGTTTGATATATGTATACATTTTGATACAACAATTAAGCTAATTAACATGCCCATCCCTTCACATAGTTACCCTTTGTGTAAGAGATAAGGACACTTGAGATCTACTCTTTTAGCAAATATTGAGTGTACATTATTATTTCCTATAGTCACCATGCTGGGCATTAGGTCTCTACAACTTAATGATTTATTTTTTTAATAAACTCATTTGGAAGGAGGTAATTCCAGTGTTTTAAATTCTATTCCAGTGGTGTTTTTCCTCAAGTGCAGCTGACACACCATGTTACATTACTTTCAGGCGTACACATAATGTTTGGACAAGTTTATACGTGATGCTCTGCTCACAAGCGTAGCTCCCATCTGTCACCGCACAGTGCTGTTACAATACCATTGACTATATTCCTTATGCTATGGTGTTTATACCCATGACTTAGAGATGACTTCTTAAAATCCTACCCCCAAATGCTAAATAATCACAGGTGTAAACAGTCTCCAATGTGATGATGTAAACCGTTGTCTTAGCCAGGCTTTTCTTCGTTGCTGTTAATAGAATGGGCCAGGGATTCACTTGGGTTTGAAGCTGGGAAAAGTCTACATTTTATCTATCTTTACAACACGACGATCGAAGAAAATGGTAGGAACGATCCAAGTTTGTTTCCAATTTTATTTTTAAAAATGAATATTAAATATTATGGGCAGGGGAGTACAATTAAATGTTTTTATCAAAATGAAAAATTCTTTCAACACGACTCTGGTTTCTTTGTCTTTTTGTCTGTGGTGGTGAGGTACTGTTGCTGTTGTATCCCCAGGGTGTTAGAGCATGCCTAAGGGCATACGCTGTGTCCTCTATAAAGGGAATAACAAATGTTTGAATGTTGCCAATTTATTGAAGCCTTGAAACAGACTTCAGGTGAAGACTTCAAATAGAAGCAAACCAGCATTAAAGGATCTTTAAAGCAGTAGAGATGCCATGGTTTGCAACAATGAAGTAATACAGTGATAGGTGACGGTTGTGGTCTTCCTTTCCTCAATCCGCTATTACCCTTCCAGTTACCACACCTGTTAATTCAACCTTTGCAGTAACTCAGAGACTTGTCTGTGCCTCTGCTTCTCTTCTGCGCTCTTTCAGGAGTCCAAGCCACTGTCTACTTAAGCTCATCTCACCGCTCTACTCAACGACTCCCGTTCACTTCCCACAGAAGGCAGCCAAAGTGCACTGGATAACAAGTGAATGTTTTGAAATGCTTATAAGTGGCCTCCCCAGCCTGGAGCCCTCCAGCATGGTTCTCTTGTCCTGGGGACCTAATCCGAAGCCCTTGGTTGTAACATTTACGTCCCTGAACGCTGACTGCTATCTGCTTTCCCCTCTCATTAACTTTCGCACTCTCTCCTCTCATCTTGGCCAACACCGATCGCTTCCGATCCTTCTACTTGCTGTGTTCTTTGCTGTGCTGGGGTCTGGAAACTGGCATTTCCTCTCTCTGAAATAGTATTCTTTTCTTGGGTAATTCTGACGTGTCTTTCAAGTCTTAGACTGAGTACCACTTCCTTAGGGGAGCAATGCTTTGGACGGCTAATCAAAGTCTGACTCCTTTGATATTATTCTTAATACTCTGGTTTTCCTCTCAGAACCATGCTGTCTCAACTTTCAACTATACACCTGGTTTGTGTTTAAATCTGCCCCCACCAGATAGTGCGCGCCAATAGGTGTGTGTGCGTTTGCTTCTCCACTGTATGAACCAGACTTAGTGTTTGCCTAATGCACATTGGGTTCTTAGTAACTATTTTAGTGAAAAGTTGAATTCCCCTTGTAGGTTGGCAGTGTATCAGTCTTACAGCATGTTTATTATCCTCATGTTGAATCTGGGATAAGCATTTAATGTTGAATCTGGGATAAGCATTTAATATTGGAAGAGAGTGAGAATGAGTTGTTCCTACTGTCCAAAGATTAGCATATTGGATAGCGTAGAACCATGCATGAGAACTGGTGACTGGCCAACCACATACACTAATACATAAATGATTTATACTTTGCTTAACAGAAAAACAATGAATATAAAGTATTTTTTAGGCAGCTTTTCATTTAATCCAGAACTGGAGAAGAAACTCAAGGCTTAAAAATAATAAATTTCCCCATTTATTGCTTTAGAGTTTATTCAAATTGTTCTATCCCATGAGTCCTAGCTTAGTAGCTTTTTGGCCAATAGGATTTCAGCATGCAAGGCTCTAATATAAGCAACTGGATTGGCTTAACTACCTCTGATGTCACAATTTGCCCATTAGGAAGTCATAGTTTTCTTGAAATCACATTGTAGTAATAACAGCTCTTGTTATTCTGTTTCATTATAAGAAACGTAATGTACCAAAAATAAAAATGCTGGAAGGAGCAGCATACCTTTGATCGACGCAGACCTTTTTTCATTAATGCGCTTTGATATCCACTGCCAACCATTGGAGTTAGCTTCTTTGTTTTACGATTGACTTTTTGTTTTTGTTCGTCAGTTACTAGGCAGATGGAGGAATGAGCCTACTTCGAATTACTCCTTCAACTCATAGTTCTGTTTCATCCCAACTGTTGAGGCTTAGCGTCTTTCTACTATTTAGCCTTCCTGCTTCTAAAGGAAAAGCCATTTGGACAGCCCACCTGAATATAACCTTTCAGGTGGGAAATCGGATTATATCAGAATTAGGAGAGAGTGGCGTTTTCGGAAATCATTCTCCTTTGGAAAGGGTGTCTGGTGCGGTGGTACTTCCTGAAGGATGGAATCAGAATGCTTGTAATCCTATGACCAACTTCAGCAGGCCTGAACAGGCAGACTCTTGGTTGGCCCTCATCGAACGGGGAGGCTGTACTTTTACACATAAGATCAATGTGGCAGCAGAGAAGGGAGCAAATGGGGTGATCATCTATAACTATCCAGGTACGGGCAACAAAGTGTTTCCCATGTCTCACCAGGGAACAGAAAACATAGTTGCCGTGATGATAGGCAACTTGAAAGGCATGGAACTTTTGCACTTGATTCAGAAGGGAGTCTATGTGACAATCATCATCGAAGTGGGGAGAATGCATCTGCCATGGCTGAGCCATTATATCATGTCTCTGTTCACCTTCCTGGCTGCCACAGTTGCCTACCTTTTCTTGTACTGTGCGTGGAGACCTAGGGTGCCCAATTCTTCCACCAGGAGGCGAAGACAGATAAAAGCAGATGTGAAGAAAGCTATTGGTCAGCTTCAACTGCGCGTGCTCAAGGAAGGGGATAAGGAACTAGATCCAGATGAAGACAGTTGTGTTGTTTGCTTTGACATTTACAAACCCCAAGATGTAGTACGTATTTTAACTTGCAAACATTTTTTCCATAAGGCATGCATTGACCCCTGGCTTTTAGCCCATAGGACATGCCCCATGTGCAAGTGTGATATTTTGAAAACTTAAACCTGGAGAAGCTTCCGAAGATGTAACCAAGTTTTTCCAAAGATTAAAATGAGATGAATTCTCTTTTAGCACTTTATGTAGAGAAAAAAAAAACAACTTCATCTTCTCTACCTAAGTACTAAAGAGGATGACACTTGTGTGTTTTAAAAATAAAACTCCATATCATGCCCAGTTATTTGAACTTGTTGTTTTTTCATTAGGTTGCTACGTTTTTGCCCATATCCAAGTAAGAATATTAGTATATGTTAAAAGCAAGTTAGTCTGCAAGCTAAAATGGTTGTGACATTGAGGCCACAGGGAGTCGTGATACTTGAAGGTTTCTTTTTTATATTTTATTTCCGTATTTTTTATAACATATTGCTGTTAACTTTGTTTTTTTTTTTTTTAAATTTTATTTATTGACAGAGAGAGATCACGAGTAGGCAGAGAGGCAGGCAGAGAGAGAGAGAGGAGGAAGCAGGCTCCTGCTGAGCAGAGAGCCCGATGCAGGACTCGATCCCAGGACCCCGAGATCATGACCTGAGCCGAAGGCAGCGGCTTAACCCACTGAGCCACCCAGGCGCCCAACATATTGCTGTTAACTTTGATTATAGAGTTAGATCTTGATTTAATTCTCCATGGTTAATTAATATCAGGAAATGGTTTTCAAAGGTACTGAGTAATGTGTTGTAAGTAATTATTTTAGATGATAACACCTCTGGTTATGTAACTAAAATATTTTAAATGATTATAAGCTTCATTTAGGGCAGGATCACACCAAAAAAAAAAAATCACTTTTGTTTGCCAAAGCCCTTTAAATCCAAGTATAGTGAATTAGCTGTGGTAGCAGATTTCCTTTCTAGAAGTGATGTTAGTAAATAATTGTTTTCTTAAAATACTGGTGGTGTGTGGTGAGTGTGTTTCTGGCCATTTTGATATAGATCTAGAGTGGAACTAAAATTTTAATTAGCATTTCAAGTTCTGTATTTTACTTCTCTATTTGAGTAGATAAACGCAAACACCTATGTGTAACAATAAGCGGCTGAAAGATTTGAGTTCTGATTTTGACAAATATTTCTGAGTGAAATGCTAAACCATTGATATCCAATTTGGATGGCACTATGAGTCTACAAACATGTACTACACACTTGGGAGAATGGGTTGTATGATATAAAATCAGATTAATGGCCTTTGGGATAGAAAATGGACCGTGGTGAGCTATAGTTTACACAATAATATTTTCTTTTTATTCTGTTTTGGTTAGGTCTGTAGGGCCTTTTCCTCCTCCTTGCCTGCCTCAAATTATTTTGATTCACATTTCATAAAAAGAACTAGCTCCCTTAGTCCTGGTAAGACCCAACCAAAATGGTCTCTTAGTGTCCTGTGTGTAAAGGTCAGACCTTTGTGTTCAATGTCAAAGTTCTTGGTTTCCTAGCTAGTGGATAAGAACCACTGAGATACCCTCAGGAAAGTGTGTGACAGCACCAGGGGTTGGCCACATTCATTAGCTCACACGTTGTTTTGGTCTCGAGTCATTTTGTGCCATTGGTGTAAGTGCAGCAAAAATAAAGGCAGAGCTGACAATGGGTGTATGTGTAGAGGGTGGGTCTATCAGGGATGTTGATTTTGACAAAGGTTTTGTTCCATGCATCTATGACCTTTAACTGCTGTTGGTGGTTAACTCTAAATGGGAACCTTGACGTTTTTCTTTTTAAAATCAATAGCTGCCTTTTTGCTTAAAATGAATTATGCTAAACTAGACTGCTACATATAATTTTTTGCTTCTATTCTTCCTTTCTTCCTTCAAAATACTGTTAGATCAGTAGCAGATGCCAAGATCTGTGGAGAAAAGAGATTAGTGTTCTTTACCGCTGTCATCCCTATGGAGAATCCGTGTAAGAGTGAAGAAGGAGAACTGAAGTAATCTAACAGGATTTGGAAATCAAAATCCTCCTTTTAAAAATCAGAATCAAAACCAAAGTGAACCAACATACCTAAGCAAGCAATCATTAAATAAATTTAGTGTAATGGTTTATAGGCTCACTGGCACGGTGACCAAATGTGAGTCAAAAGTGGTATTAGAGTCCACTGCTTTTACCACATAATTATTCCTAGTACTAATTTCTAATTATTTAAAACTTGCCATTTTATTACGTTTCCTTGATGTATTGTCAAGAAAAATGGCAATCCCGTGGCTTTCTTACATATGCTTTCAAGTTTTGTATGTGTGCATGTTGTATGAATTTTATATTTTTTTGTTGCAAGTGCTACCTGTTAACATGTAGCTCAAGGATTGAGTTGATCTTACAACCTAGAAATCACCCATAACAGTATTTGAACCATTCAGGCCAGTACATTTCTAGCAGGCTCAAAGCTCTTCTCTAATTGGCTGTGTTGCCTTTTATGTCATAATCACATTACCCAACTGTAAACAGCATCTGGAGTTACATTAGTGAGACTGCGATTTTTTTTTCAATCTAAAGTGTTTCTCTTTCTCTCTCTCTAATAAAACATCTGAACCTCCTAAGACATCTTTAAAAATTTCTGACAAAAAACATGCTGGAAGACTGTGAAACTTGTTTTCACCCAGAAGATTTTTCTCATGTTGTTATTCTCCATTGATTGTCAACAGATGTGGAAGCCACATCTTTCTTTTGGGTTGGCACTTCAGTCTCTAGGTAAGGAGAGAGATGAATCTGCTCAGGCTTGGCACTCACGGAAACAACCCTGCATCTTCCTGGCTTGTGAAACTCGGTTTTCTTTGGCTTCTTTGTCAGAACTGTTGCAGAGCTAGTGCTGTTTGGACTGCTTACATGAACATATCCTTTCACGTTGGGAATCGTATGTTGTCGGAGTTGGGGGAAACCGGAGTCTTCGGAAGAAGCTCCACTTTGAAGCGAGTGGCAGGAGTTATCGTGCCACCAGAAGGGAAAACTCAAAATGCGTGTAATCCCACTACCAGTTTCAGAAGATCGAAGAACTCCGAGACCTGGCTCGCACTCGTTGAACGGGGAGGTTGTACCTTCACGCAGAAAGTTAAGGTAGCCGTGGAGAAGGGAGCCAGTGGCGTGATCATCTACAACTTTCCTGGAACTGGTAATCAGGTTTTTCCCATGTCTCATCAGGCATTTGAAGACATCGTCGTGGTGATGATCGGTAACCTGAAGGGCATGGAGATTTTACACTTAATTCAGAAGGGAGTTCACGTCACAGCTATAGTTGAGGTGGGGAGAAAACACATCATCTGGATGAATCACTATTTTGTGTCTTTTGTGATTGTCACAACTGCTACTTTAGCATATTTCATCTTTTATCATATTTGGAGACTTTGGGTAGCAAGGATTCAGAACCGGAGATGGCAGCGTTTAACGACCGATCTCAAGAAAGCCTTTGGCCAGCTCCAGCTTCGGGTGCTGAAGGAGGGGGACGCGGAAATCAGTCCCAACGGAGATAGCTGCGTAGTTTGCTTCGAACCCTATAAGCCTAACGATACAGTTCGTATTCTCACTTGTAAACACTTCTTCCACAAGAATTGCATCGACCCCTGGCTTCTGGCCCATGGGACATGTCCTATGTGCAAATGCGACATTCTTAAAGCTTTGGGCATTCAGGTGGATGTTGAAGATGGAACAGAATCTTTGCAAGTTCTCATGTCGAATGAATTGTCTGGTAACCTCCCTAGCGAAGAGGGGACAAACAACGAACTTCCTCCTGCGAGAGAGTCCGACAAAGTGACCAGTGTGGTGGAGGAGGAGGAGCCCACTCCTCGGAATGACAGCCAGCCTCCTGCGGTAGCAGAAGACGTTCCTCCTTCACCTTGACAGCATGGCCTTTGAGGAAGTGGATTAAACCTGTTTGTCAACTCAAGTCCTAATACTGACAAGCAGTTGGTTTGTTTGAAGTGTGGTTTTGTGTCCCTTTCTGTTACTTTGCTAACTTTCTCCATTCTCTGTCAAGCAGAAAAAAAGGCCTAGCAGGGTTTTTGTTTGTTTCCTTTTTTTGCCTTTGCTAAATGTTAACCTTTTGTCTGTCTGCCACTCCTGTGAGTATATATGTTTGTTTCTACATACAGGTGCATGTTAAAATCATGGACAGATCTTTCCCCCCTAAATGTTTGTTCATATATTGGGCTCTCTTTTGGTAAGAAAATATATTTGCATGTTTCTTATACAGAAACCACCAATTAAGTTTGGAAAAAAAAATTTATCCTTTACATGCTAGGAAGAGTAATAGTTTTGAGACTATATATATACTTATATGTATAAATATATATATAGTGCAATATATTACTTTTGAAGTCATTGTGCTGTGCTTTTTCATTCTTAGCCTGAAAATTATGCTGTATGGAATCTTATTACTGTTAGTCTTAACAAGCAGTTCTTTTCAAGGTATTAGTACCCTTTATGTGATTCGTATATGCATAATAATAGCAGTTTTAAAAGCAAAACATTAGCTCTTTTAAATAATTCTACATCCAGTGTTGCTTATAATTAATACACGTTTATAATGTGTAGAAAGATTTAAGTGATAAATCCTCTGATGTTTAGTTTTCCCATGGGTTCCACCATACTATCCAGTTTGTTTTGCCATTAAATATTCAAAATCTGCTAGGTTATTTTGGAGCGATAGGTATCACAATGTAGATGTTAATTATGACATCTTGGGATTGTGTCTGCTGTATTGTGTTTACTTGGGATTTGTTCACTGTATTCCCAGGATCTAGCATAGTGCTGGGCACTCAAATACTTTTGGAGTGAAGGAATGAATACTTTACTCATAATGTAAATATGTGTTAATATGAAAAACTGGGGCAGTTTATCCCCATAATACACAATAATGGGAAGTTAATCCTGAAAATTTTCACCCTAAATCTCCTTGAGAAAATGGAAAACTATGATTTTTAGTTCAGAATCCATTATTTCAATTTAGCATGCATAATTTTATTTTATCACGTTAGTCACCATACAGTATATCATTAGTTTCTGATGTAGTGTTCCATGATTCATTATTTGCATTTTAACACCCAGTGCTCCAGAGCGTGCATAATTTTAACAAGGACCTTTGAAATCTCCCGGACTAATAGTGAGGTTTTAGTTCTTGTGCAACACTAGAGAGAGATCTGTTAGGAGTGATTTCTGGAGTTTAAGGCTAACACTGGAATTCAGAGACAGGTGGATGGGCCGCTGTTGGTTCTAAGTATAACACCAAGCAAGACTGAAAGAGGGAGAATCAATCTTCTTTTTTTTTTTTTAAAGATTTTATTTATTTTATTTGACAGACAGAGATCACAAGTAGGCAGAGAGGCAGGCAGAGAGAGAGGGAAGCAGGCTCCCTGTGGAGCAGAGAGCCCGATGCGGGGCTCGATCCCAGGACCCTGAGATCATGACCTGAGCCGAAGGCAGCGGCTTAACCCACTGAGCCACCCAGGCACCCCGAGAATCAATCTTCTAAGGCTGGGGAGAATCGCCACACAGCACAGTGCATCCAAGACGACCAGGTCGGGGGGCGGGGCGGGGGTGGTGGTGAGAGGTGGGTGAAACCTGACTGGGTATACACAGGCTTTTTAATACCCAATCCTGGAGAGCTTGGACTAAGTTAATCAAAGGAGATGTCCTTTGAAAGAACCGTAGAGCACCCATACTGTGGAGGATTTAGTAGGAACGCGGTTTTGAGGATCTCAGTTTATCTGGCAGAATGAAGTCAAATTCTGAGGTACTAAGCATTGCATTGAAAAGGCACGACCCTGAGGATGCTTTGAGGGGCCACACCTAGTAGGATCTGAGGCTAAACCAAGATAAGTTGACTTTGTCAGACTGGCCACTGTTGGCATATTTGCCCCCAGGGCTAGCAGCTCATGGGGTGGCTAGGGTGGCTTCCACCAGCTGTCCAAGAGTTTAACTGGAAGTGAATGTATCTGGCAGGGCTGGGAGTCCCCGAATCCAGGTTCTAGAATCATTGTCATTCTTTGTCATCCTAGCAAATTAACCTGTGGTGTGTGTTCTCTAACAGACCCAGAACTTGAAGAATATGTTGTTTGCTCTTCACACTAACCTTGCTCTTGGCTTCTCTTTCTGTCCTCTGGAGCCCCATTGGTTTCTTTCCTTGGTTCCTCATTGCCGGCCTAAAACCTGACCTATCATGTGTACGAAATGAATGTTTACTTACTTTAATAATTCAGTGTCTTGTTAATAAGGGCATTTAATCCAATGTGTGCTAACCTCCATTATGACGATTTTCAGTGGATGCCCTTTGAAGGGTGTTAGAACTTACGTTTGGGTCAGTGAGTTCGGGAACTCGTATCGCTGAGTGCCTATCATGTAGCAGGCAGTGGACTGAGTGCTTCCCATTGCTTTTTCTTATGTCAGAACAAAACAGTTTTAGTTTTATCTTTAGAGTGATGTAAACAGATCAATAAACCACTTTTAGTCTGTGTGTAATAACTAGGACCTGGAAATGAGACTACTATGTCCAGTGTAAGGTATTCATTGTAGTAGATTTCTACCTACTTTGGGGTTACATCATTTTCTCTTACACATAGTGATGTAAATAAATTGTCATAATGGCATGGGATTATAATGTGAAGTGTTTTGCCCCTAACACCAGTGTCACGATGGATTTCCCTTGTATATCTTCTTTGTATATTTTTGCATTCTCTAGTAGTTTGATTCCCCACACTCACCTCTAATGGGGGTTGATATTCCTTATAAAAATGCAACTTTTTAAAATTACTGGAACAATTTAGATTTAATGTTAGTAAAGTGAAAAGGATTCTAAAGAAGGCGACTACTGATTGGGTGATGCAATAGGTGATTTTATCTATACATTTCCTTGTATTACAGGACACACTAAACTGATTGTATCCCTGTCTCTTACCATAGATGAACTACAAGGCAATTGCACTCTAGAGAGATGTTGGTCAGCCATAATATTTACCATAGTGTGAGTACTTCAGACGGTTTAGTGAGTTAGGATCTGGCATCTTGAGATCTTGTATTTTAGGGTCTAGTTAGTGTTTATTCCTTTTACAAACTTACTGGTTTTTGAAATAGCACACAGTAATCGAGTGGGGGAGGGGATCAAAATTTGGAGAAACACTGATGGAAAAAGAGTAAGCTTTCACCTATTGCTCCTGTGTGAGGAGTCAAACAACTCCATGTTCTTGCTCCACCATTTACTATGTGCCCCAGTTTCTGGATTTTATCATTTATTTGGCTTTGTATTTAGTGCATTTTAAAATGTTTAGTACTTAGTGCTTAGTGATGGAGAATAAGGATTATGAGTTATTACGATTACCAACATATGACTTAATATATGCCTGGCTTTCTAAAACTAAAAGACCATTTTTGGCAGAGGAGGGCGTGATGCACCTGAAATGCGCAGACCCCTGTGCACACAGGTATCGAAGCTCTGCATCACCTCCCTCCACAGAAAACGCCCTTTTTCATAGAGAGACCATCTACAAACATCACATGTGGCTTCACAATTGTGCTGTCATCTTTGACCTCCAGGATACTGCTGCTTGATGACTTCAGCTGCTGACATGACCTATAACAGTTTAACACGTACCCATCAATAACTGCGTAGAACTTACTTAATAAATGATTATTAATATAATAACTTAGTATCCCATTCTTTAGACGAGAATATTAGAGAAGCTCTATAAGAGGCTAAGCAGTTTGTGGCAGGATGTGTGGTTGACCTTGGTCTGGTTTCACAGCTCCTGGTCTTCACCACTACCCTACAATTAGCTTGACAAGTGGTGTTTAAGGAGAGAGTGTTGAGAGGAGGCCTGTTTAAAGGACTTTAGGGATTGGGCCTTAGAAGAAAACCTCTAGCTAAAAGATACTGGGAATGCTAATGGGAGGGTAGAAGTGGTAACTGTTGAAAGCTCAATGTAATTAGTGATAAAGGGGGGTTGGTGGGTGAGTTTGTGGGCAGGGTGTATCTGAGAAGGGAGAGTTGAGCTCCAGGGGAAAGCCTGCTTACAGTTAGGATGTACTGATTCTGGAATTGATCTCTTGTGTAAAGAGTGAATTTGTGTGTGTGGTGGGGATTGTCTGTGTAACCTTTTTCCTTTGCAGTTTGAGAGGGTTAAAAATAATTTTTATAATTCCCCCCCAACAATTGATATCCTTCCCCATTTGAAAGTTCAGTGATAAATACAGTTGCCTATGGAAAAGGCCACTATGCTTTTATATCAGATGACCAGTATGTGTGTCCTTTCAACCCAAGGCAGAGCATCTCAGAACAGTAGTCTGCAGGCCAGTAGTGGCAGCATCGCTCCAAATTGTTGGAAATGCGGATTCTCAGGCTCCACAGCAGAACTTATGGAGTCAGAAAGTTGGGGACTGTGGTGGGGGGCAGATACCTGTTTTAACAAGTCCTCCTGCTGATTTTGATGAACATTCAAGGTTAGGGACCTCTACTGGGTCTCAAAGTCAGTTTATGTTCAAAAAAGAATGCATCACACAGGTGTAATCAGAAGGAGAAAGTATAAATGAAGATAATTGTGCATCTTGAAGCGCTACACAGATAAAAGTTGCTATGTTACATTAAAAGACACATTTAAGCATATTATGTGCCCCACTTCTCGGATTTATGCGTGACTTTCGCATATAAATGCTTACTCCTTTCCTCTCCCGGTTCTGGTTTCTCTACCAGCACTATCACACTGCCAGGGGATTTGTGAGAAAACATAGGATTCCCAAAGTAGAAGATTAGGAAAAAAAAAAAAAAAAAAAAAAACAGAAAGAGCTTAGGGCAGCCTACATACTAGGTTGGGCAGCCCACACTGGGTAAAGTTGGTTTCTGACACCACCTACTTAGTAAAGTTCTGAAAATAACATATTAAAACAGGGGGCATAGATGAAATGCAGAAGGGAATTCTATAAATTCCTAGGTTTGGGTTCATAAACTCAGCTTCACAAATGCTGTAGGGAGACCTAGTGACCATAAAAACGTAGCGGAAATACGTCTAAGCAGGCCACCCAAAGCTGCATGGCATCTGTGTTAATAACACCACTGCTTCTGTAGCTAGAATTAACTCTTTTTCATGTTAATGGGGAGAACTTACCCTAATGCAAATTCCTTGATAATTTCATTCATTCAACAAATATTGGTCTGGAAATACAGGGGTGAACCGTATAGATCCTATTGCCCTAGTGGAGCTTGAGTGGGATTAAGTTATAGTAAAAACGCAATACTTTAAATGGTTTTAAGTGCTGTGGAGAAAAATAAAACTGAAAACAGGACAGGAACAGTCTAAGGCAGAGTTGCTATTTTTTTTGTTTGTTTTTGTTTTTAGATTTTTTAATTTATTTACTTGAGAGAAGACAGTGAGAGAGAGCATGAGAGGCGAGAAGGTCAGAGGGAGAAGCAGACTCCCCATGGAGCTGGGAGCCCTATTCGGGACTTGATCCCAGGACTCCGGGACCATGACCTGAGCCGAAGACCGTTGCTTAACCAACTGAGCCACCCAGGCACCCCAAAGTTGCCGTTTTAAATGGAGGAGGCTTCACTAAGAAGGTGAACAGCTGAACCAAAGACCTGGAAAGAATGCAGGCTCCACACGGGGATACATGCTTGGGGAGTGCACCATGTGCGGAGAGCCACCAGCTTAGTGAAGGGGGCTGTCCCTTGAGCAGTGGTTAACCTGGAAGGTTGAACACCATGTTAGCTGCCATTAAAAATTCGAAGAATGGCCTTGGGAAGAACTTACATTTTCTTTGCTCTTATAGGAGATGTGAGTCTGTGGGAGCATGACTGCTGCAGGGGAAGCATTGCCACCAGGCATTAAGGGATAAGGCAGAGGGATAGGATCCTCAGACTCCCTGCTGAGCGCAAGCCCAACACAAAACTCAATTCCGCGACGTTGAGATCATGACCTGAGCCAAAATTAGGAGTTAGATCCTTAACCTGATTGAGCCACTCAGGCACCCGAGGGGTATCCAAGTTCCAAAAGGGCTCTTGGGTTTGTACCTTTCAAGTCCCTCACTTTCCTGAAAACCCAATCCTGGGATTAAAAACCAATATTGTTGTTTCATGCATCGTGGCCCTCTGGTGGAAAAACAAATAACTACAAGGTATAAACCTGCAGAAACTGAATCAACAAATATTGAGAGCCAGTGGATGCCGGAGAGATTGTAGTTCAGTGATTTTGGAGGTTCATTTTTCTCTGACTTAGCAGAATGTTTGCTTTGAAGATTGACTTTCCAGAATTTTTTTTTTTTTCATTTTCATTTTGGAACTTCGTTTCTCTGCTGTAGGCTCCTGGCTTATCAAGAGTGAAGAACTTGGTATCCTTAAGATTCATGCTTTAGAAACCTAGAGTATGAAAGGGTAGTAGCTCATTCTCTGGTGTCCTGACAGTATTGTAGAAAATAAAGTGATTTGGTTTTTAGAAATATGTACTTTTTAAGACTTTATTTGTTAGAGTGAGAATAAGAGCAGGGTAAAAGGGAAAGGGAGGAGCAGACTCCCCGATGAGCAGGAAGCCTGACGCAGGGCTCATTCCCCCGGGACTCCAGGATCATGATCTGAGCCGAAGGCAGACGCTCAACTAACTGAGCCACCTGTGTGCCCAGTTTTTAGAAATATTCTTTCTCAATTTCTGTGTCCACATTAGTATATCACCCGTCTTCTCAAAAGTTTCTGAGGTATTGAATCTGCAACAAAGGGACCAGTATTTGTTTTCCAATCCATTGTGGGTTATTTTCTAAAATAAAAATCATGTGTCTGGCTTATTCTGAATTGCATAACAAAAATAATCTGGATTGCTGGAGGTGTAGATGGGTAGGCGAGAGAAACACTGGACTAAAATGTCATTTGCAGCATCTAGGCTGGAGGTACATGTCAGGACAAAGGGCAGTTACATGTCTAAACTCACGATTTCATGTTTGATAAAGGAATGAGATTGGTTAAATAAATGATTTCTCAAACCATTACAAACCTTTCATTCAGTTTTTCTGTGTGGACACTTTCATAACCTAATGTTGGTATAAAATTCTGCTTTCGGATGTCAGGGCAATGTTACATCACTTTAAGTTTCTAAAAATTCTTTGTACTTAGTGATAGATATTAATAACTTGGGTACTGGCATTGGTCCATGGCTCCCACTTCCCATAGCACCGATTCAACCCTTAATTTATTCTATTCTACTAAAAGTTGTGCTAAGAAAGTTATCCTTCTTCCACCAGGGAGGAAACTGAGCCAGGTTGCTGCAGGGGATCTCGGCTCGGGTCACAGCCTGAAAGCCCAGGTCTGATTCCCCTCCAGTGTGTGTTACATTATTTTCCTGCTGACAAAAGGAGGGTAGCACAGAAGTGAGCGTGAGGTGAACAGAATTACAGGATCGACTTTGGAGTATTGTAAAGCCGGAAGACTGAGCACATTTTCTTTGTTGCATATAATAAAGGATTTATTGAACATTAGATACTATGAGACTACAGAAGTAATACACTAAAATTTTTTTCTTTATCGTCATGAGGGGAAAAAAAACTCTATAAAATAGGTGGAACAAAATAGCTCAACCCAGGAACTTAGTGTTTTCTTTTTTTTGTTTTGTTTTTAAAGATTTTATTTGTTAGAGAAAGCATGAGAGTGGTGGGGAGGGGCAGAGGGAGAAGCAGGCTCCCCGCTGAGCAGGAAGCCTGAAAATGGGACTTGATTCATCCCAGGATCCTGGGATCATGACCCAGACCCAAGACAGACACTTAAACAAACAACTGAGCCACCCAGGTACTCCTTAGTGTTTTCAGTGGTACCATGAAATGTGGAATGAAATAAGAGGGTTGAGAGAGGGTAGCTTCTTTTTTCACTTTATGTATTCATATAGAAATTTACGGTAGAAATTCATATCTGCTATGTCCTAGCCTTTCCACTGTAGAAATGATCTTTTTTCTTAACCCTAAACCATCCCAGTCTCAGAATTGGAAGCCCGGCTGGTGCCGTGATCTTGCTTCTCTGTGTAGGTTTGTCCTTAGAATGAGTGGCTTAGTAAATTTTTCAGTTTCAGGCTCTGTTGTTATAGGGTTAAGGAAAGTGTGCCATTGGCTTAGGGAAGTTTAAGGAAATCATTGTGTTGGAAAATACCTATAAGAAGTCTAAAGGATCTGCTACTAGCTGATATAAGATTTAAAAAAAAAAGCTTCTAAAAACTCTAATGCTGATTATGGTAACAATAGCATGCATATAGTTTTTCAAAAGAAGTTTCGTATGTTTCAGATCACATTTATGTTTATTTGGTTATAAACTTTTCTCAGCCAAACGACAAGACGATACAAGATATTTGTAGTTTAGAGGGTTTAGATTGCTATAGGGGCGTTAGATTAGTTATAAGGAAGGGTCACTTGAGAGCACCTGCTTTCTAGTTTAAAGTTAGAAGCCTAAAGGTATCACTTACCTAATTTATTTTTCAATAAGAGATTGTTTGCTATCAGTTTTGTTATTACTTTTCTATCAGTTTTGTTATTATATTTGTTTTGTTTTGTTTTCAAAGATTATTTATTTGACAGAGATCACAAGTAGGCAGAGAGGCAGGCAGAGAGAGAGAGGGGGAAGCAGGCCCCCTGCTGAGCAGAGAGCCCGATGCGAGGCTCGATCCCAGGACCCTGGGATCATGACCTGAGCCGAAGGCAGAGGCTTTAACCCACTGAGCCACCCCAGCGCTCCTACTTTTCTACATTTGATAAGGGAATGGGACTGGTTAATTAATTGGTTTCCAGGCCTTTGGAATTCATGGATTGATGAACACCAAGGTCAAGTATAGCCTTTCCGTTTTTTGCCAAGAAAAATCATTAACCACAGTAAGAAAACGCCCACAATTTATTAGCATTGTACTATAAATAAGTGACTTGTTGAACCTATGATTTCTACTATAATATTGAATAAATTTAGCTTTACTGAAATTACGTTGCCATCTACATTAATTTACACTGAGTCAGGGATAATTGCTTCCCACAGGGGTCAAAACAGTACTTTTGGATTCGATAGCTTTCCAAAGTCCATTACTACTAAAAGGCTCTCATGATTTCCTTTAAAATTTGAGGATTGAATGATACCAGACCTACAGAAACTTTAAAGGTGCAGTCTAATGAAATCCATAGCCTAAGCAACAGAGAGATACAGTGATGCTCTAGAGAATTTGCTGCAGCATGAGGAAGGGTGTGTTTGGTCCCTTCAGAGAGGATGGGGAGCTCCTCCCTGGAGGCTCAGAATAAAGAAATGGTATCAAGCAGTGAGAAGCTTCACAAAGGACAGAGAGACTAACAGGAGAAAGCTCTACCTCCAGATTCTCTTCATCTACTCAAATCTGTTCCTCAGTTGAGTGAACCACAATTTGGTAAATCCTCAAGTCTGATGGCATGGTGGGGAAGAGGAGGGCTCTTGAGTGAGATCATCTGGGCTTACATTTTTACTTTTCCAGTCTTCTACTCCTGGCTGTGTAATCCCTGGCATGTTGCTTTCCCCACCAATGTGGGGTTTGTTTGTTGTTGTTGTTGTTGTTGTTGTTTGTTTTTAAAGACTTTGGAGTAGATGCTAGCACTTACTTTGTGTTGTGAAGGTTAATATATGTAAAACCCTAGAATATATTCTCCCTTTTTTCAAAATGCTATTTTAATCACATGACTCCCTGACTTTGGAAGGCATTCCATGTTCTTGAGATAAAAACCAAGTACCTTCCACAGCCTGTGAATCCTGTCCCTCCTCTCTAGCATCTTCTCATTCCACTAGATCCTTAGTTGCTTTACTGAAGCCCAAGGACCTTTCCAAGGCCATTTAGACCAGCTGTGTTCCCCCATCCACCATCGCTTGGTCTCCTCACATTTCCAAAGGAATTCCTCTCCATTTTCATCACTCCGCTCACCTCTTCAGGGAATCTTCTGTGCCCTCCTCAAATGAGTTCAGAACTTGGTTACAAACTCTCATGGCTCCAGAAATTCCCAATAGTATTCACTAAGCTACAGTCATTTTAGTTGCTGTAATTACTTGTTTTCCTCCAGCGTAAGTTCTGTGAAGGCAGCAAACCCCTGTCTTTGGCTCACTGGTACATTCCCAACACAGAGCACATTGCCCAGCACATAGTATGTTTTGATAATGTATTTATGGAACAAAGGGGTGAAGTATGGGGGAGGAAACTTGTCAAGTGCTGTGCAAACAAGTGTGCCCCTTTACTGGAACAGAAAGTATGTTCTCCAGAGAGGTGGAAGAGAAGACTGGAAAAGCAACTCGAAAGAGCCCCGGATGGATGAAGAAACTGATACAATACAGTCCCGAAAGGGAACCTAACTAAGGACTGGCTTTGGGCGTATGAAGTGAGCCGATAAATACTGGTGTTGATAGTGGAAAACGAGAAATGGACAAGTAGTGGGACTAAATTCATCACTGTTAAAAAAGGCTTCAAGAATTAGGAACAACTGAAAAAGTTTTAAGAACAGTCATTGTTTCTCTATGCACAGCATACCTTATGGGAATTATTAGTAGTTGGCATTATTAAGGAGAAAAAGTCCTCTCTTATAAGTGGGGCTCTTGTACTTTCCCTGTGTTTTTCTCTGGCTGAACGCATGCTGGCAGCCTTCCCAGGAACCATCTCCTGGATAGCCACCATGATGTGGCAAGCAGATAATGTTTTTCTTGTCATGATACAATCCTTCTGAAGCAAAGAAGCAGTGCACGGATCAGATCAAAAGTAATGTGTGAACAATAAAGGCTTCTGTGGCAATGTGTATTTCAAGTTTTATTTGGACAGCTGAGCAGCCTTACCTTTTGCAGATGCAGTTTTCTGTTGTCATCACATTTCAATTTTGTTATTCACCATGACTTTAAGATATTCAATAACGTTTTTAGTATGTAGACGGTGCAGGTGAATGGAAAGCACCATTGGCGTGCTCAGCGGGCCCCTATACAAGATAAAACTTGCTAAAATGTGGCAAAATGTGACTACATGCCATGTTATTTGATGTCCCTTTCCTAACTCCCACACTGAATTGGTTGGGTGTTCAGTGGCATTTTCACATAAAGGTCACTGATGGTGGGTGCTGGCCACCATGTATGGAATTACCAATGAGAGTATGTGGCTGCCAGAGGGTGAACCTTTGATAGGAGTGGGAGAAGGGAGGGAGAAGAATGTTGCTTTTGGATTCGATTAGTTTCTGTTCTTCCAATACGTGACTGTAGGCCAGTCAGTGAACTTCACAGCCTAAATCACTTAATCTATAAAAGAAAAAGATAACAAAAGTGGCACAGGAGATAATATGTGAAGACAAAAGGAGATAATATGTGAAGAGCTGTGGGGAGACCGAATACCTGCTCATCAGTGAGTTCGTCAGTGAGCTGAATTCCCATGGCCACTTCAGCACCAATATGGCGCCCTAGATGTACCCCAGACAAAACCTCTTTGAGGATCCTGGACAGCAGAAATCTGTCTGTGTGCACCCAAGGCTTGGAGACCAACTTCTAGGACCAGCCTCTTTATGCGGCCACACTTTGTCTGCCTTAAACTTAATAGTTATTATTGTGAAAGGATATAAGATTAAGATCGTTTATATCTGTTGGACTTGGAATAGCTGAAAAATCTTTAAAAACTATCATTGCTACAATTACAGAGATTGTCATTTAGATGTTATGTTTTTAGGCAAAATGCGTTTTATTTTCTTCACAAAGCTAGTTTTATGTTCCTCTGTGACTTCACTCATGCTTATCTCTGAGGTGTCTTTTTCCTATTCATGTGGACAAGGTCTATTCCTTAGATTAAGCGTGTATTTAAAAATCGGTAGACTTTAGTGGTTAATTGAAGTTTTGCAAGTGCATGGATGGGGAAATAACCATCCATACCATTCATTCCTTCCTCATTCACTCATTTTATGGATATTTTCTAAGTGCTTGCTCTTGTGCTTGCACTGGTGGTAGGTACTACAGATACAGTGGAGAATGAAACTATATTTGGCCTCATGGAACTTACTCTCTAGTGGGTAAAAATAAAGTAGCATTAGAACCTTCACTCAATTATCACAATTACAAAGTGATGAGTATTGTAAAGGAGAAAAAATGGTACTAGGTTTGCATACAAACAACAGAGGATCGTGCTGATTCAAGGCAATTTGGGAATGAATCACTAAGGAAGCGTTAATGGAGTGGGGATCTGAAGCATTACTAAGAAAATTAGATGATGGTGAGATGGACAGTTGAAGTTTTGGAAAGAAGACTAGTGGAGCTGGAGTGCGGAGACTGAGAGAGAGAATGCCTAGTGATGAAGCCAGAGTGGTAGTTTGGAGCCATTTGAAGTAGGACCTTGGTGACAATTTTGGTGGAAAGTCAGTGAAGAATTTGTAAGCTGGAGAAGAATTGAAATGACCATATTTAAAAAAAAAATACTAGTTTTTTTGTGAATACAAAAATACTAATACTAAAGGAAAAAATTTGGGGAAATGAGGTGAGTGGCTTTTAGGAAAACTTCTGAGGTGGGAAGACTAGTAAAGAGGCTAATGCTCTTAGCCAGTTGAGATAAAATGAGGGCCATGAAGAACTCTTGTGGGCACAAGAAGAGGCAAAGATGATCTGAGAGGAGTTTAGGGGCTGGTAGGATCAACAGGGTTTAGTGACAAGTTGTAATTTGGGAAATGAACATGGAGAAGATGGAGTTGAGAATGGTTTCCAGGTCTCAGAGGAAGTAGTAGGATCTGACATTGACTGAAGCAGGAATAGAAGGTGCAGTAAACAATCAAGTCATGCATTCCATCATGACATTTGTCCCACTGACACCCTAACCTTACAAGTAAGGAGAGCTCTTGATTGGTATTAGAGAGCCATGTCTGAAGCTTGAGTGATACCAGGAGCATTTGGTGGATCGCACTCTGTGATGGTGTCAGAATCGGAAGCACATGCAAAATGGAGTAACGCAGACCTAACTGATGCATGTCAGCATGGAATCCTTAAGGAGAACATGGAAGAGAAAAGCAGACGTCTGTGATGATAGGCCTGCCTTTCCTACACCTAGGATCAGGGGAGGTCTGTAGCTTACTCCTGCTTTCAGATCATTGCTTTTCCTTCCTCATGCAAAATCTCTCTTGCCTTCTGGTGTACATTCCTTTCAATGATACCACATCGTGTATGTTCAGTTTTTTAGTGTGTATCCATCTTCCAGTTCCTCTCACACAGGCATCCATAGGTCAGGAAATCTGTGAGCCCGGGGCCTCTCTCAGCCTCTTTAGTCTTAAAGCATTCAGTGTCTGTAGATTGTCCTTTCTTTCTTCAAGGAATCTTTATTCAGCTCTAATTATAGGACAGGCTCTGTATTAGGCACTGGATCCAGAGGCACACGAAACCAAGTGTCTGCTCTGGTGGTACATACTTTCTGTTTTGGGGAGACAAATACATATCTGGAGCCATGTACTAAGAAGAAAACTAGAGCAAGATAAAAGGGTGAGAATGATGAATAGGGGGCGGGGCGTGGGGTGGGGGGGAATCTCAGAAAATGATATAATGGAGACCCACATGAAGTAAGAGTAAACCATGTGGGTCTATGAATGTATTATGTATTGCGGTATAACAAATTATCCTGGAATTGAGCAATTTGAAATGATGAATATGCACATGTCCTTTCATAATCCCTCAGCATTAGGAACCAGGGCATAGCTTTTAGCTGATGTTTCTGCTTCGGGACTCACATGAAGTCGCAGTCCTCATCCCAGGAGTGGCATACTGTCATTTTTCCTCCATACCTTAAACTACCTCCCTTTCCTGACTTGTCTCTCTCATTGCCTAAATGCAGTTTCCCAGTCCAGCTTCTTGCTTCTCTCCCATTTCCTTTTTTATTCATGCTTCCTAAAACGGGTATTTCCGGTCTTAATTTTTGCCACTTGTCCTCTTTCCTCTCCTGTAGATGGGCTCCCACTCTCTTCCACACCAGGAAATCTGTCAAACGTGACCTCTATTGAAGAAGACCCGTCTGTATTTTTTTTTAAACATCTACTTATTTATTTGACAGAGAGAGATCATAAGTAGGCAGAGAGGCAGGCGGAAAGAGAGGAGGAAGCAGGCTCCCCGCCGAGCAGAGTCCCATGTGGAGCTCAAACCCAGGACCCTGAGACCATGACCTGAGCCGAAGACAGAGGCTTTAACCCACTGAGCCACCCAGGTGCCCCAGTCTGTTCTTAATATAGCTGATTCTTCTTGTGGCATTTGATTCTTTCTCTTGAGATGATCACCCCTCTTGATTGCTAATATGGCATTTTGCTGCCTCCTTCTCTGACATACCAGCCTCTCTTGGATCCAGTTCTTCTGCCAACCTTCTAATTTTAGGTGTTTATTAGAGTTGTGTTCTTGACTTTGTTTTTAGTTTACCTTGTCTTCAAAGCTGACCTCCCGCAAAACTAAGCTGATAATCCCTGACCCCTTTACCCCCCACCATACACCGATACTGCCCCCCCAACACACACACACATTGTTCAACCATATCCTTTTGTTCTTTGGTTAATGGAATCTAGGCAACCCAGTTAAAAAAAAAAAAAACCATCAAATTTTTCCTGCCTTTCTACATCCTGTAAATAACCAACATATGTTAATTCTGTCTTCTAACTCCAATCAAATCCTTCCTGTTTTGGTCTGCGGTACTTGTTGCATAACTGATATCCCATTCTCTGTTCTGATTTGTTGTCGTCTACCCTGGATGCTGCCACCAGTTTTGTGTAACTCTTGTTTCTCAACACGTTAGTACCTGGGTCACGCAGCCATCCTTGAATCACTTGTCACAGAGTGCTCAGATCACTTGCTTGGCACATGCTGCATTTTGCCGTCTGGTTTGTTGGTCTGCTTGGCACAACTTCTGCTCCCCTCTCTCTTAAATTTAATGCTTCTGCAGAATGAAAGTTTTACGTTGCCCTCAAAAGGCCATGCTGTTTATGCCTCACTCCTTTTTACTTCTGTTGTTTTCCTGAAATGTTTTCTCCCTTTTCCCCTTCAACCCGCAGTCATTCAGATCACAGGTCCCTGTCTTTGTTTTGTGACCCCTTTGTCCTCAGCCTTGTCCCCAGACAGTGGAGTTCATAACTTCCTTTTCTATCCTCCCCTTGCATAGGCTGCCATTCTTCTTTTTTTTTTTTTTTAACTTATTTATTTATTTGACAGACAGAGATCACAAGTAGGCAGAGAGGCAGGCAGGGGGTAGGGGGAAACAGGCTCCCTGCTGAGCAGAGAGCCCGCTGCGGGACTTGATCCCAGGACCCTGAGATCATGACCTGAGTCGAAGGCAGAGGCTTTAACCCACTGAGCCACCCAGGTGCCCCATGCCATTCTTGCTCTTACTGTATTATTTAGCCCGTGTCTCTGGTTGTGTGAGCTTTGAGAGCAAGTTCTCTGGCCCATTCATTCTTCTGTCCCTTCAGTACTTAGCAAAAGGCCTGACACAAGATGACTGCCTAAGTATCCATAAATAACATGTAATTTGACTGCCTTAGTATGGTCTAGGTATGGTTTTATAGGGGAATTAAGACTCTACAAAGTCTTATTATCCTTGCTTCAAAAAACATTGTTGGGTTACTTGGTAGAATTGAGCCCTGAGTTAGGCGGAAGTTGAGAAAAAATAAAAATCCCTGGCAACTCAGAGTATTAGATACCAAGTAATTAAAAGCTTTTCCGAAGCCAGCATTAAGGTATTTATATTGCAAATTAAACCTGCCTTGGTGTTCCAGCTTCATACGCAATTACCAAATTTTTTTTTAAAAGATGTTATTTATTTGACACACAGAGAGAGAGCTAGCAAGAGAGGAGGGAACACAAGCAGGGGAAGAGGGAGAAGCGGGCTTCCCATGAGCAGGGAGCCCGAGGCAGAGGGTCCTGCTCCCCACATCTCGAAGTCTGAGGACCAGACCTCATTGGAGAAGATGTGGCATGTCCTACTGTGTGGCAGAGAGTCTGACTGCAGTCCTGGGGAGTCTGGCTTCTGGGGTGCCTCACAGTAGAACTTGCTGGGGGTCTGCCAGTGGGAGTGGTGTACTAGGAAGCCACCGTCGGGCTGGGAGAAGCTGTCCACACATTTGTGCCATGCTTCCAGGTGTAAGAAGAGAGCCCTTTGTCCTCCAGGGTCCCTCCAACAGTTTGCAAAGTTGTACTAACTGACACAGGCAGGGTACTAGGAAAAGTAGCACATAAAAGTGGTAAGTTGACGACTTTGATTCCTCAGCTTCCATAGGTTCCCATTTAAAATATAAGGGTCTTATAGGAATTAGGAAAAAAATAGGTATATATAAAATTTATCTTGAATTCTAGTACCCAGTGAGAGTTGTGCAATTAGAAGAGGATGACAAAGGAGATGAAGGCACCCTGATGTGTCCCAAAGTAGTTAACGGTATTCTTGGCAAAAGTACATTATTGATTACCTTTATTTTCATTGATCTGCATGAAGTAAAGGCATTGTTCTTATACCTGTCTCTTAAGAATTAGTTTCAGCTTAGAAATAGAAAATCAGTCTTTTCTATAGTGACTGAGGCACAACTGATAAAGAGAACGGAAACACTGTATGTGTTCAGTGTTTGCCTAATGTAGAATTTACAACACGTATTTCAGTATATTCGCTAAAATGTTCAGAAGTCAGGAGTCCTCTGGCTATTGAGCAAAGAGAGGAAACAACATTTTGTATGAAGGACACTAAAAGGGGAGAAATCAAACATTGGGGGAAGGTGTGGGGTCAGGTGATGGTCAGTGAGACCACTTTCTACAGACCATGCGTGCTGCTTAACCACATGCCAGACAGACATGATAATAGTCTAGTCCAAGTAGTGGGGTCCTAACTTAGAGTACCATTATTTCAAGTCAGTTCTTAGGGTAAAAGTTGACATTGATTTTTTTTTTTTTTTCTTCATAAACTTAACAGAACTCACGGGTCTGCACTGAATAATCTTACAGGCTCTTCTGGAAGAGGTTTTTTTTTTTTTTTTTTTTTGGTCATTATAGGAAAGAAAAGGAATAAAAGCCATCTTACCTGCTACACAGAGGATTTTTAGGACTATTGATGGAATAGATATTTAATGAATCTTGACTGATATTTGTTGATATTTGGGTCTACAGCTTAGAAGAAAGAAGAGGTTTAAGACCAACTCTAATGTTTTGCACAGTAAGACTTAATTCCCATCTCTTCCTATCCATTTCTGAACCCCCTTCTCTGTGCTTGTCTTTGTATGTTATTACCTAGTATTAGGGAACATCTAGATACTTGTTAAAGATTTTGCCTTTCTGTCATCCACTCTTACCAACTCTGAGACATGTGCAAGAAGAAAGGGAACTGGTGAAGTCAGGGATGGGGATGGTTGCACCGTGATCTCCCAGCCGTGGAGCAGGTTTGATTAAGGTATACGTGTTGGGTACTGACTTGGATACCAGGATATTGGCCTTCAGATCCTCACTCAAAGAATCGGGAAGCCCCTCCCTGCTGAAAAACTAGCCAGAACTCTCAAGTACAGATAAAGAAGTTGAGTTTACATCTCCAATTACTTTCTTAACTCTGAAAGGATTCAGTTGCAGAGATGCCCATGACCTTCAGGTGGGGGCACATGTAGTTTGAGTTGGCTCATCTTATGGTTTCCTGGCTTTCATTACTGCCTTTTATAAACATTTCATCATTTTTAGAAGATTTGGGTCCTTCTTATGTCACCAGTTACCATGTGTTATAAAACATTTTGAATCATTGTAGAACATTTGGTGTCATAATTCTGGCTGGATTGCTAAAAACAAGGAGTGTTACTATTCCTGCCTAATTGTAAATGGGGTTTTTGTTTTGTGTGTGTCTTCCAGGTTTTTCTGAAGAGTGATCGAGTGGCCAGAATGGTTCAGAGTGGAGGATGTTCTGCTAATGACTTCAGAGAGGTGTTTAAGAAAAACATAGAAAAGCGTGTGCGGAGTCTGCCAGAAATTGATGGCTTGAGCAAAGAGACAGTGCTCAGTTCATGGATAGCCAAATATGATGCCATTTACAGAGGTGAAGAGGACATGTGCAAACAGTCCAGTAGAATGGCCCTAAGTGCTGTGTCTGAACTTATTCTGAGCAAGGAACAACTCTATGAGATGTTTCAGCAGATTCTGGGTATTAAAAAATTAGAACACCAACTCCTTTATAATGCATGTCAGGTAAGTGGTCCATATTTCCCATTCCGCCACCTGGCTCAGAATGAATATCAAATATTTACAAGCCTATGAAAATGTATGTTTTATAATCACTTTGCCTGAAAAGTTGAGTGAAAATAAATTTTAATAAATTGAGTCGTGGTATTTGAAAGAAACTTTGAAAGAATTATTTAATAGAGGGAGAAGTACATTCTATCTGTAAATAACCATTCCCATATGTCCTATGTTAGGACCTCAGATTTTCACCTGTTTGGTACATTAATAATAAAATAAAGATCCTCTGTTATCTAAAAAAGTTCAGCAGTTTATAATAAACAGCTATTCCTGAGTGCAAAATAATTTTTTTATTAAAGGTAAGCTGGTCTTCCAAGTTCTGAGGAAGTAATTGAAACTTCAGAATTTCTTTAACCCAACAGGATAGAAACAAAGATGTTGCAGAACTGTGAAATTTAGAGATGACCAAATAAAAAGTATTTTTTCTCTTCAGTTGTTACTCTAATCATACATAGGACAAATTGAATAAAACACCATATTCCACATCTTTCATCCTTGGGCCCCATGATTTATCTAATAATGCATTCATTTCATATTTGCATTTTGTTTATTTTAGTGGTATAAATTATTAAACTATGCCCTAATATACAATTTAAATAGACATAATTCAGGCATTTAAAAATTCATGCATTCATTAGACTTATACTTCTATAATGTACATAATTTACATGTATTTTTAATCTTTTCACAAATTTCAATTTCAGCATTCTATGTGTATCATTTGCTTTGCATTACTAACTTGTGAATCCTTCAAGTGAATAAATTGACAATTAATAGTAAAGCAATGTAGCATCTTAACCCTGTGAACAATTCATGCATTCATCATAATTATTTTCACTATTATTAAACCAGGTAGTTATTTGATCATAATGGAGGATGACTATAAAACCAGAGTCTTCTGTTTTAAAGATAAATGCAACAGGGACTTTCTATTTTTAATGAAATAGTAACTCACTTCTACAGTTAAATATTGATGAACATAACTTAGTGAAATTCAGATTCACACATTTGGTATTTATTGAGTATTTATTCAAGTTTTTGACTTGCTGGGTGTTGGGGAAACCAAGCTGAGCAAATGAAGATATTTGTTCTCTATATCTCCATATGTTAAAGTCTAGTAGAGCAGATGGATCTCTAAAATGAGTTATTACAAATGCATTGAAACGTATACTGAGTGTTACAGGGTCATAACATCTGATCAGTGAACCTATCAGGTTTTTTTTAATAATTGAAATAGTCTTCTGTCTTTTTATGTAATTAACTCCTTTATCATGATATAATAATCCCTCTTTATCCCTGATAATTTTGTTTTTCCTGAAGTTGCTTTGTCTTAAACTAATATGGCTATTCAGTCTTTCTTTTGATCAGTTAGCCTGGTGTCTTTCTCTGTTTACTGTTAACCTATCTAATTCCTTATGTTTAAAGGGAGGTTTTTGTAGACAGCATCAGATTGCCTCTTGTTTTTTTCTTTTTAATCAGTTGGCCATCCTCTGTCTTTTAATGACTATGTGTAGATTATTTGTATTTAAAGTGATATAGCTGGCTGAAGTTCTACAGTCTTAGTAAGTGTTGTCACTTTTTTGCATTTATTCTCAGCCTTCTCTCATTTGAAATGAGTATTTTATGTGATTCAATTTTATGGGATTTTCCTTTGATGTACTACTGTTTTGTTGTTTTTTTAAACTTATTTAGGGGTTGTCTAGTGGTGGCTCTAGGGATTACAGTCTACATTTTAAAATATTCAACTCCATATTCAAATAACACTAAAAGTCTTCACGTGTAATACAGCTGTCCCATAAGAGAATTCCCAATCCCTCCCTCCCATCCCTGGTGACATCTGTCATTTGTTTCACTGATATTTCTATCCTTCATTTCCCTGAAGTTTTTGTCTAGTATACTGTTACTACTATTGCTTTAAATAGTTAATTTTTCGATATTAAGAATAAGAAAACTAGAAAAATAAAAACTCTTATATTTTATCTTCATTTCTTCTCCTGACACTCTTTATGTAGACCCACATTTCTGACTGGATGTCATTTTCCTAATCTTTCTGAAAACCTTCTTTAACACCTCTTGCAAGGCAGGACAACTGGTGAGGAGTTCCTCAGTTTTTCACTGGATATAAGATTATCAGTTAGCTTTTTTCTTTTTCTTTCAACACTCTGAAGGTTTCAATTCAGGCTGTTCTTGCTTGCATGCTTTCTGGTGAGAAGTCTGATGCCTTTGTGTTCTGACTTCAGTATTTCCTTCTTATCTTACTTTCCTGAGTTTGAAAATGATATGCCTAGGGATAGGCTTTATGATCCTCTTGCTTAGCATTCTCTAAGCTTCCTGGATCTGTGGGTTGATGTCTGTCATTCAGTTTGGAAAATTCTCGGCTGTGATTACTTCAGGTTTTCCTTCTGTCTCATTCTTACCTCCTTCTGATAGTCCAATTATGTTTATGTCACCCCTACTTGGTATCATTCCACAGTTATGGGATTATTTTTTTTTTTTTAAGTTTTTTTTTTCTCCTTGCATTTGAGATTGGGAAGTTGATGTTGACCTTTCTTCAAGTTCGCCAACTCTTCCTCAAAATCCTCAGGTCTGCTGGTGAGCCCATCAAAGGCTCTGTTCATTTATGCTAGTGTTACTGACCTAGCCTTTCCCTTTGAGTCTTTCTTAGACTTCCCTTCTCCTTGTTTACATTACCCATCTGTTCTTGCATTCATCATAATTATTTTCACTGTTATTAAACCAGGTAGTTATTTGATCACAATGGAGGATGACTATAAAACCACAATCTTCTGTTTTAAAAGGTAAGTGCAACAGGGACTTTGTATTTTTAACAAAACAATAACTAACTTGTACAGTTAAATATTGATGAATATATTTCTATTAGAGCCCTTAATTTATTAATATAAGCTATTTAAACTCTTTTTTCTCTTTTTTTTTTAATACCTATACCATCTCTGTCACCACTAAATCCCATTGGGATGCTTGCTTTGTCTCTCCAATCTGTGTTTCTTTTTCTCTTTTGGTGTGTTTTGTAAGTTTTTTTTTTTTTGAAAGGCAGGCCTGTTGTATCAGATATATTTGCCTTTAGTGTGAGGATTTACATTGATCTGACTGGAAGGTAGGCTGTGTTTATTGTAATGTTAGCAGGCACAAGAAGCTTCAGATTTTTCTAATGTCCTTGTCTTTTGACTCTGGGCTTTCACAAGTATTCATCTAGAACGAGTCTCTCTTACAGCCCCTCTGCTGCTACACTGGAGCTGTGTTGGTGTTTTGATGTAGAGTGTTGGGGAGTAGGGACTGTTCTACAGTCTGACTGCATCTCGGATTTTTAGTAGGCCTATGTCTTGGGGCAGTAGCCTTCACAAGTGTTTCTGTCCCTTGTCTAGAAACATGGCTTCCCTCCTCACCATGTGCCTTATTCCCTTCCTTGCTTAAAGCATCCCCAGTCCATTTCCTTGAAGTTGTGCCTCCTCTTCACTTAGGTGTTATTTTTCCCAGTAGAAGAGATCAGAAGGTCGCCAAAGACGGCAGACCTCTCTCTCTTCAGCTGGGACAGTTATTCAGTGTTTCCGTTTTGCAAAGTCAGGTAGAAAAATGTGGGAGGTTTAACACTGGCTTTTCTTCCCCTCTTCCTGCTAAGTCTTAGATCCCGACAACGAGAACTTGGTGGAATTACTGTAGGAAGTGGGAGTCCCCTTCTGATTGCAGCCCCAGGAGTTTCTCACTCTCTGCCCTCAGCTTCTAGTAATTTGTCCAAATTACTCGTCAAGTAAGTAGTTCAACTCTTTATGACCTCCCCTGGTTTCTGCTTTTGGTATTCAGCTCTCTGGTTTTGATTGTGTCTCCAGGTGTTGGATTAGTAGTTTACCCTGCAACCTTAGTTCTCTGACAAGTCCAAGAAAAGTCATTGCTTTTCAGTTGGTGTAGCACTTTATTTTAAGAATGGGAGTGATAATTTCCAATCTCTTTACTGGTCTGAGTTCAAAACAATTACTTTGGTTCTGAGATTTGAAAAGCTCTAAGCATTATTTCTTTGATAGGCTTGAAAAAAAATAGAAAAATCCTCAAATAAATAAAGGAACAGCTTTATTTTGGCATAACAATCATTTTATGAAATCAATGAAATAATGAAAATGGATGAAAACAACTGAGATTCTTTTTTCCTTCTCAAGGGCGTATGTATCTTATTTGTTCTTCCATTGTCTTTCAACAGAGGTCTCAAAAGAAAAGATGATAGAAAACACAGACAATAGGCTGTGCTTTACAGGAAAGAAATAGTTCAAGAAGAGGAATAGTGGAGCAGAGGTTGGGGGACTAGAGAAAGGACTTTAAAGCTAGCTGAGCTGTTGGGACCTGGCTCCAGCTATAGGTTGGTGAAATTTACTCCACTTTCCTGACATCTCAAAAAGACTTTGAGACTTACTAACTAAAATTTGATAACTCTTCTATATTTGCTTACCCTTAGCTCGTCCCTTGTTTTTTGCTGGTAGTGGTCCCCTAGGAAACCTCATAGATGTGTGCTCGCTTCAGGGTCAGAAGATCTGCCCAGAGAGCTGTTCTGCTAAGATGTGCAGGATGGCAACAGCCAGAGTCCCTGTTACTTAAGGAAGAACTGGAATGTGAAGGGAGCAATGCCAGAGCTGCAGCCTGATGGCAACAAGAGCTTCATGTGGTCATAACTCTTGTCCTGGAACTGTAGGATCAGCATCAGGAATGGAAAAACAGGAAGCTGTCGTTTAAAAAAGCATAGGTGGTTACGTTCCTTTTGATTGGAGCCAGGAACTTTGTCATTATCAAAATTAAGGCATAAAAGTAAAACATGAGTGTAGAAGATATCACAATTAAATTATAAAACTGGGATTATTGAAAGAAAACTTACTACATGTTACTAAAAACAAAGAATGAGAACAATCTCATTCATATTTCATAGATTAGCTATTGTGGTAGCAAAACTTACCTGTCACACTTCAGATTCTTTGGTTGGAGAGTAATGTGTTTGTATTGTTGCAGATTTACAGAACAAAATACTAGGTAAAAAAGGAAGGAGCTCATTCTAAGATGAGCAACATAACAATATAAGAATCTGAAATTGCTAGCCATTATTTACTTGAATCAGACCAGACATAGAGTAACAGAAACTGAAGGAAAAGCAATCTGTTAGTGAAAAGTTTAATTTCAGAATCATTTTAAGGAAATGTGGTAAATTTCAAGTCAATATAGTTATACCTTTAAAGAAACAAAGTTAGTTGATATTAAAGGTTTGTATTTATAATCTTTTGTTTTTAAGGTTTTATTTATTTATTTGAAAGAGAAAGATCACAAGTAGGCAGAGAGGCAGGTGGGGAGCAGGGAAGCAGGCTCCCCACCTAGCAGAGAGCCTGATGCGGGGCTTGATTCCAGGACCCCCAGATCATGGCCTGAGCCAAAGGCAGAGACTTAACCTACTGAGCCACCCAGGTACCCCTGTATTATATAATCTTAAGTTAAAATTTTTTTCACCTATTGCTTATAAAATGCTGCTACTTACATGGTCCTAGTTATCAGCTGCCTTTGAACAAAAATAGGTTATTAAGATTATTTTAAGAGAATTAGTAACTGAATTTGACAGCTATCTGAATCCTCATCTTTTCTGCCCAAGGCTACCTTCATTAATCTTTCATAATCCCATTCCATTCACCGAAGAAAGTGATCCATCCATATTCACCCAAGGGTCAAAACAAAGTTAACTGAAATCTTCCTCTAAATATCCCTCCACCCAAATTTCTTATCTTCGCTGAAGACTGCAAGAACTCCGAGTGATGCTACAGAACTGTTGGATATTTTAAGGGATAAGCAAGGATAATTCACAAACAGTTAAAATGTAGTGTTCAGGGGGCACCTAGGTGGCTCAGTCTGTTAAGTGTCTACCTTTGGCTCGGGTCATGATCTCAGGGTCCTGGGATGAAGCCCTGCATCAGACTCCCTGCTCAGAGTGGGGGTGGGAGTCTGGTTCTCCCTTTCCCTCTGTTCCCCCCCCCACAACTGCATGGGCAGCTCGCTCACACTCTTAAATAAAAAAATTTTTTTAAATGTAAGTTTATGATACCCTTTCTCTAGGAATTTTAGCCTTGGAGTTTAAGTACTTTGGGTTTACGAGTTTTAAGAAAATCAGCAAATCTAGGCAGCTGCTGTGTTTCTTGCCCCTCTCACTGTCAGTCTTCCTTTGGAAGATCTGCATTCAGGAAGTCAAAGGAAAATAGAAATATGAATGCTCAGGGGAAATGACTATCTACCTTTCACCTCTTTTTTTCTCAACTAGTAGCACGTGATTTGATAATACTTTTTATTTAATATAACTTGTCGGGACGCCTGGGTGGCTCAGTGGGTTAAAGCCTCTGCCTTTGGCTCAGGTCATGATCTTGGGGTCCTGGGATCAAGCCCTACATCAGACTCTCTGCTCAGCAGGGAGCCTGCTTCCCTTCCTCTCTCTACCTGCCTCCCTGCCTACTTGTGATCTCTGTCAAATAAATAAATAAAATCTTTAAAAAAAATTTATATATATATATATATATATATATATATATATGTTGTCTACTTTGGCAGAAATAAAGCACACACTACAGAAGCAGTTAAATTTGATAACAAAAATCATTTTCAAAATAAGAAAATAAAGCTGTAGAAATGACAATTAGAAGGTTATATTTTTCAAATCTAGGTAATTTTCTAGCTCAAAATGCTTGAGGAAAATATTTGAATAAATGTCATGAAATGGCAGTTATGTTTTAGGATACAGCAAGAAGACACTTCAGACCTCAAGAATGAGTAAATTTTATCGTACCTGATTTTTTAAATTCTGGAATTAATAATTGGAATGGCCATAATATTTATATACCTGTTCACTTTTTAAGATTTTATTTGAGATCGTACACGTGGGAGAGCACTAATAGTGGCGGGGGTTGAGGGAGGGGGAAGCCGACTCCCCACTGAGCAGGGAGGCCTACTCAGGGCTCAGTCCCAGGAGGCTGAGATCAAGACCTGAACCAAAGGCAGATGCTTAACCATCTGAGTACCCAGGTGCCCTAAATGTTTACTTTAAAAGAAGAATTATTTATTTGAGACCTACCACGAGAGGGAGAGAGGAGGGCAGAGGGTGACGGAGCAGCAGACACCCCGTGGAGCAGGGAGCCCTTGTGGGGCTTGATCCCAGGACTCTGGGACCATGACCTGAGCCTAAGGCAGACACTGAACCGACTGAGCCACCCAGGTGCCCCCATGTTCACTTTTTTAAATGAATATGTCATGATACAAATTAGAAGACTGATTTCATTCAAATGAATTTGGATATCTGATTAGTAATGTTGAATCAATTTCCTCTCTAAAAATTTCTGTGAATACAATTTTAATATATTAAAACAAATTATAGGGTTTTTAAAATCATAAGTTTTGTTTCATTTGGCTATGCATTTTTTTTTGTTCTTTTTACCTACAGCCTATATGTAAGGGAACTACATAAGAATATTCCTAAATAAGATTTCTCCTACAATGTTTAAATTTGCTTTTTTATAAATCAGACTAGATCACAAATATAAGATATCTTGAGACATTCCTTACATTTATTTTTAGATTTTTCTTTACCCAGATCTAGCCTATGAAAACTAAGGTGGTATTCCAACTTTTCCAACTTTGGAAAATTTGAAAAATTTTCAACTTTTTTTAAAAGATTTATTTACTAGATAGCAAGCGTGTGCACACAGAGGGGCAAGGAGAGGGAGAAACAGATGAGGACTCGGTCCCAGAACTCTGAGATCATGACATAAGCCGAAGGCAGATGTTTAACTGACTGAGTTACTCAGGGCACCCCATTTTTTAAATAAGTGAACACATATCTTCAGAGATGAGACATCCTGGTAGTAGTACTAGTTGGGGCCAGGGAGGTGGGGAGTATTTTTGCTAAAGTACTTAGAGAGCTTCTCTCCTCTTAATGAAGAAAGATCATATGGATATACTGTTTCAAGTATAATAAGTATATCTTTTCTGTGATTTTTCATGAAAATATTCTATAAAAATGAGATATTTAAAAATGTCAGCAAGGGAAAATGACAAGATTTGGTTCTTTGAAGGTATTTGCGTGTGTTGAGGAGACCAACCTATAAAGAAAATGTAATGGTATAGTTCAACAGTATGTTACTGAGGGTAGGTATACAGCATGGTGTGAGCATGTGGGGGACAGTTATTTTAACAGGGGATAGTTTGCACAGATATCTTTGGTGTTCACCCTGGCTGCACTTTAGAATGACCTAAGGAGCTTTAAAAACCATGGGACATCTAGGCTTTACATCAGACTAAGTGAAACAGTCTGTGGAAATGGGACCCACTGTCTATTTTTTAAAAGCCTTCTTTCTACATTATGTTGATAAAGATGCATGGTTTGGTTGGGGACCCCTGGCCTGATGGTCCATTGAGGACTTAATGCCATGGTGACCTCAAACTGTAGGGAGACTGAGAAACCATCCAGCCATGTGTCCAGGAAGAAGAGGTGATTTGGCAGTGTGGAAAACCTAATTTTCACTTGGAGCTTTAATGAAAGTTTAATGATTCTAAGAAAGCGCAAATTCCTGAATTTTAGAAGATGGAAAGAAATTTAAAAGACAGGTGGAAAATAACATTTACAAAGGCGCAAGGAGAGTGAAAAGCTTGGAATCTATTCGGAAGGTATGTCATATGTATTGCTAGAGTAGCAGGAGATGAGGCTGAGAGTTAGGACTTGAATATTAAGGGCCTAAATGCTAGCCAGAAGAGCTTGGAATTTATTAGGAACTAGGGAACACAGGTAGTCCCTAAGCAATGACATGACAGGAACAGTTTGGGATTCTGGAAAGATCCTTCTCTGGTGCCTAAAGAATGGATTGCATATCTTTCATACCCTGCCACCTTTTGGGCCTGACCCAGCATTATTAAAACAGAAGTGGAAGAAGATCTGCGTGTTAATTATTCAAGTCATCTCTACACTCTGCTCCTTGCCATGCTATGGTCCTGTTTTATTTTTCTGCTGCCTGTGAAGTTCCTGGACTACTGGATTTGACCTAGGAGTCTGTTTTCATGTCCTCTTGGGTCTGTGTCCTGTGTTGTGCTTCAGAATCCTGCTGGGCTCCCCCCACACTTGGGAACTTTGGCATGAGGCAGAACAGTAGAACTCCTGATTGCCTGGAAAGGGACAAAGATGGAATCTAGGTATTCAGCAGAAACTGGGAGTCCACTTGGGTCTATAGCATAAAACATACCGTTTACTAGAACCTTGAGTAAGACTGCCTATTCCTCTCCCTTTCTTTCATTCTTTCTTTCTTTCTTTTTTTTTTTTTACTAGAAAAGGTAGTATGCCTTAATGGCTATCTTTCCATTTGTTAATGTTTGTATGATGCAGCGTTCATTAGCCATGGTCTGATGGGGCATCTGTAATTAGAATTTTCTTTCAAGATAATGCCTATTCTAGTCAAGCATTGTTTTACGCTCTCAATATATAGCATTCCCTCTTCTCAAGGAGCAATGTTTTTGGAGGGAGAATTGTAGGAGAGAAATCGGGAATTCTTTTTTGTACCTGCTGAAAACGAAGTACTAAATGTCCAAGTGGAAATGGCAGGTGGTGGTTGGGTATGTAAATCTGAAATTCAAGTGCGTGGTTAGGTTTGGGCATACAGATTTGGGAATCATTTAGATAAAGTTAGTATTTGAAGCCAGGAGACACGATGAGATCATATTAGGAGAGTCTGGAGCTCAAGATGATAGAGGACCCAAGATAGAGTCCTGTGGACACCAGCATTTAGAGGCTGCGTAAAAAAGACAGAGCCAGTGAAGTAGGAGGAAGACCAGAGTGAATGTCAAGGAAGCCAAGAGAAGACATGTCAAAGAAGGAGAGTGTTTGCACCACATGCTGCTCAGAGGTCAGGTAAGATGACAATGCAGTGACCCTTGAATTTGTCATGGTAGAAGAAAGCATTCTTGACTGTCCTGTAGTCAGTTAAGAGTAGAATCAAGGAGGTAAGAAAAAAGAATAAACAGAAAAATCTTTAGGGAATCAACCAGTAAGAATATTGTATATTCAAGAAAAACCTTCTATATAGTACTTTGAATCATTTTATTAAATTCGTTGGGCATTTACTCTGTGCCAAGCTCACACCATCAGACTTTCTTAAGCGTTTATTATCTTTCAACTTTTAGAAATGTATGGCCCAGAAAACTTAACACCTGTTTCTTTTGGTAGATGGTTAGACCAGCTTCTCTGTTTTTATCATGTACTTTTTAAAAAAAGTGGTTTCAAAAGGCTGAGGAAAAGAGATTGACACATTCTCACCAAAGAATACCCAGTAATACTTAATGCTTTGAGCTGATTATCAAGGTCATAATATCCCAAATCCTCTTTGCTTTAGACTATAAAAAATTTCCATTTACCCTAATCACTTTAGAGAAGGGCCAACTGATCATTATCTTAGTAAGATTTTCTTGTGTAGTCGGTGGCAGTGATTGATTCTGGCTATCTGACAAACTTAAAGAAAGACCTTTATCATTGTTCACTGTCTAAAATGATGTCATTTTCTATTTGCGGGTGCTTTCATGATTCTGATAAGAAGATCTCCAGATTAATAAGGCTCGTCTTTCAGCCTGTGAATCCTCATCAGAGGTTTGCGAACTCATTTTGTACCTGGTATGGTACCAAGAGCAATAATAGTGTTTGAAAAATAGAGATAGGCTCAGTACCCTGATTTTGAAAAATGAGATGCTACTGTGGTTGTTGCCCTGAGTTAGAGCCACTAAAAAATACTGCAGTGATTAGAACAAAAAAACAAAACTCCCTTTGCTTATGTTGAGTATCACTGCAGTTTACCCTTTTTGCTTAGGTCAGCTCCCCTCTTTCCATTCTGTCTCACTATAGCTCAGGGCAAACTGATGAGTCTGAAACTTCTCAGACACAGTAGGTTCAAAATGCTATTTTTTTCTCATCCCAAAGTGGTTCTCCTTTTGTTTGTGTTCAGCCTTCCGACTCCTAACCATCAGTCTTTTTGTGTTTTCCAGGCCAATTATCTGCACTGCTGCTTTCTCCATAATACTGCATCATCTCTTTCATGTTCATGGTCATTGCCATAGCTCAAGATTTTATTACCTCCCAGATGGAGCATGGCGGTAACCTCTGAACTGCTTCCCCCTTCCAACTTTACATGTTTTTGTGACCAGATTAGTATTATTGGAGCACCATCATGTTCTCATCATGACCCAACTTAAAGAGAAGGAAGGATGGCTCCTCTCTGTCTACAGAATGAAGTTCATAGCCGTTGGTATTCCATCTGTCCCCACCCCCCGCCTTGCTTATGTTCTTTCCCGTGTAGCAATTCTTTGCGTTCCCTGTGTTCTGTATGAACTGAACCACTCCCTATATTTTCTTGGGTTTTAGTTTTTGTCTTCTGTTACTCTCTACACTTGGAATTCCCATTCTTCGTTCTTCAAGACCCAAAAGAAATTCCCTGCTCCCACACCCAGTATTTTTCCTTAAATACTGGAGGAGAAGGAAAAAAAAAGAGGAATCTACAATTCCTTATCATTACCCCAAAGCCTATCCTATTCAGCTTTGTATTATATTTATATATAATAAATTCTTCTACTTTACTTTAATAGCTTGTGCATAAGATATTTAATCTTTGTATCATTAATTCTACAATAATATTTAATGTGTTTCCTATTGTAAAAACTCACAGATCTATGAGTATCTATAGATACCTATCGAATGACTGAAAGAATGGAAATTGAGTGTATGGCATTGAGAAAGCTGTGAAGCATTTGAGTTGACTCCTACAGTCAAACTGTCCTGCCCTTTATTAACTGTGTGACCTTGACCTGGGAAAATTGCTTAAAGCAATCTGTGCTTCAGATTTTTCATCACTAAAGTGAGATAAAGTTATGACCTGTCCCGTAAGATTGCTCCAAGGTTTACATTCATGTGTTGAACAGTCTTTACATGTAGTAAGTGCTGTATACTTTTTGTTCTTGGGGTGCCTGGGTGGCTCAGTTGGTTAAGTGGTGCCTTTGGCTTAGGTCATGATTCCAGGGTCTTGGGGTCGAGCTCTGCATCGGACTCTCCGCTGCTTCTCTCTCCACTCTGCCTGCCACTCTGTTTATTTGTGCTCTGTTTCTCTCTCTCTGTCAAATAAATAAAATCTTTGGGAAAAAAATTTTTAAATAATAAATAAATAAATAAATTTTGTGGGTGTTTTTAAAGATAAATTCCGTTCTTACTAGTCCTGATGAAGCTAGAGTTCTAATGTGCTCTGACCAAGTTCTCCAATATCCCTGAGGATCCCTCTAATATCCTAATGATATTAGGATTAGAGGATCCCTCTAATATCCTAAGCCCTTTCAGTTTCAGCATTTTTAAATTATTAATGTGAATGTGTACTCAACTATTTTATGGAGGTGAATAGTTAGTAAGTAGTTGCTTGAAAGTATTAGCTCATTACTTTTGTCCAGAAGAGAAAATGTTAATGTCAAATGAAATACTAAAGATTTCATAATGTATAAAATTTGCCATCTACCATTTTAGAGAATATGCATGCATTGTCTTCAGGCTATTGAAGTCCCATGGTTTTTATGTTTGAGGTTACATTCTTATGTTCTTGCTTTTGAACATTTTGATCCATTATTTAATATAATTCAGTTCATGTAGGGTAATTTTACATCTAATTAACTTATTCATCGTTTCCCTACTTTTTAGGATTCAAATGAAAGTGTGGCTTGGGAAATGTACTTTTCCCCCCAGTTTTATTGAAAAAATAATTGACCTATATCCCTGTATAAGTTTAAAATGTACAGCATGATGGTTTGATTTGCATACATTGTGAAATTATTACCACATAGGTTTAGCTAGCCTCCATCTTCTCAGATACAGTAAAGAAAAAATATATTTTTCCTTGTGATGAGAACCCTAACAGTTTTTCTATATATTCTTTGCAGTGTTAGCTATATTCCTTATGTTGTACAGTGTATCCCTAGTGCTTATTTGTCTTATGACTGGAAAAGTTTGGACTTTTTGACTCCCTTTCTCCCATTTTCCCTCACTTCCTCCTGCCTGTCTTTTGGTAACCACTGGTCTGATCTCCTTCTATGAATTTCATTTTTTAAGCTAGGAAAAAAAATGGTTTTGCTTTTTTTTTTTTTTTTAGATTACACACAAAAATGAGATCATACAGTATTTATCGTCCTTTGCCTTATTTTACTTAGCATGATACCTTCAGGGTCCATACATACCATTGTAAATGGTAGGATTTCCTCTTTTTTATGGGTGTGTGTGTGTGTACCACAATTTCTTTATCCATTCATCCATCAATGGACATTTAGGTTGTTTCCATATCTTGGCTATTGTAAATAATGCTGTGATGAACATGGGAGGCGTAGATGTCTTTCCAGATTTGTGTTTTCATTTCCTTTGGATATATTCCCAGAAGTAGAAATACTAGACCATATGGTGGCTCTATTTTTAATTTTTGGATGGTCCTCCATACTTTTTTCCATAGTGACTGCACCAATTTATAGTCCTACCAACAGTGCCCACAGGTTTCCTTTTCTCTACATCCGTTCCAACATTTGTTACATCTTGTTTTGATGATGGCCATTCTAACAGGAATAAGGTGCTATTTTTGTGGATTTAATTTGCATTTCCCTAATGACTTCCGATAAGCATCTTTTCATGTACCTGTTGGCCTTTCATATATCTTCTTTGGAGAAATATCTGTTCAGGTCCTTTGTTCATTTTTTAATTGTGTGGAGTTGTTTTTGGGTTTTTTTTTTTTTTTTTTTTTTGCTTTTGGTTTGTATGAATTCTTTATATATTTTGTATATTAGCCTCTTAACAGATGTATAGTTTGAAAATATTTCTTCATTCCATAGATTTTAAGTTTGTTGATGGTTTCTTTTGCTTAGAAGATGCTTTTTAGTGTGATTAGTTCTACTTATTTATATTTTATTTTGTTGCTTTTGCTTTAGGTATCCTGTCCAAAAAAATCATTACCAAGATACCCAGGTCAAGGAGCTTTTATTCCTGTGTTTTCTTCTAAGATTTTCATGGTTTCAGGTCTTCTATTTAAGTCTTTAATCCATCTTGAGTTATATTTTGTGAGGGGCATAGGATATATGACAATGATAGATATCATTGTCTTATATGTGAATATCTAATTATCCAGCAACATTTATTAAAGAGGTTTTCTTTTTTACATTGAGTATCCTGGGCTCCCTAGTTAAATATTAGTTGACTGTATGTACTTGGTTTCTCAAATTTCTGGGTTCTCAAATCTGTTCAATTTGTCTTTGTGTTTTTATGTCAGTACCTTACTATTTTGTTGTTGTTGTTGTTGTTAGTACTGTACTATTTTTGATGACTATATTTCTACAGCTCTATAGTAGATCTTGAAATCAGAAAGTGTGATGGCCCCTGCTTTTATTTCTCAGGATGGCTTTGGCTTTTTATGGTCTTCTATGGTTCTGTATAAATTTCAGGAGTGTTTTTTTCTACTTTTGTAAAGAAGAAATACCATTGGAATTTGATAGGGTCTTCCAGTCCATGAACATTGGATACCTTTCCATTTATATATGTTCGATTTTTTTTTTATCTATCTGTGTCTTAGAGTTTTCAGAGTAGAGATCTTTCACCTCCTTAGTAAAATTTATGCCCAAGTATTTTATTGTTTCTGATACTATGTTAATGCATTTTATTTCTTTTTTAGAAAATTCATTGTTAGTGTACAGAAATGCCACTAGTTTTGTAGGTTAATTTTGTATCCTGTAACTACTGAATTCATTGATTAAATCTAATAGTTCTTTTGGTTGAGTCTTCAGGATTTTCCTTATGTAAAACCATATTCTCTACAGATACCATTTTACTTCTTTGCAGTTCCAATACCTTTTATTTCTTTTTCTTACCTAGTTTGTTTAGCTAGGACATTTATTATTATCTTGAATAGGAATGTTGAGGGTGGGCACTCTTGTGTTACTCCTGATCTTCAAGAAAAATCTTTAACCTTTTACCATTGAATCTGATGTTAGCTGTGGGCTGGTTTATTATGCTGAGATAAGTATGTTCCTTCTTCCTTCTGGAAATGCATTTTTAAGACTCTTAGAATTATTCTACAAGGAGCATAGCAGAACTGATATTTGTGTCAGGTTTTTTTATACATATAATCTGGAAGATTAGATCGATATAAGGGAATTTTTAAAAAATGCTTTGCATCTAGCAGACATAATGTTACTTTAATCATACATAACATCAAATATGCAATGTGTTTCTCTTGAAACACATTGGGAATAACTTCATCTTATTACATTCTTTTTATTGTATGAAATCACAAGAAGTTTATTACTGTGTTGTTGCCTCATCTCTGTGATCAAGAAAAAGGGAGAAATGAGGTTTTTGTTTTATGAGGAAATTGACTCATACAAGGTGGATCAGCTTGGAGGGGATGTTAGGGTCCAAGAGCCTTATAATTATTCTTTATGTTTGCATTAAAAGGGAGAAATGGGGTTTTTGTTTTATGAGGGAGATTGACTCATACAAGGTGGATCAGCTTGGAGGGGATTTTAGGGTCCAAGAGCCTTATAGTTATTCTTTATATTTGCATTAAAATTGAGACCTGTTATGTGAATTCCACCATTCAAGATGGATTTGTTTTACTCCTTTTGATAGGGTAGGCTGAGCTGGCAGGGGACCTACATTGCAGGTTGAAGTAGAGGTCATAAATGTCTGAAGTTCAACAATAAGAGGAAACTGTGAAAGATAGGTCAGCAGATGATACCTGTTTTATTATTGAATGATTGGTTAAGTAATCTCAGATTTGGAGATTGATCGAGACAGTGAAGGTAGGGTAAGAAGAGTGTCCCAGGCAGAAGGAACACAAGCAAAATGCATGACTGGGAAAATGTAACATCTTCAGTAAACATTGAACAACAGATCTGTACAGATAATGGAATTATCCAAGAGATTGGAAAGAGAATGGAATGAAATTTGGGAGGACCAGAATACTAAAGGTGTTTGGGTATCATTCTCTTTATTCATGTTCATTTATTCATTTAATTCCTCATCACCTTTCTTTTTCCTTACCTCCCTCCCTCCTCTGAGATTGTAGACTGACCAAGGATAGTGAGAACAATATGTAGAAATAGGGAGTCATGATGAGGAGTGGATGATTAAAAAAAAAACAAAAAAATAAAAACAGGTTCACTTTTAATGTGAGGGCTTTGTGGGTGCCTGAAAGGAAAGGCCTTGCCTTCAGTTGGAGAGCTGGAACTCAGGAGAAAGGCCACTGGTAGGTACTGATTCAAAACATTGTTTTGAGAAATAACTGGAGATACTCTGCCAAGGACCTGTGTGTGTGTTTGTAATATAGGGATCGGAACGCAGCATAGAAAACAGAGCAGAAATAATCAGTAGGGTAGAATTAGGCTCTATTTTTATGATAAATTGTGGTTCAAGTAATAATAGAGAATTAACTTATTGGTGAAGTAGATTAATTTAACACTTAAAGCTTTTGATCAGTGGTTTTAGGTTCTGTTGCTAAATTCATATATATTTGCTACTCTCAAACTCTTGGCTACTAGAAAATATATGATAAGTGTTGGTTGAAGTCTTCTTTTGGAATCAGTGTTAGGTTTGTGCCAGTTACTTCTTATGATATATTATTTGTAAATGACCAGATTTATAGATAATATAAATACAGTAGACCAGCATATGAACAATCTCAGGGAAAACACTGTTTATAAACAAATCCTAGTCTAGTTGCCTTTTTCATACTAAAGAATAAAGATAAGTATTACAAGAAAATGACAGAATATAATTTGTTTGAAAAGAAATATACCATAATTGGAGTGTGAAGTCAGAGGAAAAACTAATTTCTTCAGTGGGAAAAAGAAGAACTTAATTGAGTGAGGTCAGCACGTATGAAGGCGTCATAATGGAAAAATAGCTATTAATTCCTTTTTTCAGTGATTGACAATGTTAATACAGTTATTCTGGTTCTAGAAAATAGATTAACGAGAGAGGGTAATGATGCTAAACAGTGCTGTGAAAAGTGCTTTTTATAAATTATCTTTTTTTTTTAAAGATAAGAGCAAATTTAATGATTCAAGTATTTGATATTTGTAGTTTTTAAAGCATTGGAAAAATATCACTAGTTATAAAATTGGAGGTGTTGGGTGAAACGTGGTAAAGTTATCTTTATGTTGTTTAAAATTTTCGTAACTGTAAGAGAGTTGAATACCACATAGGCTTTGAGTCCTCCTGAGCCCTTCTGTAAAGGGATTTGCTCATCCCTGTGGCCTCTTGGAGCTTGTTTCCAGTGATGTGAGGGGGATGTGGGGGATGTGGCAAGGAAAGTCTAGGGTTGGAGATTTGCAAGTCCAGACCCAAAGGCTGCGGCATCAGGTCAGCATTTTCTCTATTCCTCCAAGTCCATTTTTTTTAGTACTTCCCTCTTTGCAAAGCCATCATGATGTAATCAAGCAGGGAAATCTATCTCTTCCATCACTGAATTCTTACAGCACCTGATCAGTAGCTTTCTTGTGGCAATTCCATCCTGTTCTGTGTACTATTTTCAGTTATTTTTGAAATAAAGTATAAGCTCTTAGAAGGTTCTTACTTTTACAGCTACTGAAGAGCCTTTAGAGTGGTTGCTGTATGGTCAGCGTAAGAAAGGGTGAATAGTAAAATAACCAGACCATTGCCAACAGTGTTGAGAGCCTTTGTCTTAGTGTCCCTTTACAAAGATTTAACAAATTGCTGTATGGAGTAAGGTCAATGATGTGTAGGTCTGAGGTGACCATCTTCCATGGTTTATGTTTTAAAAAGAAACATAGCCTCTTCTAGAAGAAATGGATAGAGGCTTCTGGAAAGATTTCCCCATGGTGTGGTTCTTCTTGAGTTAGGGAGTTGCCACCCTTTTGAGCTATGAAACTCAAACCATTCCCCAAGGGAAAAAATGCATAACTCCACAAAATTTTGCTCACAACTTGAGTGGTTCAGATTCCCAAAGGTCCAGGTTAAGAGCTCCATAGCATAGAAAATTTTAAATGTGGAAACCACAAGCCCCATGTAAAGAACAGGAAGAAAAAGTATTTCTGTATTAAAAATTTGTCAAAGTAGTGGAATAATTTCATCATTGAAGTCACTGATTTTTAATATGACAATTAATGATTTTTGAAGTGGTTACTGAAATTGATAATTTTCCAACTGATAATTAAAAATGCTTTGTATAGTAGATACTAGAGGCATTGCAGAGAATAAAGATACATTTGGGCATCTGTTACGGCCCTGACCATTGACTCTTTTTAAAAGACATGAAAAACATCCTGTGACAGGATTTTGAATGTGGAAACTGTACTTCCTATGTAATGAAGAGGAGGAAAATAAAAGTACATTTCTTATTTTAAATATTTGTCAGTTGGGAAAAATATCTTGATAATTGAAGTCATAATTGATTCTGAAGTGGTAATTGAAATTGATAATTTTTAATTGATAATTGAAAATGCTCTGTGCAATGGATACTAGGGGGCATTGCAGAGAAAAAAAATACATTTGGGCATCTGTTATGGTCAGGGTTGAATAATCCTCTTTAAAAGACCTGGAAAATGCTCTGTGCCAGGAAAGGACATCTGTGAAGTAAGTAATCTATTGTCACAATGTGTTGAAATCAAGAATTTAAAGAAAATGAAGTTGTCCCCATAGAGTGAGGCTTGTGTCTGGGCCCTACCATGGACTCCAGTGTCCGTGTATCTCCATTTTCTTTATCTCCTACCCCAAATCAGACATTAGCAACAGATGTGTTACCCAGCATTTTAAAATCTGATGTCCCACATCTGTGAACCATCTTCCAGACTTTACTTACTTATTTTGAGGAGGGAGAGGTGGAGGAAGTGGTATGAAAACCCAAGTCTCTGGAGGGTTCAGAAAAGAAGTAAGCATTACTTGTACCATAACCATATGTACAACTCCTCTGGTGAAAGGAGGTCTACTTGAAGTGGCCAGGAAGAGCCTCCACTCCACCCTCCCCAAAGAGTAGAGTCCTGGCCAAGAAATCAGAGTACCTGAATTCTGGTCTGCTTAACATGATCTAGATTTCACTCTCCATGACTAGAGATTGGATTGGATGTGGGCTGTGAGGGAAAAGGCCAAAGATGACACCTACGTTTTGGGCTCGAGCAGCTGGATGAATAGATTGCTGTTAATGACATAGCATAATTCATTGAAGGAATGATTGGTATGGGGATCTGGAAGACAGGATTGCATTTTGGGCTTGTTTGTCCTCATGCAAACTGAAATGGTAAATAAGCAGTTGGAAGCTTAAGTCAAACTCTTCCGAAGGGTTGGAGCTATAGATACATGGTATTTATGACCATGTGATTTTAGGAGAGCACCCAGGTGATGAACCTGTGGATTAAGAAGTCCGAGAACCCCATCCAGTATTTACAAATGTTAACCTCTCATGGGAGCACATCTCCAGCTTCAAAATGGAAATTAAAGGAAAATTCATTTGCCTTATTAGAATTTATTTTTAAACATTTTTTTAAAAGATTTTATTTATTTGACAGAGATCACAAGTAGGCAGAGAGGCAGGCAGAGAGAGAGAGAGAGGGAGAGGAAGAAGCAGGCTTCCTGCTGAGCAGAGAGCCCAGTGTGGGGCTCAATCCTAGGACCCTGGGATCATGACCCGAGCCGAAGACAGAGGTTTAACCCACTGAGCCAGCCAGGTGCCCCTGTTTTTAAACATTTTGAAGAGCAGTGCATTATTAAAACTAACCAATAGGGGGCTGGAGGGAGGTGGGTGTGGTTATAAAAGAGCAATATATAATGTTAAAACTCCTCAGTGTTTTGGGGCACCAGGGTGGCTCAGTCGGTTGGGGATCTTGGTTTAGGCTTAAGTCATGGTCCCAGGGCCCCATGTCAGGCTCTGTGCTCAGCAGGGAAGTCTGACTGAGTCCCTCCCCCACTCACACATGCTCATGTACATGCGCATCTTCGCTCTCTCTCAAATCTTAAAAAATATTCCAGTGTTTTGGGGCACCTGGGTGGCTCAGTGGGTTAAGCCTCTGCCTTCAGCTCAGGTCATGATCCCGGGGTCCTGGGATCGAGCCCCGCATCGGGCTCTCTGCTCAGCAGGGAGCCTGCTTCCCTCCTCTCTCTCTGCCTGCCTCCCCACCTGCTTGTGATCTCTCTCTGTCAAATAAATAAATAAAAATCTTTTAAAAAAAATATTCGTGTTTTGACTGTAGTGGTGAATATATGAATTGAATTTACATAAATAACTAAAACAAATGAATAAGCATAAAACTGAGAAACTCTGGATAAAATGGATGATTATATCAAAGTCAGGATCCCGGTTGTGATACAATTATAGTTTTATAAAATGCTGCCATCAGAGACACTAGGCAGTTGTAATGCGTGTATCTGTTTCTTAAAACTGCCCGTGAAACTAATTTCAATTGAGAAGTCAACTCTTAAGAAAACAATTATATAAGCTTTCCGTTAATTTAAAAACAAAGGTAATAAACACTCAAGAAAACAAGGGGTGCCTGAGTGAGATAATTGGTTAAGCACCATTCTTGGCTTCAACTTAGGTCATGACCTCGGTGTCATGACATTGAACCACAGATGCAGCTCTGTGCTCAGCAGAGTCTGCATGAGATTCTCTCTCTCTCTTCTTCTCCCCCTCCTGCTTGTGAATGCAACTTTCTCTCTCAAATAATAAATCTCTAAACCAAACCAAAAAAGCAAAAATGGGACATTAACATTCTTACAAGTAAAAAAAAAAAAGTTAACCAACTGATTTACCTCTTTCAAGTTTATCTAGCATTACAGTATACAAGGGTAAAAAAAAATTATTGTCTTTACTGTATTAGCTTTTCCTTTTTTTTTTTGACATGTTTGAAAGTATGCAATTCTAGTTTCACAAAGTCATACCAGTAGTCAGCAAACTTAGTAAGCTTTCAATCTCTGAAAATTTAATTTTTTTTTTGAAAATTTAATTTTATTGAGAGAAGGCTATTCAGAGGTCATTTGGTGCAGCAAGGCTCTGCTTTTCTCGGCCTGCATTTTTTCAGACAAATGCAGTTAGGGTATGCATATTTTTTTAGAAATGGTAGGAAATGTCTCTTACAAAGAAAATGCTTAAAAACCCAGCAGTGAGTCAAATAACTTCACTTAATATTAAGAGCTGTTAATATGAAGATATACCTATTTGAAGATGTTAAATAGTGTTTTGTGAATTTGAACTATGACCTGTTTTAAGATGTTAAATACTAGTTCTTACTGGAATTAGAACTCCTTAAATGCACATGCATGCACATAACCACTTTAATTTTTCTGTGGAAAGATATTTATCAGCATTTAAGCAAAGATGAGATCATATTCCTTATTATTTTAGTGTATTTGAAGTATTGTAATTACAGGTTGCTAAACATAATTTTTGCTTTTAGGACTTTGATTTCAGTTACCTGGAACAAATATGCCACACATTCTTTAACACTTTTGTTAGTTTTTAATGGAAATCATTTTGACTTTGAACACAGTGAAGAGGAACTTTGTTTCTTTTACTTTGCATCCTATTAATTAAATTGTGTTTGTTCTTGAGATGACATAAAAAATTATTTACTAGTGATTTAGTTTAAGAAAATTTTGGGTAGGGGCACCTGGGTGGCTCAATCCATTAAGCATCTGCCTTCGGCTCAGGTCATTATCCTAATGTCCTGGGGTTGAGCCCCACTTGGGGCTCCCTGCTCAGCAGGGAGTGTCCTGCTCAGTCTCCCTCTGCAGTGCCCCCCTCCCCAGCTCTCCCAAGCACACTCTGGTGCTCTTTCTCAAATAAATCAATAAAACCTTTTTAAAAAATCTTGGCTTTTTTAAAATTTGTTTTTAAATGAATTTGATTTTTTTAATCAACCTGGAATTTTTTTTTTTTTTTTTTAGAAGAGAACCCCAGATCTGCTTTTCTAATGAATAAATATCAGACTTCCTACATTCATCTAACCTGTTGTTTGAGCTGGAGACAGAGTGATCTTTCCAAAATCCTATTTAAAACCTCTCAGTGAAATCCTGTTGTTGTGGGAATCAACTCTAGATGCCCTAATGTGGCTGTGAAGAGTAGTTTATGAAGTAGCTGACCTCTCTCCAGCCCCATCTCCCATGTACCTTCCGCTGCCCCCCCCCAATATCTATCATTTCTATCATCTCATCTCATCTCTAAAGTCCTAGTGTTCTTTAAAAAAAAATTTTTTTTAAAGATTTTATTTATTTATTTGACAGACAGAGATCACAGATAGGCAGAGAGGCAGGCAGTGAGAGAGGAGGAAGCAGGCTCCCTGGCTGAGCAGAGAGCCAGGTGGGGGGCTCAATCCCAGGACCCTGGGATCATGACCAGAGCCGGAGGCAGAGGCTTTAACCCACTGAGCCACCCATGCGCCCACTGGTGCTCTTTTACTAGAACACCTTTCCCCATTTCTTGACTATATATGTCCTGATCCTACTATCCTGTTGACCTGCATTGCCCCTACTCATTTTTTTCAGGCATTTTTTTTTTTTTTTAAAGCTGCTTTAAAGAATGCAATCTGGTCAATTTTAAAGTTCTTCAGGAAATAGAAAAGTTAATCTGTATTCTCCTGGGTGTTTAATGTTGTACTCAGTATTAATCCAGTCTTCAGGTAGACCTTTATTATAGCACCTGTATTATGTGGTCCAGGTTACTTTATGATGGAAGTAAGAAAGGAAAAGGAATTGAAGTCCAGAGAAACATTTGTAGCCCACCCAGTACATCCCACACAGTGCATGGTTCATAGGACCTCCTCAATTTAGCAGTTTTTATGGTGAGCTAATAAAGGAAATTGATTATGAATTGTTGAAGAGAAGGGAATCATAAGGAAAAGTTCAAAGAAATTATACAAGAAAAGGATTATTTCACTGGATCAGTGAAAATAATTTTCCATGTAAACATCTTTAAAAATGTTGGTAGCAGGCTTCTCCTACTTTCAATGAAATTTAGCAGAAGAGAATGGAACTCAAATATGGTGCCAATCTGTAAGAGAGTGGAAGGTCTCTTGATAGCATGAAGCTTTTGATACTAGAATGAGGAGAATATGAAGATTTAAATGGTAGGAAGTTCTATCAGTTAATCAAATAATACTTTAATCACTTAGCACGAACACACAAACTTGTTATGAAAATGAAGGGAATGTTTTCAAAAGGACAAAGAAGTAGAACATTATTCAGTATCTCACCACTCTGGAAATCTGAAAGAACAAAACAAGATATTTATCTATCTGGAACTACTCAGGGCTGACCTTCACAAGGACAGAGGGATGGACTGAAAAAGCTTCCAGACAATTTACTGTAATTTCAAGGAAATAAGGACTTCCTGGTTTTAGAGTTGTTGTGGAGAGGCTGGACCAGGAATTATTATAATTAGATTTTTGATAAACTGAGCTATCACCATTAGCAGTTTAACAACGTTTTTTTGGTGAACAAAACCAAAATGAAAAGTGCCCAAGAAATTTAATTGGACTGCCAATCTAATTAAGTACCATTCTGTATTCTCAATAAGTAGCTGAGGGAATTTATTAAAAACAATTGAGTCCTTAAATCTTTACTTTAATCTGTAAGTCACTGTCATTTAGTAATCACTTATGTGTAATTTCTGTTTTTAAAGCTGGATAACGCAGATGAACAAGCAGCCCAGATCAGGAGGGAACTTGATGGTCGTTTACAGCTGGCAGAGAAAATGGCAAAGGTAAATTATTAACTTTGACATCCTGTACATTTCTTTTTACTCCTATTTCTGTGAGCTGAAAAAGTTCTGTATAGATAGTATAATTCTATCATTTTCTTCTCTGTGTGAATGCTCCTTAAGCCCAAATATCAGAGTGCATATTATCTAAATGGAGCGTATTTTCTATTTTACACATCCTTTCTTAGACATAGAACATGTTTAAACTCAATAACGTTTGTAGATTATTCTGAAAGTGATGCCTGAATTTCTCTAATGACCAGATTTAAAAGAATTTTAATATTGTGCTAAATATAACCTAATCAGGGAGTAAAATTTTGTCTCTGCAAAATCACGTATTCCAAGCTATCTAACATGGTGCTTGGCATATAGTGGGGTCAACTAATATTTGAATGGATGAAAAATCTAACTGAAGTTTCTAGTAAAAGACTTTCACAGGTAGTGTGTCCAGTATACTTTATTTGTACAGTCACATGTTTCTATGTAACAGGAATAAATTTCAAACATATTCTCCTTTTTTTCCATGTTATTTTATTTCTTTTTAGTGTTCCAGCATTCATTGTTTATGCACCACACCCAGTACTCTATGCAATACGTGCCTTCCGTGATACCCACCACCAGGCTCACCCAACCCCCCCACTCTCCTCCCCTCCCAAACCCTCAGTTTGCTACTCAGAGTCCACAGTCTCTCATGGTTTACCTCCCCCTCCAGTTTTCCCCAACTCACTTCTTTCCATCTCCCAATGTCCTCCGTGTTATTCCTTATGTTCCACAAGTAAGTGAAACCATATAATTGACTCTGCTTGACTTTTTTCACTCAGCGTAATCTCCCCCATTCCCATCCATGTTGATACAAAAGTTGGGTATTCATTCTTTCTGATGGAAGCATAATACTTCATTGTATATATGGACCGTATCTTCTTTATCCATTCATTCGTTGAAGGACATCTTGGTTCTTTCCATAGTTTGGCAACTATGGCCATTGCTGCTATGAACATTGGGGTACAGATGGCCCTTCTTTTCACTACATCTGTGTCTTTGGGGTAAATACCCCAAAGTAGTGCAATTGTAGGGTCATACGGAAGCTCTATTATTAACTTCTTAAGGAGTCTTCACACTATTTTCCAAAGTGGCTGCACCAACTTGCATTCCCACTGATAGTGTAAGAGGGTTCCCTTTTCTCCTCATCCTCTCCAACACATGTTGTTTACTGTCTTGTTGATTTTTGCCATCCTGCCTGGTGTAAGGTGGTATCTCAGTGTGGTTTTGATTTGAATCTCCCTGATGGCTAATGATGATGAACATTTTTTCATGTGTCTGTTAGCCATTTGTATGTCTTCTTTGGAGAATTGTCTGTTCATGTCTTCTGCCCATTTTTTGACGTAATTATATGTTTTGTGTGTGTTGAGTTTGAGGAGTTCTTTATAGATCTTGGATATCAGCCCTTTGCCTGTAGTGTCATTTGCAAATATCTCCTCCCATTCCATGGGTTGCCTCTTTGTTTTGTTGACTGTTTCCTTTGCTGTGCAGAAGTTTTTGATCTTGATGAAGTCCCAAAAGTTCATTTTCACTTTTGTTTCCTTTGCCTTTGGAGACATGTCTTGAAAGAAGTTGCTGTGGCCAATGTTGAAGTGATTATGCCTATGTTCTCCTCTAGGATTTTGATAGATTCCTGCCTCACTTTGAGGTCTTTTATCCATTTTGAGTTCATCTTTGTGTATGGTATAAGAGAATGGTCAATTTCATTCTTCTACGTGTACCTGTCCAATTATCCCAGCACTATTTATTGAAGAGACTGTCTTTTTTCCACTGTATATTTTTTCCTACTTTGTTAAAGATTATTTAACCATATTGTTGAGGGCCCATATCTGGGCTCTCTACTCTATTCCACTGGTCTGTCTGTTTTTGTGCCAGTACTATGCTGTCTTGGTGATCATAGCTTTATAGTAAAGCTTGAAATCAGGCAATGAAATGCCCCCAGTTTTTTCTTTTTCAACATTTCCTTAGTGTGGGGTCCCTTCTGGTTCCATACAAATTTTAGGATTGTTTGTTCAGCTCCTTGAAAAATGCCAGTGGAATTTTGACTGGGATGGCATTGAAAGTATAGATGGCTTTAGGCAGTATAGACATTATAACAATTCAAACTTATTCTTCTTAATGCTTAAGATTTCTTAGAGTACATGGAACTTTATTATTTGCATCATTCTTTAGTAAATTGATGCATTGATTTAATAGTGGTAAAAGAAAATTATCTTTCCCAATAGACTTGAGGTTATAGTGCTGTTAATCTGAGATATGTTTTCCTTTTTTTTTCCCTTCTGCTAATCAAAACTTTGAATATTTGGACTCTTCCTTTACTTCCCTCCATCTTTCTGAAGAATCCTCCCTTTTGAGGGAAATTTCTTCATTTCTTTTTAGGTATAATGTGTATAGTGAAGTATACAGATACTTAGTTTACAGCTCAGTGAATGTATGTGTACATTGTCCTTGTTAACCATCTCCCAAATCAAGGTATTGAACTTTCCAGCCATTGAGAAGAACATACGTCCCATGCTGATTTTAACAATTGAAATATTTTTGGTTTTGCAAGGAAAAATGTGTTTATGAATAATGCGTAAGTTTTAAGAAGCTAATACTGTGTTATCTAGAAGTATATTAAATTTTAAAAAGGGAAATTATTGAAAAACTAGAGATAAGCAGGAAAGTCGAGAAAATGAGAAATTAAGGTAGCAGAGATGATAGTAAGTTGTGAGAACTAAGGCAGAGATAGATGAAGAGGAATTTCCAGATGAATAAAGACCAACAGTGATATGAATTAGGGGCTAAAGAGTTATATTCACACATAGGACAGTGGTTCAGAGGACAACATGCCATGTTACTATCCTCTGGATATCTGGAGAGGCACTAAGAACTGTGGAGATTCAAGTGTCGAATTTATAGTGGAAGTCAAGTAGGTTAAGGCTATTGGAAGCTTTAGAGAGGAAAACGCTTTCCCCAATATGAACTGGAGAACTGGCTGGAAAGAGATTTGTTTTTCTTGAAGACCTGAGACTGAGAGAGCATCCAGAGAGATGTTCCAGACCCTGTGGGGGCAGGTCTCTGGGTCTGTGATCCACATTTGTAGATTTTCTAGGTGTATATAGATATGGGTACTGAGTTTATGCACATTGTTTGAGTTGGATTTGTTTCTCTAAGATCCTGGCTGAAAATGTGCTGCTTTAGAATAAAGTTTAGATGAATTTCTGGAGGGTGATGAAACACGAGGGAGAGTCTTGGGTGTCTCAAGTTCATGCCTGGGAGGAGAGTGTGGGTTTATAACCTCCAGACTTGAGAGGGAAGGATCAGTGATGCACAGACAGAGACTTTGACCACACCCCAGTTGCTTCATCACAAACACTGATACGTTTAAAGAAGTGTGGAGAAGGAAGTGAAGCCAGTGGAATTGGAAGGGGAAAAAAGGCACCAAACATAAGATGGCTTTTGGTGAATATATTCACATAGGAGATAAAACACGTTTAATTGCTTTCTAACTCAGTTTCACCAATTGTAAGCCATCAGCATAAAATATTCATAAAGCTAATTATAATTTACTGATCTTGTTGCATTATATTCCTATAATAATCCTATGAACCCACAAGGACAGAGGACAGAATGAGTCTATTGTATAGACTAGGAGATTGAGATTTAGGGAAGATTACTGACTTCAAGATTACATAACAAATAACATTGTGGAGGCTGGCCTCAAAAACCGGGTCTTTGGACTTTGCTGTCTTGGGCCCCGCTGCCCCTTCAGTCTGATAAATCCAGAAGTGTGGCCCCTTAATAATTTGTAATCAGTAGCACTTCCTATCATACTTCATAGCACAATATAATAACAACAAAGCCCCAGGGCAGAAATCTTTTTCAAAGGATAGAAGTATTGACTTTAATGCTTTAGCCAAGGCATAATTATTAGGAAGTCATAGGAAAAATGTGGACTGGGCCAGAAAAACGTGTAGGCAAATCCGTGATTGCTGTTTCCTTAGATATAGAACATTAGGCAAGTTTATTTAACTTCTTAGAGCCTGAATTTTTCTATCTATAAATTCAATGAATAAATGTTTATTGAACACCTCCTAAAATAACCTGGCAATGTTGTAGGCACTTAGAATACATCCAGACAAGTGTGTAGTTGTCTTGGGATAAAACCAGACAAAAATATTTCTGCCATGCCCTGGTAGAGCTTGCATTTGGTAGAGCCAATAATAAGAAAAGAATGTTCCATATAACTGAATTATGGAAGGTGATCATTTGCTATTTTGGAAAATAAAGACAAGAGGGAATCAGGAGTGCAGGAGGAACGGAGGGTGCTTAAAATTTTCAGTGAAGAAGTCAGGTTAGGCCAGTTCTTTCTTGGCAGTACTGCTTTGTCAGTTACACCAAAAAAAAAGTTGGTATCATCCCTGACTCTCTTCTTTTTCTCGTGCCTCATGACAGATTTATTAGGAAATCCATTCGCATTTGTCTTCAGAGTATTTCTAGAGTCTGACAGCTGTCCCCATCTTCCACCTACCAGTCTGGTCAAGGTTTCATCTAGTGGAAGGTTAGGAGCACTTAAAAAGGGACTAAATTTGAATGGTGAGAATTTTTTTTTATGGAGAAAATATTTTCTTTTTCTTTCTTTCTTTCTTTTTTTTTTTTTTAAACATTTTCATGTATATAATGCTTTAGGACCACTAATGAGCTAATAAATTAGAATATTCAAACCATGGTTTATAAGAACAACTCACAGTTAAACTAGAGGATAACCCTATTTCTGAGTCTGTTCTAATTTAAAAGATTAAATTTAACATGTATAGTTGCCTGAAGTACGGTTGATTTTTGTTTCCAAGAAAGAGGCAACATAAGCGGGCTAAATAAAGTTGAAATACTATTAATAAACCTCAGAGCTTTAAAGCAGAGTTGTCTGTCCTTTCCCCCAGAGAGGAAGAAAACTGAGTATAGTCTATTTCTTGAAAAGTTGGAAAGTGCCAATAAGACTATCAATTTTGGTGATTCCTGCCAGTCTCCTCCTTGAACAGTGATGGCGAGTGACATGTTTTTAACTAAAACTAAATAAGAATTGGACTCTTTATGTGCTAATGCTAAGTAAGCTTAAAATTTTGGAAAAAAAAATTAGTGCGTCCAAACTTTCAAACATATTTTTTTTTGCTTTGATAAAGTAAAAATTTTAAAAAGGCAAAATTATGACTCCTACAAATATAAACACACAATAAAGATTTCATTCAGTGCATGAAGAATGAGCAAACTAGTTACATGTTAAAACTAATCCAAAGAGCGTATCAAAATTAGGTGTTTTTAGAAAAGCTTAAAATAAGATTCCTGGATTAGATCTAAAAGTGGTCAGTTTCCAACAAGGTTTTAAACTATAACCATTGGATTATCTTATTCAGCAGACACACATTATTTGCATCTTTTCCAGACAAAATTCTGTAAGGTAACATGTAACTTGACTGTTTGGGACCTTGAATCAATAAACAGTAAATTAAACTAAGTATATTTCCTCAGATGACCCTTGGATGCTCTTTGCCCCTGTAGGACATTGCAAGGACCTACCCCCTCACCTTTTTGCCTTATTTTTGAGTTTTGGATACTTTTCATAACAGCTTTTAAAGTCAGTACATACACTGGGTATTATACACAGCATGTATGTTCAGTGAATCCTTGAACATTATGTCAAAAACTAAGGAAAATTATGCACTTGGGGGCGCCTTGGTGGCTCAGTTGGTTAAGCATCTGCCTTCAGCTCCTGTCCTGAGATCAGCCCCACACTGGGCTCCCTGCTCGGTGGGAAGCCTGCTTTTCCCTCTGCCCTTCTCCCTGCTCATGCTTTTCTTTGTCTCGCAAATGAATTAAATCCTTTTAAAAAAAAACAAAACACAAAAAACTAAAGATATACTGTATGTTGGCTGATTGAATTTAAATACAAAAATAAAGACAGTGCATAAATATAAAAATCTTTTTATAGCTTATTTTGCTTGTTTTTTTTTCTCTTGCATGCTCTGAGAAACCATTCCAAAACATTGCTTCCCCCCCCAAAGGAAACCAAGGTATTCTGTAACTGGTTAGGTGTTTTTTCTGAGGTTGCAAACTTTTTTGGAATGTTGCTTCAAACTCTAGAGGAATGTTAAAAGGATACTTAGGAGTCTTCCTTAAGAAACTTAATTATGAATGTGGATACTCAATTATTATGTGATAATAAATACACAGTTTTAATATTGATTATATGTAAATTATGTTAAAAGAAATGGGTGCCAGTTATATTCGGGGAGAAGAAAACAGGTGGCCTGAGACTCTGGGACTGATTTGTGAAGTGGTACCAGATGTTGCTTTCCAGCCTATGAGCAAACAGGTGGAAGTGAGTTACACGTTAGGTGCAGGTCGACGAGAGCACTTGGGATGTGTTCCTGTCATCCCAGAGACAGGGATTTCTTAGGTTACGCTTCGAATGATGCCAAGGGAAACTAAGAGAAAGGTACTAATTTTCCTGGAGCATTAAGCAGTCATTTGCAAGGTGGCTGCTTTAGGCTTTCATTCCCAGCCAGTTTTGTACAAATAAGCTGACACGTAATGTCCTACTTCATATCATAAAGCTATAAACTTTCTTTAATGAGAGGCCCAATGCCAGGTTTCCAAAGATTAAGAAAGAACCAGTAGTAGGAGAAAGCCTACTTTTGCTGTTGGTAAGAATGTCATTGGTTATCATCTGCTTTAAGGGCAATTTGCCAATATCTGTCCGTATTTTTTTAAATCCCAGTATTTGGAATGTCCTTCTCATCGAGTTGAAAGAAACCAAAATCTGATTACAGAGATCCAAGGACCAAATGGCATTGCTCATATAGTTCAGAAAGAAAAATGAATCTTCTAGATTGATATAACATCAATCTTCTAGATTGATGTTATTCTTTTTCAGGTGTAGCTTTATTTATAAGTTGGCCTTTTGCTTTTAACATAAAAATTTCTAAACCTTTTTTTTTTTTTTAAAGATTTTACTTATTTATTTGACAGACAGAGATCACAAGTAGGCAGAGAGGCAGGGGGTGTGGGGGGAGGAGGCAGGCTCCCTGCAGAGCAGAGAGCCTGATGCGGGGCTCCATCCCAGGATCCTGGGATCATGACCTGAGCTGAAGGCAGAGGCTTTAACCCACTGAGCCATCCAGGCATCCCAAAAATTTCTAAACCTTTTACTAAAAAACTGAATTTATGGTCATAAGGGATCTGGTTACATTTGTGTCATGTAAAAATTAATTCTAGAATCTTCAGCGTATTGCTATTAGGTGTTTTTTAACTTGAATTCTTACTTATAAAAAGGATATCCTCTTGATATATATTTGTGATTAGAAAGATGTTTGTGATGTTTGTTTCCTAACAGGCAAACACATTCATATACTGGATTTTCCTTACCGACCCGTAAGGAATTCAAAGTTAACAGTGACTAATTAAGATTGATCTAGACGCTAAATTTTCTTCCATGTAGGTTTTTAGTTTTTCCTTAAGCAGGTACCTTATCAAAAATAGTTAATGTGAAAATGTTACTTATTTTGTTCCATAATGATTCTGAATAAAGGATGTAATGTACTCTTACACATAATTTGATGATTTTAAAGCCTGGAGACTGAAGAACAGGGCAGTTGCCTTTATATTGAATGTCATAGTTTCCAAGACAATCAGAGATATACATCGTATAATCTTCTATGACAAAATTGAAATAGTAACTTTTGTAACATTTTTTTTTTAATTATTTTCAAGGAGAGAAACTTCCCCAAATTTATAACAAAAGAAATGGAGACTATGTATATAGAAGAGTTGCGGTCTTCAGTGAATTTGCTAATGGCCAATTTGGAAAGTCTTCCAGTTTCAAAAGGTGGTCCGGAATTTAAATTACAAAAACTAAAACGTTCACAGAATTCTGCATTTCTGGACATAGGCGATGAGAATGAGATTCAGCTGTCAAAGTCAGATGTGGTGCTGTCATTCACCTTAGAGGTAAGTGATATGATCCCCTGCTCACCTCTGACAGCGTAAATGAAACTGCAGAATAATTTCTGCTCACCTTCATGGTAACTTCGTGAACTGAAAGCAGTGTGATATATTTTGAAGAAGTTACCTTATTCTTCTTTTGCTAGACAATCTGGTTGTGAATGCAAACTAATACACATTGTTCTTTAAACATAATCCTAGTTTCAGGATTAAATAATAAAATAGTAAGTTTTGAGAAAATTTGTCTTTGTGCTAACTATCTTGGTGTAAGTTTATCAGTAAAAGCACATTTGGGTGGAAATAGTATTTAAACACATAACCGAATTCTCTGTAACTTGGAAATTGCTTGCAGGGTTTTGGTTCGCTTTGTTTTTAACCTACTTCACCGATGGTATTTTTCTAGAATCAAATCCCACCAGCCAGCTTTGAAACACAATATTGGGTGCATAGAGATGATATGGAGAGAATTCTTCCTTTCCAGGATGTCCAGTTTCATTATAGATACAGTACATAGTATAAAGAATAGGAACAAATGTCACACATTTAAAGTTGTGTTCTCTCAGACTGCTGAGTTTTATCCCTTTTATACAATGCACTAGAAACCAAATATGCAGACTCAGCACAGCCACCTGTTGTTGTTTTTTTTTTTTGGGTTTTTTTTTTTATGATTACATTTCTTCTTTGCTCATCTGTGTGTTGGGGCTGATCCATGTTTATACATGGCACAAACACATATAGTTGCAATATCGAGCTTAAATTCAGAGCGCGCTCAAAAATTAAAGCTTGTTACTCCTTCCTTGCTTTGTTAAATTCTCTTTGCTGGTGCCCAGTACTACTACTGAAGTTTGTGGATTGACTGATGGAGTTTTAGGAGGCACCGTTTTAAATTTCTTTGTTGATAACTTATTTCTTTTGGCTTGTTTAGTTTGCAACAGAAAAAGCAAGTGTGTGCTTTTTGTTCTTTATTCCACCTGTTCAACTCTAAGATAAATTCAGGCTTGAGGATAAGCCAACTGCCTCTCTCTTAACTTCCAGGCTAATGATTTTTTTTTTGTAGGTTAATAGATTAAATTTACTATCAGGTTAGAAATGGGTTTTCTTCTGACCTGAGACTCTGTTCTAGGATGACCTAATGATTTTGCCATTACTCTGGGTTTCTTCCCAATCTCTTCAGTATCTTAGATATTTAATGGAAAACTACACAGTATCTTACATGTAGAAATCTGTTTTCCTACTGACCAAGGTGTAGAATGCCAAGGTGATTTTTTTTTTAAGTCTTTGTATGAAATAAAATCTGTTACAGTATAATTTGTAAAGCAAATTATTTTTGTAATGTATAAATCTACCAGCAGAACTGGAAACCATTCAAAACACCTTCTTTCTTCTCTATTGTTTAAAAGTTTTTAAACAAAATTATAAATAACTGGCTTTTATGAACTCTTTTCCCCATTGAAAATAAAATTATCCTAATGAGTTAACGTTGGTGTGAAACTATGAATTGTTCAGTCCTTTATTGCCAGAGTATGGAACAAGGCTGCTCAGTTAACAATAGAATGGTGTTAGGAAGAGAAAATGAGTTAAAACTTCATTTTGCATGGCCTGAGAAGCTTGCCTATTTGTAAAATTGTTTTTGATAGTCCTCTACTGCTATGTCTATGTAAGGCAGATGTTTTCCTTCCATAGCATAATAGAGATGTTTTCTGTGATGTACTTCCGGTATTATAAATAGGAGTTGTATTTTCAACAGCAAAATGAAGTCACATTCCGTGCAGACTACACAGTGCTTACCTGTGGACACCTGAGAGAACAGATGAGGTCCCCTTCTGTCCCCAGGGCCTTTGACCTCAGCCTAGCTAAACTCCATAATTATCCCTGGCCCATTATCTAAGCCTTGCTTCTCAACCTAAGAAAGTTCTGAAAGGCAAGCAGTTAATCCAATTTCAGGGTCTCACATTTAGTCAGTCAGGCTTAAAATTGGTCCAGTGGGAAAGGTTTTTTCTACGAACTGAAGTCTGAGTCTAGGGAGCAAGTGCAGATCTGAAAAACTGTTTAAATTTTATCACCTCTTTAAAATTGCTACCAACCGCTCGCTTCTCTCACCACACCCTGTTCTCTTAGCAAGCTGAATTTTTGCCACAGCTCTTACCACCTAACGCACCTAATTCAGTTTGTTTATTATTCATTATCTGACAGAGTCGACTAAATGGTAAGCTACGGGAAGTTAAAGTCTTGTTTTGTTTGCTGAAGTATCAAAAGGGCCTAAAACACTGCCTGGCACACAGTTGACTTGATAAATACTGATTGAATTAGGGACTTTGATGGTATTAAGAAATAGCAGTGAAAAAAATAAAAAGGCAGAAGGTAGCCACAACAAGATGACTTTTAGGTCTGTCCGTGGATGAAGGCTTCAGAGAGAATAACAAAACCAAGAGCAAAGCTAACCTGCAAAACCACAAGCCAGTTATTGAATATGAATATTCGAGTAAGGGGAGGACAACAAAGGTTAATGTGTGAAGTTGAGTCCGCATGTCCGAAGAGGGATGGTGTCACTGGCATGAGTACGGCTGATTTTTCGTAGTTTTCATCGGTATTAGGTTGGCAAAGCTGGTGACCACTTCTTTATCTGATAGTCCATGTCCCACATACAGCTCAGCTGTATTTTCTCAAACCTGCCCGTGACTCGGTGCCATGTAACTCTGGTCAATGCATCATTCAGAAGCATGGTACCAAGTTTTATATTTTGGACATGCCTCCCTTCTTTTTGCACCTAGAATAATTCTGCATATTTTATCTTTATTAAATCTGTCGCAGAGAGATTGGGGAAGAGAAGATGGAAATGAGACTGGTTTCATTTTCCATGTTCCCTTACCAGGTGTTGTGGGGAACTGGTCGGAACAGTTACCGGAGATAGGTCCTATAGGTTGATGGTCCACGGACTTCTTGGCTGTCTTTATCATTACAGATTGAGACCAACTATATATTTTTTTTAATTCCTTTTGGAAATCAAATCTGTAGAATTGTATTATTTTATTTATATGTATGGATTCAGAACAGAAGTTACTTCTTTTAAAAGTGGCAGTTCTGCAGAAGTAAACATTCCCAGCACAGACGGGAGTATTAGTTTGCGGACTCGGAAACTGTTTCACAAGTTGTGTGTTTCAGGAGGTCCTGTTTGCAGTAGTTTGTAAGAGAGGTGACAGAATCAGTGGTAAGCAGGTTCTTCCTTTCTTCTCTCTTGCACTTTGACTGCTGAACACACTATAGAAAAAGATGCAGGGCAAGTAAGCATATTCCCACATATGAACTTAAAGATATCTACATTTATTATGTATACACAATTCTATTGCTTCCCGTATTTTAAGTGACCTTCCAAAAATTTTATTAAGTCATTTTGAGCATGTTGGTAAGTCCCTGTGGAATTGGCTTGTGATTGATATGGTTTCCTGTCAGTCATTTGTCTCAGCTTCTGCTTAGTTTTATTTGTATAAGGATCTAATGACTTTCAAAATGACTAACAACGACGTTGATTTATTAAGAATGCATACCTCCTTTTGCTTACTTTCCATCAACAAGATGAAGTGCTTTGTTCTAACTTCCTTGAATGTCTTACAGAAGCTAGGAAAGGTGTTACTGCTCTCTATTAGCTCTTAGTCTGTTTTCTGTTATGCCCTTATTTTTATTCCTGCGTTGGTATACATTTCACTGTGATAAAATACCAAAAGTCTTGGTTGTGGAAGGAAAATGGTTCTGAATTTGACCTTTCTTTTTTAGTGATTAGTTTCCCATTATTTTCATGGGGAAGAAAATGGGCATTTGTATTTACAAATGTAACCCTTCTGTTGTGCTGAAGAGTGAAAGGAAGGATAGTTTTTTTAAGATGGCTTCTTGGAGAACTTTTGCCTTGAGATTCATATCACAACTCAATGAAAAGTGGAATGATTTTAATAATGTATTAAATGATCAATACATGCTGTTTTTAGTAGATATTTTTGTAGCTACGTGGCATGGATGCTGTTAATCTTGTTTGTACAAATACAACATGAGATTAGTAAAAACCTGTGCATATTATAAATATGCCATTGAATATATTTTATGAGTCTCAAGAGCTTGGGAAACTTCAGGATGCAAGATTTGACTGAAAAACAAAAAAAAAAACAAAAATATGAACATTAAAGCTCACTTGAAAAATATTTGTTTCCCTTTTTTCCAGGACTTATAAGTGCATAAAACAGTATCAGTCATTCCACCCATTCCCAGTGTGCTGCATTAAAGTCGCACATACCTTTAGTGGATGGAAAAGTCCTTTTTCCCTTGCCAAGTTAGTGTAAGATAGTCATTGGGAGGTTGTATCTCCCATACTTCATAATAAGATATACATTTTTTATAATGAATATTCTTTTATAAATACTAATAGTATCTAAATAAGTGAAGAGATAAAGTTCTGATGATGTTACATACTGATTACCACGAATTGGGTTGATGATGATGGACACCACTCATGAATAGGATTTCATTTTATGTGGAATTCAACTGGTACTGCTTTTAGCACATTCCCTGAATTTTCATGGGCGATTCCGCTTTACCTTATGCAGACTTAACAACATTTTTAAAGAATCTGAGTTTATACCTCATTTACCTCAGTAAGGCTTATATTTAGAGATCTTAACCTTACTTTAATAAGCTGGCAGGAGATATTTCTTCAATATCAGACTTCCTCAGAAAGTTACTTATTATACCTTCCATGGATACAGATGATCCTAGCGAAGATAAAATACCATTGATGTTGCCGGATAATTTTATCAGTTGGTCATTCTAATTGTTGTCAATGCTGCTACTTCTGTGTCTTGTTAAAGACTGCTAATTTGATGTATCATTTAAAAAACTTTTTTTTCATCTTTAGATTGTCATAATGGAAGTGCAAGGTTTGAAGTCCGTTGCTCCCAATCGAATTGTTTACTGTACAATGGAAGTGGACGGAGGAGAAAAACTGCAGACAGACCAGGCTGAAGCCTCAAGGCCACAGTAAGCCAGCTGGAAACAACTTTCCCCTTCCAAAGAAACATGGTTTATTCATTTGCAGCATTGTGTGGTTTTATACTCCACAAGGGTTATTGGTTAGCTTTGTTTCAACTGTGTTAGAATCATTGTGCGCCTTTCTCGATAAGGATGCTATAATTAGAACTATAACAGATTCCCTGTGTAGTACAAACAGAAAATCTAACCTGCAAATGAGAAGCTAGTTATTCAGGAAGTCACTGTTTGCAAGTCATTTAAAAAGAAAGCATGTGTTTTCATGTGTTATTTAAAAGGTGGTGCTTGATCCTATACTATAACCTAATAGCTTTTCCATTTCCATGTATTGCTGATGACCCTACGACACTGATGATGTTGAGGTGGATATAATTCTGCACAGTGTCGTAGAATACTTAGGGAATAGGCTTGAGTTAGAGAACCAATTACTGACAACCGCACAGTAATCAGAGAAGCTAAAGCTGTTCTTAGCTGGTAGTTTTAGGTTTCAAATTCTGGGAATGAGTTTAATTAAGTTTGGAAGATGTTCTCTTTAACTGATTGAAACTTGGGAAACATCACAGTGTCTGGTAGAAATAACCAAGGTAGCTTGAGGAATCTGAGTGAAAATTGCTTGGCTTTCATTCGTACACTGCCTTTATTTTTTTTAATTATTTTTTTTATTGTGTTATGCTGTGTTATGTGTTATATTAGTCACCATAAAATACATCATTAGTTTTTGATGCAGTGTTCCAAGATTCATTGTTTATGTAGGGCACATATTGCATGAAACACTAGTGTACAACAGTACACTGCCTTTAGAAAAGATATTTTTCCTTTCTCAGGACTTGGGATTTTTGTCTTATCACAGCATGATGATGTGGCCTGTTCATTCAGGAAGTGTCTAATCAGATCCTGGTTGGCAGTGGGTAGATAGAGGTGAACAAAAACTTTCATTTTCCTTAGGGCAGGCACAAGTTTAAGGTGGGGACAGAGATACGAGTGTAGTAATGCACAGGGCATTATGAGATAGAGAAGAAGCAAGTAGCAATTTCTGACCGCGCCTAAAAAAAGTCCTACAGGTCTACCCCTAACCAGACTCTCATTACCTCTGGGACCTCCCCTAGCCCTTCGTAAGGGCTTCCTATAATTCCTCAAACATATCTTTACACTTGTTTTTCCCTCTGCCTGCCTTCCATTTATATTTGTATGGCTGGTTCCTTAGTATTAGACATTTCTCCAAAGTTAAGACCTACAAATGACTAATAAGTGACACATGAAAAAATGCTTCACATCACTCATCATCAGGGAAATAAAAATCAAAAGCACAATGGGTTACTACCCCACACTGGTCAGAATGGCTAAAATTAACTCGGGAAACAACAGATGTCAGTGCAGATGCATTAAAAGGGGAACCCTCTTTCACTGATGGTGGGAATGCAAGCCGGAGCAGCCACTCTGGAAAAGAGTAATGGAGGTTCCTCAAAAAGTTAAAAGTAGAGCTGCCCTATGACCCAGCAATTACACCACTAGGTATTTATCCAGAGGGTGCAAACATAGTGATTTGGAGAGGCATATGCACCCCAATGTTTGTAACAGCAATGTTCACAACTGCCAAAATAAGGAGAGAGCCCAGATGTCCATTGGCAGATGGATGGATAAAGATGATGTGTGTATGTATATACAATGGAATACTACTCAGCCACCAAAAGGAATGAAATCTTGCCATTTGCAATAATGTGGCTGGAACTAGAGTTTATTATGCCAAGTGAATTGAGTCAGAGAAAGAAAAATACCATATGATTTCACTCATGTGGAATTTAAGAAACAAAACACATGAACACAGGGGAAAGGAAGGAAAAATAAAAACAGAGGCAAGCCATAAGTGATTCTTAATGATGATAGGGAACAAATTGAGGGTTGCTGGAGGGGACGTGGGTGGGAGGGAGGAGGTAATTGGATGAAGGGCGTTAAGGAGGGCACTTGATGATAATGAGCACTGGGTGTTACATGCAACTGATGAATCACTAAACTCTACCTTGAAATTAATAATACACTATGTTAACTAACTTGAATTTAAATTTTAAAAAAAGTCTTAAAAAAATCTTAAATCTTAACTTGAGTAGCTCGACTTCAGCATCTTGGAGTTATGAAGTTCAGAGTCCTGCATTGGGCTCTTGATCTTGGAGTTATGAAGTTCAGAGTCCTGCATTGGGCTCCACTCTGGGCATGGAGCCTACCTTAAAAAAAAAAATCTTAAACCTCACTTGCTGAGAAGACCTCTTTTAGATAACCCAATATGAAAAAAAAAAATAGATAACCCACTATGAAGCAGATACTTTCTGGCTCATTTTAATCTTTAGACTAATGTGCTTCTTCTCTGTTCCTTTTGTATTTCCCCCTTGAGAAAAAGGTAGGTATCTTGTCCTGTTCGATCTTCTAGTACCCAGTAGGCTGTCAGAATTGATTCAGTTGCTTACACTTATTTTTATGACGTAGTCACAGTAAATATTGGAGGGTGCAGTATTTACTCCTGCAGGCAAATAGAGTTGAGTTACAGTGTGACAATAAAGTGAAAATAAAGAGAATAAACAACTCTTTCAAGAGATTCTTTAGACCTGGGAGGAGGCCATGAGACAGAAGGAAATTGATTGGGGCTATTTTGGGCAGAGCATATGAAGTCAAGGGAGAGGTGTGGTTTTGTTTTAAAGGTCAGTTATATTAGTCTGTATTAGTATATTCACAGAGTTGTGCAATCATCAGCAATTCTACAACCTATTCATTACCTCAAAAAGAAGCACCATACCCCTTTACCTATCAACCTCAGATCACCCCCATCTTGACCAACTACTAAGTGACTTTCTGTCTCTATAGATTTGCCTATTCTGGACATTTCAAATAAATAAAATTATATAGTGTGTGCTCTTCTGTGACTGGTTTCTTTCCCTTAACATAGTGTTTTCTGCTTCCTCTAATTTCTAGCATGTATCAGAACTTCAGAACTTCTAGCGTGTTCAGAACTTCATTTCTTTCTATGACCAAATCCTGGCATGGATATACCACATTTTGTTTATCCATTCACTTAGATTGAGGACAGTTGGGTTGTTTCCACCTTGTGGCTGCTGGGAATGCTGCAAGGAAAGTTGTGCAAATTGAGTCCCTGTTTTCGGTTGGTTTAAGTCTGTCCGTAGTGGAATTGCTGGACTGGGTAATAATTGCATGTTTAGATGTTTGAGGATCCACCAAACTGCTTCCCACAGTGATAGCACCACTTTATTTTCCCATCGACGATGTGGAAGAGTTTCAATTTCTTCACATTCTCCCCAGTACTTATTATTTGCCCTATACACAGTCATTCTAGTAGGGGGGACATAGTATCTCATTGTGATTTGATTTATGCTTCGCTCCTGGCTAATATGTTGGGCATATTTTCATATGTTGTATTAGCTATCTGTATATCTCTGTAGAGGAATGTCTATTTGAGTCTCTCCCTCCTTTTTTTATTGAGTTGTTTATCTTTTAAGTGTAAGAGCTATTTCTATATTCTGGATGTTAGATTCTTATATATGATTTGTGAATGTTTTCTCCCTTTGTGTAGATTATCTTTTTGTTTTCTTGATATTGTCTTTTGATCCTGTTCGGTCTATTTTGCTGTTGCTACTTTGCTTCTGGAGCCAGGTCTAAGAATCTGGTGGTCAATCCAAGGTCACAAAAATTTAGCCCCATGTTTTCTCCTAAGACTTTCATAGTTTTACCTCTTACATTTAGGTCATTAACCCATTTTAAAGATTTATTTATCTTGAGAAAGAGATTGCATGCACACGTGCACAAGCAGGGAGAAGGGTTGAGGAAAAGGGAGAGAGAATCTCAAGGAGACTCCACACTGAGTGTGGAGCCCCAAGTGGGGCTTGATCTCATGACTCTGAGATTGTGACTTGAACAGAAACCAAGAGTCAGCTGCTGACTTTTATTTGTGGTAGGTTGTAAGGGTTCAACTTCCTTTATTTGCATGTGACAATTCAGTTGTCCAGTTCTTTTTTTTTTTTTTAAGATTTTATTTATTTGACAGATATCACAAGTAGGCAGGGGGTGGGGGAGTAAGCAGAGAGCCCAATGCAGGGCTCTATCCCAGGACCCTGAGATCATGACCCAAGCTGAAGGCAGAGGCTTAACCCACTGAGCCACCCAGGTGCCCCTAGTTGTCCAGTTCTTAAGTTGAGGAAACTATTCCTTTCCCATTAAATATTCTAGGTACCCTTTTGGAAATCAATTTACCATAAATAACATGGGTTTGTTTCTGGACTCTGAATAGTATTACATTGATGTTGTTATGCTAATACCACAATATTTTGCTTACCATTGCCTTTTATGAAGTAGGTTTTGTTTGGGGGTTTTGTTTTTGGTTTTGGTTTTTTTGGCCTTTTGTCACATTTTAATTTCACGAGTATGTATCTTCCAGCTCTATTCATTTTCAATATTATTTTGGCTATTCTTAATTTCCTTATGACCTTAAGGATAACTTTGCCAGTTTCCACAAAGGTTTTGCAAATGTCTCCAGCTGGGATTCTCCTAGAGATTGTATTGAATCTGATCAACTTGGAGAGTACTGCCATCTTAATCAATGGTGTTGTCTTCTTATTCATGAGCATAGTATCTTTCTAGTTATTTAGACCTTTGTTTCTTTTAACAATAGTTTGTAGTTTCCAAAGTGTACGTTTTGAACTTCTTTGGTAAAATTTATTCCTGGTATTCTATCCTTTTCTTAAGTTATTTTGGATTGTTTACTGTAAGTTTATAAAGATTATTTTTTAAATATTGATCTTACATGCTGCACCTTTGCTGAACTTGTTAATTCTAATGGTTGTTACTTTACGAGATTTCTTAGATTTTTTTTTTAATTTAAGATCATGTCATCTGCAAGTAGTGATAATTCTGTTTCTTTCTGCCTGATCTGGATGCCTTTTATTTCTGTTTTTTTTTTTTTTTTTTCTTTTTGTCTAATTGCCCTGACTAGTTCTTCCACTGCAGTGCTGGGTACAAGTGGCAGGAGTAGACCTTTATGCATTCTTCCTGATTTTAGTAGAAAAGCATGTAGTTTTCATGATTAAGTATAATCCTAGCTCTGGATTTTTTGTAGATGCCTGTTGCCAATTTGAGGAAGTTCCTGTTTATAGATTTGTTAGTGTTTTTATCGTGAAAAGGTGTTGGATTTTGTCAAATGATTTCTCTGCCTCTGTTGAGAGGATCATGTAGGTTTTGCTTTTAATCCTATTGACATGGTGCATTACATTATTTAATTTTTTAAAAGATTTTATTTATTTATTTGACAGAGAGGTCACAAGTAGGGAGAGAGGCAGGCAGAGACAGAGAGGGGGGAAGCAGGCTTCTCGCCGGGCCGAGAGCCCGATTTGGGGCTCAATCCCAGGACACTGAGATCATGACCTGAGCCGAAGGCAGAGGCTTTAACCCACTTAGCCACCCAGGTGCCCCACCTTATTTAATTTTTAGGTGTCAAACTAGTCTTGTATCCCTGACATAGTTTGTACTTGGTCATGATGCCTAATACTTATTTGTTACTGCCATTTACTTCTCCAGTCTTTTGTTAAGGACTTTTACATTTCTTTAAGAAATAGTGATCTATAATATCTTTTTTGTGACCTATCTGATTTTATATTGGCCTCATAGAATGAGTTTGGAAGTGGTCTCTTTTTTTTTTTTTAAGTATGGAAAATTAGTATTAATTCATTAATGTTTGTTGGAATTTACTGAAGAAACCCTCTGGGGCTGGGCCTTTTTTGTAGGTAGGTCTCCATTACTAATTTAATATCTTTCTTGTAGATCTATTCAGAGTGTCTGTTTCTTCTTGTCAGTTTTGGGATTTGGTGTATTTAGAGTAATTTGTCCATTTCATTCAAGTTGCCTAATTTATTGGCATACATTTGTTTATAGTATTCATTTACAATGTTTTTTATTTTCATAAAATATTCCTTCTTCAATTTCTAAAATGAATTCAATGAATTCTAGTATTTGAATCTCCTTTTTCTTAGTCCATCTAGCTAAAAAAAATTTTATCTTTAAAATACCCAACTTTTGTTTCATTGATTCTCACTCTAATCTTCTTTATTTCCTTCCCTTTTTTCCTTTAGGTTTAGTTTCTCCTCTTTTTCTAGTGTCTTAAGGTGGAAAGTTAGATTTTTGTGTTGAGATCTTCCCAATACAGGTACTTAGAGCTATAAATATCCTTCTAAGCACTGCTTGAGCAGCATCCCATAAATATCAATATGTTCTCTACATTTTCACTCAGCAAGGAGAATTTGGATCAGGAAAATGTGTTATTTGTACAGTAAACAGTCAATGGAAGAAGTTTCTTATTAGCAAGAAAGTAAAAGACTCAGATCCTATCACGTCACCCCAGGGACTAGGAGAACAGAAGTCCCTCCTGAAACCCACTAGGAACACAACAGTATATCACCACTCACTGGTTGGGAAGCTCTTTTATGGCAATTATATTTTTTTCTAGACATCTTACTTCACGCTGCTGTGACAGAAATACTGTTTTAACACTGGGCGGCTTAAACAACAAACATTATTTCTCACAGTTATGGATGCTGGAAGTGAGAGATCAAGCTGGCAGCACAGTCGTTGAGGTTTATAGGGAGGGCCCTCTTTCGGGGGTCCTCCCACATGGGAGGGTCCTTCCTGGGTCCTCCCACGGTGGAGAGGGAGCTCTTGCATCTCTTCATCTTCTTATAGGGGCACCAGTTCCATCACGGAGGCTCTATTCCCATGACCTCATCCACATTCAGTTTCCTCCCAGAGCCCCACCTCAAGACATTATTAAATTAGGGATTACAGCTTCAGCATCTGAACTTTTGGGGGTACACGACCAGTCCTCTCAAAATTCATGTTTTCACCTGCAAAATAGGTTAATTCTATCCCAACGGCCCCCGAAGTTTTTACTTTATTCTAGCATCGGTTCTGGAGTCTAAAATCCGAAGGCTCATCTAAATATTATCCAAATCAGATATGGGTAAAATGAGTGATGATTCATTCTGAGGCCAAGTTCCTCTCCAGCTGTGAACCTATGAAACCAAATAAGTTATATGCTTCGTGAGAACAGTGGTGGGAGAGGCACAGAAGAGATATTCCAGCTCAAAACAGAGAAATGGGGAATGGAAGAGTAGGTGACAAGTCCCAGGTAAATCTAAAGCCCAGCACCATAAACTCCTTTAGACATGAAGCCTCAGGAGTGCTCTTCTTTGGTTCCAAGCTTTGCCTTCTGGACCCACCAGGCCAGTGATCACACCTGCATGGCTCTGCTGGTTGGGTGTTTAACCCCTGCAGCTTCTGGTGGCTGCCACCCAGCATGTTGAAACAAAGGCAGTGGCCCCATCCACAAGGCCTGCTGGGCAGAGGTCTAAGCCTTTGAAACTGAGGTGGAGATCATCCTTTTGGTGCCCTGCCTTCCTCCAAACCCTTGCAGGCTTGTTGTACTAAAGGCCTGTACTGGGATTGGTAGCCGTAATGATCTCTGAGTCACCTTTGGAGTCATTCCTCCCTTGTCTTAAAGACTAGAATGTGTTCATAGCTGAATCTCTGGTCCAGTTTTATTTATTTATTTGACAGGCAAAGGTCACAAGTAGGTGGAGAGGCAGGCAGAGAGAGAGGAGGAAGCAGGCTCCCTGCTGAGCAGAGAGCCCGACGCGGGGCTTGATCCCAGGACCCTGAGATCATGACCTGAGCCGAAGGCAGAGGCTTTAACCCACTGAGCCACTCAGGCGCCCTCTGGTCCAGTTTTATAGGGTCTAAGAACTTCAGCAGCTTTCCTTCATTTCTTTCAATCTCCTTCAGTTCAAACCAACAGTGCTCCTGCTGAGGTGGTTGATGAGGTTCGTGGTTCATACCTACACTTACCTCCTCCTCAAATGGCTGGTCTCCCACACCTTGAGTGTTCTTTTCTGAACACACTTTCTCGCATGGACAGACTAAGAATCTTTCAAATCTTTATGATCTGCTAACTTTTTACATAACAATTGTCTTTCATTCATTTTCTCTTACTGCATTTTATTGTAAGCAGTCAGGAGCAACCAAGCTGCTCCTTCAACACTTTGCTCAGAAATTTCCTCAGGTCATTCTCCAGTTTCATAGCACAGAGGTATTACGTTTCACAAAACACTAGAACATGAACATGATTCAGCCAGGTTCTTTGTCCCTTATAACAAAGATAATCTTTCTTGCGGTTTCCGGTAACATGTTCTTCTTTCCCACTGAGATCTCATCAAAATAGCCTTCACCATCCGTATTTTTACCAACATTCTGTTCATAATATGTCTTCTCTGAGAAGAAGGAAGCTTTGTCTATAGCTCTTCTCTTACTGAACCTTCACCAGATCTTCCCTTAGAAGCCCTTTGTTGTAATACTGGCTCTTTCTAGCCCGGATCTCCAAGTTCTTCCTGCCCCTAGCCCTTATGCCCATTCCAAAGCTGCTTCCACATTTTTAGCTATTTGTTACAGCAGCACCACACTTTTCAGTTTGGGCTACTACAATAAAAATACCATAGGTTGGGTGATTTAAACAGCAAATATTTATCTTGTACAATTCTGTAGATAAAAGTCCAAGATCAGGGCAGCAGCAGGGTCGGGTTCTGGGTGAGGGGCCTCTTCTTGCTTTATAAGGGCTAAGTTCTCCCTGTACCCTCACAGAGTGGGGAGACCATCATACTGAGGTTTTGGGCCTCAACATGGGTATTTGGGAGTGGGGGCCATAAACACTAGGACAGCAGTAGTCCATGAAATCTTCAGGGCGTGCGAATGCCCTAAGAATTCGAATACCCTGTTGTTTTTTAGAAAATCTTTTTATTTTTTATTTTATATTTTTTAAAGATTTTATTTATTTATTTGACAGAGAGAGATCATGAGTAGGCAGAGAGGCAGGCAGAGAGAGAGAGGGGGAAGCAGGCTCCCTGCTGAGCAGAGAGCCCAATGCGGGGCTCGATCCCAGGACCCTGAGATCATGATCTGAGCTGAAGGCAGAGGCTTTAACCCACTGAGCACCCAGGCACCCCTAGAGAATCTTTTTTAAAAGCTTTATTGAAGTATAATTTACGCAGCATAAAATTCTTCCATTGTCAAGTAGATGATTTTCAGTAAATTTAGGCGCCTGTACTGCTATCAGCTTCTGCTGCTATCAATTCAGTTTTAAAACACATCACTTCAGAATGTCTCTCGCGTCCGTTTGCAGTCTTGGAACTGCCAGTTTCAGAAAGCTGCTCACCTACTTGCTAGCGCTAGAGTTTTATTTTTTCTGGACATTTCATATAAATGAAATCATGCCCTCTGTAGTGTGGGTTTTTTCATTTAGCATAATTTCTACAAAATTTATTTGATACTTAAGTATTTGGTGAGTAAACGAGTTAACTTTTTTTATCAGTAGTCATATAGCTTATGGTATATTCATAAAGAGTTCTGATAATAGGGAACAACATCTAACTGGATAATTTAAATGTATTAACATGCTTACAAGTTAGAAAATATGATCACAATCTCCAGTACTCCTTTTTATTCTTACCACAAGGAAATTTGGCTAAAATAGCTTTTCTCTTTCCTCGCGAATACTGAGTTAACTGTAAAATGAATTAAATGATTTATATTTATCATTGTATCCCAGGGGCAGACCACTTTAAATTAAAAATGTGTCTTCTGAATGCTGACCGACTGTCGCTTTCCGGCAGTGTGGTTACTTCTCCCTCTAGCACAACAGGAAAGAGACTCATCTCCTCCATCATTATAGTGAATTGTGCCTCAGACACGTTTTCTAAATTTTATAGCTTCAACAGTTTGTGTCGTATTGGAGATCAATTCATCCTTCTGTCTGATACTAATTAAAGAGCCTTATTTAGTCCATATTTCCAATAAACTTGGGATTTCTAACCACTGCCTGTTTCATTCCTGTAGTTCTTATTTCCTGCCAGCAATTAGGTAGAAACAGCATGTGAGCTTGGTACATTAACTTAGAATAGAGAATCTGAGATCTCATAAAAGTATGTTTATAGACAAATTTGATTTATAAAGAGTAGTAATGAGTTAATCTATTAAAGTTTTAGTATTTACTGGAGGGAAGGGAGTGTAGGTAAACTGTATTTCAGTTAGGGAGGAAATTGTTCATGGATTTTTAAGTCCTTGTTTCATAGTCTCTCAGTGAGCCTGGAAAGGTTTTGTTCTCTGTAAACAGAGGTACAAAAACATGTTGCTACACTTGTATAGCTTTTTTTTTTTTTATCTTTTCCAGACATTTTGTTACTTGACTTTTAGCCCATACCCTTAATGATACCACCAGAAAGGAAAGGGAGCCTGAGAAGAATGCCAGACTGATGAGGGAGGACTCATGCAGTCGCCACGAATCTCTTGATAACATTGTGCCTGCAAATGGTGACCGTCCTTTGAGTGCCTAAAAACACAAGAGCTAATAATATCCCAGGGAAGGCAAGGGTAGATCTGTGTACCAGGGAGATAAAAGCAAAGAAATTGGTTGTTAAAAACAAACCAGGAACTCAGAGGAAGGGGAAATGGGGATTTGCTCTTCAAGGCATATAAAGTTTCTGTTATGCAAGATGAATCATTGTAGAAAGCTGCTGTGCAATATTAGGTTTGCAGTGAACAATACTGTACTGTACACTTAAACATTTAAGAAGGTAGATCTCGGGGCACCTGGGTGGCTCAGTGGGTTAAGCATCTGCCTTTGGGTCAGGTCATGATCTCAGGGTCCTTGGATCAAGGCCCGCATCGGGCTCTCTGCTCAGCAGGGAGCCTGCTTCCCCCGCTCTCTCTCTCTGCCTGCCTCTCTGCCTATTTGTGATTTCTCTCTCTGTCAAATAAATAAATAAAATCTTAAAAAAAAAAAAAGAGGGTAGATCTCATGTTATATGTTCTTACCACAATTAAAAAAAAAAAAAATTTAAAGGGAAGCAGCACTGTTTGGGGGAGGGCTTGTTTTGTTGTTTGTTACCATACTGTATCTCTTTGATGCACAGAGCTATTTTATTAAAGATATTTGAAGGTTAGTCTCTACTCCCCACCCTCTGAAAGTTATAAAATAGAAAGGTAAGGAGCAGTGGGAAAAACTGATGAGTTGTATCATTGGCGAGATATATTTACAGATAAGAGGACAGAACATTCTTCAACCTCATGAAAATGATGGGAAATAGAGGCTCCAGTACCTGTTTCTAGAAACTCTAAATTCTGAATCAGAATTGTAATAATCTATCAGACTATGGAGAGAATAGTGCAGCTACAAATGGAAAGCTTATCAGAGTGACAAGGTGCTAGGACAAGTGTTTGAGAGATTAAATACAGACAGCATATAAACTACAGGAACCTAGCCATGCTTTTTATAAAAGCAGAGTTTTCATTTTAGTTATTTCTGCATTAGTTTTCATTAGCCTGCTACTCTTGAGAACCAGAGATCAAATACACTACATTTTAAAATCTATCAAGAAGTGTGCTTGTTTTAATGAACCTAAAGGTAAACACTTGAATGGTGTAAGTTTCACCTTTTCTCGTTTCTATCTTTAAAAACACGAGATTGCTTCGTCTTATATAAATAAATTCATCAGAAGTAACATTTCTCTAAGCTGATGCTACTGGCGCAAAACAAAATGAAGCCTAACGAGATAAACATTGGCCAAATACAGAAATTACATTCACTAAGAATTTACTTGGAAGTAAAGGAAGATGATTTGGGGATCCTTGTAATTAGTGATATCCCAATTAAAGGGAAAAAAATGCTAGATTAAGGTTCCAGATGCTGAACAGCCCTAGTGAGCTAAAACAGAAAATGAGAGTGAGAGGGCTTGGGAGAAACTTCATATAATTATGATTATCAACATCTCTAGGACAGATTTATAGTTTGTAAATAACTTCCCTTTATAATCTGTGACTTTTTTTTTTTTTTTTTTAGAGCAACCTTTTGTAGTCGTTTTCAGTATTGGTCCATTCAATTTATGTAACCAGCGTATTGAATGGGCTCAATGTGGGGGAGTGTGAGTAGCAAACAACTTAATTTTTATCCCTGGGTTACTCTCAGACACGCTCCAGGATTCACTTGCCATGTCCTTTGATATGGATCCTGTGTCTTCGCAGAAACCATGGCTGTTCTGCTCATCGCTAGGTATTAAATAAGATGTTTCAGGTATTGACATTTTCAGACAGTTTAAGTCACAGCTTAAGCCTTTTCAAAACTTGTTCCTTTTCTTCCAGCTCATCCAGAAACCTTTGGGGAGGGGAAAAGTTGCTGTCATCCGTTCTGTTCACTCTTCTTTTGTCTGTTCATATACTCATTCTACCACTTTTGGGTAGGGTTGAGGTTGGGAGGAGGGGGAGAGATGAAGGGGCACCATGTTTCTGTGTGTACGGGCTCTCTGTAGTCCTCTCCATTAGCAAATGCTTTCTGTTATGGCACACGTCCACACAGAAGTTGACTCTAATGCAGCTCTCCTTGCTAGCAGGGGCTTGGGACATCACGCTCCTCCCTCCTAGAATGATGCATCCTGTAGCTGCCCTCTTCCTCTTCCCTGAGCTACTGACTTAACACTATTACCCACATAGCCTCTTCCTGCTTGCACTTCATTTCCTTAGCAGGTGGCTCCAATGAGGTCGAAGCTCCTTGAAGACAAGGACTGTGTATTATACCTCCTGGTTTCTGTCTAGCACCAGCTGCAGGAATATGGACACATAGTGCTCAGTAATCTATATATTTACCCATTAGAGTGAAACATACAGTCTCCAGTATGTTTCATGGTAGGACACCTGAGACAGCACAGCTTATAATCAGAATACCCATTTCCTTGTTTTTCCATCCCAAGCTTCCATTTTTCTATAAAATCCTTGGAAAACATGCTCTTGAGGGCCAGGTCTTCTGCTTGTGCATGCTGAATGGCAACTAGAATTCAGGATCACTTCCCACTCTTGTGACCCTGGCTTTCCTGACATTGGGGACCTTCTGGGTAAGCAAGACCACTTCTCCAGGGAGACACAGGGACAGTATAATTTTAATAGAATCAATATATGATTCCTTAGATCCTAAGTACTCATTCCTAAAGCTCTTCTTTCTAGAAAAGAGCCTGCTATATGCAAGTTCCTTCTCCACTCCCTTTTCATAGGCTCTCTACTTTGACTTTTCAGACGAAAGGCACATCTCTCAACCAACTTGAGTCTTGCCGTGATTACTGTCCCAGAGTGCAAAACCTTCATGTTACCATTCAAAAGGAAAATTTGTGATGTGTTAGTTCTGAGAAAGTGATGGACAAATGATGTCACAAACCCTTCTGTAAATTAAGTGGCTTATACTTCCTTGCTTTCAACAAAGATGAAGGATTTGTTTTCAACTGCTATATAATTGAAAAATAATTTTTGCTTATCAATCACTGTATTTGGTTACATTTAAGTAGAAAATAAGTTGATGGAAATTGCTATAATAATGTCTGTGTACTTGTTTTTCGTATCTATAATAGTAAAATTAAATCCTAGTAGTTGATCAGTTGAAATTGATGATGAACTCAATCTAGAATTAAGTAGGAGTCACCTTTTAGATATATTAACTAATTGTTGGGGGGGGAAGCACTGTCCATTTCAGTAAGACGCACATCAAAAATTTTTTTTTCATTTTTACTATTAATTACTTGTATTTATTTTGGATCATTTGAATATTATTAGTCATTATAATAAAAACTAAATTCAGAAGGAATTTTATTTCCTAGAGTTGTATTTGGTTTTTGACAAATAACTGTATATATTCAAAGTATAAAATGTTTTGGTATGTGTTATGAGATGATTATGACAATCAAACCAATATATTTTTCACATCCCGTTGTTACCTTTGGTGTATGTGTGTTGAGATTCTTGAGTTCTACTTATACTCTTAGCAAACTTTAAGTATATAATACATTGTAAACCATATGACTATAGTCACCATGTTGTAATTAGTTCTTGAGAACTTACTCATAAATGACACATTGTACCCTTTGATTAATATCTGCCCATTTCTTCCACCCTACATTTCTGATTACCATCACTCTCATGCTGTTACTATGAGTTTGACTTATTTTTTTTAGGTTCCATATATAAGCTAGACCATGCAGTAACTCTCTTTCTGCATATGGCCTATTTCACTTAACCTAATACCCTCCAGGTTCCTACATGTTGTTACCAATGACAGGACTGTCTTCTCTTTTAAGGCTGCATGATACTCCATTGTATGTATATACCACATTTTCTACTACTATTGATGAGTACTCAGGTTGTTTCCATATTATAGCTAACATGAAGAATACTGTAACAAACATGGGAATGCAGATATGTCTTCAAGATAGTGTTTTTATTTCCTTTTATCCTGTATATATAATATATAACGTATATACTCAGGAGTGCAATGGATGGGTCATATGGTAGTTCTATTTTTAATGTTTTGAGGAAATGCCACACTGTTTTCCATAATGGTTATACCAGTTTATGTTCTTACCAAAATGCAAATGTTTTTCACATCTTCACCAATACTTACCTTTTGACTTTCTGATAATAGCCATCCTAACAGGTGTGAGGTAATATCTCATGGTTTTGATTTGCATTTCCCCGATGATGAGTGATGTTGAGCATCTTTTTGAATACGTATTGGCCATTTATAGGTTTTCTATGGAATAATGTTCAGTTCTTTACCCATTTTTAGTAAGGTTATTTGATTTTTGCTATTGAGCTGTAGGAATTCTTTATATGGGCTAGATAGTAATCCTTTTTTAAAAATCATTTTTTATTTTTTATTAGCATATAATGTATTATTTGTTTTGGGGGTACAGTTCTGTGAGTCATCAGTCTTACACTGTTCACAGCACTCACCAGCACATACCCTCCCCAACATCTGTCACCCTGTAGACAGTAATCCTTTATCAGATGTATGCTTTGCAAATATTACAGAAGTTGCTTTTTCAATTTGTTAATTATTTTCTTTGCTGTGAAAAAGCTTTTTAGTTTGATTTTTCCTTTTGTTGCCTGTGTTTTTGGTGTAATCCAAAACATCCTTGCCAACACAGGGTGCTTTTCCTCTGCATTTTCTTTCAGTTTTATGGTCTCAGGAATTATGTTTAAGTCTTTAATCCTTTTTTTTTTTTTTTTTTGGTATAAGATAAGGATCCACTTTTACTCTTCTCCATATGGATGTCCAGTTTTCCCAGCACCATTTATGAAAGAGACTCCCTCCTTTCCCATTGTACATTTTTGGTGCCTTTGATGAAATTCAGTTGAACACTCATGCCTGTTTGATTCAGGGCCATGTTTTTTGTTCCCTTGGTCTGTGTGTCTTTTTTCTTGGCAGTACCATATTGTTTTTCTATAACTTTGTAATAATTGTTTGAAGTCAGGAAGTGGGATGTCTTCAGTTTAATTCTTCTTTCTCAAGATTGCTTCACCTGTTCAAGGATTTTGTGGCTCCAAACTAATTTTAGAATTTTTTTCCATTTCTTTGAAAACTGCCATGGAAATCTTGATAGGGATTGTATTGACTCTGTTAGATTATTTTGGGTAGAATAGACATTTTAACAATTATCTTCTGATTCATGAACACCGGTTATCTTACAGTTTGTATTTTCTGTAGTGCTTTTCATGAACATCTTATAGTTTCCAGTGTTCAGATCATTCACCTTTTTGGTTAAATTTTATTCCTACATATTTTATTCTAATTGTTGTTGTTGTAAGCGGGACTGTTATTTAATGCCTTTATGGAAACTTTATTGTTAGTGTATAGAAATGCAAGTGGTTTTGTATGTTGATTTTTATATCCTGCGTCTTTATTGAATTTATTCATTACTTTTATTTATTTATTTATTCAGTGTTCCAAGATTCATTGTTTATAGACCACACCCAGTGCTCCATTCAATATGTGCCCTCCTTAATACCCACCACCAGGCTCACCCATCACCCCCATTCCCCTCCCCTCCCAAACCCTCAATTTGTTTCTCAGAGTCCACAGTCTCTCATGCTGTATCTCCCCCTCCAATTTACCCCAGTTCACTTTAACCTTCCCTTCTCCTAAAATCCTTCGTGTTATTCCTTATGCTCCACTAGTAAGTGAAACCTTATGATAACCGACTCTCTCTGCTTGACTTCTTTGACTTAGCATAATCTCCTCCAGTCCTGTCCATATTGATAGAAAAGTTGGGTATTCGTCCTTTCTGATGGAGGCATAATACTCCATTGTATACATGGACCATATCTTTATGTATTCATCTGTTGAAGGAGATCTTGACTTTCCATGGTTTGGCGACTGTGGCCATTGCTGCTATGAACATCGGGGTACAGATGGCCCTTCTTTTCACTACATCTGTATCCTTGGGGTAAATACTGAGTATTCATTACTTTTAAAAGGTTTTTTGGGGTAGAGTCTTTAGGGTTTTCTATATGTTCGATTATGTTTTGCTTTTTCCTTTCTAGTTTGCATGCCTCTTTCTTTTTCTCTTTGTGTCTTTCCTTCTCTCCTCTTTTTCCTTCTTTTTCTTCTTTCCTTTTCCTCCCTTCCTCCCTCCCTTCCTTCCTTCTGCCTTCTTAATTGCTCTGGCTAGGACTTCCATATTATCTTGAGCATAAGTGACAAGAATGTGCACCTTTGCCTTGTTCCTAATCTTAGATGATTTGTGTTTTCCACTGTTGAGTGTGATGTTAGCTGGGCGCTTGTCACATGGGACTTTCATATTCAGGTATATTCCTAAAGGAGATGAATCTGTGTATTTTTATATAAACAAGTATTTTATAGATAGGTACCTTTATAGATATGGCATTATACATATTAATATATATTTTCTTTACAGAGCATTATCAGAGAAACTAAAATTTATATATAAATTTGGTACAGATGATTAAAATAGGGTCCTCAATAAAACATACTCAGGTATTAAAACACAGAATAAGTTTCTGAAGCAGGAAATGGAATCAAAGTAGAATCTCAAGGTAAAAGAAGTTAATGTCAAATTTCTTTCTTTTTTTTTTTAATTTGTGTATTTTAGAGTCTGAGAAATGGGGAGTGGCAGAAAGAGAGGGAGAGAGAGAGAGAGAGAATCCTCAAGTAGACTTGCTGCTGAGTGCGAAGACCTGACATGACACAGGGCTTGATTCCATGACCTGAGCCAAAATCAAGAGTTGGATGCTTAACTGAATGACCCACCCAGAGGCCCCTCAAATTTCCATTAAAGAGGAGTTATTAACTCTTTAATGGTGTTTTTAACATGGATGGTGGTGGGATTATCTTGCTATCTATCATAGTAGAGTCCACTGAATTCCCTTAATAACGACATCACAGTTTTATGTTAAATGAAGAGTGTATGTAAGTTTTCAAGCATGCCGTGCATTAAAGTCAGACTGAGTCCAGAGGTCAGAAGATATTACTATTGATATGCTTCAGATGCCAACTAATTAACTCATGTGGTCAGAAGAACGCCCTTAGATGCCTCTCCTGTCCTTCCATCAAGAATTCAGTTGGGCATTCTTGGAGAGGTCCCTGGGACCCGCCTCCACTGAGGCTGCTGCAGATCCTCGCCCAACCCAGAGCGTGCAACACAGGACCAGACTTCCCTGGAGACTTCTCTGTGCGATGATAACTGCTTAGAAAACTGCTGTGAGGAGAGAGCTGGGGTAGCACATACAAGGGATTTGCCGAGATCCTTGAACAATGAATGAAGAATGATGATGTTGATAACAAGAAGTAGAAAAGACATTTTAGGCAACCAAGTTGAACAGCATGTAATGTGAAGTGGTGAATAAGTTCATAGTTCCAGAAATGACCAGATTTTATAAACATTAGACATAGAAAGACCCATATTGGAAGTAAGAGTAAAGAAGGTGGAGTTTTTAAAGAATTCAGATTTCAAGATTTTAAAATGATAATTTCAGAGTGCTTATAGTGGGCATCTGTCAGGACAACATGGTTTTCAGGAAAAAATAGGAGAGACCAGAATATAAAATTATCCCAGCTTTGCCACAGATGCTGGTTATAGGTGCGCTAATCTTTTGATGAGCCCATGTTATCACGGCTGGTTGTCTTCAGTGTGTGTCCTTATTGGTGAAATGGGGCAATATGCTTGTATCGAGGATTATATCGTGAAGTGAGATAATGGGTGTGGGAACTTTCCACCACGTTCTTCTGCTTTCACTCCACTCCATATACTATTTTTTTCTTTCAGCCTTTGTTTTATGTGCTTGTCACTGAATTTTTGAATCTTTCTTTAGGGGCACCTGGGTGGCTCAGTGGGTTAAAACCTCTGCCTTCAGCTCAGGTCATGACCTAGGGGTCCTGGGATCAAGCCCTACATCAGGCTCTCCGCTCAGCAGGGAGCCTGCTTCCCCCTCTCTGCCTGCCTCTCTGCCTACTTGTGATCTCTGTCTGTCAAATAAATAAATAAAATCTTAAAAAATATATTTCTTGCTTCAAAATGTGTACATGGTTTCTTAGCATTCTGTTTAAAGTCCAGGGAATTAGCAGAAGGGGGCTCACACCTCACAATTGATGAAGGATTGAGCACTCCTGACAGCATGAAAGAAATTTATTTTATGAAGCGAAATGAGCTTCTGTCCCCAGAGTCCTGCCTGAGATTTTTGACTGGGGTGTTTTTATTGTTCTATAATATTTACTTGGTAAGAATCCTATGGCCATTTTTTTTTTTTTAAAGATTTGAGAGTTAGTTTCAATCAACTGTAGGCAATTTTCAACATGAATAATGGCCTTAGTGTCAGTTATGAAGGCACAGCATTCTTTGGTTATCCTATATTTACTGTCAGCATTGGTTTTGTTTCTCAGTTCACGTCATTGAAGATTTATCTCTGCTCTGGTAAAATGCAGCTGTCAAAGGATTGCTAGCACTGTGCATCAGAGTATTCTGAGTTGTTGATGGTAACCCCGCCGCCACGTTTTCCATGTTGGCACCTGTTACTACATTATGTGCAGGGTACTCAGCTGTGACTTGTGCGGGGGCTGCGGAACTGCTGTGCAGCTGGGGTCTCCCACTACCATCGAGACATGGATCCGCCAAAGAAAGGATAATCCTAAATTCAGTGCAACCCTCTATTACTGGGATTGTGTGGGCTATAGGGCAATCTGAAACAATTTGTAAAACTCTCTTGGAATCCTCTGTGGGCCCTTAGTGGGAAGAAGGGAATACAGGAGGTTGTTTGTGTAAATCAGTGTTTAAATGGCTTAATGACCTGGAGATGCAGCTAAGTTGTGGTCAGAAATGCCATACTCCACCATGCCTCTGCACATGGTAGCAAGGCGCTTCCTTTTCTCTAAGAAATCCAAGTACTGTTCCAAGACCAGTTGAGCTGGGTGAAGGTTTTGCACACAGACTGATCTCAGCATAGTCTTGTCTTTACTAAAGCATTTTTGTTTTTTACTTAAACATAGTGAGATATTAATGCAATGTATCATAATTTTTTAAATTTTTATATTCATTCTAATGACTCATTTGGGGATATATCTATAGTGTGTACATTAATGCTTATACATTATATAGATACTCTTCTCAGCTTGGTAACTGTATGAAATACAGTTGCAGTATAGATGAAGACTGACATCCTTTGCAAGTGAAATTTATTCATTACGGTAGTGAGAACACAACATAGGATCTCCCCTCTTTTTTTTTTTTTAAGATTTTATGTATTTATTTGACAGAGAGAAATCACAAGTAGATGGAGAGGCAGGAAGAGAGAGAGAGAGGGAAGCAGGCTCCCTGCTGAGCAGAGAGCCCGATGCGGGACTCGATCCCAGGATCCTGAGATCATGACCTGAGCCAAAGGCAGTGGCTTAACCCACTGAGCCACCCAGGCGCCCCAGGATCTCCCCTCTTAATAAATTCTTAAGTGCACAATATTTTTTACTATAAGCAAAATGATTTTCACTAGAGCTCTAGAATTTATTCATCTTCTGTAACTGAAACTTTTTACCCATTTTTATTTTTTAAAGATTTGAGAGAGAGGACGTGCATACATGCAGAGTGGGTGGGGTGGGCAGTGGGATAGGGAGAGAACACACTCCCTGCTGAGTGCGAAGCCCTTACACGGGGCTCCCCCTCATGAACCGGAGATGGTGACCTGCGCTGAAACCATGCATCAGACGCTCAACCAACCCAGCCACGCAGGAACCCCAGAAACTTTTTACTTCATAAGCAGCACGTCCTCAATTCCACCTCCCCCTAGCCACTGGCAACCACCATTCTGCTTTATTTGTCCCTTGGTGACTAGCTACTTATACACAGTATAAGGCCCTCAAAGTTCATCCTTGTTGTCACATGTGGCAGGATTTCATTCTTCTTTAAGATGGAGTGATTTTACACACCTTCCTCATGCATCTATCCATTGATTTCACCTTTAGGTTGTTCCATATCGTAAGTATTTTGAATAATGCTGCAACAAGCTTGGGAGTACTAGTATCTCTTGGAGATCCTTATGTCAGTTCTTTTAAGTATATACCCAGAAGTAGGAGTGCACTGGATTGTGTGGTGCTTCTATTTTTTTTTTTTAATTTTTTGATGAACCTCTGTACTGTTGTCAATACTGAATGCACCATTTTATATTTTCATCGGCACTGTTAGTAAAGGTTTCATTTTCTCCATATCCTGGCCAGCACTTGTTATCTTTTGTGTTTTAGATTAAGAGCCATCCTAACAGGTATGAGGTAGTCTCCATCGTGGTTTTGACTCGCATTTCCCTGATGGTTACAGATGTTGAGCATCTTTTCATGTGTCTTTGGCCATTTGTGTATCTTGTTTGGAGCTGTGTCTGTATAAATCCTTTACCCATTTTCTAATTTTTTTTTGTTTGTGTTTGTTTTGGCTATGGAGTCATGTTCTCTATATGCTTTGGGTATTAACCAAAATTACTAATAACAGATAATAAGATTTGCATATATTTCCTCACAATTCGTAGGTTGTCTTTACACTCTGTCGATTGTTTCCTGTGCTGCGCAGAGGCTTCTTTGATGTAGTCCCACTATGCTGTTTTTGCTTTGTGGCTTGTGGTTTTAGCATCACATCCAAGAAATCATTACCTAGATCAATGTCCTGAAACTTTACCATTATCTTCTTCTATGAAACTATAGATTCAGATTTAACATTTAAATAATTATTTTGAGTTGATTTTTGAGCATGGTGTTAAGATAAGGGTCCAGGGTCATTCTTTTGCATGTGAATATCCTGTAGATGTGTGTGTATTTCAAGGCCCTCTGTATATGTCTATTTCTAACCAGTATCCTACTGTTTTAATTGCTATAGCTTCATGTAGTATATTTTGAAATCAGGAAGTGTGATACTTTCTTTCTCAAAATTGCTTTGGCTGTTCAGGGTCTCTAGGGATTTCATTTGTTTTTTAGGATTCTTTAAATTTTTGTAATTGCTGGAATTTTGATAGGGATTACTTTGAATTTGTAGATTGTTTTAGATAGTAGGAATAATTGAACAATAATAAATTTTCCAATCCATGTACCTGGGTTATCTTTCTGTTTACTTATTCTTAAATGCTTCTTAAGTTTTTCATCAATTTCATGTAATTTTAATTCTGTTAGTCTTTACCACCTTGGTTAAGTTTATTCCTAAATTAATATTTTTTTGATGCTATTGTAAATGGGATTTTTCCCCCTAATTTCCTCTGTGGATAATTCATTGTTAGTGTATAGGAATGCAATTGATTTTTGTATATTCACTTTGTGTCCTGCAAATTTAGTAAATTTATTATGCAGTTTTAACAGTTTTTTGTGGAATCTTTAGTGTTTCCTACATACAGAATAATATCTGCAAACAGATCATTTTACTTCTCCCATTCTAATTTGTATGCTTTTTAAGTTATTTTTTCATAATTGTGCTGGCAGGGATTTCCAGTACTATACTGAATAAAGTGTTAAGAGTGGGCATCCTTGCCTAATTTCAGATCTTAGAAGAAGAGTTTTCTACTTTTCACCATCAAGGATGATGTTAGCTGTAGGCTTGTCATATATGACCAATATCTTATTGAGTTAAATTCCTTTTATACCTCATTTTCTCAGAGATTTTTATCATGAGAGATGTTGAATTTTATCAAATACTTTCTCTATTGTGGTGATCATGTGATTTTTTTATTCTTTATTCTGTTACTATGGTGTATCCCATTGATTTTCATATGTTGAACCATTTTTGCATCCCGGGAATAAACTCACTTAGTCATGGTGTATGATCCTTTTAATGGTTTTGTTTTGCTGGTATTTTGTAAAGGACTTTTGTTTCTATATATGCCAAGTATATTGGTCTGTAATTTTTCTTAATATGTTTTTGTCTGGTTTTGGCATCCAATAAATGCTGTTCTTTTAAAATGAATTTGAAAGTGTTCTCTTCAGGGGCGCCTGGGTGGCTCAGTTGGGTAAGCGTCTGAGTCTTGATTTCCACTCAGGTCTCAGGGTCGTTAAATGGACCCCACAATGGGCGAAAGTCTGCTTAAGCTTCTGTCCCTTCCCTTCTACCCCTCCGACCTCCTGCTCACTTGCCTCACTCCCCGCCAAAAAAAGAAAGGAAAGTGTTCTCTTCAGTTTATTGGAAGAGTTTAAGAAGTGATTAGTACTTAGTTCTTTCTAAAAATTGTGATTTAATTTACCAGTGAAGCCATCTGATCTTGGGCTCTTTGTTGATAGCTTTTTGATTACTCAGACAATCTCCTTGCTAGTTATAGGTGTGATAAGATTTTTTAAAAATTTCTTCATCCGTCTTGTATGTTTCTAAGAAGTTATCCATTTATTCTAGGTTATTGCATTTGTTGGCATTAATTGTTCAGAACAGTCTCTTACATGGTTTTATTTATGTGGCTTCAGTTGTAAGTTCTCTTTTGCTTCTGATTTTGAGTCTTCTCTGTACTATCCTATCTAGCTAAAGGTTGGACAATTTGCCTTAGGCAATTTCTGCTCCTTGGGTACCTGGGTAGCTCAGCTGGCTAAGCAACTGCCTTCAGCTCGCTCAGGTCATAATCCCAGAGTCCCAGGGCTAGTCCCACATCAGGCTCCAGCTCCTCAGGGAGTCTGCTTCTCCCTCCAGCCTTCTCCCCTCTCATGCTCTCTCTCTCTCTCTCAAATACATAAATACAATCTTAAAAAAAAAAAAAAAGAGAGAGAAAGAAAGAAAAAAAGAAAAGGAAATTTCTGCTCCAGGCACAGAAGTGATGTTTTCTTCCCCTATCAAGGCACCTTGATTAATGTATCATGACAGTGACTTTCTATTTTAACACTTTTTATTCCTAATTTATTAATAATAAGTTGATAATTTTTAAATTTATATAATTTTTTAATACATAATTTTTAAGCCTTCCTGTTTAGAAGAAAGGGGACACATGAATATATCTATAGTATTGTCAATTACCAGGCGACTTCGGCAGAATGAGACTTATTATTCATCATAGTTGTTCTGACTCTATACAACTTGAAGAAATCTTTAAGTGTAGGAACCCTATTACCTAGAAGATAGGACAGTGTTTTTTCTTAAATTTTGTTTTGTTTTAAGGAAAGAGTAAGTCTTCTGTAAACTTGGGGGGGGGGGTTGGTGGGCTTTATTTTTTTTACACTTTAACATCTTCCAAATTAAAACTATAGGCTTCAGAAATATTGCTGCAAGGCTAATGACATGAACATTTTAAATAGGGTTTTTAAAGTTTGGGAGACAAGCCGATTTTTAAGTTTCTTTTGTTCTTGGAAAGGCTTCTTTAACAAAAGACCACCAAAAGAAACCACAGTGATGGTAATTTGGCAAAAGAAATAAAAGTGAAGTATTAGTCAATTTTTAGACAAGTAACACTTTTGTTATCTTGGCTCTGATTTCCTCATTATATAAAATGCAAGATGGATTTGTTTGGCAAAGATGTGATATCTTTTGGCTTTTATAAAACAGCAAGATTTTACCTGGAGCAAGTTTTTGAAATTCTGACTGTGTTCTTATGTTTAATTTTCCTCTTTTTACCATCATATAGCTTTGCTGGCAGATGGCAACATTTGGATCATACAGAATTTGGCAAATTCTCATAAGACTCTTCAAAAATTTTAATATTTGCATGTGAAAACACCCACAAATTTGACATAGCTCTGCCAAAATGGTAGAGGCAAAGTCTTCTGCATTTTTCTTATTTTCATACCCTGTATTACTTCATATTTAAATAAGGTAAATGGGGCAGGGAGCCTGCTTCCCTCTCTCTTTCTGCCTGCCTCTGCCTACTTGTAATCTCTGTCAAATAAATAAATAAAATCTTTAAAAAAAAAATAAAATAAGATAAAATAAATAAGGTAAATGTCTAGGAAGAAAGTGAATGTATGAATTACAAATACAATTTTAGGGATAAAACAGCTTAACCTTTCTTCTTCCATATTTAAAAACTGTGTTCATAAAGTGGCATCTTATGTTTTTGTCAAAATCAGTAACTGTAGGTCAATATTCACATCAACATCAGACAACTTTCCCGTAGATTCCCTTGAAAAATTCAAAACATTTGCATCCAGTTCCTTATTTTAGATAGGGGCCAGTGTTTTGGATCACTTTGTTCTCCTGTTTTCTCTGCAATACTGGATTCCAGGTGAAGGCTGCCGAGCTAACTTCTAGGAGAGAGACTTGTTTAGTAAATTAGGCTTGTGAGAAATAGGACCAAAACAATTGTACATTTTTTAAGTTCCCCTCCAAATGCCTTTATGTCATAGATTCTGGTGAATTTCAGTATTTCTGTGAGCTCCTTGCTTAGGCCCACATCCTACTTATGGTGGGACTAGAATTATAAACGGCTGAGACTAAGCGACTGGATTTCTGTGGCAAACTCATTAAAATTGCAGAACTATTTCTGGAAGGCTCAGAACAGGTTTGTGGACTTAATGCAATTAGTCACTTTTGTGATGAGACTTACTGACAGATGGACCTGTTTCTCCCATAATCAGACAGATTGGTGATTACATTAAAATTTCATCATTAATATTTTCTTAGGCATATCTGTGAATGTTTCATAGCTTCGTTTTTTCAGAGAAGGTCCCCAACCTAGCCGGTGACCTTTGTTATTTCCCCTCCGTTGGTGGGATCTTTAAAAAGAGAAAGCTTGTTTACTTCAAGCTGAGCTTGGCTTTGTTGCTTTGACTCCATGGGGTTGCTCTTTCTGTTCACAAAGAGGCTAATTCCTTTCCTTAGCTCCTTTCTGTTGTTTGCTTTGTTTTCTTGCCATCATGTAGCTTGCGATGGCTTGGACCAAAAGTGTACATCCAGTTTATAATCATTCTTTTCTTAAAGCCAGTGCAAAGATGTAATACGCAAACACCACGTTCTTAGAAATTGATCACAATTATTCAGTTTTCATAGCACTACTTACGTAAATTAAGATATATTACCAGGAGGATAATTGATCTGATCTAGAAATATTTATCCATATGGCATGGATGAGCCAGGATTTCACAGTAGAATATAATCATTCTCTTTTATGAGAGAGGAGACAGATACAATTTATTCTGCATTGCCTTAATATGTGAGTAATTCATGTTGTATGTGGCATTATTTCTTTTGAAAGAAACTTCTACAGTGGGCCAACCCTGGGGATAGAACACAAAGAAAAAGAGCTTTTAGGTTCAGAAGGCTGTTACTGAAAGTAATTCTACAATGGACAGAATCCCTTTTTTTCCAGATTGATACTGGATTAGCATATCCTTCTGCCTGGATATCTTCACTTGGGTATCTGACTCTGAAATTGAATGCATTCAAAATAGGAACACTTATTTTTTTTTACCTTGAATGCTCCTCTTGTGTACTGTTGCAGTGTGTGGTACCTCCGTCTACACAGGTGCCCAAGTCAGAAATTTGGGAGTCAACATTGCCTCCTCTTTCCAGTCCTATGTCTAAACCCTGTTGTTTGTGCCTCCTCGGTGCCCAACAGAATGATTGCCCTTCCTACACCTTCGTGGTCAGCAGCTTGGTTCAGCCTTTGATAACTTTATTTCATGAGCTTTTACTTAGTTTCCCTGCCTCCCTTCTTGCCTCCCCTGTAGTCCAGTTTCTAAAACAAACCAGATTATGTCATTGCCCTCAGTGTGTTTGGGTGACTTCCCTTTGCCTGGTTCTGCGTTTGCCTGGCTTCCACTTCTCCACCCCGCCCTCCCTTGCATTTGGCCAGCCACCTTATTTTGAAGCAGGAGTGGGATATTGCATTTTTTCGGGAGCAGTTTTCATCAGTGGAACTATCCCTGCATCTTAGGTAATTTAGCTCCCGTAGCCTCTGCCCATACACATATTTAAATGCCCTGAAAAGGAAGAGGTACTGTTTGTGGCGAGAACCAGTCTCTGTCCTTGTGCCTGGTCTGCCTGCCTGTCTTTTGCCCCTGGCTGTCTCCCCTAGGGTAAATTTAGGGTGCTCTCCTCTCTGAAGTCTTTTCGAGCCCCTGCCCTCACTTTCCCCCAGCAGGCTTCCTCTGCACCGTGTGTACTCTGCAACCCCCTCCCCAACCTCTGTGTGTTGTTGTTTCCTCTATTTGCCCCCCTTCCAAAGCTGTGAGCTCCTTGAAGGCAGAAGTTGGCTCTTGTCCAGCATTGCATTCTCAGTGGCTCTGTGACCTCTGTGGATGACACATTTGACCGGGATTAACGGGCAACAGTATTCTCTAGAATCTATTAGTTGAATACCACTGAGATTAAGTCATCTACAGGGAACATACTGATTAACAAGAACTAGATACCCCTATGAAACTGTAGCTAAACGCTAACAAGTTTTCTAGTGTTCATGCATAAGAAAGTTAAACATGGGTCTGGACTTAACGAGCAGCTGGGAGCCAGTTGCATCCTAATTTCCACCCACCACACAGTTAAATACAATCTGCTAAGTGACATTGTACAGATCACTTTCTGTGTCCCACAACTTCCTTCTTAAATTGCAAATAATCTAACAGTGACATCTCATCTTTTATATCCGGAACATTTGTACAGTGACTAGACAGTGTATGTTAAAATTTCCTCTGTAAATCACATGCAGTTTCTTGGGGGAAAACACCCCTTAAATTTAAGCTGGAATTCTAACATTCCTTAAAGTTATTATAATATTCTAATTTTTTTAAGTATGAAAGTATTTTTCAAAAATATCTTTGTAACAAAGGTAGAATGTTTTTATTTAACCAAATACACAACTGTGCTTGTTTTCACTTAAAAATTTTCCACCCACATTGCTTACTTGTTTCGCATATGTAAGTATTAACAAGTGACAACTAAAAAATATATACATATAGGTAATTAAGGAAAAGAAGTTGTAATTCCAAAATAATTAGATATCTAACCAAGCAGCTAAGCTCTATTTTGTAAACACAGGATTTGGGAGATCAAAGGACCCAGATAATATTTTGTCTTCTAAAAACAAATTATTCCCTTTATTTTTTTTTTAAGATTTTATTTATTTATTTGACAGAGAGAGATCACAAGTAGGCAGAGAGACAGGCAGAGAGGGGGAAGCAGGCTCCCTGCCGAGCAGAGAGCCTGATGCAGGGCTGGATCCCAGGATCCTGAGATCACGACCTGAGCTGAAGGCAGAAGCTTAACCCACTGAAACAACCAGGCGCTCCAAATCATTCCCTTTATTACAAGAAATGTTAGGATGCCAAGTCTGGCTTCGTCACAAGTTCTGTATGCTTCCATTGAAAAACATGACAAATGTATCTTACAGGGTTTGAACTGGAATACAAATCCACAGTTAAATATGGTGATTCTGGGGGTGCCTGGGTGGCTCAGTCAATTAAGTATCTGCCTTCAGCTCAGGTCCTAATCTCAGGGTCCTGGGATCGAGTGCCGCATCGGGCTCTCTGCTCGGCGGGGAGCCTGCTTCCCCCTCTCTCTCTGCCTGCCTCTCTGCCTGCTTGTGATCTCTCTCTGTCAAATTAATAAATGAAATCTTAAAAAAAATTATAGGCTGACTCTTCTGACATTATAAACATACCAGACATATTTGGTTAACTTAATGTTTCTGAGGTATTAAAAGGGAAATTAGAAGTACACCACCTTTCTCATCTGAAGTTAGTATTTAGTTTTATAATATGTCCAAGTAGTCTTTGCCTCCTTTTTTTTTTTCCTTCTTTTTTTTTTTTTTTTTTTTTTTTTTTTTAATGCCAGGAAAGACTTCAGTGAATAAAAAGATCAGAGATCTACCTCCTAGGGAAAATTGTGGCTGCTACTAAAGCAGTCATGTAGCATTTAATTATTGCGGAGTGTTCTCTACTTAAGCCGGCCAGGCAAAGGTACAATGATGGTAGGATTTTAAAAAAAAAAAAAAAAGTACCCAAACAACTGAAAAAAAAAAAAAAAAACCACGAAATAGTTTTATTCAGTCACTGCAAAGCGTAAGGAAAAATGTAAGTGCTCAAAAATAGATGCTTAATGAATAATTTAAAACCCACCTGTTACTCATTAACAAATTTTGCCTAAAGAAAGCTCTACTTTTTCACTGTTTGCTCAGACAGATTGGGTAAGCAATGAATAGTAGTCTCAGGTAAACACAATTAAAGCATATCCTTGGGACGCCTCACTCAGTTAAGCGTCTGCCTTCCGCTTGGGTCGTGATCCCGGGGTGCTGGGATTGAGCCCCATATGACCGGGGAGCCTGCTTCTCCCTCTCCCACTCCCCCTGCTTGTGTTCCCTCTCTCTGTCAAATAAATAAACCTTAAAATTAAATGTATCCTTGAGTTTATCAGCTGTGACAGTTCTCATATGAAGATACCCACTTGCTTTAGAATATTTACCACTATAAATATGCTAAAACCACAGATGATATTAGTTAAAAGCGATGTCAGATTTTAAAAGACAGAAGTGGCTTTCAAATTCAGCTGATTGCTTTTATTTAACAATATACCCCCACCCCTTCCTTAGAGTTGGTTGCATTATCCATAAAAATGATTCATCTATAAATATGAAAAATGTTGCATGTGTTCGTATCCCTGACAGTCTGATCTGGAGCTATTGCACATGGAACTTGTGCAGTCATCCCGTGTGGGAGAATAGAGAAGCGCAGTCCCTCATCTGACCCAGTTCCCCTCCTGTATTTAGCATAGTAAAATAGACTTGTCAAGAAAACTTGGTCATCCAAGTACTGTAGCTCCTCTCATCATCCTTTGAGGACTTATTAGGATAAAGTATATGGTGTCATTTTATTAAATCATTTTGAGCTCTGCTACCGCTGCACAGGTCCTGGGATTGAAATGATGACTAAAGTCAGACATAGCTACAGCCAGTGGCACTTGTCTAAAGCGGGGGAGACAGGCGTCCATAGCTAAGCGCGGAACATACCATTACAAACTGGGTAACTGCTTTGAAGGAAATGAATATAATTCTATGGAAGTAAAGTGGACTTTGTTTGGAGGATTGTCCAGTGGAGCAGGTGGAAATGGTTAAGGATGTCTTTCTGAGAGGAACCCTTGAGCTTTCAACAGAAAGATGCACAGTTCCCAAACAATGGTGAGGGAGATGGGACGAAGGAATCCCTGCTACTCCTGAAGGAACAGACGAGTGGAGGGCATGTTTCTTGACTCTCTGGTCATTTTAGTCAGCTCATCTACTTAGTCATTCTTTGTGGTGGTGGTGTTGTTGTTGTTGTTGTTTTTCACTCCACATTTTGAAAAGAAGACTGTTGGTAACAATTATAGCTCAAGGGCAGAGTAAGTGAAGAGAAAAAAAGAAAACAAAAATAAGAAAACTGAAGGGTCTTCCTTTTTGGATATCAAACAAAACAGAAGAGAAGAGACCTTCAGGCTAGAGTCTTCCATCTTAAGATAGTTTAAATTCATCTCTAGACTAGACTTTCCACAAATATACTGATCAAAGCCCCACCTGAAACAGGAGGTTCTGAGACGGACCCAGATAAGCTCCAGCTTTATGCCGCTACAAAATACTATAAGGACTGGCATCTTGAATTCTTTGGTTTCAGAATCTCTTCTGAACAGGACCTGTGAAGATTTTATAAATATTTCAAGAATTCCAAATATATTTGACATAATAGTCTCCAAAATGCTTCTTCCTACCTTAAGATTGGAGTACCACAAGTCAAATAGCGGTGCTTTCCATTCACCGAGTGAAGAGTGCCTAAAGCCAAAACTGGCACTAGCCAGGCTTGCTGGCGCTCCTTTAGCAGTGATGGGCTTCCCAAAGGTCAACCTTTAGCCAAAGCTTATTACCAAGTAATATGGTTTACACCTAGAGTGTTTGAGGACCTGTCTTCTATCACACTTGATATAAGTTTGCTGCTCCTTTCTGCAGCAAAGAGCATACATGATCACTCCCAGGACTTCCTTCCCTGCAGAGAAGCTGGTATGGGAAAGCAGTCAGGAATTGGTCATTTGGACCTCCATCCCTGACGTCAAGAAAATGGCGTACCCAAGTAAATTAAGAACAAGCATTTATTTTTTTATGTCTCCTAATTTTCCGGGCATTCTGATATTTTTGTATTGGTTTCAGTTATTCTTCTGAATACTTATGTCAGGTGGGACTTACCACTATTCCTCTTTTATAGATAAGGAAATGGATCCTTAGGAAAATCCTAACCAGCATATCCATGGTTTGCGTGGAGCAACCAGTATTCAAAACCAGTTCTCTTTGATTCCGAAGCCCACATTCTTCCTACACAGTCTTGTCCCTTGGGTACTATGTTTTGTTCTGTTTTCTTTTGTTTTGACTTTTTTTTAAATTTGCATTTTTTTAAAAATTCCAGTTAACATACAGTGCTATATTATTTTCGGGTGTGTGATACAGTGATTCAACAGTTCCATACGTCACCCTGTGTGCATCATAACCAGTGCACACCTTAATCCCTATCACCTGTTTTAAGTCAGCCTCCCACTCACTTCCCCCGGAAACGGTCATTTTGAGGCTGTCTCCGGAGTACCATCTCTGGAGTATGTGCCGGTTACATCCAGAGCCACCGTGGTGGCTGCGGTGAGGGACGAGCTGCTTAACATGGCTGTAGACAGACAGCTGGAGCTGCTAAGACAGATCCTAAAGGTAGAAAAGCAGTACAGGGAGCGTTCTGCCTTAAAGTGATGGTCACTCCTCAGCTTTCCTCAACAGGATAATATTTATTCCATTTCCTGCTTCTCCCTTTCCTTACAAGCCCAGGTCCCTAGGGGCTGGAGTCTGTGTTCCTTCATCTTTGTATTCTTCACAGTTAGCTCCGTGATGGGCACAGACTAAGTGCTTATTACAGAGCCATTCCAGAGGTTGTCACAAGCGAGGGCAGGATTACAGAAAGTGTCCTTATTTAAAGGTTCCTTCAAGTGCCGGGAAGGTAAATGTTGGAGAAACCCAGATCAAGGCAGCAGTTTCCAGTTCTTTAAAACCCTAACAGGTTCTCTTCTTCTCTTAACTCATGAGTCCTAAAATTTTCCAAAGTATCAGTGTGAGTGTCCTTAAGTTCTAAAGGCATGTCTGTGTTGCATTGATGTTGTATGCTTATCTCAAAACTTAGTCACTGGCCATCAGAGATCTGCAAGCAGGGATTTCTTTTCCTGAATAACATGGGGATTGGTCCCTGAGGAAGCAGGGCAGCAAGTGCTAGCAGTGGCTGCTTAGTTTGGGAGGACTGCTTGACCGGATTTCTCCGGAGGCAGCTTGTGGTGTCCCGCTCAGCTGTGTGCTCGGCTGGTGCTCTAGGGGCTGCTTTCAGCCGCCTCCTTATTTGGCATCCTGTAGCGTCTGCCTGCCTCTGCTCCCTGCATTATGCCTTTTTTGAGCACCTCCTGCTTTTTATGATCTTCTCAACCCCCTCAGGAATGATCTCAAGGAATTCTAGCCTCTGGAAATCTCAGATGTTTGTGTAATTCAGAAACTCCTATCCTCCCAAGCTGCTCCTGTGCAGTTGAAAAGTTTTTTTATTTTGCCCAAAGAAACTGTCATTTAGGAAAGAGAAAGTTTTATCTGCAGGGAGACCCCCAGGAGGACAATTCCTAGGAGAAATGAAGTGAAGCAGGAAAGGTAATTCAGTCTGGTATTCTCTCTTTAGAGCCCCCGTGTTACTGCTTTAAGGACCAAGAGTCTTTTACCTTGGGAGAAGCCGGAAACATTGGAGGAGCGTTTGCTTTTAAATGTAAGCCATTAAGAATAGATGCGCTGACATTATAGTACCTTGGCAATTCCAAGGTCTTCAAATTAGGAAGATATAGAGGAAAGCGTTTTTACGTTCCTATGTCTGGCTTCCAAGAGCATTAACCTACCTTGAAGTTCCATCACATGAGAGAATTAACCATTGGAATATATCTGGTAAAAAAGTACTGGTAACTGATGGATTTTCCAATTTACTAGTAACACTATACTGTACCGATTAGTGATAATTGTAATAGTTTGAAGCCCTATATTTTAAATTTCTGTAGTATGTTTTATCTTTGAAGGATAATGCATCCTTTCACAGTTGAAAGCGTTTTTTTTTTTTTCCAGTTCATATAACACAATCACATTTTATTTTTGTGTCAAACAATCAAACAAACAAAAACCAAAAAGCCAGGAACAAACCAGGCTCATATTCTCCTATTACTTCAAAGTTGAGGCTATAACCCCAGGATGAGCGTATGTTGATTTGTGTGTACAGATGAGGTGATTAATTATTGGTTTATTCAGTATAGTTGCACTCATTTCTGCACCATTACATTTTATTATTTGAACCTCTTTTAGGAGATCTGTTGTATAACACACTTCATGCTTTAAAGTTAAATTATTGTAGCTTATATCCATTGTTTCGTATTTCTCTAAGTGCTTTAAAATCTTGGTTTCCATCTTCTAAAAAGTTACGCTTTCTTTGTATTGCCTTGGCCAAGTAAAATTGTAATACAAGATATGACAAATGGTTTTCTTTTCAAAATTAGATGCTTCAAGCTAATATCTTTGAACTACCCTGCTATGAAGGAGAGAAAGGAAAATGCTTGTGAGGGATTATATTTTCTGAAACCTGATTTTGTGCTCACATGCTTGCTAGACTTTCCCAGAAGAAAATGGTATAAGTATAATATGATTACTCTGGATATAGAGGTTTAATGGCATGAATTCTTCATAAATGAAATAGAGACTTTAGAGGATAATTTTATCCTGTTATTCTTGAGGCTTTAGTAATCTTCAGAGCAGCAAAATGGGAGCTGTCTCTTTGAAGGGAAATGGAAATGTCCAGGACACAACAAGAGAGAATGAAGGTGAAGCCCCTGGGATTTTTTTCTCTTAATTTGAAAGTGGTCAGTACCCACCGCAAGCCATCCCCAAATGACTTTGTACTGTCTTTCTGTCCTAATCAGAAGTTTGAATGTAGCATTTTTGAAAGATCATCCCAGCAGTCTAGTGATAATACTTGGTTAAAAATAAAGGATATTTTCTAGTCTTTTCTGTTAAAATTTGCATCATGTCAGCATTATCGACTGAATGATTTTTTTTTAAATATTTTCTTTATTTATTTGACAGAGAGAGAGATCACACGTAGGCAGAGAGGTTGGCAGAGAGAGGGCGGGGAGCTGAGCAGAGAGCCCGATGATGCGGTGCTTGATCCCAGGACCCTGAAATCATGATCTGAGCTGAAAGCAGAGGCTTCACCCTCTGCACCACCGAGGCGCCCCAATGACTGAATTATTTTTTAAAGGAAGATTAATGTGCAAAAACTTAAGATTTAGAGTAACACTCAGATTATAACTCTCCTTATCCTGAGTTGGTCTCTTACCAATCTCTCTCCCCCTCACCTCACCACCCCCTCATCTCTTCCTTTGCCTCCCCCTCTGTCTTTCTTTCTCTGTGTCCTCTTTTTTGTCACATGTTGTTATTAGTGGAAGCCTCTCTCTTTGTAGTTTCTTACATTGTCTGGATTTTAGTGTTGCCTTTTTATGAAGTTGATTAAACTTTCATGTTCCAAACTATCTTTTTTTTTTCAGGTACGTATCATTTTGCTTGTGCAGTAAAGCTAAAATAGTACTACCCTGGATACTAATAATAATAGTCATTCCGTGCACACTTTCTGTATGACAGGTGCTGTGCCATTATGGGTGTTAACATAATTGCCTTCATTTGCACCTCATCACTTTGGTGAGGAAACTAGTATCATCAAGTTATGCTGAAGGTGCTTGCCCAGGCTCCCTGTGCATGTTGGAATTGGTCTTTGAGTCCCGAAACTCTCTGGTGTCTGCCCTGTTTAACTGTCTCTCCACCATTATACTCTGCTGTGGGCAAGGACTCTGGTACTGGTTCTGATTTATTATTATTTTTTTAATTGATCTGACCCCCCCCACACACACACACATCTTCACCTGAAACTATTCAGAATCTTGCTATATTTGTGTAATTAATTTCCTTGAGGGTTGCTATCATTGTATAGCTATACAGAGTAATTCCTTTGATTTTTGTTGAAAGAATAGAATGGAATACTTTCTCCTAAGTAATAATGTAATTTGTCAAGTAATTGTTATCTTTATGACCTAGAAAGTCATGCCATGATTTCATTCATTGGCATAGCAATATTGCCTTGGGCATATTACTGGAGCCCTGTGGTTCAAATTTGATACCAAATTGAAATCTCAAGTATGTTTAAGGTATGTCAACAACAGTAATAGCAATAAGTAAAACAGTTTTTTATAAACACTTATTGATCACCCAACTTAAACTAATTTCATTCAATGTATATAGGAAATTTGTTTTATTGATACACTCGATGTCTTTTTAAAGGAAGTTTAAAATCTGTCCTACAGGTTATTAAAACTGAAAGTGAAGGATGTTTACAATAAAATTTTGAAATCCTAACAAACTTGGATTTTATATTACAGTGAATTATTTTTAAATTTGTATTTTTATTGGACAGGGCTCTTTATACTACATTTTATTTACATAGGTATATATTTTATGAATCAACTTTTAGAATGACTTAGTATATTCTTTTCTATTTAAGAATAATTTAAAATCTTGGCTATCTTAGATTTCTGTCCTTGGTTTTCTCTTCTCCTTTTTTAAAGAGAGTGTGTGTGAAAGCATGCACGTGAGTTGGGGGTGGGGGCAGGGCCAAGGCCAAGGACAAGAATCCCAAGCAGGCTCCATGCCCAGTGCAGAGCCAGGTGCAGGGCTTGATCTCATGACCCTGCGATTGTGACCTGGACTGAAATCAAGAGTTGGATACGTAATGGACCTAGCCACCCAGGTGCCCCGGTTTTTGTCCTTTCAATATTTATGTAAAAACAATTGTAATATATGAAGGTGTCATTGCAGCACTTTTGTAGTAGTTAGAGTTGGAAACAACGTTAAGGTCCATCAGTAGAAGAGCGACTGAATAAATTCTGGCACAGCCGTACAAGGGTGGGGGAATGCTTTACTGTCTTAAAATTGTGTAAAGAAGGGGCACCTGTGTGGTTCAGTGGGTTAAGCCTCTGCCTTCGGCTCAGGTCATGATCCCAGGGTCCTGGGATCGAGCCCCGCATCGGGCTCTCTGCTCAGCGGGGAGCCTGCTTCCTCCTCCCCCTCTGCCTGCCTCTCTGCCTGCTTGTGATCTCTCTCTGTCGAATAAATACATAAAATCTTTAAAAAAAAAAAAGATTTTATGTATTTATTTGACAGAGAGAGATCACAAGTAGGCAGAGAGGCAGGCAGAGGGGGAGGAGGAAGCAGGTTCCCCGCTGAGCAGAGAGCCCGATGCGGGGCTCGATCCCAGGACCCTGGGATCATGACCTGAGCCGAAGGCAGCGGCTTAACCCACTGAGCCACCCAGGTGCCCCCATAAAATCTTTTTAAAAATTGTGTAAAGAAGATCAATATGTAGTGTTATGTAAAAGCACAAATTACAGAACAATCTGAATATCCCATTTATTTAAAAATAAATAAAAACCTGTGTTTGGGTACACACATCACACACATGGATAGAAGTACATAGTATAGACAGGCCTGGATTTGTTAAGATACAAATTCCTATCGTCATGGAGTTTTTAAAGGACACTCTTCTACTAGAAAGGTAGAAAGGACACTCCTTTCTACTGTCAACTCTGTGGATAACTCTCAGATCTGTATCTATATTTGCGGCCTTATAGTTAAGGTCCAGACTGAATTTCCAGCAACTTATTGCAATCAGATGCTTGAGTTTTCAAATAAGTCCCTTCACCTCTTGTGCCATCTGTGCACGTATCTGTAGGATGTCGTTATCCTCCGCCTTCTATCCTTTTTCTTTGGTTTAAGTCCACCAGTAATTGATAAACGGATACAGCGGGGCCCTGGGAAATGGCACAGAAGTGTTGAACTTTTTAAATATCAAAAGCTGCTCTTCCAAAAGTGTCTTCTGCTGAGAAAGAGCTTTCCATAAAGCTGCCTTCATTATTCCTATTAACCAGAAATGCTGTATTTAAAAGAATTTGTTCAGTGCCTAATATGATTTTGAGACTGCTTTCAGGGTCGTAGTTAATTTGTACTTTTTAAGAGACTCTTGGTAATTCTTTTTAAACGTCTCAATTTTCAGTTATTCAGTGAAGGAGGGAGAGCCCTGTATGTGGATTATAGTGACATCTTGCCTTTATTTGTATATTTTACAAGTCCTACTAATGTACCTGTTTTGCATACACATCTTTTTCATTATAGTGTTAGCATTTTCCTGAGTGTTGTGAGCAGGACAATGACAGAAAGACACCCACAGATACAGGCAAGGGGTGTAGGTTTCCTTACGCATCCAGAGCCTGCTAAAGCTCCCCTACGTAGGACACAGCTAGCTAGGACACAGCTGTGGGCTCTCAGTCAACCAGGCAGGTTTGCCTGCATCCGGGTCCCAGGAAGGCACGCAGCAGCAGATAGGACTTGTTGACGCTCCAAAAGATACCTAGCATCAGACCTTCCTGATTGACTTGCTGCCTTCCGTTCTCAAGCATAACTTTTTCCCTCTTGGTCCCTCTTCAAGAGCTTGGGAAGAGTGTCCATCCATCTTGTCACCATATACGAGTAATTAAAAGTAACACAAAGCAATCCTGATGGCTTATCATGAATGCGGTGACTCTAAATCAGTGTGGGGGACAAATCCCCTGTGGGCAGCAGAAAGAGACCTTAGACCCACACGATTGCTGAAAACTTGAGAAGAATTCCTACTTCCTAAGTGAATATCTAAGTCAGTGCCACCAGAATCTGGTGTTGGAATATTGAAGTTATGAGCCTCAACTTTACTGAAGCAAATAATCTTGGATAAATGTTACGTTCTTTTAATCTTACAATGCCTGCTATGAAAATGATAATCTGTAATTGGATTGTTCTATTTTTCATGCTACAGTTATTTTAAGAATTTTATTTTATCCTGTATTTAGAGGTTTTTTTTTTTTTTTTTTTTTAAGATTTATTTATTTAAGAGAGAGCACAAGCAGGAGGGGCTAGGGAGAGAGCGAAAGAGAATCCCAAGTAGACTCCCCTCTGATCACAGAACCGGACAAGGGGCTTGATCTCACAATCCTGAGATCACTACTTGAGCCCAAACCAAGAGTCAGATCTGTAACCGACTGTGCCACAGAGGTGCCCCGTAGTTAGATCCTTAGTTCATGTTTTCTCTTACAAAATAAGTGATGCATTTGGAATTATAGATCATTGTTGATTTTAATGACTCAATTTTTTGTAATACAATTAATGGTAATTTGGTAAAGAAACATTTGAAAGCAATCACTGGATTGAAAATAAAGCAAAACTATTGCTTGTAAAAAGTTTTTAACTTTCTTGTATACCAGCAATCATCAGTATAAAGGACACATATTCTTTAGAAGCCCAAAATATAAAATACTATGAAATGATTTTAACACAGAATGTGTAGGAACTACATAGTAGAAAAAAGTTTGACTTTATCAAAAGATATTAGAATAGGTTTTAATAAATGGAGAGAATTCCCTTTTTATTGAAAAGAAATATAGTAAGTTGGAAACATCTATTTCCTTCTTGTTCTAACTGGTATCCTAACATCTCGTAAAGCCATGAGAATTCAAACGGTATAGTACAGCTCAGGAGATTGACTTTTAGGACAAATTTCAGCATCAAACCCCAGTTCTTATTATAATAGTTTTTATAATAATAGCATAAATATAATTTGACTTCTAAAGTAAATGAGTTCCAGATAGATGAAAAATTAAGGTAAAAGCCATTTAACATCACTGTTAAATTTTAGACAACTTGAAGATTTAAACAGTAGAAGCATGTTGAAGAAATAAGGTTAATATTTATATAATCTTTGGTTAAGTAAAGACTCTTTAAGCAGGAAGTCAAAATCAGAAACTAAAATGCTAAAATGCGGCTATCTAATATTTTAAAACTATATATATATTTTTAAAAGCCACAAGAAGAGTTAAATAGAAAGTAACCAGCTGTGACAATATTTCCCATATATGGTATCAGAAACGGTCCATGTCTTTATCTTTAGAGGTTCTTTTTTTTTTAAATCAAAAGAAAGCCTACTAGAGAGAAGGCCTAATGTAATATATAAAGGGACAACTATAATAAAAGAGCAAGTCATAAAAGAAATTCAGATGACTAATAAAGAGAAAAGGCTCAGTCTCTGAAGTAATTTTTAAAAGTGCAGTTTAGAACCCTGTTCAATTCTGTGTGATTGGATTTATTATATTTATGAGTTTATATGTCTTTTTCCCTGCCAGTCTGAGGTCATCTAGAACAGGATCTGTGGTTTTGATATTTTATCATTCTTATTTTTCTAATGCCTGCCCTTTCCCAATGCCTGTCACAGTTGAATGGATAAAAGGATGGAGAGATAGATAGATGAAATAATTTTTGAAGTTCCATATGCCCTGTTCTTCAGTGCTGGTCATAGACAAGGAATGTAGGTTGAAGTTGTAGCTTCTGTCATCATGTTTGCATTATACGTGCTCAATAACAATTTTGAACCAAGAGATTTGGATGACTTTGATAACTATTGCACTGTTAATGATTTTCAACATACTTTGAAACCAATATGCTAGTAAGTTTTGAGAATCCTTTTAGGTCACGGTTCGAATCTAGTCCTATAGATACTCTTAGAAGCGTGTCAGGTACGCAGGGCAAGGTTCAGAGGTTATATGTTACAGTATATATTCAAATTATTGTTGCCTATCAGCTATTAGAATGTCAATTCCAAGAGACTAGGGATGTTGGTCGCTGACACTAGACTATGGTCTGACAAATTTAAAGTACTCAGTTTTTTGAAAGAAGAGGCCCAGATTGTTTTATGTTCTTCCCCTTCTCCCCCACCACATCACATCACACCTAGCCTTACATCACCTCCATAGGCATCATTTTAAGGAGCAGCAAATATGCCATTGTATGCCACAAAATTTATATAATCTTCCCTTCATCTTTGATAGTTCAGTTGCTTGCTTTTGCTTTTACGCATAATGCTATACTGAATATGTTCCTGCTTATTTTCCAGTATTTATGATTATTTTGCTAGGGCAGATTCCTAGAAACAGCCTTACTGGATGAATAGACATGTACATATATTTTGGCGCATGATATGAATTTCCAGTACACTTAATTTAATATCAAATACATAGTTAATGTCAGTTATTTCAGTCGGTGTGTGAACCACTCTGTTTTCATAGCCAGGAAGTCCTGCTGTCCTCATAAAGGTGCTTTGTAGATATTTTATTCTTTTGAAGATTTACATTGGAAGTCTGAATCCTCATAAATAATACATTCACAGAAGTAGAAAAAAGCAATGTATTTTGAGTCAAAGCAAATTGACAGCAAGGGTAATGTATTCTTTTATCACAGAATACAGAGAAAATAGTAGGAAGATAATGACTGGTATTAATTCCTGAAAGTGTTTAAACATGCCAATTAGGTAGAAAACAAGGAAATATCTTGGTGAATACCGAAAATATTCACCTGTTACCTTCTTCCCTCCTTCCTTGCCTTTTTGGGGGATGGGGTGGGAGGGAGGACTTTTGTTTTTAATTCATTTATTGTAGAATTCATAAGCATTTTCTAACTGTATATATCTTTTTACTTTTAGCTTTTATAAGAGAAATTATCAAGGGGGTATCAGTTTGTATTCTAGAATGTTACGGTTTATAAGGACTATTAAATACCACTATACTTATATTTATGCACCCCTTTAAAACTGCACATTTTTGTCAAATATCATAAAAGTTTAGTCCTCTGGCTTTTACAGTTAGGATCTGCCGGGATCCTTGTGCCTTTGCTTCTCTCTGCCTGAAAGCATGTTTTTAAATGTTTCTCCCTTCTTTCACAGGAGCTGGCCATTAACATTGCTTGTCCTTGTCTCAGGAGGTCCCAGACCTCCTAGGTCCCAGACCTAATAGGTCAACAAATTCTTGTGGCTTGCCTACTGAGGCTTGTGACAGTCCAGTAGTAGCCTGCCTTTGTTGGCATAGGTTTTCGGAATGGATATCCTGGATTGCTTTTCAAGTTCTAATTTACTAATATCTCCCTGGTAACTTCTAAGCTCTCTGTTTTCTAATAAATTATTGGTATACTTGGAATATGTTGATTAGGTCCCTTGTGTGACTTCTCTAAGCATGTTTTGTACCTTATTACCATTCCTAGCACAATGTTCTCTAATTTTACACAAGTCTAATGGTAGAAATGTAATCATGGCCTTCAGTGATAAAAGATAGTGCATATTCAAAGGCCATGGTTACTATTAAATATTTTATATCACCAAATAGGATACCAAATGTTGACAAAAATATGAAAGGAAGTTATCAAAAATCTCTATCTTGTTGGGAGATAGTACTTTTACCTTGCTAGATAAAGGATATCTAAAAAGAAATTTAAGACAATTATGAATATAGAACCCAGAATCCTAGCTACTCTGGTGGTAGTGTGGGGGGGTTGGGATGAGAGGAAGATGTGACCAGGGCACAAAGAGGACGCTTCTGATATACTGGTTATGGTCTTCCTCTGAACCTGAGTGGTGGGAATGCTGATATTTATTATTTAAACTGCCACTCATTTTGGACCCTTAATGTATTATTTACATAATTAAATGTTTTTAGTGAGTAAACAAGCGATATCTAGTGAATAAAGATTTAGAGATGTCAGGGTGGAAAAATTTTCCTTCTAGTTTCCTTGGCTGGTCTAATAATTGACGTAAGACAGATTAACAGGAGAAAAACAAATTTAATTTGAATGTACATGAAATATGAGGCTCCAAGAAGTGACCAAAGCAAGCTGCTTTAATATTTCTTAGACAAACAATAAATTTATGAAGAATTGACAGAAGCTTGAGCTCTGGGGATGGCAAGTTAGTAAAGAAGTAATGAGGTTTGCTTATACAGTCTCTTTGGCCTTAAAGTCCCTGTTTCTGGTAATAAGGATGTTTTCTACCTTCCCGTACGGATGGCTGGGGAAGGTACCTTTCATGTGGGAGATGTATTTCCTGGTTTTAGGGGCACAAAGAAAGAGTCAGACTCTCCTTACTGTACTCCCTGTGCTAAAATGGCATATATTGGAGTGGCCTGTCCGGAACTATCAAAGAATAGTTGCTGAAGATGTGTGTTCTTGAAGGATCTGAGATAGAAGGCAGTTCCTGGGCATTCACAGGATCATGAGTGAGCACAGTTCTTTACATACATATTAGTTTTCATTTGTCTTACTCTAATGGAACTGGCAGCACTTTTCCCTTCACGTGTTGTCCTTGCGCAGGGCCTCGCTAATCCTGTCTGTATTGTTCCAGTTTTAGTATCGGTGCTGCAGAAGAGAACACGCCTTTCCCTTCATGTAAAGTGGCAGGGAGATGGGGTAAAAGAGGAAACTCACTGCATCCCCCAGTGATGGTTCGCGGGGTCGTCAGTATTTTTCTCTTTGGAGAACTGCGCCTTGATGTAGATGGGGAATTGCAAATAGTCATAGAATACAGTATAAGTACTTTTGAGGGATTTTGACATTAGAGGAAAAAACCAACAAAGGAATGCTGATGAAGAGAATTAGTTTAAAAGATGAGCAAATTCTGTGTAGACCTATTAGGCTGTGTGCACATGACGACGACAGATCTTTGATTTCAGTTGAAAGACAATGTCGCAAAGGATTGGTTTGCCATATTTAATCACATGGCGCCAAATAAAGATGAATATGTCCCGGGAATCTGTTCTGGAGCTGTCACCTGGATGGCCTTGACCGTTCAAGGCTAAAGATCCCACACACTGAATTGAGAATTTTTCTCCCTTAATTCGAATCCATTTTCATTTATAGTCTTGTTTCAGCTCTACTTTATCTCAGACCATCTTAATTCTAAGAAATGGCAAAAATTCTTGGCTAAACCTTTTCTAGATATCTCAAATAAAAATTAAGCCTCTTTTCCATCCTAATTGAACCCCTCTTTTCCCTCTGGCACATGACTTTAATTTCAGGAGAACAAATTGCCTCTGGATACTAGTTTCCTCGGTGCCTGAAATGGCCTCTGCTTTACTATGCTCACATTATGCTGTTATCACTGCCGCAGTAGGAGAGGAAGACGTCACAGTTACTCAATTTTTATTAGACTTTTCCCCATTTTTTTGTCTATCCCAAGCTTTCTAAATATGGTTTATAAAATAAAGTTCAAATAATGCCTTGAAAAGGGTAAATGTATTTTAAAAAACAATATAAGAAAATCCATATTTTTATATGGCAGTTTATTTGTAGCGGGGTTCCTTATGTTGTTAAATCCCACTTTTGTGTGTTTTCCTCAATGGCATTTTCTTCCTGCTGTGCTGCATCGCATGTCTGCGATCTCAGAGTTAGGAGAAATATTGATAAGATTTTTTAATATCGGGTGTGTGCCAGTTGTGTTTGTAAATACGCTAGGATGAATTGGTGTGTGGTAAAGCTGAGATGCTACTAATTAAAAGATAAGCCAAGAAAAATGTTATTTTGTTACGATGACTTGAAAAGCCAGATGTCGACAGACTAACTCCATGCCTGGGAGAGTGTATTGGGAAATTAACTGCAAAACGTTCATATTTTTATAATGCTTATTTCTTTCCTTTTGGTAGGAGCTTTTAAAAATCATATAACTTAATAGACTTTCCAAGAAGTGTTGGGGTAAAGTCTTCAGCATGCAAACAAAGGTTTCCGCGAAACCGTCTCCTATATAAACAAACTTTTAGTAATTTCCCCCAGGCATCTGTAATAATGGGGTTATAATTTATATTTGAATAAATAAGACATTTCAGTGGCTACATATCTTTACCTTAACCTAAATTCTCACTGCACACTGTCTTTTATACTCTAATGTGCTAATTTTTAGAACAGCTTTGAAATTATTATAAGCTGTAAAACTTACTGTTATTTTTCTTCTTGACTGTGCCATCTGTCAGAAACAAAAGCGAAGACAAAAATCTCATTGAGCTGCAAAAGATTCTGTATTGCTTTAATGGGACTTCTAAGGAGATACATCTGGCTGGAAAAAAATATTAATGCTGCATCTTCAAGAAAATCTTTGTTCCTTTATTGCAGATGGGGAACTCAAGGTGATTTTACCACCACCCATCCTCGGCCTGTGGTCAAAGTAAAACTCTTCACGGAAAGCACTGGGGTCCTGGCCCTTGAAGATAAAGAGCTGGGAAGGGTGAGTTGTGCTCAACCCTGTGTGTTCAAGGTCACACAATTTTTTACTTCTTTCGAGTCATAGTTAAAGTACACTGGTATGTAGTGTGTGAATTTTCTGTTCATAAACTGTGTAAAACAATGTATTTGTAGTTTTCCACGGTCCCAGATTATAGCTCCAATTTATTAAACATAATTGTCAATAATAGAGAAAGTAGTGTGACAGGCTTTGGGTATGAAAATGTTGTGTATGTAAGTTTACAGTCGGAGACCCACTTTTCTTACCATGAACTGGTCAGTGGATGCGAAGGACAAGCCAACTTGTCCTTCTTGGTGAGAGAGAATTCTCATTTAAACATTTGTGTCGATGAGTTAAAAGCAGCATCTTGATGTTTGGAATCCTCTGTTTGGGTCCGTTATGATCAGACTGATTACAGAATACCTAAGGCTACATCTCTCTTACCTCTCCTGTTTTCCCTGTGAGGTCCTTTCCACACATCTTTTAACATTGAATTTTTTTTTTAAAGATTTTATTTATTTATTTGACAGAGAGGGACCACGAGTAAGCAGAGAGGCAGGCTGAGAGCAGGTTGGGGAAGCAGGCTCCCTGCTGAGCAGAGAGCCTGATGAGGGGCTTGATCCCAAGACCCTGAGATCATGACCTGAGCCGAAGGCAGAGGCTTAACCCACTGAGTCACCCAGGCGCCCCAAACATTGAATTTTTTATCCTGCATTCACTTCATACCTAGAATATATCTTCTAATGCCAGTATTTCTCCACTGTACTCAGCTTCTTCTGACAGTTAAAAAAGCATTCAGAGTAGGGTAGATTTGTGATCTTAACACCTTTCTGTGTGAAAGTTCATGTGCAGTCTCATTTATAAAGTAGATGGACTTCAGTGCGAAGGCTATGAAGTTATCTTCTGTACCATGGATCTCTTCTTACCCAGATCTGAAGACTGAATTCATAGGTTTCTTCCAGAGGTTAAAGCCTTCGCAAATCTTCCTTGAAAATTTCTGGTGAAGACTGACAGCTTATGTAGTGCTAGATGTTGAAAGATACTGGGATCATTGGGTATATTGGAATTTTTTTTCCCTAAAGTTGTGACTATTCATTGCAAAACCTTCTCTTCTGCCTCCTTGAGAATATTTCCATTTCTAGGAATTTTGTGAATCTGTACCCACACTCTAGAGATTGAGTCAGTATTCACATTCTGGATTTTGTTTTTTGCTTTCTTGCTACGTGTATTTATTAAGACTTAGGAGCTAGGCCATACCATTCATTCATGTGCTTACATATTTGTGCACTGATCCATTCATCAGAAGTATACAGGTAGCATAATCTCACAGAAGAGCTCTGGATACTACCTTTGGTCTTACGGATTTATGAATCAGGATTTTTCATTTAAACTATTATGCCATCAATTTTACCCTATTTCCTTAAAAGCAGCCATTCTAAGTCTAAAGCTATAATGTAATGCTTTAGATTTATTTTTTTTAAAGATTTTATTTATTTATTTATTTGACAGACAGAGATCACAAGTAGGCAGAGAGAGAAGAGGAAGCAGGCTCCCCGCTGAGCAGAGAGCCCGATGCAGGGCTCAATCCCACAACCCCAGGATCATGACCTGAGCCGAAGGCAGAGGCTTTAACCCACTGAGCCACCCAGGCACCCCATGCTTTAGATATTTTTAATTCATTTCTCCACTGGCCATATATACACGGGTTTTAAGTTAGGTATGTAAATGGTATGTTTTCCAGTCAGTTGTATGTCTGAGAAAAGCCTCATGCCCCTTTGCTCCCTTCATAAAAGACCACTTTTCTTTCTGTGCCAGAGTTTCTGAACCCCAGGACTATTGATATTTTGAGCAGGAAAATGCTTTGTTGCTAGGAGCTTTTCTAGCAGCATCTGTAACCTGCAGTCAGATGCCAGTAGTTCACCAAGTCCTAAGTCAAGATGGTCAAAATGTCTGCAGACATTGCCCTGGGACGTGCACATCGTCACCCTACTTAGAAATCCATTGAACTATACTAATGATCTGAGTAGGTTCTGTGATGATAATTATCATTTACGTGTTAATGACTTCCAGTTTTTTATTTTTCTTTCTTCAGTCTTCGGATTTGTATATCCAGTCTGCCTCCTTGGTATTTCTAGTGGCATTTAACAGTTATCTCAAACTAAATATTTCTAAAATAGAACTTACGATTAGCACCCCCATAAAGTTTTTCAGAGAGTTGGTTTTCAAGCCAGTGACCTTGACATAGAATACTCCTATCTATTTGCAAGTTCTGTCAGCTTTCCCTAAATTTATTCCGACTATATCCACGTCATAGTATCTCCTGTACCCTGATTCAGGACACCATCCTTCCTTGCTGGTAATAGTTTCCTCATTACTTCCCCATTTATCATCTTGTCCCCTCTGAGCTAGCTTTCACACTTCAGCTACTATGATCTATTTAAAATTCAAAGCAAATCACATCATTCTCCCTTAAAAGATTCCAGTCTTCTCATTTGTTTGGAATAAAAATCAGACTCCTCATCGTAGTGTAGCATATCCAAGAATGGTTCTCAGGGTGGGACCCTGAATCCGCAACAGCAGCATCTGGAAAATTGTTCAAAATGCAGACTCTCAGGCCTCACACTGGCTCTGCGGCACCAGAAACTCTGAAGACTGTGGGCTGCAGTCCGTTTAACAAGGCTTCCTGGTAATTTCACCAGCGTTGAAGTCCGTCGCTGTACGTGCACTGATTTCTTCTGATTTCATCCCCTGTCTCAGCCACCTTGCTGACCCTCATCCTTCCTTCAGACTCGGCGTTCTTTCTGTGCCTCAAACATACCTGATTCATTCCTGCTTTAAACTTGGGATTTGGGGACGGGTTATAGTCTGAGCCCATGCGCATGCACAGAAGAAACTGGTGATCCTCTCTGGGTCATAGAGCTGCTAGTAATATTTGCTATATATTTAACTACTTTTATACTGGGAAGCAGGAACAGTTTTTTTTGGTTTTTTGCTTTTTTAATGTGAAGGAAAAGGGCTTACATGATCTGAAGTTTATAGTCTAAACTTTTAGAAATAGATATCTGGGGATCTGAGTTTTAAAGTGAAGTTTTCTAATTAAAATTTTGCATAGCAGTTGCATTCAAAGAGGAGCAACACCGTCCATGAAATAGATCCCTACCAGAAGGAGATAACGCCATTGTACAGCTGGTAAAATGGCTAAGGGAGGAGAAAGCTGACAATAACGAACGTGGACAAAGATGCAAAACAACAGAAACTTAATCTCCGCTGGTAGAAGTGCAAAACTATACAGCCACTTCGGGCGTACAATTTGCCAGGTGTGGTTTTTATTTATTTATTTTTTTAAGTGAAACATAGACATGCCATATCAACCCAACAGTTGCCCTCTTAGGTATTTACACAAGGGTTTATTAGTAAATATCTCTAGGGGAATGTTTATAACAGCTTTATTCATAATCACTAAAATCTGGGAATCAGGGGCACCTCGGTGGCTCTGTCAGTTAAGCATCTGCCTTCGGCTCAGGTCATGATCCCAGGGTCCTGGAATCGAGCCCCGCATCAGGCTCCCTGCTCCATGGGAAGCCTGTTTGCTTCTTCCTCTCCCACTGCTTGTGTTCCCTCTCTTGCTGTGACACTCTCTGTCAAATAAATAAAATCTTTAAAAAAATAAGATAAAAACCGGGAGCAGTAAAGGTCCTTCAACAGAGGAATGGCTGAACAAACTGGGGTACGTGCATAAAATTCTATTCGGTGATAAAAAGAAATTAACTATTAAGTCATGCAACAAGATAGATGAAACTTTAATGCAAGAGAAAGAAATCAGACCCTTCACCCCATTTAATCCTCTTTGAGAACGGTGGTGACATTTCTGGGTTGAGACAGAGAAGTGAGAATCCGATTAAGACCACTCAGCAAGTGGGAGAGTCGGTATTTGAACTCGGGTGTTTTGACCCCAAAGCCTATGTTCTAAATCATTAACTAGTACACCGGATGAGATGACGAAATTTGGCAGTATTGTACAAATTATGGTATGAGTGTGAGCCGATTTAATTTCATGGCTTAAAGCAGGAACGGGGTATTATTTAAGCTAATGTCATTTTATGCATCGTCCTTTAATACATTTCATATCAATTTGTGCCATGGTTTGCATCTTATTACAGTACACTGGGGCTGCTCTTTAATGTGACGGTGCTTCTCAACTCTGTGTGTGCGTAAGAACCCCCCGTAGGGAGTGTGTGAAAGGACTCAACCTGTGAGCCCACACTTTTTTTTTTTTCAGTTGGTTTGGGGCGAGCCCAGACCAGGAGTATTTTAAGCACTTTCTCAGGAGACCGTATGTGCATGTAAGGTTGAGAAGCCCGGTGCCAACAGTATCACTGGGCAGCCAGGGTTGAGACCTAGTAAGTCACAGGGATAAGAAAAAACCTACTATAGCATATAGTTTTGCAAAATGGTGGTTTGAGTTTAAGTAGGCATTGGGCAATGGAAGGTTATATTCTTAGGCAAGTGCTTGTGATGCAGATTTTGTTTGTAGAGGGCAGGTGCAAACACCTATTTATGGAAATGGAGGTGGCATATGGAGATTTTTCATCTGAATTGGTGGCCAACCCTCCACCAGGTGCCTTAGGGAAAACCAGGAGGCAGAAGAACAAATTTTTCATATTATGAGCTTGGGCTAGCAGGCACATAGTTGACCAGTCAAGCACCCAAAATTATATAGCTCACCAGTGATTCTGTAATAGTGCTGGGTGGTGGCAGGTGGTAGCTACGCTTGTGGTGAGCAGAGCATAAGGTATCAACTTGTCAGATCAGTAACATTGTGTCAACTATGTTCAAATAAAAGAAATTCAAAGATGATTTTGTTCCTAAAACTTCAAAAGTGAGGCTTACTTAGCATAGCCGTAGAAAAATCTAAATAAGTATGTCACAGGACATCTCTTTGTAGACAGCAAGTTTTCCACTGAGTCTCTCAGAAGGACTTCTTGCACTCCTTAGTAACTTTTAAACTTGCTGAAAGATGTTCTTGAATACAAAATAAACTTTTATTTACTTTTTTCCATTTTTAAAGATTTATTTGAGAGAGAGCGAGCCCAGAAGCAGAGGGAGAGGAAGAGAGAATCCTCAAGCAGACTCCCTGCTGAGTGTGAATTCTGATGCAGGGCTCGATCCCAGGGCCCTGAGAGTATGACGAGCTGAATTAAGAGTTGAAGGCTTAATGGACCGAGCCACCTGGGCACCCCCAAAATGAATTTTTAAAAGTTGACACCCAAGTGACTTTTTAGTTTTAGAAGCATCACTCTTAAGACATTCTAACTGTTGTTAGAAAAAGCCTAGTGTCTATTCATTCGCTTTGAGTTGACAGCCTTATTCCTACATCTTCAGGACACACGGGAGAGTGCTGTTCCTTCTGCCTCTCTGAGGATGGAGGTTCCTGCAAATCAGAGAATCTGTTTTCCTTTGCGACACCGTGGAGCCAGAGCATCTTTCTTCCAACTTGATTAGACAATATTTTAAGATCGCAAAAGACTTAACAGTTTGCTTACCTCTTAGATACACGTTTTGAGAGTAGTCCTATTCTTGAAATTAAGGTTTTTATTTTGAGTATTTCTCTCACTTTTTCTGTTTGAATATCTGTACTTCCATGTAACATTTCTTGAGATGTTCATCCCTGATAATTCACAGTGACAGTCACCATGCTTGATTCACAAATACAAATACTATATGGAAACAGCAGCTGGCCGTTAATTTCAGATGCATTAGAATTGCTTAATTGATTAGTCCATTAAAATGAACTATTACCTTTCAAGCAGCTTGTAATGGCTTAATGTAGCAAGTAAAAATTAACTTATATATTTGCCTTCTTCGTGGAGTTGTTTCTTCTGTTTGCTTTATGAAGCATCAAAGGAGATATATCTGAAGAGTGATCAGAAAATGCACAATTTTTGTTTTTGAAACTTGACAAGAAAGAAGTGATACAGTGGTGTGTTAAAAGATCTATCTTCTTGGAAGAGAAATAGTGTCAGTTAACCAATTAATCGGTCAATCTAATATTCTCTCTTGTCCCTCTAGTTTTTCTGGAGTATATCCTTTTCTGTTATTCTCATTCGTACAGCTTTGGGTGAGTTGAATTCTCTAAGTTCTTCATTAATGTTAAAACTTTTAGGAGTCACTTTAATTATTTTATCCAAACTTAGCAAATTTAATGGGATATCCCCTATATAACTGGTTAGAACCCATCAAGTTTAAACATTTCTCTAATTGCTTGGTTTATACACAGTCATCAAACTTCCAATATCAATATACAAAGTAATAAATTATGAGTAGACTACAGATGTTTTGAGTAAGCATCCTAAATTTTAAAAAATATACAGTTAACTTAATAAAAATCACTTTGGGACTTTTTTTTTTTTTACTCAAACAGTCAAAATTTATATTTGAGGATTAAAAAGTAAAGTTTCCAGCATTATGTGAACTTGATTCATCTACATATGAATCAAGCTTTAGAAAAGCTACTAGTGAAATCATAGTATGTATTTTTACATAGTATTTATAACAAATGTGTATATATAAATACATTTATATATATATGTACATTGTATACACACACACACACACACACACACACACACATATAAATACGTAGTATGTATTTTCTTCACTTTGCAAGCAGAACTTACTATCTAGTTTTATGGAAATTGCCAGCATTGGATGACTGCTACCATGCCCAGCAAATTCACATCCTCTACTGTAAAGTAGAATGGAGACTCGTTTGCATCTTATGTGTGTAATTCAACTCACCCTATACTGTGGACATTTTGTAGTTTTAGTGAATAGTGTAGCGTCTCTGAAACTACAAGTCACAGAAAAGGTCTCCTTCCTCCTTCAGTCCACTCATGTAGCCGTTTGTCCCAGAACCCTGCTGTCCTATCTCCAGAGCCATGCCAGTGACAAGAGGCAAGACTGCAGAGAGGTGGAAAGAGCCAGAGATAATTCTTCATACATGGCGCACATTCCTTCTAAATACTTTTTCTCACTGCAATTAATTACGTCTGGTTCATTAATCATGTACTGTGAGGACTTATGGTTCAGAGTCTGACTTCAGTTGTTAGTGTCTCTACCTCAGGCCCTCTCTAAGCAGTTGGCTGGCCTCTTCAGTGTAGCGGTGAAGGAAAGCATTTTCTTGCTTTCTTACATTCAGGAAGGTGCAGAGGATATAAATAGGCATCCTCCATGGTGGGTCCATGTGGGTGGTAATATTAGCAGAAGTTGACATTTCAGATTCCCTATAGTAATAGAGGTCTGGCTCTCTCCCACACAGAACAGATATTAGACACATGCACATTATACTTATCTTTTATTTCTAATAGGTGAGGTGTTATTTCAGTATGGTTTTAATTTGCCCTTCTCTAACAACTAATGTAATCATATTGAACATTTTTTGCGTGCTTGTCAACCGTATGTTTTCTTTGATGAATCCCCAATTTTTAATTTTATTTATTTATTTTTTTTTGCGAGTGTGCATGCATTAGCTGGGGGCAGGGGCAGAGGGAGAGAGTCTTAAGCAGGCTCCACACCCAGCATGGAACCCCACCCCAGGGCTTGATCTCTCTCGAACCTGAGGTCATCACTTGAGCAGAAATCAAGAGTTGGGTGCTTAACCAACTGAGCCACCTGAGTGCCCCCCATAAATACCCAATTTTTAATTGAGTTGCCTGTTGTTCTTGAGTCTAGAAAGACCATAATAAATTATTTACACCTTCTTTATCAGAGATATGTTTTGTAAATATTCCCTGGGTCTATAGTTTGTCTTTTCATTCTGTTAGCAACGTGTTTCAAAGAGCAGGAGTTTTTCATTTTGATGAAGTCCAACTGGTGAATTTGTTTTTATGGCTCATGCTTTTGGTGCTGTATCTAAGAAATCTTTGCCGAACCCACGGTCAGAATTCTTTGTTTTCTTCTAGAAGTTTTATAGTTTTAGATTTTCACATTTAGATCTTTGATCCATTTCTAGTTAATTTCTTATATCTAGAGCTATGTATAGCTCAAAGTCCCATTTTTTGATGTATGAATATCTGGGTGTTCTAGTACTATTTATTGAAAAAACTTTCTTCACTGAATTTCCTTAGCACTCTTGTTACAAATCAATTGTATATGTATCTGTGGTCTATTTTTGGATTCTCTAGTCTGTTCCATTGATCTGTTTTCCTGTCTTAATGCCAAAGGTGTGCTGCTCTGATAAGCTTTATCGTAAGTTTGTCATGTCATATCAAGGACTGGTAGTTCTCCAGCTTTGTTTTTTTTTTTTTTCCCCTCCAATTCTTTTGACTATTCTAAGTTCTTTGCTGTCTCCTTTAAATTTTGAAATCAGTTTGTAGCTTTCTTTAAAAAACACTCAGTGTTATTTTGACTGTGATTTCATTGTATCTGTAGATCAATTTGGGAATTGATCAACAGTATTGGGTCATTTGACCCATGAGTATATTATATCCCTCCCTTTATTTAGGTCTTTCTTCATTCCTCCTAACAAGTTTTTGCATTTTTTTTGTCTGATCTGTCATTGAGTATTTCATATTTTTGGTCCTATTCTAGATGGTATCATTTTGTTCTAACTTTTTAAATTAGATTGCCAGTATATTGAAATACAGATGACTTTTCAATATTGATCTTGTATCCTGCAGTGTTGCTAAACTTACTACTTGTGGTACTATTTTGTAGATCATTTTTCCATAAACAATATTGTTGTGTAAAAATACACTTTGTTTTTCGTTTCTAAGCAGATTTTAAAACCATTTCTTTTTGCCTTATTGTACTACTAAAACCTCCAATACAGTGTTGAAAAGATGTAGTGAAAATGGGCATCCTTGTCTTTTTCTCAATCTTTTGGGAAAAACATCCAGTCTTTTTCTTCAACATTAAGTATAATATTAGCTGTATAAGGTTTTTTGAAGATCCTTGCATCAAGTTGATAAAGTTCCTTCTCATTTTTATTTATTTGGGCTGTGATATTTACTATTTTTTGTGGTATCTTGGGTTTAATTTACAATACTTTTTCTATTTCTAAAAGGTGGGAGCCATTGATTTGAGAAAAATCTATTTTTTTCTAAACTAAGTATTGGTACTATAAATACCCATTTGCTAGTCATTGTGTTAGTGGCATCCCACAAATTTTTACCTTCATCCTTTTGAAAATACTAAGTTTTATTTTTATTTTTTTTCCTTTGACCTTAGGTTATTAAGCATGTGTTATTTAGTTTCCGCATATTTTAGGGTTTTTCAGAGTTCTGTTATTAATTTCTAATTGAAGTCTGTTACAATTAGAGAATATACTTAGAGAACTTTGATCCTTTTAAAATTTACTGAGGCTTAGTTTATCACCCACAATATGGTCCATCTGGTGAATGTTCCACATGCATTTCTAAAGGCTGTTTTCCTCCATTGTTTAATAGGGTGTTTCAGAAAAGTCAAAGAGTTTAAATTATTGTTCAGATCTCACATATCTTTATTGGTTATCTACTTTTTTAAATCAGTTTTTGATAAATTGTTATTAATCTCTGGGTGTACTTTTGTATTTGCTCTATCATTGTTTTGCTTTTTGTCTCTTGAAGATCTGTTGCTAGGTGCCTAAATATTAATGATCTCCATATCCTTTTTCCTGATTGACTGCTTTGTCATTATGAAACGACTTTCCTTATCCCTTGTAATATACTTTGGTTTAAAATCTATTTTAGCCATCCCTGGGGCGCCTGGGTGGTTCAGTGAGTTAAAGCCTCTGCCTTCGGCTTGGGTCATGATCCCAGGGTCCTGGGATCGAGTTCCGCATGGGGCTCTCTGCTCAGCAGGGAGCCTGCTTCCCCTTCCCCTTCTGCCTGCCTCTCTGCCTACTTGTGATCTCTGTCTGTCAAATAAACAAATAAACTCTTTAAAAAAATAAAATAAAATAAAATCTATTTTAGCCATCCCAGATTTTTTTAAACAAGTGTTAGCATATTATCTTTTTCCATCCTTTAATCTATTTCTTTACTTTTAAAATATGTGTATTTAAGCAGCATATATTGGGTTTCTATTTCTTATTCAATCTGGCAATCTTTTAATCATTATTATAATTTATTGGTATGGTTAAGTTTAGATCTGTCATTTAGCTATTTGTTCTGTCTTTCCTGTCCTTTATTCCCACTCTTTTTTCTCTTTAGACTAGTTGAATATTTTTATGGCTCTGTTTTTTTCTTTGTTGACTTATTATCAATAACTTACTCTAGGTGTTGTTTTAACTCATCACAGCCTAACTTTAAGTGATATTATTAGACTATATGAGTCTAAAAAACTTTCAATGATGTATTTCCATTTCTTGTTGAAGGTGAGTCCTTTCAACAACATCTAATTGTTTCTGACCTACAATACATGTCCAGTTAATGTTGGGAAGATGAGTGAGCCAATGAATCTCTTGAACTTTGCCTGATTCAGTTTCATTTCTCCTGAGCAAAATTGGGGTAGACTCTAGCATAACTCCCTTTGTTTGAATGCCTGAGCTTCCTTACCAAGTGATAAACTGAAACAGTTGAAGGATAATAATCTGGTTTAGACCCTACAGCCAGAGTGAGGTTCTAGTAAGTTCAACCCTTCTCTTTTAATACATGGAGGAAGCAGTTCAGAACTTCCTCAAGTCCATTAAGAACCTCCTCTTCTAGTTGCTGCATTAAGAAAAGAAGTTCCTGTGCATTTTGGAGTGCTTCAAAGCTGCTTAAGAATATTAACCTTCATGGTCTTTAGCGCTCCTACACAAAAGCTAAGTACTTCTATTCCCTACTATTTATTACCTGTAGTGTTTGAGTAAAAAACAAATTGTTTTAAGTAAAAGGTATAAGATTCAGATGGTTGAGCATCTGAAACTCAGAAGTTTAAAACCTGCTTCCAGAAGAACTTGATTCTGGTATTGGCTCTGTTAAAATAGCCATGAGAACAAATGGAGAAGTCACGGAACTTCTCAGTCTCTGCCCTGACCTTTGTTGCCTACTACCCTCTGTCTTACCTTACCGTATATTAAGTTACGTATCAAATATATTTCAGGATGCAGCTGGAGTTACTGAAGTTTAGACATAGTCTGTAACTTCTTCTTCCCATCCTTCCTTTATATGTTCTGGATTAACAGAAATAAGATGGAGTGGGCTCTAAAAATTCTTAGAGTACTTCAATCAATAGATAGATAAATACATACATGTGTATTCTTACAGTATTTAATAACCCAAGCAAGAACAAAGCTATGTTAGTTATTATAATGTTTGTAAAATAATTAAGGGAATAATTTGTTGGATTGAAGAAGGGGGATATAGCGTTGGAAGTGTCTCATTTAACTTCAGTGTCCAGTTATTTACATAACAACAGTAATGCCTATCTTTTAAGAGTGATGTGAGAATTAATTTAAATTTCACAAAGCACTTTGAGGCATTCAGTTGAAAGATTCTTTATAAATGCCAGGCATTATTATAACCAGGCTAGTAAAAAGGAATGCGATAAAGCTACTCATGCAGTATCCTCTAATAGAAACTGTATTGGTAAGGAAATATAAAGGTTACTGCTATTCATAATTTATGGTAGAGGGGAATAGATCAAGAATAATAATGATGCTTTTCTGTCTAGATAAGTCTTAAAAAACACAGATGAGCTGTGATGGAATATATTGCTCCATCCAAGGAGAGGTAGGAAATCGACACCTTACAAGCAATAAAAGTGATGTATGAAGATGAATAAAGGCCACTATCTTTAATTGAGCCATAAAAAATATAGTGACAGCCTTGACTATGTCTTTCAAAATCTTCAAGAAAGACGTTGTAATAAAAGAAATAATCGTTGATCATTTGGGTATAAGAAACTTTAAATTTGTTGGAAATACATGCATGGTGATTTTCATCACCATGAAACCAAAATAATCAGCCTCATTATTAATCATTTAAAAAATTTATAAGGAAAGTTAAAACTTTAGCAAAATAAAGATTCAAAAGATTTCATCTAAGCAGAATGGTTATGGGTATGCGAGAAATAATCACACACAAAAACCTCTTGTGAATCAGACAAAGCTACTGATAGAAGTCTGTATTTAAAAGTATCTTTGAATCACATACTTGGCAGAAGAAATTTAAAAGGTAAATTTAGGGGTTTTTTAAAATCAAATCTCCACATTCCATGTTCTTTTATGATCAAATCTCAGCCTTTATTTTCTGTATTCATTTCCTATTGTGACTGTGACAAATTACCAAAAACAAGACAAATTTATTGTCTTACATTTGTGGAGGTCAGAAGTCCAAAAGGAATCTCAGTAAGCTGAAATCAAGATGTTGGCAGAGTGGAGTTCCTTTCCAGAGGATCTAAGGGAGAATGAAATTTATTTTTACCTTTTTTTTTTTTTTAAAGATTTTATTTATTTGACAGAGAGAGAGTACATGTAGGCAGAGAGGCAGGCAGAGAGAAAGAGGAGGAAGCAGGCTCCCTGCTGAGCAGAGAGCCCGATGTGGGACTCGATCCCAGGACCCTGGGATCATGACCTGAGCTAAAGGCAGTGGCTTAACCCACTGAGCCACCCAGGTACCCTATTTTTACCTTTTTAGCTTTTTTTTTTTTAAAAAGATTTTATTTATTTATTTGACAGACAGAGATCACAAGAAGGCAGAGAGGCAGGCAGAGAGAGAGAGAGGGAAGCAGGCTCGCTGCTGAGCCAAGAGCTGGATGTGGGGCTCCATCCCAGGACCCTGGGGATCATGACCTGAGCCGAAGGAGAGGCTTTAACCCACTGAGCCACCCAGGCGCCCCTTACCTTTTTAGCTTTTAGAGACTCCTTGTATTCCTTGGTTCATGGCCCCTTCCCATGTCCAAAGCCATCATTAGCCAACTGAGCGTTTCTCACAACTCATGGCTCTCACACCCACTCTTCTACCTTCCTCCTCCCTAATAACTCTGGTCATTGTATTGGGTCCACCCGGATATCCTAGGACTATCTTCCTATTTTAAGGTTGGCTAATTAGCGATCTGAATTCCACCAGCTACCTCAATTTTCTTTTGCCATTTAAGGTAATCTATTCATAGTTTCCGGAGATTAGGTATGTAGAGACATCTTTGGGAAACTTACTCTACCTATCACAGTAATTTTTGGAAAGATGGGAGTTTTAATAAATTTTTATAGACTGGCCACATGTAATTGGCATGCAAAATCTGGCCTACAAAATTATTACTACCATCATTTTCTGTTATCGAATTTGGTAAGCCTTTTTCTCTTTTCACCTCAGTGAAATATCAATTTTAGGTTTGCATTTTTATTTCTAACTTCTCTGAGCATCTATCTATCCAGTCAGCCAACCAACAAATACTTGATAAGTGTCTACTCTAGGATATGAAGAGGAGTCATGGTGAAAAAGGCTTAATTGAAGATACTGACTTACATTAACCTAGAAGCCACGAATGAGATACTTGAAGACAGAATAGCTCCTGGCTTCAGGGAGCATAGTCTCCTAAATGCATTCTAAGAGCATCATAAAATGGTCCATTATGAAATAGAGATGTCAGCAAAGTTTTAGGAATAATTTATACACTTTGGTTTTTCTTTTCCGTACGCTCTCCGCAGCCACCATCATGCAAATGACAAGGTTTTTAATCTCTATCTTTTAACAAGTTAATGTCAGGAGAAAGTACTGACTCTAGATAATATTTTTTTCTTTTACTGTTTTACTTGAAAAGGGCTATATAGTTAAATTTTTTTAAAAAGTACTATATAGAAGGAAGGAGTTGAATGGTACTCTGTCAAACCAACTGCACATTAGGTAAGGAGTTGGGAGTTTGGTTCAGTTCCGTATTATAAATTCCAGGATTCTTTCCAACTTTGAAAATAAAGGAAACTGGATTTAGCCTACGGACAATGAAGTTGACGGAAGACTTAATGCTAATCTTTCGGTACACAAAAGAGCATTGTGTTAGTGAGAGTGAGCAGGTGTTCTTTGTTTCAACTAAGTGGGACAGGAAGCCCTGATATTAAATCGAAGGGGAAATAATTTAGACAAAGCAGCCTCAGGTGTATTAAAACACTGGAAATTGTTACTAAGGATGTAGATTTCTCTCAGAAAAATCTTTTGATTTATCTTCTCACACTTAAAATACAGAGGCTCTGATATTGGGGAAAATATATCTTAGTTATTAACATGTGCTAAATACAAATTTATTGAAAGCAAGTAAATTCAGTTAGTCTGTCTCTCAAGGTCATAGCTCTCAGGAAGGCACTTGGTACTTGAAAAGTTCACGTTTAAACCTTAGCTAAAGTATAAAAGCTTAGTCATTGCCAATCTTAGCTAAAGTGTAAAGTCTCCAGCATTTGAAGGAAGAAGATAAAAAAAAAGTCAGCTGAACCCAGAAAGTCAAGGTCTGAACCCAGAAAGTCAAGGTCTGTCATAGAGATAGCTCTACTTATCTGAGATGTTCCTTTACATGTGCCCTTAAAGAACTCTGTGTCTCAAGGACATCTGATTATCAGCAAAAAGGATTTTAATCACAAATTGAAACAGGATTCTAGCTAATAGCATTTTTACTCTCTGTTTTAAGGATGTATTTTTAAGTCCAGTTCATCTCTCAGTTGGATGCTAGGACGCCTCCCCACTCTTCGGCTCCTGGATGTATACAGCCGGGTGACACGGGATTATTCTCCATTCAGGGGTATAAAAATTTTATTGTCGGTCCCTGGCTGAAAAGCATCTTTTAATTATTTGTTAAGGGATAACCTATAAACTCCTTAGCAAAACACGCTGCTTCACAGCCTATCCCCAGTCTTCCTTTCTGCTGTCATCTGTCAGTACCACTTCCTATCTCCTTACCCTCTGCACCCTCCCTGGCTTTCTTGCCCCTACCTTTGCGAACAGTGCTCTTCTAGGCAAAGTGATCTTGCCCAACTTGCCCTATCTTGATCACCTAAGAGTTAAAGGAAGTGCTTTCCTCTTCCTCAGATAGATTTTTGTTCTTATAACTATCACAGTCTGGCCTCACATAACTTGCTGAGATCTTGAGTGGTTTCTCTGTTAAATCAAGCAATACCCTTTCCGTGTATACCGTGCTTATTTTCTCTTTTGCCATTTGGTACTGTTGGCCATTTCCTTCTCCCTGAAACACTGTCTACCTTGAACACAGCACATCACATTCTGCTTTTTCTGCCTCTTTGGCCTCTAGTCTCAATTATAGAGTTCTCTGCCTAATTCTCAAAAGTTAGTGTTTCACATTCTTTTCCGAAAAGTATTGTTGACTATATTCCCTATGCTGTACTTTTATTTCTGGCACTTATTTTATAACTGGAGGTTTGTACCTCTTAATCCCCATCACTTTTTTGGCCTGTATCCCTATCCACCACCCCTTGGCAACCACCAGTTCTCTGTATTTGAGGGTCTGGTTTTTTTCTGTTCTTTGTTCTTTTTTTTTTTAGATTCCACATGTAAGTAAAGTCATAAGGAATTTATCTTCCTCTAACTTATTTCATTAAACATAATTGCTTTTAGGTGCACCCATGTTGTTTGAATGGCAAGCTCTTGTTCTTTTTTATGACTGAGTAATATTCCATTATGTATTTATATTGCATCTTTCTCTATCATCTGTTGATGGACCCTGGGGTTGCTTTCATATCCTGGCTATTGTAAATAATGCAGCGAGAAATACAGGGATAAGTATATCTTCTTGGATTAGTGTTTTTGTTTTCTTTGGATAAATACCCAGTAGTGGAATTACTAGATCATATGATAGTTCTATTTTTCTTTTTTTATGAAGAACTGCCAGTCTTCTTTTCCACAGTGGTTGTACCTGTTTACATTCACAGTGCATGAAGGTGCCCTTTTCTCCACCTCCTTAGCAACACTTATGTTGTATCTTTTTGAGCTTAGTTATTCTGGCAGGTGTGAGATGATATCTCATTGTGGTTTTGATTTGCATTTCCCTCATAATTAGTGATGTTGAGGATCTTTTCATCTGTCTGTTGGTGTTCTTATATGTTGAGGAGATAGAGAATTGATGTGGCAGAAGATCTGATGAGCATTTGTATTGATTGAAGTCCTTATGGGGGCAAGCAATAGTAGCTGACTGGGGGTAGGTTCTGGGAACAAAAAAAAAAAGATCTGGCCAATTAAGCTTGGGGAAGGGCTTGAGAACTAAAGATAGTAGTTAAGAATATTAGCATAGCTTTGTGTGCCTTTTTCTAGAGGGCCACTCTTTTTTTTTTTTTTTTAAGATTTTATTTATTTATTTATTTGACAGACAGAGATCACAAGTAGGCAGAGAGGCAGGCAGAGGAGAGAGAGGAGGAAGCAGGCTCCCTGCCAAGCAGAGAGTCCAATCTGAGGCTCGATCCCAGGACCCTGAGATCATGACCTGAGCTGAAGGCAGAGGCTTAACCCACTGAGCCACCCAGGTGCCCCTAGAGTGCCACTCTTAAGGTGACTCAGTGCCAACAGCCTCATTTCTATGCCTCAACTTCTTCCCCATGTCTTGCCTTGTAATTCTTACGTGTTCTTTGAGACTCCCAAATGGAATAATTTCCCTATGCATTTCTTCCAGAATTGGTGGTTGTACCCCTCTTTGAGCTAGAATTGTATCAAGTATGTATCTCTATCTTAAGACTAAAATGCAAGTATTGTGGTCACATACATTTTTTCTTCCTCTAGACAAACAAATATTTATAGAAAAGGGCAATGAATTGCTTGCCTAGCCCCAGGGCTTATCTGGCTCCCCTAGTTCTGGATTTTTCCTCCCTTAGTTTTTACATTTTTCAGACCTTTATTGAAATCACTTGGAAATTTAGAAGGCCTTAAATATATAGGTCACAACATTAAACTAATGTGAAATGTGCACAAATGCACATGGCTTGAACTTTAATATTTTAATAGAAGAACAGTATAGGGGTGTCAGCTTGTGTTCAGATCCCATGAACCTCATATTACTCTAAACATGATGTATGTATATGTGTGTGTATTATATATAATACACACACACACACATATATAAAACACTTCATTCTTAAGGGGGTTTTTTTGTATATTAAATTTGACAGAATTTTAAACAAAGCCTAAAAAAAAGTTGTGTTTTTCATTACACCTCAGCAAAGATGGCAAGTAATGTTGACATTTTATTATGAAGAAGATAGGTTGGTTTTATATCTAAGGTTAAAAAAAAAAAAAAGATAAAGAATCATAAAATGTGTCCTGCTAAGTGACAAGACATTTAAAATGTTAGTGACAAAAATAAACTAGAAGAAGCAGAAATATGTACAGAAAGTTCAGAGAAATGAATAGCAAAGAATAGGCAACTTTGCTAAATAATAGAAGAATCTAAATATTTTGCACAGAGCTATAATTAATTTAGATGTAAACCTGGAACATAGCAGTATCCTTAGTTAATTTTTATATCTGTTAAATATTTTAATTCCTGTGCCAAGTTCTAGTCAAGTACAACTGCCATTCTTAAAATTTTTAAGCACTTAGCTGTGAAAAAAGACCTATGATGCCAAACTCTGTTAATATACTACTTAGGTTACTACTAAATGCTGCAACAAACATTTCACTTGTTCAAAAGAGTAACACCTGTCTAACAGTTCCCATTGGGTGTTCCTGATAGATGGGGTAGATTTCCTCCATTTGGTGATTCAGGGCTGTAGTTTCTTCCATTTTATTTTATGGCTTTCATTTCCTAAGCATAGGAGTTCTCTGCATTTGGCTAGCAGATGAGCAAAAAGGGATGAAGGCATACCTATATCTTCATTATTTTTGCCCAAAGTGGCGCTTACCACTTCTCTTCATGTTCCATTGGCTAGAACTGTCATGTATCCCTACTTGGATGTAAGAGGAGCTAGAAAATACAATCTCTGCCTTACTTACTGACTGATTCTAGCAACAGCTCTATGCTAGTGAAAGCACGAATCCCAGTAAACAGAAGATCAGCTCTAGTTTGCCCTGTAGCCAAATATGAGAATAGTTGTGTTACCCTTCCTCCTACACGTAGAACACATTCACTTCAACTCAAGGGACTCCACCGGAAGTCTCCTCCAGGCCAGAATCCAGCATCTCCAATAGGTCCAGCCCTGGCTCTTTCTACAGCCTGGTGACCTATGAACTAAAATTCATGTTAACTACTTACTACTCCACCTGCCCTCCCCACCCTGCCCTAGCAGCAATCCACTCTACAGCAGTGGAACAGACACAGGAGAGCTACAACCAAGTAGCCCATTTGGGGAAAAGGGGGGAAAAAAAAAGGTAAAATGGAAAATACCTAGGAATAATTGTCCAGGGACAAGACTGAAATCCTGTCCTGGCAGTGTTCAGGATCTCTTGATTAGACCCTTGTTCTACTTCTGAAAAAGAACTCCTTTGTCCTTTATTTCTCCTGGCCCTTTGGCCTCTACTCATAGGGAGCTGTGGCTTATCTGTTACCATCTGTGGCACCATCATGTGGATGACCATGACCACTTCACGGATGTGCGATTTGGGGACCTGGAACCCTGTTTACAGTCATTGTTAAGACTAAGTTCAGGGTTTATCCATCAGTACAGTTCTTTTAGAAACAATGTATTTCATAGGTATGAACCTCCATTTGTTACATGCCTCAGTGTTTGTCTGGAGAAGCAGACAATTCTAATACTAGGTCTTTTAAAAGGAGGAAATGTAACCCAGGGGATCAGCTTCACATGTGATAGAACAGAGCCACTAAAGAACTGACAGTGCAGAAACCCAGAGACTGACAGAATCAGAAAACCTTGGCCCGTCGCAGGGATAGAAGGGCAGCAAGAGGAAGTAAGATCATCAGAGTATCTGAGCTCTTCGCTCTGGTAAGAAAAAACTCTGAGCTCCCTGAGGGATCTGAACCATCCGTAGTTTTCATCTTGGAGTGTCCCACATAATAGGCCCTCAAAGGTTTAAATGAACAGAGATAAGCAGTAAATCCTTCCACTGACTTCACTTAGAAGTACCCATTAGGAAACTGAAATGCGGCAGGAATGATGATATTCAATAGTGAGATGATCCTTAGTTTGTGGATCAGATGCTATTACTTGTTTTGGGACCTTATTCAGTAACCTGTCATCAGCATTTAAAGAATGAGAAAATTGTCCAATGTCTTCATTTAAGTATTCTCATCTGTATAAGACTTGGAGTTTGGAACAGTACCAATTTTGTGTAAACATAGAAGAATTAAAAAAGGATAAAGTCTGTAGGTGGTTCATGCCAAAATAAATTTGGGGAAGGGGTAGGGAGAACAAGAAAAAGCTTCTCCGAATTGTTAGGGAAATGGCAGCTCTAGCTTCAGAGGGAGGATATACAGCTCTTCATCTTTGTTTTTTCATTATTTTATTTTATTTATTTATTTATTTATTTATTTATTTATTGGCATCATCCTCTAAGTTGATAATGACATTGTTTTGTCTACTGGTGTGAGCCAAAAATTATCACTTGTTTTTAACTGTCATTTAAGAAAGAATCTATAAAATATTTCATTGGCTATTTTAGCTGTCACAAGGGATTAATTCTATAATAACACTTTTTAAAATATCACAAATGCCATTTTATCTATTACTGGATGTGCCTTTATATGCTTAAGTGTATAGACATGCTGGATTCAACTCAGCTGTGGCTTTTAGGATAGGCTTGAGGAAAGGCTCAAAATAGCAGTTGCATTTAACAAGTTGGAAGTTGAGAATAGTTTAAGAAGCTTTTATGACTGCTGTCTTTCCTAGAGAGAAAAGGAGCTTTGCTTCAAAATTTCTCTGTGACTAGTTCCACTTATACATGGAAATGAAGAGTTTTGTTTTTTGGCAAAGCGTGCCGAATTCAGTTGCCGTGTTTTGTTTTTCAGAATATTTTAGCATACCTGAGCATGTTTATAATTCTTTTATTTACACAGAAATTTCAAGTTTGTTTACTTTTCACACTGCTATAAAATAAGAGCAGCTTAAAATACACACCTCCTTTCATATCTTTATTCTTCAAAATATAGTCCTCCCACTTAAAAATATCAAGGCTTGGATACAGGCCATGTCTAAATAATGTTATGACTGACTAAAGAGGGGAAATACATCATTTTATGTACCGACAAACCTCAGGGATGCTGTGAGTTTAGTTCCAGAGTTCTGCAATAAAATGGATATCCTGAAAAAGTGAGTCAAATGATTTTTTTTGGTTTCTCATTGCATCTAAAAGTTATATTTACACTATACTGTAATCTTCTATGTGTGTGATAACATTGTCTTTAAAAAGTACATAACCTTCATTAAAAAATACTTACTGCTAAAAATGCTAACCAACATCTGAGCTTTCAGGAAATTGTCATCTTTTCGCTGGTGGAGGATCTTGCCGTGATGTCGATGGTTACTGACTGACCAGGGTGGCGCTTCCTGAAGGTTCGGTCGGCCATGGTACCTTCTTAAATTAAGACCGCACAAAGTTTGCTGTTATCGATCGGCTATTCCTTTAACGAATGATTTCCCTAGCCTGGGATGCTGTCATTTGCTAGCATTTTACAAACGGTAGAACTTCCTTCAGAATTAGTTTCAGTCCTCTCAAACCCTGCCACTGCTTTACCAACTAAGTCTGTGTAATACTCTAAATCCTTGTTGTGAATTCAGTCTCCACAGCATCTTCAGCAGGAGGAATTTCCATCTCAAACCACTTCCATCACTCGCCCACAAGAAGTACCTCCTTACCTGCTAATGGGTTACCAGGAGACTGCAGCCATTTGTTGTGTCACTTGAACACAACAAGTAAAAACAAAGATCAAGAGCTGTATAATCACCCCTGAAACTAGAGCTGCCATTTCCCTAGCAATTCTGGGAAGCTTTTTCTTGTTCTCCCTACCACATCCTTTTTCCCTCCAAATTTATTTTGGCATGAGTGACCTACAGACTTTATCCCTTTTTAACTCTTTCTTCTATGTTTACACAAAAATTGGTACTGTTCCAAACTCCAAAAGTCTTATACAGATGAGAATACTTAAATGAAGACATTGGACAATTTTCTCATTCTTTAAATGCTGATGACAGGTTACTGAATAAGGTCCCAAAACAAGTAATAGCATCTGATCCACAAACTAAGGATCATCTCACTATTGAATATCATCATTCCTGCCACATTTTAGTTTCCTAATGGGTACTTCTAAGTGAAGTCAGTGGAAGGATTTACAGTGGCAGGATAATTAATTGGTCTAAGTCCAATATTGTTGTATCTCAAGGAACAATTGCTCAATAACATCTTTAGGTTCTACATCTGGTTCTCTTGCTGTTTGCACCACATCTGCAGTACTTCCTCCACTGAAGTCTTGAAATCTCCCAACATCATCCAGGAGAATTGGAATCAGCTGCTTCCAGATTCCTGCTACCGTGGATACTTTGACTTCCCATGAATCATAAATGTTCTTAATGGCATCTAGAATGGTGAATCCTTTCCAAAAGCTTTTCTCTTTGCCTTGCCCCAATCCATCAGAGTCATCATTCTCTATGGCAGCTTTAGCCTTACAAAATGTGCTTCCTGCATTAGACTTTAAAGTGAAAATCACTCCTCGATCCATGGGCTGCAGGACGGTTGCTGTGTTAGCAAGGATGGAAAGGACACTAATCTCATTGTCCATCTCCATTAGAGCTCTTGGGTGACCAGGTGCATTGCCACTAAGCAGTAAACTTTCCAAAAGGAATCTTTTTTCTGAGCAGTAGGTCTCAACAGTGAACTTAAAATAGCCAGTAATCCGTGTTGTAAACAGATGTGCTGTTATCAAGGCTTTGTTATTCCAGGTATAGAGCTCAAGCAGAGCAGATTTAGTATCATTCTTGGAATTTTTGGAAGGGTAGGTATTTTTGGAAGGGTAGGTAAATGAGCTTTAGCTTCAATTTAAAGTCAGCAGCTACATCAGCCCCTAATAAGAGGGAGTTCACCTGTCCCTTTGATGCTTTAAAGCCAGTAATTGACTTCTCCTCTCTAGCTATGAAAGTCCAAGATGACCTCTTCTTCCAACATAAGACTGTTTAGAATGCATTGAAAATGTGTTGTTTAGTGTTGCCACTTCTATTACTCAGATCTTCAAATAACTTGTTGGGGCTTCTACATCAGCACTAACTGCTTCACCTTGTACTTCTATGTTATGGAGACGACTTCTTTCCTTAACCCCCCGTGAAACAACTCTGCTAGCTTCAGACTTTCCTTCTGTAGCTTCTTTGCCTCTCTTAGCCATCAGAGAATTGAAGAAAGTTAGGGTCTTGCTATGAATTAGGCTCTGGCTTTGGGGAATGCTGTGGCTTATTTGATCTTCTTTCCCAACCAGTAAAACTTTCTCTATATTAGCAATAAAGCTGTTTTGTTTTTTATCACTTATGCATGCACTAGATTACACTTTTAATTTCCTTCAAGAACTTTTCCTTGATGATGACAACTTAGCCCAAGAGACCTAGCCTTCAGCCTGTCTTGGCTTCTGACATGCCTTCCTCACTAAGCCTAGTGATTTCTAGTTTTTTATTTAAAGTGAGACGTGTGACTCCTCCTTTAACTTGAACACTCAGAGGCTGTTGTAAGGTTATTACCTTAATTTCAATATTGTTTTGTCTCAGGGAACAGGGAGACTCAAGAAGAGGGAGGGATACAGCGTAATAATCAATTGGTAAAGCAGTCAGAAAGCACATTTATAAACACACATTAAAGTTTGCTGTCCTACCGGTACATGATTAGTGAAGCCCCAAAACAATTAGAGTAGTAACATCATAGTTTTTCACTGGTCACAGATCACTATAACAAATTGAATAATAACGTTAAAATTTGGGGCACCTGGGTGGCTCAGAGGGTTAAGCCTTTGCCTTCGGCTCAGGTCATGGTCCCAGGGTCCTGGGATCGAGCCCCACACCGGGCTCTCTACTCAGCTGGGAGCCTGCTTCCCCAACCCCCCACCTGTATCTCTGCCTGCTTGTGATCTCTCTCTCTCTCTCTGTGTCAAATAAATAAATAAAATCTTAAAAAAAAAAAAAAAGTAAAAATTTGAAACATTTTGAGAATTACCAAAAGGTGACAGAGATGCAAGGTAAGCAGATGCTGTTGGCGAAACGGCACCAGGAGGCCTACTCAGGCAGGGTCCCACAGTCCTTCAATATGTAAAATGCAGGCTCTGTGAAGAACAATGAAGTGACGTGTAGTAAGATGAGGTATGCTTGTCTATGGCATGTAATATCTGAAGAGTAAGCTTTTCTTCTGTGTTGGCTTTGTGAAGCTGTAGAGTCGAGTCGAGTTATGAAATAATCATTTGGTAATTTGGAAGTTTTGCTAAAAAATAATTACTTTGTTTCTGTCCTAATATTATCTTCATGGTTTTGAAAACATGTCATCAGGGGAAAAAAAAAATCCTTTGGTATTGATCTAAGGCAGAAAATGTGCTAGGATATCAGTCTTCTCCATCACTAATTGAGTTGATTTCCTTTCATACTGTTTCACAATGAAAATATTAAAACAGGAGTTCTATTTTTGCTGCCTAAAATAATTGGTTTTACTTTTTTAAACATGCTATCTATCATTTCAGAAAATATTTCTTTCTGAACTTTTGTCCCAAGGAGTTTAGAATAGCTTGAAATTATAGGTGTCTAACAAGTATTTCACAACTGTCGATTCAACTGTAGCCTCTGCGCTCTTACCTCATTATGAAGTGACACAGGAAGAAAACTCATTACGTGATAATATGAAAACACATAGTTGTCAAAAAGATAAATGAGTCTGTATTGAAAACCCATCTGTTGTGGTGGGAGTCAAATGGTTTAGACACATCTGGGCACGATACCTTCTTTTTACACAGGAAAACATAGAAAAGATTTCCGTTCCGATCATTAGACACTAGATTGTGCACTTAATTTTTTTTTTTTTTTGGTCTCTTACAGGTGATATTATACCCAACTTCTAATAGCTCCAAGTCAGCGGAGTTTCACCGAATGGTAGTTCCAAAAAATAGCCAGGACTCTGACTTAAAAATCAAATTAGCAGTGCGAATGGATAAACCAGCACATATGAAACATAGTGGGTAAGTGTGGACTTGACATCTTTTTCTCCTGAATTACTGAGTTTAATTTCAGTGTATCCCTTTTGTCCATTTACTGACAGAGCCAGTATATCATGGAATTTTCCCCCAAAATGACATTTATGGGACAACTTACTATTTTAAACTCCCAGACAGCTTTATATCTAAACACATGGGTATTTAGTTAAAATAACGGTGTCCATGCTAACATAATGTCGGTGATCGATCCCAGTGGGATTCTACCCCATTTATATCGATGAAGAGTCGTGATAGCTGGAAAGCTCTAAAAGATATTTTCCAAAATATAATGATGGTTGAAACAAGCATAGCATTCAGGTCTCTGGAAATGGTTACACTTACATATTAAAGCTAAAATGTCATTCAGATCTAACTCAGGAGGCTGTGAAAAGTTTTGTCAGGGAGGATTGTAGTGTCCATGCAGTGTGTGAGTGGAAAGCCACATCGACAATGGAGGAGCCGACGCTGGGGGGGAAGCCGGACCACAGGGCCTGTCGGCGGGGAACTACCATGGGCCGGGGTCAGCCCTCATCTCAGCGAGGGCTCTTGTTCCCTTGTAGTTGGTGACGTAACAAGTCTGAACTCTTCAAGACAATAAAATGAGTTTGGTTTTTTTTAAAAAAAAGAAAAAAACAAAAACCCGGGGTCTTTCTCAGATTAACGCTGTAGGACTCACTGCAGTCAAACCCCAGCACAGGGCTGTGAGGAACATGACCTTTTTTCACAGTGGAGAGAAGCACTTCTGAAGTGGCTCCCTCTGAGATTTGCAGCCACCCCAAGAGCCTAAGAAAGTCCATTCCCTTACGGAGACGTGTCGTCTGCCGGCTCCGGAGCCGAATCACCAGCCCTGTGACAGAGTGAACAGATCAGTCAATAAGATAAGGCTTTTTTGGATGACTAGCGGGGCCTAATGACCACATTGCTTCCTTGGTATGCCTGGGCAACGTAAGCCGAGTCAGAACAAGGTTCACTGACGGAAGAACAGCTCAGGGGGACTGTTTGAAAGAAAACCGTAATTTGGGTAGCAGATTACTCGGTGCAGTAATGCAGACTAAAGGCCAACATGAGTCAGCTCATAATGCAGACGGAGTTCTGGGATTTAATGTTTAGAGTTCTTCTCATTACTCCGTCTTCCTGCTCACCACGGAGTTTTTTAGCAGGCACGGATTGAGCACTTACTATGTTCCTCCCAGAACAAACCTCAGTGGTATACCCTCTCGGGCCTAAAGGAAGCGGCTAGTCAGGGATTCAGGCTTGTATACAAATAATTATGATAGTGAACGATAAGCGCTGTAAGAGAGGAATGAGAGCTGGTGGAAAGAACACCTGATTTTAGCTGCGGTTAGTCATGAAAATCTCACAACACGCCTGACTTTTTTTTTTTTTTTTAAATATTTTATTTGTTTATTTGACAGCTAGAGAGAGAGCACAAGTAAGCAGAGTGGCAGGGAGATGGGGAGAGAGAGAAGCAGGCTCTCTGCTGAGAGCCTGATGCGGGGCTCGATCCCAGGACCCTGGAATCATGACCCGAGCCAAAGGCAGCCGCTTAACCAACTGAGCCACCCGGGCGCCCCCACACCTGACTTTTGAGATAAAATTTGAAGTATGAATTCGAGTGGGCAAGGAAGAGGAAGGGCACCTCAGTCATAGGACATAGCACATTCACAGGCAAGAAAGAGCTCTGGAAAGACTTTTCAGGTCAATGAAAACAAGTTGGGTGCAGCTGGCATAGAGGGGTTTGAGAATCGAAAGTTAGAATACTACTACTCTAAAGTGCTTAGAAACTAGTAGAGTCTAGAGTTGGGCATAAAGGAACATAAATTCCAGGCACTCAGTTATTTTGCTACTGTTTTTATATCCATCTCTTTTGATGAAGGGCACCTTAAGACATTGGAACCTGTGTATTATAATCCCAACACAGTCCTTAATTTGCAAATGGCCTGTACCCTGGTGAATACCCCAGGAGCCTTCAGAGTATCCCAAGGACCAAGATTAAACATGAGGTTGGGCCCATGACAAGTTCTACAGCCTTTTACATCTGTGGAAATCCCTGCTCTTCTCTTTGGCAACTCCTTCCTATAGAATGTTCCAGGGCAGGTGGGTCCATCCATCCCCCTGCTAAGACTTTATTTTTGGGTGGTTTTTCCCTTTTTAAAAAACTTTTTTTATTAATCCTTTGCACTGAAGGAGAGCAGGTTTAGATCTTATCTCTAAGCCCTTGACTAAGTCAGGAACCTCAAGGTAGGTCCGGAGTTAACTTCTGTCTAAGACTAGACAGTGACGGGGATCACTAAGGAGAATATATCATAGCCTCTCAATTTAATATGGAAAGCCTGAGAACTCACCTTGGATTCGGATCAGGAATGCTTTAGATCCAGCCACATGAATTAGTATCTGCCGTTCCTAAAAGATACTAACAGGCAATTCTAGACCTTCGGGTATCTTTTTAGTTTATAGTATGTAAAAGGAAGGAATTCTAGAACTGAAAATACCTGTGGTGCTATTCTGCTGGTTGGTATTTTATGTGGCGTAATTAATATCATATTCTATAATAGCAATTCTGTAAAAACTAATTTAATATCTGTTTTGGACATAATAATAATGACAATGATCAACCAGAATTAAAGGTTTCCAAACTGTGATGGTGATGTTTCCCTATGGCAGCTACAGGTGCTTTAGCACAAACAGCTGTTGGGTTCCTTAGAGCTTGTGGGAACACATAAATATTTTAAATATCACCCCTGTGCATATGGGCAAACATGATTTGACCTCTATCATAACTGTATCCATCTTTTTTCTGCAGTGTTTCATAAATGGATTTTACTGAATTTAATTACATTTAAGAAGAGAAAGTCCACTAACCTTTTTCTTCCAAGTACTCTATCATATGCCAAAGCGATAATAGAATATGAGTAGTAGATTAATAGTGTTTAGTTTGGGGGCTGGATTGTGTTTTGTCAATAATTCATCCTATAATGAATAATTAACAGATGAGTAATGAATAATTGAAAAAGAGGAACCAAAAAAAAAAAAAAAGAAAAAGTCAAGTTAAAAAAAGATTAATTTATCTTTAAAATATGGCAAACCCCTCTTTTAGATAGACTTGTCAAGTGGATTAAACAGTAAATTGGGCAGGTTATGGATTTTTATCTTCAAAGCACTTTTGGGAACCAGACTTTGAAATCCTCTGGGTCTTTAATTTTAAAAAGCCTGTTGGGGCACCTGGATGGCTCAGTGGGTTAAAGCCTCTGCCTCAGCTCAGGGTCCTGGGATCGAGCCCCACATCGGGCTCTCTGCTCAGCAGGGAGCCTGCTTCCTCCTCTCTCTCTGCCTGCCTCTCTGCCTACTTGTGATCTCTGTCTGTCAAATAAATAAATAAAATCTTAAAAAAAAAAAAGCCTGTTGGATGTTCTAGGAATATGGCATCTCTTATGTGAACTATTATAACATGTAAATGAATATTTATCACATATATATAGCACCTGTGTGGGCCCTAAATATATATTTTTTTAAGATTTTGTTTATTTATTTGACAGAGACGTTGCAAGTAGGCAGAGAGGCAGCGAGAGAGAAGGGGGGAAGCAGCCTCCCCACTGAGCAGGAAGCCAGATGTGGGACTCGATCCCAGGACCCCAGGATCATGACCTGAGCCGAAGGCAGATGCTTAACCCACAGAGCAACCCAGACGCCCCACCCTCAATGTATTTTAACAGTGTTTATTTTTTGTGCCCCCAACCACCCTGTGAGTTTTTTAGGCTTATTTAAATCCCAGTGCCCTGTGCAGTATGCAGTCAAGGATAGGTATTAATATAATAATGATGATAAAAATAGTAGTATGCTCTTTAGAGTTTTAAGGAAAAAATGGCAGTAAGTTGCATTCCTAAGTTGAAATGCAAGGGGTTCTAAACACAAATTAGAGTATAAATTTAGATGTAAATTTAATCTATATTAATTATATATTAATATATTATTAATAATTAATAATTATTAATGATTTATATTAATAAGATATAAATTTATATATAGAGAGAGTATAAATTTAATGTGAAAAATATCTAAAATAAATGTGTTCGGTTCTCTTGCATTTTTGAATAACCTTTTTATAAGCAGAATAATATATCTGATAAAAAGCTCATGTTTTGATAACTAATCAGTCCATGACTAGACATTATAGTTTTTTAAAAATAGGATTGACTACATGTAAATGAAAATACATTCAGTTTGTATAAAAATAAACATAAAGATGATTTCATGTTTTTAAAACCAAACTACATTACCACATGACATAGATTTGATTTTTTTAAAAAGGGCTTTTACTTATTCGTTTGGAATATGTCTTATAAACTAATTATATAAACTCATATACATCTATTAAATGACTTACCAGCTAGGTAGCTAGGTAGGTTAAATAATTCATACTCAGTTTTCGAATTTATTTTCCTCCTTTTTTGGATACCTGAAGACAGAACTGTTTTGAACAAATGGACGGTCCTTTAGCATAGCCTAGTGGCTGAGGAACAGTATTAACTTAAATCTCAGAATACTATTCCTGTTTTTATTAAATAACATTTTCCTAATTCAAATGTAATTTTTTAAGTCAAAAGAAAGGTAAAATAAAATGGACCTAAATAAAACAAATGACTCTTAGGACAGTTCTACAATGGTAAAGGAGAGAGAAGAAAATTAAATGGTTGCAAATACGTAGAGGGAGACAGCGTGGACCTAGCCGAGATCTTCATGCAACTGATTATTTTATAGGGAGAAAATGAATGTATAACTGTGTGAGAGTTTCGTTACAGTTAAGAACTGGTAAGATAAAATGTTGGCCAAAGTACTATCCTGTAGATCTCCTGTTTCTCTCTGTGCAGAGTCATGTTTGGCTATTTAAATATTTGTTGATTAAACAGAGGTACTGAAATATTTCGTAATTGTCATTGACAAAAGTCTCTCTTTAATTTATACCATAAAGGTTTAAAAGGCACTAGGCCAAGGGCACCTGGGTGGCTCAGTGGGTTAAAGCCTCTGCCTTCAGCTCAGGTCATGATCCCAGGGTCCTGGGATCAAGCCCCACATCGGGCTCTCTGCTCAGCAGGGAGCGTGCTTCCTCCTCTCTCTCTACCTGCCTCTCTGCCTACTTGTGATCTCTGTCTGTCAAATAAATAAATAAATAAATCTTTAAAGAAAAAAAAAAAAAAAAAGGCACGAGGCCTGTTTCTTGCTGCAGGGGAGAGACCATAGTTCAGGTTCCAGCAGGAGGGAGGGCTTGAACACCACACTGGCTGCATTATCGTGGTCCCCTGTTTCCCAGAGAGCTGACCAGCCATGCGTTCAGGCGCCAGGGTGTCGTGCTGTCAAACATGGCATTTGTTCATGAAATGAAATGACCGCACTCTTAATAAAACTGCGTTGTTGATGATTTCAAGGTTTATGATCTTCAATTAGGTTAGGGGATAGTCTCATGATCAGAGGGAGGAAAATCTTAACTTTTTTCAAGGTGACATTTGCTTAGAGAGTCCAGGCTTTATGGAAAGGATGGGTCTAGTTTTTTTTTTTTTTAATTTCCTGGAAAAAAATTGATTCCCAATTTAAGCTGACCTTTTAGAATGATTTTCCTACATGTCCCTGTCTAAAATAACCATGTTTTGACATTTGAACCTACATGTAGGTCTGTTTGCCTTCCCAATATGAATTTACCTTATTCTGACTTATTTTAATTTCATAGAAATCCCACTTCTTACTGCCTTGCCAAAACTTCTGACCAAGTATTTGGTAGGTTCTTAATAAATCTTTTCTTCCCAAATGCAGCTTTCAACTTTCAGAAGAGAAGTCTGTCTGTGATGCTTTATAAACCTCAGTGTAACTGTTGTAGAATGATAAAACGAATAAGCCATAAAGCTGACTTTGTTTTTCCAAATGCCTTATATTTGTGTCCTTTTCTGTATGCTGATTTACATCAAGAACTTTATTTTTCATTTCAGTTTACTAGGGACTAATTATGTAATAATGGTAGAAACATTTTCAGGCATGGCTTTAATGATCACTAAACTAGATGTTTTAACTTATACTCCCTTTGTAAAACTTCTCTGATTTCTCCTGTAATAAGTTAGTTTGCCTTTAACTTTAACCTTAAATGTGACTTTCTGCTCAACACCCTTTTATTCTTGAGATTTTTTCCAGGGTGTAATATTTTAACATACATTACTTTCTTCTCTTTCATGCATCCAATAACTATGCTCTTTAGCTGTTTAAATATCCTTCAGTGTCCTGTCTGGAAATCAGGCCAAATAATTAAAAGTGGAATATGAGGTCTTTTAAAATTTTCTTTCAGGAGCCACAGACCATATCCATAGGTTATCCTAATTATTTGGGGACATTTAAAAAACTATAGTGAAAACTATTTTGGAATACTATATAATTTTATAAACAGTTAAAATACAGAATTATAATAGGTATGTTCCATCTCCATTGATGCCTTACCATAAACTTTTTGTACTGTGTGCTGACGAAGTAGTACTTTTTGTTTCTTTGCATGCATCCAGAAGTATTAAAATATTAACACTGAATTTATAAAGCCAAAATACTGGGCTTGTAAAGTGAGCATTGTGGAAGGTCAGGAAAAATTTGGACTTTATAGGGATACTCGCTTTTAGTTCCTTTTTCTGATAGGTGTAGCTGAATGGTGGTGCAGGTGGAGGACAGACAGACAGTGATCCTTGCATAGAACGAGTCCAGTGTTGGAGCCAGGACACCTGTGCGTATTGTCTCAGTTCTGTCACTAACTTGGGTGAGTTATCACACCTGTCCTGGCCTGCTTTCATCAGTTGCTAAAGGGGACATCCGACTAGGGAATTTGAATGGCCCCTTGAGTCCCCAGAACTTTATGACTTACCCGATCATTTCCTCCCTCGCCCCTCCAGGAGCATAGTCCCCCCATCCCATGGTGTGGCTGCACAGAGACGGTGTGCGGAGCTTAGGGTGACTAGAGGTGGTGGAAGAAAGGACATCTGGGAAGATGAGACATTTGGGGTTTATTTGAATCTTCTCAAGACAAGAAAAGGAAGTGCGAAGACTGAAACATTAGGTTGCTTTTATGTAAAATTAATTAAAAAATACACTATAGTTATGGAATTGCTTCTAATCTGATTATAGTAGTGGTACTAAAAAAAAGAAAGAAACAAAAAAATAAACAGACGGATATAGAGGCCCCTGGGTGGCTTAGTTAAGTGTCCAACTCTTGATTTTGACTCAGGTCATGATCTCAGGATGGTGAGATCAAGCCTCGAGTAAGGCCTGGCACTTGGCGTGGAGCCTGCTTAAGTTTCTCCTTCTCCTTTACCCTCTGACCCTGCCCCCTCCTTCTCTTAAAAAACAAACAAACAAACAAACAAAAAGGTATGTATGCAACTTCAGAAATGAAATACACTAAATATACTAAATAGAATAATGCATCTATAGGTGAAATTTTATTTTCCAGATTTTACTGTTACGATGAAAGAATGCAGTTATCAAACTAAAGATCAAATAATTTCTTCTAATTAAAAATAGGTAAATTTGTTGTACAAATATCTGATTTTTGGGGAAATCGTTTGAGAGGATTCCTTAAGGTGAGCTTTGAAGGACTTCTGTCCATCCGATAGTTAAAGAGTCAGCATGGCTTGGGAACGTAAACTCTGGAGCCAGACCACTGCCTTCGCATCCTGGCTGTACCAGCTGATCACTGTGGGATCTTGGGAAAGTTATAAAACCTCTGTGCGCCTCGGTTTCCTCACCTACAAAATGAAAATGTTAGTAGAGCCTACCTCATAGAATTTTTTAGAGGAGTATTTTTTTTAATTGCAATATAATTAGCATACAATAGTCCATTGGTTTCGGGTATACATCATAGTTTCCAGAATTCTATACATTACTCCATGCTCCTCATGATTGGAGTAATGTATAGTAATGTATAGTAATGTCTATACATTACTCCAATCATGAGGAGCATGGAGTAATGTATAAATCAATACACCATGATCAATGTAGTCATTTGTCCCCATACAACATTATTACAATATTGTGCAATGCTGTACTCTTCCCCTCTGACTTATTTATTTTATAAGTGGCCGTTTGTACCTCCTAATCCTCTTTATTTCACTCATCTTCTCTGGGAGCCACCGGTTTGTGCTCTGTATTTTAGAATCTGGGTTTTTTTCCATTTCTTTTTATTTTTTTAGATTCCACATGGAAGTGAAATCGTACGGTGTTTGACCATCTCTGATTTATTTCACTTGGCAGCATAATACCCTCAAGATCCATTTATGTTGTTGTAAATGGCAAGATCTCATTCTTTTTTTTTTTTTAAGATTTTATTTATTTATTTGACAGAGAAAGATCACAAGTAGGTAGAGAGGCAGGCAGAGAGAGAGATAGAGGAGGAAGCAGGCTTCCTGCTGAGCAGAGAGCCCGATGCGGGACTCAGTCCCAGCACCCTGAGATCATGACCTGAGCCGAAGGCAGCGGCTTAACCCACTGAGCCACCCAGGCGCCCCAAGATCTCATTCTTTATAGCTGAATAATATTCTATTGTATATAGATACCACATTTTCTTTATCCAACACTCTCTTGACTGTTATAAGCAATACTGCAATGAACTTAGACTACATAAATCTTTCCAAAGTACTATTTTCATTTTCTTTGGGTAAGTACCCAGTACTGAAATTACTGGGTTGTATGGTATTTCTATTTTTAATTTTTTGAGGAACCTCCATACTGTTTTCCACAGTGGCTCTGCCAATTTATATCCCTATCCACAGTGCGTGCAGCTTCCTTTTCCACATCCTCACCAACACTTGTTACTCCTTTTTGATACTAGCCATTCTGGGGTGTGAGGTCCTATCTCACTGTGGTTTTGATTTGTGTTTCCCTGATGATGAGGGACGTTGAGCATCTTTTCGTATCTTTAGAAAATGTCTGTTCAGGTCCATTTTAAAATTATTAATATTTAAGATTATTGTGGTTTCATACAAACTTAGTATTCTAGTTCTATGAAAGATGCTTTTGGTATTTGAATAGGGATTTCATTGAAACTGTAGATTTTTTTGTAGTATGGTTAGTTCAACAATATTCTAATTCATCAGCACGGAATATCTAGCCACAGCAGTCGGACAAGAAATGAACAGGATCCACATTGGTAAGGGAGAAGTAAAATTGTCACTATTTGCAGATGATATGATACTATGTTGAGGAAAAGCCTGGAGACTCAACCAAAAATCTATCAGAACTGATAAATGAACTTAGTAAAGTTACAAGATTCAAAATACACAGAAATCTGCACTTCTACACAAAACCCAAGTAGTATAAAGAGAAATAAAAAAAAAATCCCATTTACAATTGCATCAGAAATACCTAAAAATAGGGGTGCCTGGATGAATCGGTTAATTGCCTTTGGCTCTGGTCATGATCCCAGGATCCTGGGATCAAGTCCCACATTGGGCTCCCTCCTCAGCAGGGAGCCTGCTTCTCCCTTTCTCTTCTGCCTGCCACTCCCCCTGCTTGTGCTTTCTCTCTCTCAAATAAATAAATAAAATCTTAAAAAAAGAAGTACCTAAAAAATAAACAACCAAGGAGGTGGAATACTGGTACTCTGAGAACTATCAAACGACCATGAAAGAAATTGAAGATGACACAGACAAACACATATTGAGATTGAGAGGCTTAAGATGAAGCAAAAAGAACTGGAAGCCAAGGTTCTGGCCCAGGAGGCTATGGACCCAAAGGATAAAGAGAACTCGTCTCCCACAATGCTCCCACCGCTTGCCCGCCGCACAGACACTATAGCAAGGCCCCTCGAAAATGCTGTGGTGATGCCCTTACAACTGATTCAGGAGCAGGCAGCATCCCCAAATGCTAAGATCCACTTCCTGAAGAAGAAAGGCTGGAAGAGAATGCTGGAGTCCCTGGATGCTTCAGAGCCAGAGGAGAAGGCTGAGGACTGCTGGGAGCTACAGATCAGCCCGGAGCTACTGGCTCATGGGCGCCAAAAAATATTAGATCTGCTGAATGAAGGCTCTGCCCGGGATCTGCGCAGCCTGCAGTTCATTGGCCAAAAGAAGGCCCAGCTCATCGTGGGTAGGAGGGAGCTCCATGGCCCCTTCAGCCAGCTGGAGGACCCGGAACGCGTGGAGGGCATATCCGGGAAACAGATGAAGGCGAACATCCTGGGTCTCGCCGCGAGCCAGCACTGAGGCCCCTCCTGACTGCCAGCTCCTTTCCTTCCAGTGCCATGTTTTTGTTTTGTTTTTTAAATCCTCATATAACTGCGTGTCATGTAAATACAGCTTTTACTCTGGGGGGGGGAAAGTATTATGTTGAATAAAAGTGGTGCGCGTACACGTCCTTGTCTTGTTCCTGATCTTACAGGAAAAGCTTCCCGTTTTCACCATCAAGTATGGTGTTTGCTGTGGGTTTTCATATTTGGAGAAGGAGTATCTTAATGTGTACAGCGTGCAGGCAGGAGTAGCTGGCCAGCTCACAGCAGTAATGTGTTTTAACTATTGATAAAACCCTAAAGGAAGTATATGATTGAGTTGAGACACTTCTAAAAGAAGGAAAAATAAATATTAAATAATTAAAAGATGAAACAAAACAGGGGTGCCTGGGTGGCTCAGTCTTTAGGTGTCTGCCTTCGGCTCAGGTCATGATCCCAGGGTCCAGGGATTGAGCCCCACATTGGGCTCCCTGCTCAGTAGAAGGCCTGCTTCTCCCTCTCCCACTCCCTGTTTGTGTTCCCTCTCTTCCTGTGTCTCTATCAAATAAATAAATAAAATCTTTAAAAAAAAGAGAGAGAGAGAGAGACCAAAAGGCCATGATCAACAATGCCAGTATGTCAGAGGAGACAGAACAGGACTGTGTGGAGTGTGCAGCTCAGGCATTAGAGGAACAGGATGTAGAGAAGACACCTGCAGACCGTACTAAGGAGTAAAACCCCCCCCCCCCCCCCGGCCCTGCATGGTGAGGAGGGAGGAACTTCGGTAGTTGGGTGACACATGAAACCAAACACTTCGTCCGCTTCTGTCTGGGCCAACTGGCCTTTCTGCTCTTTCAGTCTGGTTAAAAGCATCGCCTGTGTCACATACCCGTGATCCAGCCAAAAACAAGGATTGCCACCCAAATTCCAAATACCAGAGACTGAAATCTTTAGCCTTGAGGGGTCAGGGAACCCCTCAATCTTTGAACATTTACTGTGTTTCGTACAGGTCAGTATCTGGACAAATTAGTTGTGGCAATAAAACAATTAGTAAAACACCTTGCATTTGCATTTTCTGTTCTGTACCTCTCTGCCCCATAGTTTATCTTCTCAAAATCCATTCCTTTAAAAAAAAAAAAAAAAAAACTATCGGAGAAATAGGCATTATCTACAATTTGTTCAATTCTAGAGTTGAAGGTGACCTGGTACTTGATCTTGGCTAGGGGAGAGGGTCAGTCCTTCAGTCTTTGAGGTTTCTGTGAGAATGTGATAGACTAGCCTTTTCACTATTCAAGCACTTCTCACCCATCGTGCAACCATTGCACTTGGAAGAGTATCATTCAGAAGTGCGTGTCAGGAAATGGATGGCAGAGAAACTAAGCTTCCTCTGGCTATGAAATGAGTTGATAATAAGTTGAGCTGATGAGAAATTTGCTGGGCTCTAGGTTATTCCTCTTCTCTATTTCTTCCTGCCTAATCCCAAAAGGATGCTCTAAAGATTAAAGGGAGTCCTTTTTTTTTTTTTTTAAGATTATATTTATTTGACAAAGAGATAGCAGGAGAGGGAAACAGGGGGAGTGGGAGAGGCAGAGCCTGCTGCTGGGTTTGATCCCAGGAGCCTGGGTTCATGACCTGAGCTGAAGTCAGACGCTTAATGACTGAGCTACCCAGGCGCCCCCCAGATTAAAAGTGGTCATAAAAGGGAAAATGAATCTTTTTGAGCAGCAGTCCTCCATGTGATTCTAATAAAGTCTTTCTGGGAATTTAAACACTAAGCCTGTTGCACTGTGATTTAACTAGCTGAGTAAGAAACCCCGTTAACAATTAAATGGATAAAGAATAAAATAAGGCACCGTTTCCAACTACCCCCAACCTTTGACAACTTCCTTTTGCTCCTTCTCAGGCACCCATGAGGACTGCTACCGAGCAGCAGGGGGGACCTAGGCTCTAGCCAGCTCTGCCTGCAGGTTGCCTTGGGTCTGTAGTCATGTGCCTTCCTGGTTTCCTCATCTTGAAAACAGAATATTGAGCTCATTAAAAAATTTTTTGTTTTTTTCCAGCTCTGAAATTTCTTTCAATTTTATTTTAAACCTAAAACTTGATATCCTAAGGAAAGTAAGGTAGAATTAGTTCACATTCTTCGGGTAGGATGGAAACAGGTAAATGACTTGCAAGCCACCTCATTCTCTTTAAGGACATCTCCATAAACAGGAGGCACAGGGTACAGAGTGGTTAAGAGCACAGGCTTTGGAGTTGGACCTGGGTTCAAACTGGAGCCCTGTCATTTTTAGGCAAACTTAGTCAAGTTCCTTAACTTCTCATAGCCTCACTATTCTGAACTCTAAAGTTGAATTGTCCCGAGCGAGAAATGAGATGTACTCCTAAAGCGTGTGGCACAGTGCCTGTTCCCTGCAGATGCGCCGTCAACTAGTAATGGTGGTTATCAGAATGAAGGTTATTTTAAGAAATTATAGTCCCATGAGCTGTAATAAAACCTTCTAGTTTTAAACACATTGTTAGATTTTATTTGGAAGAAAATTCTCAAAGACAGATGGGGAAATGGTGTGTATATCCTGATACCTTCAGAATATAAAAATTATGTCTCCCACTAGGACCCAGTGCTTTAATTGTTAGGCTTTAATGTGTTTTTATTTGACAACTACAATGGATGTAGCTGATGGTGGTGGTAGTGGTGGTTTGTGTGTGTATTTTTTGCTGCTAACTTTATTTTGCCTTCTCTCTGTCCAAAGGAAGAAAAAAGGAAAATAATATATATGAGCACTCAGATAAGCTCAAGTTCTTAAAAACAAAACAAAACAGGGGCACCTGGGTGGCTCAGTGGGTTAAGGCCTCTGCTTTTGGCTCAGGTCATGATCCCAGGGTCCTGGGATCGAGCCCCGCATTGGGCTCTCTGCTCTGCAGGGAGCCTGCTTCCTCCTCTCTCTCTGCCTGCCTCTCTGCCTACCTGTGATCTCTGTCTGCCAAATAAATAAATAAAATCTTTAAAAACAAAACAAAACAAAAACAAAAACAAACAAAAAAACCAAACACCTGGAGATTATTTCTTAGCAAGGAGAAGAGTAAGCTACTATGACTGCACTGGGCTAAAATAAAGGGAAAATTTCTAAACTTATTTTTTTAAAGGGAAAAAGCTTTCAAAGCCCGTTATCTTAAATAACTAGTGATGTCTCACCTGTTTTTAGGACAGCGGCTAATTTTACTTTTAATTTTCTTGCTTAACTCATTAGACAAGCACGGATCCTTTATAGGTCTAAGCAGTCTGTCAGGTTTTGCTAGTTGTGGTATTCAAATCTGTCCACTCTTCAATAAGTTGTTGATCTCTGTTTTTACATACCAAATAAGTTTTAATTTGTGTGTTTTAAGTTGGTTTTATGTGCCTCATTTAAGGAGGGATTGAAAAGTTGACTCAACACTTACTGATTCCAAACCGTGCACTCTGTAGTTACCATACCACCCAAGACATTCATGTAGTTGAATAATTCCTCTAATTAAATATGCTGATGTTTTATGAAAATAATCTCTGGGAGAGGTTGGCGTCATTGAGATGGGGGTTCTGAAGGTGCTGCTTGAGTGTTCTCAGCTGGTTCCTGTAACAGGCCCTTCCCAGTGGGGGACACTACTAAAACTTTCCCCCAACCTCTGCCCCCGCACCTGTTGGTTCTCTGAGCTAGCGGGCTGGGGTGCCCATCCTTCCCACCCTCCACCAAAGAGTGCCTTTCTCTCCTCGCTGCCGGGTTTCTCTTCCGACGGGCTTCATTCTTTAAGCTCTTCTCATTACCTGATGTTATATTTACTAGCTGTTGTTTGTCTTATCACTAGAGCGGTATCTCCGTTTGGGTGATTTGCTGTTGACTAATGCCCCACCCCCAACGAAGTCTAATTTCCAGAGGAAAATTTACATTGTCTTATTGCTATTTTTAAACCTAGTTGTTTAGAAAACTGCCTACTGATTAGTAGAAGCTAAATAAATACTAGAGTGTTCTCTTTCCAAAGAAAGAACAGAATACAGAATTTATGTTCATTGTTCTTCTGTATTTGAAAGAAGCATTGGATTGATTGGATATAAACTTCAAATTATGCCATTATCTAATTGATACCACTCTTTGTTGGAATATGGTTCAAGATATTTCTCCAGAGGAATTACAATAGGTTTTAGTAGTCCAAAGCCTTAAATAGGACTAGAAATCTAGAGACTTATGAAAAAACGTATTCTTGTCTAAAAAACTTGAAATTCAAAGTCCTTAGACTGTCTTTGTGGAATCAGTAAAAGTCTTTTGCTTTTTTCTTTCTACAGTAATTCCTGATTTAAAAGTCATATTTATTTCAGAATTTATTCTGTCAGTTCTGTGTCATGAACACTTTAACTCCATTTACATTGGCCCCCCCAAAAACTTCATGAAAATACTCTCCCCAACAACTGACAAAGAAGAACAAAGAGAAAGACCAGGGCCTTGACTGTCAGAGACAGGAAGCCTCAAGGGTCCATCAGAGGGGAGGGAGTGGCACGGAGGAGGAACCAAGCCAAGCCAAGAATCTGTGAGTGCGGTCAGCTTGTGTAAAGATTGCAAAGAGGTCAGAGCCTAGTGTGGGTCCAAAATAGGAAGAAATTTAGGAGCCTGAAGAGTGCATGAACTAGAAAACAGGATGAAGCCAGGCAGTAGTTAAGGACCATGTCAGCAAAAAAAAAAAAAAAAAACTAAGTCAATATTCATTTCTGCAAAGCTAGCCTCATTTGGACAAAAGAGCACAGTAGGTTTGGGGGGGGAGGGGTGCTGTTAATGACTGACCCAAAGTGAAGAAAATGGGTGTCAGTGGAAAATAGTTATGGGTAGAACAGCACATGGGAATACAGAATCGATTAAATGAAATCTCTTTTAAAGTAATCCTAACTCTTCTATGAATGTATTTAGTCCTGGCATTCTTTTCACAAAGAATATCCGGTCCTAAGAAGTATTGCTAATCCTCTCTGTGTGATCATACTAGAGTTTAACAAAATGGGGCATTGGTAATGGGACATAAAATCACATCACAGCCATGGTTTCATATCAAGACTCTATTTGAAATGTCTGAAAATCATTCAGTTGATAATGAGGAAGATAGCAAATGAACTTGTTTCAGCTCGATGGATGGATGGATGTTCTGATTATAAAAAGAATCATCACAACTTTAACATTAATATCACATAACTTTAACATTAATACCAATGTTAATGACATGAAGAGAGAGAGCACAGAGTTCTCAAGTATTAAAATGTCTAATCACTCATCCTGGGACCCTTCATATCCTTAAGGATAGTACATTGGTCTCCACATCAGAAGAAAATTTTATTTTCATGATTTAGAAAATCAGTGTTGCCTTTAAAAAGTGTGAATATAGGGGTGCCTGGGTGGCTCACTGGGTTAAAGCCTCTGCCTTCAGCTCATGATGATCCCAGGGTCCTGGGATTGAGCCCCGCATCGGGCTCTCTGCTCAGCGGGGACCCTGCTTCCCCCTCCCTCTCTGCCTGCCTCTCTCCCTACTTGTGATCTCTGTCTGTCAAATAAATAAAACCTTTTTACAAAATGTGAATATATAATTTAGTGCCTTTGCTTATTTCGTATATCCATACTTCTGAAATTTTTAAAATGACTGTGTGTTAGAGAGCTATAGCAGTAGACGAAACATCAGCCAGAAAATCTGAATATGCGCTATTTCTGCCTTTGTGAGATTGGTAACATTTTGGCCCATTAGGTCTTTAAGTTTGTCTTTAACCACTTTCTCCTCACTCGGTAGTTAATCCCTCTCTCTCCACAGTATTTCCAACAACAAATCTCTTTCCATTCCTTCTCCCAACACTAATTCAGTCTCTACCCCCCCACTCCGCCCCCCACAAAAAAAACCCTGTGTCAACACTTTTATACCGATCTGCCTGTATTCATCTGTTTTCCAAACTGTTCAGGATTTCAGAATACTACTTTTATTTCTGCCCCCAAATTTCGGTGCTTCCCACTGCTAATGGGATTACATTCACATTCTTTAGCCTAGCATTCCAATGCCTCAAAAATGTGGCCCCACGTAGCCTTTTATTAAAGAGTTTATTTTTTTATTTGAGAGAGAGAGCACAAGCCAGGGGAGGGGCAGAAGCAGAGGGAGAGGAACAAGCAGACTCCTTGTTCTGAGCAGGGAGCCTGATGCGGGGCTCAATCCCAGGACCCTGAGATCATGACCTGAACTGAAGGTGATGCTTCACCAACTGAGCCACCCAGGTGCCCCCTCACCCCACCATGTAATCTTTTTCAAACTTTTCACCTTCGGCTACTCAGTGCAAACCTCTAGCTTGAGGAAAATCAGTCTGTTCACATGCCCAACCATGCTTTTACCAACTCAACCTTATTTCTTCCATTCATACTTAACGAGCATGGGTCTAGTATGAGGTTACATGTTTTCTTGCACTAGTATGGTGTGCCAAGAAAAGCCTTTTGTTTCCTCTGGAAGCTTTTTCAGGAGCAGACTGTCCACTGACTGCCAAATAACTTTGTCCCCACACCCCTGGTTTTGAGGGAACTGGTCATCTTCTCATGGGTCGTCTTATACCAGAAGAATGGGCTTTCCTTCGTTCTGTCTGCCTAGCACCTTCCTTACATAAACCCTTTAGTCAGCCAACATGGCCTTTGTTGTATTGAAAGAAGAGACAGGTTTATTTGGAAAATTCATTCTTTGTACACATGGTGGGTTGATTATGTAAATGGATCCAATAAATGGACTCCCTCAACTTCATCTTTTGCCCTATATGTTCCTTCCAACATGGGGCTCAGCCATGTGACTTGCTTTGGCCCCTGGAACAGTAGCAAACTTGGCATAGGCAGAGGCTTCAGAAAGCACTCAAGGAATTCTTACTTCCTGTCATGCTCTCTGCCTTCATCATGAGGACATACATATAGGCTCGATCACTACAGGAGTAGAAAGGAATAAGCCCAGTTGCTCTGGCCAAGGTCTCAGACGTGAGTGAGCTCCAACGAAATGAACAGAGCCAGCTAACCAATTTAGGACTGACTCATAGATTGATGAGTGGGTCATGTAGAGCCTTGATCAGATCCATAGTAATGCTCAGCGAATAATGGGTTTATGAGAAATAATAAATGATTGATATTTTAGGGTGATATGTTACATAACAAAGGCTGATACTGTACACTCTTACCCTGCTGCCAAAGCCTATTCACTTTTTCCCCCTCTTCTACATATCAGATGCACAGAATTGGATTAGTCCTAATCCTTGGCCATTGCTATAGTCTATAATAGTTATCTACACATGTAATTATGTATGTGATCTTGCCTGTATATTATGTATAGTATGCCTTCTATAAATATATGGTAATTTATCCATTTTACCAAAGTGGGCATTTTAGTGATTTCCAGATTTTCCATATTTTGGCTACTTGAGACAGTGCTACTAAAAGCATCTTGTGTAGCTCTCCTGGTACATATATGCTGTTTCTTTTGAGAGTTTACCTAAGAGTAAAAATGCTGAATTGATGACAGTGTAAATGTTACCTTTACAAGATAATGCTACCCTTTCTCAAGTTCTACCAACAGTTGTAGCAATATGCATTGCCTTCAGCTGTAAGATTCTTTTGTCATCTTTGGCTTTTACCATACTGTCTTCTTTTGATAGACCTTCAAAAATTTTATTTTCTTTGTAGAGTTGTGTATTCTTCTGAAGACAGGGAAGGAATCCTGACTTTCACTGTTACTTTGCATCTAGGCTTCAGAACGTTGGCCAACGCAAATTAAATAATGACAGTTGGTTGATTTTTATGTACTTTCAAATTAAGAGGCAGTTATAAAAATTACTTGATACTCCTCCTATTTCCACTTCAGGCTAACTTAGATATCCTGACCTTGCGTGCACAGATGCCCAGAACATCCTCTATCATAGAATTAGAATCATTCACACTGTGGCCAGTTATGATTAGCTTCTTGTAGACTGGAACATATTAGTCACTGTTGTTTGATCAGGTGTGGTTTTTCCAAATGAGTCATTCCACAGCATTTATTGATAACCGTGTGCCAGACTCTTTGAGAGAAAGAATGGATGGGTGAAATCTGCTGTTAGAGTAGTGGTGTTTGGGCTGCCTGGCCGGCTCAGTTGGCAGAGGACACGCCTCTTGTCGGTGTTATGAGTTCAAGCTCCATGTTGGACGTAGAGATTATTAAAAAAAAAAAAAAAAAAGTGATATTTAACATTAATCAGCAGGAGAAATACATTAAAGCTCCTCACTTCCCCCATTGAAATAGAACAGTTGTTAACCTAATAGCGTAGGCTTAGAAAATGAAGGGGTGCCTGGGTGGCTCAGTGGGTTAAGGCCTCTGCCTTCAGCTCAGGTCATGATCTCAGGATCCTGGGATCCAGCCCCACATCGGGCTCTTTGCTCAGCAGGGAGCCTGCTTCCTCCTCACTCTCTGCCTGCTTCTCTGCCTACTTGTGACCTCTGTCTGTCAAATAAATAAATAAAATCTTTAAAAAAGAAAATGAAGAGAACTGTAAAATGGGGAACAAGCTGGCAAAATAGAGCATAATCATATAGAGAGAATATAGTGGTCTAACAGGTGATGCTTCTTCAATGACTTCACTATCCCGGTTGAAAAAAGATCCTAAATAAGTGGTTCACAAAATCTATTTTAAATGGTGGTTTGAAGCTGTTTCCAAAAGCCCTTATACAAGAATTCAAAAACAGACAATCTTTGCTTTTTAACTCCTTGTGGGTATTTGATAGACACACAGAAGTATTGCTCGAGTCAGTGGAGTATAATTTTCATTGGTCAGTGACAGAACAAGAATATGAGTATTTGAGATCAGTATCTGTTTACTGAAAAAATATTATCCCAGTCGGTCGTGGTTGTGAGAATTGTGTTTTTATGAATATTGAATGAAACAAATATGGCAAATATTTAAGAAGGATGAGAGGGCTCAACTCCGGTAATGAAATGTGAAAAGCTACAGGAGGAAAGCTAATCAAACTTGATCATCTAGATCTCCAGGCTGATATAGACTATGATGACCAAGGCAGAAAAATTGACTGAGTGAAGGGAATCAAAAAGTACAAACTTCTAGTTATAAGGTAAGTCATGGGGATATAATATACAGCACGGTGACTGGAGTTAATAATACTGTGTTGCATATTTGGACATTGCTAAGGGGAGAAGGTCTTGAAAGCTCTCATCACAAGGGAAAAATGCATGACTGGGAGGTGATGGATGTTAACCAGACTTCCTGTGATCGTTTCCCAGCATATACAAGTATTGCATTGTTATATTGTACACCTGAAACCAGTGTTGTCTGTCCTTCATACCCCGATTTCAAAAATGAATAAGGAGTGGACCTGAAATGAGTAAACTAGTGTAAGATGAGCATGATAGCTACAAGAGAACAGGAAGGTAATGTTTCAGGTTGGAAATACTTCAGAGAGTATGGATAAGCTTCTTAGAATAAATTATGAAACAATGTCTCATCAAAAAGAGAATGTCAATAACGCAAGAAATTCTTTTAAAAATCTGGCATTTAAAAATTAATAATGCTTTGCCATTACCACTTTAGCTTTAGACAGAAATACACCTTTTTAAAAAATATTTTATTTATTTATTTGACAGACAGAGATCGTAAGTAGGCAGAGAGGCAGGCAGAGAGGGAGGAAGAAGCAGGCTCCTTGCTGAGCAGAGAGCCCGTTGTGGGGCTCAATCCCAGGACCCTGGGATCATGACCTGATCCGAAAACAGAGGCTTTAACCCACTGAGCCAACCAGGCGCCCCGACACAAATACACCTTTTTATTCAAAGGAGGACACGTTTCCCATAAGTTTAGCCTTTGCCTTGACCTTAAGGCACAGTTGTAGACTTTTGATAGGTTCTGTTTAAATTTCCAAAACTTGCACTTAATTATAGACATCTCTATTGTTCAAAGGTTTGACCATTAGACTTTCTAAGTAAATCTGAGAGAATGAAGTGTTAGGTACCATGTTTTAATTTTATGGCATAGAATTGTATAGTTTGTGTAACACTGAGATGTTTTCATATTATAGTAGTAACAGGCATTATAAAAAATGAGTTATAAGGGAATCATCAAAGAGGGCATAAAAGTCTACCTCATACTCTTAAAAGTTTAGATATTTAAAAGTTAGAAATGAAAGTCCTTCTTTATTCTCTGATCCTATCAGCAATATTAATAATTTTATGCATATATCTTCATTATTTAATATATTTGATTTAGAGTAGTTTTAGAGGTCTCATTTTCAGCTCTGATATTTTTGCTCCCATCAACCACATTAATGTTCTGACCATTAAAGTCATTTCATGAATAAATGGGTTAAAAATTATTTCTTAATTAAAATTATTCCTGCAACTTACATTTCTATAAAATCAATTGGTTGTAATTATATAAAATGAAAAATTGAACTTTATGATACAGAGCACAAATTGCATTAATGATTGATAGGTAATATGCATGAAATGAAAAATTACGAGGCAGAGAGGAGTAAGTGTTTATCCTGCTACCAAATATTCGGTGAATGGATTATAGCTATGATCGTCCCTTTAATGTTTCTCATAGTAATTGTCAGGAAGAGGTATGAAGAATCATGGGACCTTAATAATATGTCTTGCCATTTTAATTGCTAAGACAAGTAAGAGAATCTTAATTGCCAGGAGACGCATTACTAATTAAAGTGTCATTCTACATTCATTCTGAAATAATTAGTTTGACTATTTGTAAGAGCTGAGATATAAATTTAGTTCCAAACTCAACAGCATACCCACAACAGACTTTGTTAAAATGATTTATGGTTAAGAAAGGTTAACAATCATAAAATTGTTAATGTTTCTTTAATTTGGTACAATTTAATTTTTATTGGATTATTGAAGTTGAAAGAATGGAGTTCATAGAATCATAAACTTTAGTATGGTTTTTATATTGCTGTAACACTAAGTTGAATTCCTAAATTCCTTTCGGGTTTCGGGGATATTGATATTTTGCTTTGGCATGTATCACAATTCGGGAAAAACCTTTAATGAATAAATGATGTCAACACAAAGTTACATGATAATGTATGAATTATAAGGTCTGTTAACACTACATGGCAACTTATAAATGTAGTTATGATTCAACAGACTTTTAAAATTCAAGAATAAAATAGTAAGTTTGAGATTGTGTACATTGTTGCATATTATTCTAGGTCATTTCTTCTTACTATGTAACATTCCATAGTTTTTATCACATTTATCTATGCAGTCTTCTAATGATGAACACCTGAATTGTCTCCGTCATAATAAGTAGTACTCCCAATTGTCTCCCTTTGTGTCCATTTGTAGGCCTATGTAAAAATTTCTCCACCACATGTAGCCAGGAATCAGACATACACATACTTAATGAAGTATTCCAGGATTGCTTTTCCAGATTATCTGTTCCTATTACAATCCTACTTCCCTGTATCATTACTCAAAATTAGTACATGTACATTTCTAATTGTTGCTTTTCCTGATGAGTGGGAAATAATGTTTTATTATGTTTCCTAAGTTTGAATGTCTATTCCTATGCCTTTCTACTACTCAGGCTTCTTCTTTTGTGATTCATGTGTTCATTCTTCCCTGCCAATTCACTTTCCGTTTTAAATTCTTTCAATTGTTTTGTGAATGTTCTTTCTCTGTATCAACACTGTCTAGTAGAACTTCAGTGATGGAAATAGGTACCTGAACCATCCAGTAGGTTGAACTGCTATGATCTAACTTGAATTCCCAGTTTCTTTCAGCTCCACAGGGTCTTAAACTCCACGGGGTCTGATATTTTTTTCATTATTTTATTTATCACAATGTGGAGACTGTATGTGGCTTTAAATACTTACAATGTGGCTAGCATGACTGAGGAGCCAACATTTTTATTCTACTTAATTCTGTCTAAATTTAAAAAGAGCATCTGGGTGGCTTAGTTAAGCATCCTACTCTTGATTTCAGCTCAAGTCTTGATCTCAGGATCTTGAGTTCAACCCTAGTGTGGCTATTATTTTATCATAATATAATCTCCATAAAATAAGGCAGAAGACACAGGACAATATTAGACAACATTTAAATATTTTCCAAAGCTAAAAACTATAGAAAAAATTATGAAACAATGTCTCATCAAAAAGAGGATGCCGGCTCAGTCATGATCTCAGGGTCCTGGGATCGAGTCCCGCATCAGGCTCTCTGCTGAGCAGGGAGCCTGCTTCCTCCTCTCTCTCTCTCTCTCTGCCTGCCTCTATGCCTACTTGTGATCTCTCTCTGTCAAATAAATAAATAAAATCTTTAAAAAAAAAAAAAAAAAGAGAGAGAGAATGCCGGGATGCCTGGGTGGCTCAGTCTGCTAAGTCACTGCCTTCAGCTCAGGTCATGATCCCAGGTCCTGAGATCAAGTCCCCCATCGGGCTCCTTGCTTGGCAGGGAGCCTGCTTCTCTCTCTGCCTCTGCCTACCACTGTATCTGCTTGTACGCTCTCTCTCTCTCTGACAAATAAATAAATAAGTAAAATCTTTAAAAAGAGAGAGAGAGAGAATGTCAATAAGGAAAGAAATTATTTTTAAAAATCTGGCATTTAAAAATCAAAAAATAGGGGCGCCTGGATGGCTCAGTGGGTTAAAGCCTCTGCCTTCGGCTCAGGTCAAGATCTCAGGGTCCTGGGATCGAGCCCCACATCGGGCTTTCTGCTCGGCAGGGAGCCTGCTTCTCTCTCTCTCTCTTCCTGCCTACTTGTGATCTCTGTCTGTCAAACGAATAGATTTAAAAAAAAATTTTTTAATGGATATTAAAAATTCACTAATGGGACTCAAAAGGAGATTGGAGCTGACAGAAGAATCCATATAAATGATAATGGGCAATTGAGGCTATCCAGTCCGAGGAACAGAAATAAAGGAAGGGAAGAACAAAGGAACAGTGATTGTCCAGAGATGGCTGGAAATCCGTGTAGCACCACCAACAGACACCTAATGGAACTCTCAGAAGAAAAGCGAGAAAAATAATTTGAAAATAATGGCCAACAACTTCCCAAATTTGATGAGAAATGGTTTTTTGTTAGTTTTGAAAGATTTATTTGAGAGAGCGAGAGAGAACATGAGCTTTGGGAAGGGATGGAGGGAGAGGGAACAGCAGACTCCTTGTCAAGCCGGCAGCCCGGCTCAGGGCTCGATCCCAGGACGGGATCGTGACCTGAGCTGAAGGCAGATGCTTAACCCACTGAGCCACCCAGGGGCCCTGAGGAATACTAGTTTTTACATCAAAGACGTTCAGGGACATCCAAGGAGAATAAATACAAAGAAATCTGACAGATTCACAATTCCAAAAAAAAAAAAATGTGTGGCCAAAAACTAAAACTCACGACATAAATATTTAATATTTTACCTGTGAAAAATAATTTTGACTAGATATGAAAGAATTAGATTCTAACATGGCATGTGTACCATGTTGCATCAAAAAATAGTATCTATTGGAATTTTAAAACAAATATTTCCTTTCTTGTCTCACTCCACTGTTCGGTGTATACCGTTTTTGAAGCAGACTACGGTTGTTGAAGTCATTCAGTGTCTGTGTGTGAATGTTATGAATCATCATCAATTTACAGATAATGAATTTGGTGATTTGTGTTCTTTGCCAATGCTGAGAATATTTATATCTAATTTAACTTAATAAAACATTGTTTTCTGTAAATGTAAGGATGTTTAACATCAGAAAACCCACCAAGGTAAATCACCATACTGATGGTTAAAGGAGAAAAAGTATTTATACGGGAAAGTGTTTGCATTTGGTAAAGTTTAGCCATTTTCTTGAGTTTTGGAAAATATTTAAATGTTGTCTAATATTTTCTTGTGTCTTCTGGCTTGTTCTGTGGAGATTATATTATAAAATTTGGGTTTGGAGAAACCCAATTACAAACATGATTTCTATAAGGATGCCTTGCCCTATTACAGATTTTCTCCCTTTCTCTAACAGTGAGAGGTGGTCTAGGGTTTCTTCTTCTAAGGTCTTCTTATCCCCTCATCCTCTGGTTTGGTTGGAAATTAAGAGTAAGACTTATGGTGAAGTTCTTTGAAAAAGTTCTAAAAAGCTCCAAATAACATGAGAGTCATTTTTGGTGGTGATGGTTTCAATATTGCATCCCATCAACCTGCAATCTCACCATTACCTTCTATTTATTTATTTTAAAAGATTTTATTTATTTGACAGAGATCACAAGTAGGCAGGGAGACAGGTGGGGGGTGGTGGGAAGCAGGCTCCCTGCCAAGCAGAGAGCCTGATGCGGGGCTCAATCCCAGGACCCTGAGATCATGACCTGAGCCGAAGGCAGAGGCTTTAACCCACTGAGCCACCCAGGCGCCCCACACCATTACCCTTTAAAACAAGGTCTATTTGCCATGGAATTCTTGTCAACGTTTCATCAGTGATGCAGTGATATTCTTCATTAGTTCTGAAAGGAATATATGGTCAATAGAAGTAATAGCTTGTGTCCCTTCTGTACAAGTCAAGTCATGTGAGTGTACTGGAAGGAGTCCTTGACCGCAGCAAGCAGCAGTTGAAGTAGGACATGTATCCATAATCTGGTAGGATATTACCCTTTTAGAGTACACATCTGTTACACTACTAATTAGCAAGATGATAAAGCATATGATTTCTTATACCCGTGACGTCAAAATAAAGCAAAGTAATTGCTTTCAATATATTTAAAGGAGCTAGGCCCTTTATATATAATCTTACTTAGTTCTTACAGTATGATGTGAGAATATATATGATATAATTTATTTGACTTATTTATATATGCCACTTATATGATATTGAAGTCACTATTACATCAATTTACAGAGAGATTCCTGAGGCAAAGGAAGTTCAGGAATTTGATGAAAGTCCTATAACTTGTTAGTGACTGTGGTTTAAACCCATTTGTCTGATTCCAGAGCTTGTTTCCTAAACCATTAGACAACACTGCCTAATAACACAGAGTACTTTTCTCAAGGGATTACACTAGGAGTTCACAGAAGTCAAATGCTGCCAAAGGCCAGGCCAATCAAGTAAGTGCATGAAGCCATTTAGAATAAGGTCATGAAGAGTGAAGTCTGGATTATGGGAATCGAGAGAACATGAAAAGCAGTTCAAACCGTCTCTTTTTAATGCTGTGCCTTCAAAGCACATCTGCAGGCCAGATTTGTCCCATAAGGTCACCATTTTGCATCTCTTGGTTTATGGAAATGATCTCTCTCTGTTCTTACCTTTGAAAATTTTTTAAGGCTTTGCTGATGGCCACAGACTCAGAAATAGCATTTATTTTTTAATGAGTAGGGGACCTTAAGGAGTTACATATTTTTTCATTGATTTCATTGAGGTAAGAGAATGAAAGGAATTTCATAATATTTTTGAAACTTTCATATGTTCACTTAAAATAATGAAGTCCTCAATGATGAACATCCCTCTTACTCTGCCATCTAATCAAATTATCTTTTCCATTGTCTCTATTGTGGTTACCTGATATTAAGGTTTTAGAGGTTTGGCACTCATGATTACTGAATAACTAATTGGAAAATCCCAAATATCAGGGTCTTTTTTTTTTTTTTTTTTTATTTGACAGAGAGAGACACAGTGAGAGAAGGAACACAAGCAGGGGGAGTGGGAGAGGGAGAAGCAGGCTTCCCACCCAGCAGGGAGCTGGATGCGGGGCTTGATCCCAGGACCCCAGGATCATGACCTGAGCGAAAGGCAGACACTTAATGACTGAGCCACTCAGGCGCTCCAATATTAGGGTCTTGATTTAGGACATAATCCAACATCAGTCTAATATATTTATTCATCTTCTCAGAATTGTGTCCATCCGTAGGCTTGGAATGATAAATATCTTAATTCGTAAGTATGTTTTAAGTCTGTGTCATGGTCATAAATAAAAAAAGCAAATCTGCAAAACCTTTTAGCCAAGTGAATACACTTGATCGCCTCTATGTAGTTATTTTGCTAAAATAACATTTAGATGCTCTGTGGGGAGGGCTTTGTGGAAATAGGCTTTACATGTTATAAGCTTACAGTATTCCTAGTTCAAGGAATTTACCTTAGAACAAAGCAAATGGTTTAGATTGCTTAAATATAACATTAGGTAACAAAAGTCCTCCCGTTAAATGCTCTAGAGTTTAGATAAAAATCAAAATCATCCCTTTAAAAGAGTTCAATAAATAGAATTTCTTACCACTCCTAAATCAATGGCAAATTAGGTAATTCACGGGGCTGGAGATGTGAATATTATATAATGAGGATAATAAAGGAGTTGAATGTGCTCTGCCTCGGGTGCACGTTAGTAGCTAATTCCAATAAGTACGCTTTGCAATCATTTGCCGGTTGAGATGCGTGTGTTCAGCTAAATGGAAATCTTGGACGTTCTCTCATACACTCCATTATTTGTAATTGAACACCTGATTTCTATCATGCAACAAATTAACATCTGCACTGGATCTGTCTTTTATGCATATGGATACAGTGATTAGGATTTTGCCGATAGGCAGATACTTGAAAACAAAAAGACAACATTGTGAAACACTTCCAGCCATAATTTTTGATTACATATTGAGAATCGTTTAATTATCTTACTCCATTTAATTAGCCCCTCTACTTAGGTCAATTGCTTTTTTTATTAGCATGACGTGTTGGCAATTTGTTAATTGGCATGAAATCACATGAGACTTTACTGGGTATTATAGTGTGCGTAAGGAAGTTACGGGAAATGCAGGGAGGCAAAGGTACTCACTGGTCCCCTCACAGCATTTGCTGGTGTCACCGAAACCTGTATTTCTGCCCTTTAAATTAACGTTCTTCTAGTATGTCGAACGAGTTTGTTAGTTCGAGTAGTAACAAAAACGTGCAGACCCTGGGTATACATTTGAAATAGAAGGTTCTTTTCTGAAATTAAGAGAATAATAAAAAGTGAAGAAGAGGGCTGCCGGGGTGGCTCAGTCAGTTAAGCATCTGCCTTCAGCTCAGGTCGTGACCCCAGGTCCTTGCTCAGCAGGGAGCCTGCTTCTCCCTCTGCCTCTGCTCTTCACCCTGCTACTGCTCTCTTTTCTCTTTCTCTCTCCAATAAATAAATTCTTTTAAAAAAGTGAAGAAGAGGGCGCCTGGGTGGCTCAGTGGGTTAAGCCGCTGCCTTCGGCTCAGGTCATGATCTCAGGGTCCTGGGATCGAGTCCCGCATCGGGCTCTCTGCTCAGCGGGGAGCCTGCTTCCTCCTCTCTCTCTCTCTCTGCCTGCCTCTCTGCCTGCCTCTCTGCCTACTTGTGATCTCTCTCTGTCAAATAAATAAATAAAATCTTTAAAAAAAAAAAAAAAGTGAAGAAGAGATGGAAGGTGTAGTAGCTGAGAGGGATATAGGCAGAGAGATACACACGTGCATGTAAGAAAGTTCTTAGGATTCAGTCCGTATCAAGCCTTTAAGCTCCAGCCCTCTTTGCCAGTGTTTTCTGTTTTAAATAATTCTGGCATATCAGCAGTTTCCTTTTGTAGCTCAAGCCCCTCAGTTTAGTGATTCCATATATAGTCATTGAAGTAAAAAAAAAAAAAAAAAAAAGTAGAAGCTGAGGCATTTTTAAATGAATTACAGAGTATAATCCACAAATATCTATGGCGTGTATGTAAAGATATTATAACACCTAAGAAGAAAAGTTTTTTCCTTCCAAAGACTTCCTCTAGGATATGGCACAGACAGCCACCGGTCTCCTGCGCTGCGGAGGCCGATGTGGGGCCACAGCCCATTTCACCACTAACTGCTAACTAACTATTGCCTTATATTCAATCATTTAAGTACAAATCACTTTTTTCCCCTAAACCCTAAATTATTATCACAATTTTGAGGAAATAATGTGATGGTGAGAATGGAGAGCACAGAATAAAGTTAGTTTTCCTGTTAGTCATTTCTTTATATTCTACTTTTTTCTAAATAGGATTTGGGGTTATATCATACCATCATAAATTTAAAGAGCTAAAAGAGATTTGGGGATTACTTGGCCCAATATTAATGTTGTATAAGGAAAACCCAGAGGGCAAGAGGGGTAGGTCTCACTAAAGTAGGCTCCAGTTTTACTACAGAGCTGACCCGTGCTGAGGGTGGACATTCTGGCAAATACAAAGATAAATTTACTTAAGCTCCGTCCCAGGGAGAACCCTTTTCCTTTCTTGTCAGTAATTTTTTCATCCACTTGGGGGCACTGTGATCAAATTTTAGAAGAACAGAAAAGTTACTTTGATTTCTGTCACTTAGAAAAGGAAATCTTAACTGATTATATACTTTTAGGTAAAAATATATTTTAAGATAAACAGGCATGGCTGTGGTTTTTGTTTTGTTGAAGTTTCACAACAGGTCTAGAGGAGTAAGTGTGTTAATGTTTGGTCTCTGGCCAGATTCTCAGGCCTGATCTAGTCTGGGCCCAGCAGTCTGTATTCTCGCAAGCTCTCTGTGTAAGATATCATCGTTGGCTAACACTCGAGAACCACTGAATTAAGATAAGTGGGTTTTGACGTGTTTTTGAATTTCTAACTATTCAAAAATTATTACGTTAAAAATTGTGTATCAGATATGCCTGAAATATTGTGAAAATATATTTCCAGGAAATATATTTTATAAGTAATACACTATAAGTAATACACCACAAGTAAATGAGTCTGGAAAAATAAGCTGGTTTTGGCCCATGATTATATTTGGGTCCATAGGAATCAGAATGGTTAGCTGATACATCACGTTCATTCCCCCCTTCCCACCCCGCCACCCCCGCCAACAAATTTTTTTAATCAAATGAAAATTTGAAATACCACTTGCTTTATATAGATTAATCAGTCAGTTAATGGAATTTCTCAAATTTAACTCCGTGTGATGACATCCAGACATGGCCTAGATTTCAACATCATGCTGCTGATAGTATTTCTTTCCAGTTTATAAGTATCTTTACATTTAAAGATCTATCAATGGTTGGGTTATCAGATTCTCCTGTGAGGCAGTTAAGACACCAATCATTAGAGGCACCTGGCTGGCTCAGTCTGTGGACCCAGTGGACTCTTAATCTCAAGGTCAGATTGAACCCCATGCTGGGCCTAGAATTTACTTTAAAAAACAATCCAAAAAATAAGAAAAGTTTTTAAAAAATCATTTAATCTATTTACAGTTAGTAAAAATAGACTCTGCTGAGACCAGTTTTAGAATTCTTATCCATCTAAGTGTAACATTTCATACTGCAACTATACTAATTCTTTTTTTTAGTAAGTAGTTTTGTTCCTCTTTTCCTGAGAGTTCGTGGAAACTACTGGAAGGAAATACTGCTGCACTTAAGAGAAGAACTCCAGACCTCTAATGCTTTAGTCAGGAGGGAAGATCTGGAGATCGGGGTGACCAGATGGCAGGATTGGGACTGTGAGTTTTCCCTTCCTGAAGAGAATCTCTCACATCCTTCAAACTATGCGAGTCCTGTGATATGCCCTGTTTCCGCCTCATTTCTTTTCTCTGCCACTGTAGACATTCCTTCCTTGTTTCTCTTTGTTCAGTTAAGGTAGTGTAGAACTTCTGAAAGTCTTTATGCTGAGAGAACAAATGGTAAAGTCACAAAGAATAGGAGAAGCTGCCTCTAAAGCTCGCCATCATTCTCTTGGCTTCTGACAGTTCACCTGCTATCGTCTGATAAACGCCCTCTCCCCAAAAGGCTGACCTGACTTAGATGGCACCCTTTGAGGGTCCCCTACTGTTTTGCTTTCTGTCTTTGCTCCAAATGAAGACTCACATCTTAACACCTGCATCTGGGGGATGGCCTCCTGTGTAAGGAAGCACTGTCTTATTCACAACCCAGCCAGCAACCAGGACGGGATGCCTCTCAGCCAATTTGCAAGGGGTGGTCTTGATGTTACTGATCTGAGCTAAAGACCACATCCTCCAGAGGTAAGAGGTAAACTCTTCCATGAACATCATCGTTTTATGGATGTAGCAGCTGGGGACCTTTCCTTCACAATGAACTATAATCAAAATGAATCTTTTGGCAAAGTCAGAAAGTATAAATATTCAATGAATATTGCTAGATAATACTTAATGGTAGTCCTTAACATAGTCTTCGTAGTATTAAAAGTATCAAAAGTGGTTTAGAAACTATCTTTGTTGTGGTTTACAGCAATAACTACACCTACCTTATAGGATTATTGTATTAACTGAGATAAGGTATGTGAAATACAACGGACAGTATCAGCAATTTAATAAATCTCAAAAGATAAAATGTAACCTTTTACAAAGAAACAATGAAATGAATTGATAATAGTTGAAGAATATCTGTGTAGAATGTATATTATGACAATATATTCTATTGTAATATTATAGTCTGCCATTTTACTCAGTTTTTTGTTTTGTTTTGTTTTGACTTTTTGTTACTTGCTGATGGAACAGGAAGGGTAATTAACTTGAATGCTAGCAGAGGAAGTCTGACCAGAAACCTTATTTCAGACTCTATTGTTGAAAATTCCCTTAATATTTACTAGAACTTTGTGTTGCTTTTTAGAGTTCATAAATATATTTTAACTTTAGTTGATGATTGAGGAGCATTTATTCACCTATGGTCATCTTTTTTAAAATCTCAGACTTGTGAGAATTCCTATGATAACTTATCTTCACTTTTCATAGTATTTTCTACATCATGTTAATATTTCTGGGGAGCATATCTGGTATCCTGAACTATACAAAGTAGATATTAAATATCACTAAAGAGCACTATTTCCAAGAAAGGTCTTATAATCTTTGAAGTAAGTTTGTTTTCTTGTCTATTTCCTTCTGATTGTAGAGAAAAGGCCAGCAGGAAAAGTCCTCCGATAAACTGAAAATTATCTGGATCCTTGTCAATTACAGTTACATTGTAATTTATAACTTTCTAGTTCCTGCATCCTATTGAAAAGCAGATCTGTATGTGCTACCAACTGAGTCAACCCCTAGACCCCAGGATGTAATTATGATAGGGACCTTCAAACAAGCCTCCCATTTAATTTTCCTAGGAAAAAAATATGCCTCCTTAATGGAAAATGAACGAATCTCAAATTTCTTTGTGGTTCTTCTGCTGTTTAGCTAGTGCCACCATAAAAAGAACTGGGGGAAAAAGGGTACAGGTCAGGGTCTTCTGTGTACTACTTTTTTTTTTTTTCATTATGTTTTATTATTGGGGTTTTAACTAGCAAGAAAAATTCAGAGAATGGGGCATCTGGGTGGCTCAGTCTGTCAGTCTCACGGTATCAGTTCCCGTGTGAGCATGAAACCTATTTGAGATTCTCTTTCCCTATGCCCTTCTCCTGCTCATGCTTTCTCACTGTGTCTCTGAAAAAAAAAAAAAAATCAAAGATACTTTTGGAATGGTTTTATTAATTCTTCTCTGTGAAGTAATCTTGATCTTCTACAAATTTATGGAACACCATTTTAATCTTTATCCCTAGTTGTATGGCTAAATGGCAGAGGGCTTCTGCTTCTATTTGTTTTAAAACTAGATGCTGGTATATTTTTTTTAATAAGTAGTAAAATGGTTATTTATCTCCTTTGCCTCGTCTGTATTTTTCTATTTTACATACAGTTCTGCCTTTGAATGTATAACTCTCAAATGATTCCATGAAGAAGGGAATATTGAGATATTTGAACTAATGTATATTTGCATACATTTGAAATAATGTACGCTAACCCTGTGGAAAACCATGATCTCCTAGACTGATAACGTGCCTTCAAATGCAAGAAAGAAAAGCACAGGATTTTGTTCCAAAGTTGTATATTAAAGGAAAATGTCTTTGAGTTAGTTTTTTGTTTGGCAGAAGTAGTCCTATATTCCTCCAGTAGATGGCGCAAGCACTCCCTGAAAACAGAACAATATTTTTGTCCTTTGAGAACTTGTAATAAAGGTGGCACTTTTTAAGGAGTATGAAGCAACCTTAAGGCCATTTTCTTTAAAAAAAAAAAAAAAAAAGTAAGAAGAAAGGTTAGAAGGAGGTGAAGTGGTAGTTCATTTTGGACATATCAAACCTGTCAAGACATTTTATCGAATTAATGTAGAAAAACTTTAATGCTTAGTAGTAGGTGAATGATCAAAGATATCACTAAGGTCAGTATTAACCAAAAATGCCTGTAACTTGAAATTCCGAAAATGTTTTGTAAATGTCAAAGGTTTTTTTTCTATTAACTGTCTTGATTTCATTTTTCTTTTTATCCTGCATTCATAGGCAGAAGTACTGTGAATATAGTTTAAGAGGCAAATAAATAAATGAAATTCTTAAGCTTTAAAATTAAAGGAGAATGGGAAACACTTTACAAGCCTAGCCCTAAAATCCCAGCGTCACTGTACATGGCCGCCTTGTTACTTTTGCCTTCATTTTGTTATTCTCCCCCAATAAATAGATAGAGGTGAGGAAAAAAAACTACATCAAAGTGCATTTTTCCATAGTATTCTAGAATTTGTTTGTTGATAAATAGCAATTTATTCAGAACTTAAGGAATTCAGTAACTGGGAAACATACATGTACTACATAGAAATAATACTTTTATTTGATGAATGAGAAAAACTAGTTCTATTGTAACTTGTGCAATATCCTAGTTATACTTGATTTTAGGAAAATGGACAAATTTTTGCCCCACTCTTGGAAAGTTTTTTTTAATGGACAAAATTGGAAAATTTATTGTCATTCCCCCACACTTTCCAGAAAGTCCTTCAAAAAAGTTTAGATTGAATTTTTTTTCAGTATGTTTTACTACTACTGCTATAATGATGATATCTTGATTGACATTGTGCTTTGTAGTTCCAAAGGCCCTTTTACATACATCACCACACTGTTTTTGTAATGACACTGTTGCTGATACTCAGGGCAAGTACTGCTGTTCCTGTTTTAAATGGGAAAAAAGGGAAAATCATACCAGGCACATAGCAGTTAAAGAGACTTAAAAATAGCATTTGCTTCTGGCTTTCTCTTCTCCCCTTTCCTTCCCTGTCTCTGTCTCTTTCTGAATATTTTCACTTTTTCGTCTCTGTTTTGAAAAAGTTATTGCACATGTCTGATAGTTGCCTCCACATGAGGGGACACCCATGACGTTCCTACTCCTGGCCTCTTTCCACCCTTCTATCAGACTTACCTGACGGCTTAGCTGGGAGGCAGGAACAGGGCATGCATAGACCAGCCCTTTCCACTCTGTCCTTTGAAGGCCAGTTGTCCATAGGGAGTCCCCCTTCTCTGCTTCTCCCTAAATAATTCTGTCCGTGGCAGGATCTTCACACAGACAGACCATTCAGCGAGGTCTGTGACTGCAGTTCAGACAGAATGTCTGATGATAGTACTAAGGTGATGATATTTTTTGCCACTTGTTACCTCTGTTCTCTGAACCAACTTGTTCAGAACCAAGACAAAGAAAAGAGAAAAATGCTTTATGAAGAAGTATTGGGGCTTCTGAGAGATTCCAACAATGTCCATATATCAGCAAAAAAAAATTTTTTAAGAATATTAGTAGAGCTAGAAATCTGGGGGGATTTTGAGATTGTGAGACATAGAATGTACTCTGTTCCATTTTAACTCAAAGGCCCCTGTGATAGTGTGGCCTCAGGACCCTTTCCGGCAGTGGTTCAAACTGTGGTACCTAAAGCATCAGGGCGCCCTACAGGCTCAGCTGGTAGAGCATGGGACTCTTGATCTCAAGGTTGTGAGTTCAAGCCCCCCCAAAAAAAAAAAAAAAGACATTCAGGGACGCCTGGGTGACTCAATGGGTTAAAGCCTCTGCCTTTGGCTCAGGTCATGATCCCAGAGTCCTGAGATCGAGCTCCACATCGGGCTCTCTGCTCGGCAGGGAGCCTGCTTCCTCCGCTCTCTCTCTCTCTACCTACTTGTGATCTCTGTCTGTCAAATAAAAAAATAAAATCTTAAAAAAAAAAAGTTCAGAACTCCGTTTTTTGGATAACGAGGTGTGTGGACTGGACTCTTGAATTTCTGCGTTTGCATTTCATAGCAGCTGCTTCCTGCTCCCCTTAGGTTTTGATCTTCCATATTAAGTTAAATATGAGAATAATATTCTGCTAAAACTATTTGAATACTCATGATTAAATAAGTATAAAAATATCAACTTTATAGACAATCCAAAGTCGATCCAAGGCTTTTTCTTTTACCTTAATACATATTATATAAATTTTTGCTGAAGATTTACTTTCTTTCTGTTCTTATTATGATTGTTCCTAATGACAGACCTAGAAAAGCCATTTAGTCATTCCAAAAATGTTTATGGACTACTGGCTATAAGAAGGCACAGTGGTGGGCTGGAGTGGTGGGGATTGGCTGATGTGGCCCTTGCCCTTACAAGGACTTATGGTCTTGTTGTTAGAAACGAACTAATTCAATATGACTTGCCATAGGCTGTGGCAGGGCTATGGGAGAAGGGGTCACATCCTGCTCAATACATGTAATAGAGGAATATGACCAGGGTACCTTGGTGGCTCAGTTAAATGGTGTCTGCCTTCGGCTCACGTCATAATCCCCGGGGGTCCTAGGATCAAGCCCTATGTATGGTTCCCTGCTCAGTGGGGAGCCTGCTTATCCCTCTCTCACTTCCTCTGCTTATGTTCCCTCTCTCATTGTCTCTCTCTCTCTCTCTCTGTGTCAAACAAATAAATAAACTGGGGCGCCTGGGTGGCTCAGTGGGTTAAGCCGCTGCCTTCGGCTCAGGTCATGATCTCAGGGTCCTGGGATCGAGTCCCGCATCGGGCTCTCTGCTCAGCAGGGAGCCTGCTTCCTCCTCTCTCTCTCTCTGCCTGCCTCTCTGCCTACTTGTGATCTCTCTCTGTCAAATAGGTAAATAAAATCTTTAAAAAAAAAATAAAATAAAAAAATAAAATAAAAAAATCTTTAAAAATAAAATAAAATAAAGGGGGTACCTGGGGGGGCTCTGTGGGCCTCTGCCTTCAGCTCAGGTCATGGTCTCTGTCAAATAAATAAATAAAATCTTAATAATAAATAAATAAAATAAAATAAAGGAATATGACCTTATCAGGGATATCAGGGAGGGCTTCTCTGAGAAAGGCAATAGTTGATTTGAGGGATGGGAAGCAACTGGCAATGTGAGACTCAAGAACTAAATTAATTTAAATTGTGGGAAATTAATGAAATTGTAAGAAGCGTGGGGCTGACGGGATAAGACCGTGAACGCACAAACTATTAGAGGAGCAGGGAGAATAGAGTATCTGTGCAGAGGAGGAGTACATGATGTCAAGAAAAGTATCTGCGGATCTCAGCACAGGCAGTGTTTACAGATGTGAGCCATCACTGAGACCTAGGACCAATGCACGGGTCCGGAATTCAAGAGCCACGGTGTCAGAGGAAGATGAGCAAGGACAAGAGCAGGGGCACCTGGGTGGCTCAGTCAGCTAAGCGTCTGCCTTCAGCTTGGGTCATGATCCCAGGGTCTGAGATCCACTCCCACATTGGGCTCTCTGCTCAGCAGAGAGCCTGCTTCCCCATCTGCCTCCTGCCGGTGCGCTCGCGCGCGCGCTCTCTCTCTCTCTCTCTCTCTCTCTCTCTCAAATAAATAAATAAATAATCTTAAAAAACAAACAAACAAGAGCGAAGCTGGATCCTTGGCCTGTGTATCTTCAGTAGCTTATCCAAACAGTGAGGGCAGGGGATGAGACACTGAGTCCAAGGTACAGCATCAGAGCTGGAGGGATAGTCCCTCCTGTTGCGAACCAGAGCTCCACGCCGTCCTCCCTGACTACAGATAAGACTGGTCACGAGACCCAATGCTGACGTTCCAGTGTCCCAGTGTAGGTGGAACAAGGCTGTCCGGGAAGTGAATCTGTGAGACCTGCTGGATGTCAGAAGGAATTCAAATGCCTTTGTAAATGACTCCCATGAGGATAAGTTACTTGGAAGACAGATAGAGTTTGTTTTCTAAATTTCAGAGTCCTCCAAAACTCTTCTCATTAACCAAGACCAGAGACTGAACATCAGAGAACGAGAGATCTTTCCGAAATCAAATATAATCCAGGGACATCACGATCCAAATATTACAGAAAAATTTTTTTTTGTCCCCAAACAAATATGTATAGACTCCCTAGTTAGAATGATGTTAGAAGCAAAGAAGATACTTTAGTTAGGATTTTTCATTAATTTTAAACATGTAAAAATTTGAGTTGTATAATTTTATTGCTTAAACACTCATTCTCAGTGTCCTGGTCTAACTAACTTCCGAAGCGCATGCTGGAGAACAGGACTCCTAAGAGATATTCTAGGAAGAAGAGTCTGTAATTGTGGAGATGTTCCCTCTGCTCTTCTTTCCTCCTTTCCGTACTTCTTGGTGTGTCTTCCACATCGACTACAAGCTCTTACTCATCCCTTTATACAGACCATTTAGCTTATATTACCCAGCAAATTTGTTCTTTTTCTGCCTAATACTGCTTTGTATCCAGATGTCCCAAGACACACAGTGGAAAACACTGAATGTCAAATTACTTTCTCGATGATTTCCTTTTTAGAATGTCTATAGTTTATAAATGGGCATTTTGTGTACACATTTCATCTCAAATATATCTTAAATATGAAGGAGGTAGAGGAGATAACCCCAGTTACAGACCTTAAATTTTGTGCTAACTCAGGATTAGTTGTATTGTGTATAATGTTTAAAAGTGATTATTTTGCTTTGCCTTGGGAATACTGTGCCCCCAAAAGGAAGGTATTTCCAGTAGTCGTAAGATAGAGTTTGATACAGGGTGCTTGGTGTGGCTCAGATGGTTAAGCATCTGCCTTCAGCTCAGTTCATGATCCTAGGGTCCTGGGATCAAGTCCCACGTTGGGTTCTCTGCTCAGCAGAGAGCCCGCTTCCCCCCCCCCTCTCTCTCTCTGCCAGCCTCTCTGCCTACTTGTGATCTCTGTCAGTCAAATAAATAAAATCTTGGAAAAAAAAAAAAAAAAACCCTCCTCGAACTCAACGCACACAAAACAGGTAATTACGTCAAAAAATGTTCAGAAGACATGAACAGACAATTCTCCAAAGAAGACATACAAATGGCTAACAGACACTGAAAAAATGTTCATCATCAGGGAGTCTGTTTCTCCCTCTCTCTCTATCCCTTCCCAAGCTCATGCTGTCTCTGTCTCTCAAATAAATGACATTTAAAAAAAAGATACAATTTGATACATAGACTCCCCTTACTAAAACTTTTCCTTATCACCAAACCACTTACATTTTTAAAAAGAGGAGAGTTTAATGGATTATCTCACAAAAACATCTAGGATTGCCAAAGTGAATTATTTCTTTTTTTTTTTTAAGATTTTATTTATTTATTTGACAGGCAGAGATCACAAGTAGGCAGAGAGAGAGGAATGGAAGCAGGCTTCCGGCCAAGCAGAGAGCCCGATGCGGGGCTCAATCCCAGGACCCTGGGATCATAACCTGAGCCGAAGGCAGAGGCTTTAACCCACTGAGCCACCCAGGCACCCTGAATTATTTCATTTTAATTGGTATGTGCCCCAGAGCTGCTTCACCAAGTGTGGTGTGCACTTCCTTTTGGAATGTGTCCCTAGCATGACCCCCCAGAGAGTCCCATCTTCCCAGCCTGTACCCTCCTCACAGGAGATGGAGGCACAGACTTGCCTCTGTGCAAGGCAGCCTGGTCCGAGTGGGTTCCTTTGCACCTTGGTTGGACCTATTTTAATCCCCTTCTGAGATATTTTATAATCCACTGAGAAAGCTAATTTTCTTCAACTTCTAACAAAGCAGTAAAGCTTCTGCACATGCAGAAAAGCATTGCTTATCTTGAAGGACATTGAAGTGAGAGAAACATGCAACCACGCCTACAAAATCTACCATCCGTTTTAGAGTTTTTGCGCATGAGACTCTACCATGTTTGTGTAACTTAAGGAATATCAGTATTGATGAGACCATGAACCATCTGAAAACGGTTTTAGGGCATGTTTTCTGTTGAGATATACAAGAATGCTGCTGCTCAGTTATGAAAGATAAAAATAGGAAAAACTGCCTTGCTAACAGATTTCTGGGTACGGTTTGATTTACGTTGTTTGGCTTGTGTGTCATTGTTTAAAAGTCCTAACCATAGGACAGTACTTCTGTAATTTCCCCAGTTCAGTGTTGTTTCTAGGTGACAGCGCATTGTCCTTTCTTTCAGAACTCCTTTAGGAATGGCTGCTCATCGTTCTCAGGGTCTTGGCTGAGTCTGGGGCGGTAGTCTTTGCCTCTTGTCCGTGTGCCTCCGTTCACATCCTAGAGTATGCAGTGGCAGGCCAGTTTCCAGAACACAGCTTTTATACCTCAGGCTGTTCTCCTGACTCTGATAATGCTGACGCGGCCTGAGATTTAACTCCGATTTAACTTGAGTGTGAACTACCAGAAGATGGGACTCCTGAGGCCCAGGAGGGGAGACCCCCTTCATGTTACCAATTCTGTAAACTGTGATCCAGAAAATGAGTGAAGGGCTCTACATTTTACTCATCTGCTTTTTTGTAAGTCTGTTTCTACAGCACACGCATTTCAACTTCTTGTTCAGCCGTCGGAGTCTCGGATTTTCTTCATTCACAATTTCTCTCAAAATGTGAAGTAATTTTGCTTGGTGGGGATCCATTCCTTGTCTCCCAACCTCCCGTACCCTTTTCCACAAGAATTCAGGCAGAATAAAAGCCAATTGGAAAGTATTTATTTCTAGGTTTCTTAATGCCCAGGTCACACTGTTGTCTCAAATCAGTTTCTTTCTGTCGTCCTTAGCTGAAAAATAAAACCAAAAAAAAAAAAAAAAAAAAAGGCGTATCTGGCAGGGTTAAATAAAAGAAAGAATGCAGTGAAAGGAAGATTTCTTTTCTACAGGCAGCAGAGACCGTGCAGGATGACTGAAAGTGCCTGAGGGTATTTGGTCCCTATTGGTTTTCACATCAGATGCAATGGTGCCCACAGATAGCCTGTATTGTTGTCAGTTAAATGGGATCATGAGTGTCTGAAAGGTGTTTGAGAATGAACCGAAAATCATTTTCACAAGTGGATGATTACTTCTGCCACATGTTAACCGAACTCTATCAGAATGGCCCAGATTTTTGAGCCTGCATTAATTGCTCCTTCAACCTTGACTGAGGTTTCTCTTTAAGAAAGCCCTTTCCAGGACTAAACGACTCTATATATTGATTTTTTTTTTCCTTTTTGTATTTTTTCCTTGAAAAATGAAACCTTGGATAAGGAAGACTTTATCATTCAACATGTAGATGGATTGTTCCATTTCTTGGAATTAAAAGCTAGACTCAAGTGATCTGAGAAAAGTAACGGTCCTTTTATCCAAGCACTGAGTAATTCCCATATTCTGTATACAATTATGTTTTTCAAATATTCATTAGTGATGATTTTTCATCATAAAGTGAAACCGTGAACTCCCACAGCATGTACTCCCTGCAAATAAATTGTCATAGCCTCCTTTCTATTAGAACTGTATGCCACCACTCTAATTGAAACTTAACTACAATATTTAGTAGTATGTTTGGAGAATTTTTGTATGTTGAAGTATTCTCTGAACAATCTTTAAGTTAGGTTTTATAAAGCGCTTTTAAAGTGTTTGGGTAGTTGTAATTAGTTATTTCATGTTCCCACTTTCCATTTCAAATATGGCCTAGAGAATATTAGCTGTTTATTTGCCAGAATATTGTAGGATATATTTGAGGTCAGACATGCTGTGTTACAAAGTTGAGTTAAATCTCAATTTTGAAAACTAATCGGAAAATGAGTTCTTGAAATTTCATTAACTTTTGTGCTTCTATATATTAGCAGAGAATTTATATCATTTACAGAAAAATGGTTTAACTTATTATTAAAACTAATTTGAGAGGGTTTTTGGCTTAAAGGGAGACAAATCACAGAATGATATATGTGAATCTACTTTTAAAAAAACATTCAAGGGGGCATTGTGTAAAAACAAGCATTTAACCTAATTTTATTTCACAAGCATTGCAGTATGAACATGTAATGAAATGTAAATCTCTCTCGAAAATTCAACAAAAATAAGCATAGTCATAGTACTGATTTTTGTTTGCTTGAAGCTCATTTTCACCAAACTCCACTTTTCTCAATCTGTTGATGAGACCATTTTATTGATAATAATACACATTGCTAATGAGCCACACTTATCTAAAGAAAAGTGTCTATTCCTGTTGTCATAGATCATTCTGACAGATTTCATGAAGGCTCTGCTTTTGTCCACAAATGAAAACTTTTAGAAGCAACTTGGGTTATTAACACGTAACTCTTTTAAGGATCATAGTGATGTCATGAAGATTATACCATTTTTAGTGTGGAGATTCTCTCCTGACTATAGCTAGTGATAAAGAAGATGAAAAATAGTGCTCTGTTTGTCTTGTTGAATGTAACCTGAGTTTTGGCCTTACCGAAGTTCTTTAATTTTTTCTCCTTTCTTCTCTTCACTTGACAGTTTACCTAACAGCATTCACATCCTATTTTAAAGATGCAATCAAAAATCTTAAAATTCAGGGAGGCATATCTTCTATATTTGAGGATAGAGTATGACCCAAAAACAATAACACCAAAAAAAAAGAAAAATAGTCATAGGCAAATGACACATCAATACATATTTAGTTGGTTTTGTGTCGTTTTCTAGCAATGAATGCTCTGTCTCTTTGGAGCAAATAGTACTCCCCATTAGGAGCTACCCTAGAAGAGGGATTAATTCTTTAAGATTATTGCTGTGTTTATACTGATCTATAAAACCAAATGCTTCAAGGCTTTAAGCCTTATGTGTTAAATCCAAGCTTTGTGTCAGTGCTGCTAATTTCTTTGTTACCTAATCCCATGTAAGAAGAGAAGATTTTAAAGTTAAGCAGGCAATTTTTTTGTTCAAAGGGAACAACTTCTTAATACCTTAAGTTGGATGTATTGATGAAAGCAAACACTATTAAATAGTATCTGAGCAGTTACTTTTAAGTAATCCAAAATACTCTAGTTACATGAGTATTGTGCTGTGTTGAAAATATTTCAGTGGAAAAAAATGTTCTATATTTAGTACAAATGAGGATTGGAAGTATGTCCTTTTCAAGTATGTTATATACAGTAGATTCTCTCTCTCATTTCCATTCAAGTAATTCTTGGATCAAATTTAATTTTGACTAGGGATTTTTATCCCCCCTGGGGCCATACTCTGAGGTCTGGAGAATGTAGTAGGACTATGGAAATTGCTAATTTGTGTTCCTTTATTTTCCATCCATTTGTTACTTAGCTGAGATAATTTAACAAGGATGAGTAAAAACACTTTGTTTAAAACCAGATTCTCTAGTTTGATGAAAATGTTGAAAGCTTCATGTAAAAAAGAAAAACAAAAAAAAGCAAAAAACTCACTTTCCTCTTTAAGACCTCTTCATAATAAGGTGAGAGAAACTAGCAGTATGCCATAGAGAATGTCACTGTTGGGCTATACGATAAGTATTTATTTTGCTGGATATCATTGTAAATTGTCACATAAAGCCCAGTTAACTGTGTGTTCCCAGTTTGACTGGTATTTGGCAGGTCTGATTTACATACCCTAAAAAAAAAAAAAAACCTGACATTTTTATTTGAGTTAATCATATAATCAATTGAGAGGAAGCTAACAATGACTCAGCAGGTTATAGAACATTCAGGGAGAATACAGCTGCTATGCAGACCAAACGACAGACTAACCAAGGTAGTCTCTGTCCAGAATGACGAATATGCTTCCTGGAAGATCTTCTCTACACACCTTTATTGGGTAGAATCAGAGTTCATCAAGCGATAAAAAACCAATTTGTTCAGAAATCAGAAAGGAAAATATTAATAATATATTTTTTAAACTTTAATAGAATTTTTAAAAATTCTATTTTTATGAAACAGAAATGGATGACAAGTAAAATAACTTTCAAAGATCTGTTTAATTAATACTATCACTAGATTTAGCCTTATCAACCATACCTTCTCCTTCACAGAATCTTACAGTTATAATTGATGTTCATAATAATGACCAAGTTGGCTTATGTAGACAAATTCTTCAAAAATTTGTTATGGATATAGTCTCTATATAGAGGAACTCAATTTTTAGTAATTAAGGATACTCAAATATTGCTATGGAAGTGTAATGAACTGAATCTTACTGCCTAGTAGAGCATATGTGTTAAATGTAACTTTAGTATATTTTTCTGAAATAAAAAAATCTTAGTAGATCATACTACAGTTTATCCATAAAAGAGAATTTGTACCCTACACAACATTTAAAAAAAAAAAAAAAAGTGTGGCGAGAATGCATTTTGATTTTTTTACACGTTTCTAATAATGGATCTGTGCTTATGACAAATATTCAAATGATTTCGACTTCTTCTTTATTCTCTCCACAGTTCAACCCTCCTACAGCTAAGAGCACCACACCACAACCTGGAAATCACCCTGAAAACCAGTAAACCATTGAACTATTAAAGCTTGTAGGATCCTCCACTGTACTCATGATACCTGTAGACTAAAGATAAGGATATTTGTCACTGTACTTGACTTTGTTATATCGAAAATATGATTTATGGCTCTATAGTGATTAGGTCTCCCAAATCCTTCATAATATTTTTTTTCTGTTAATGAAATGACATCATCTCAAACATGGCTAGTGGCAATACAAAAGTGTACAGCCACTTTGGAAAACCAGTTTGGCCGTTTCATATAAAGTTAAGCACACACTTGAAATACAATTCAGTCATCCCTCTCCTAGATATTTACCTGAGAGGAGTGAAAACACATGCCCACACAAAGACCTTTACATGCATATTTCTAGCAGTTTTGTTTATGATTGCTAGAAAAAGAGAAAACAATCCAAATGTCCGACAACTGGCGAATGGGTAAACACATTGAAGTGACTGCATACAATGAAATATAATATTCAGTAACGGAAAGGAATGAACTCCTGATACAAGCAACAGTGGCGAATCTCAAAAGCCATTGACTAAATGAAAGAAGCCAAACACAAAAGGGCTCCGTACTCTGTTTTTTTCCATCTCTATGGCATTCTGGAAAACAACTGAAAAGTCAGAAATCAGAACAGTTGTTGCAGAGCTGGGGGATGGGAGGAAGAGACTGATCAGGAAAGGACCTGAAGGAAATTCGGGGGTGGGGGGGGCAGGTTCTGGTGGGGGAGGGGGGTGCAGAGGGGGCAGATGTTCTGTAGGTCCGTGGTGTTGGTACTTCCATTGCGATGTCAACACTCAGCAAATTATATACCTGAAATGGAGCGTTCTTACCTTCTGTAAACCATACCAGTAAACCCTACTTTAAAAAAAAAAAAACAAAGGAAGACCTGCTTAGTGTAGAAATGGTGAAAACGTGAAGTCATAAAGAACAACACAGAGGAGCAGCTGGCTGGTTCAGTAGAGCGTGCGACTCTTGACCTTGAGGTTGTGAGTTTAAGCCTCATGTTGGGCATAGAGATTATTTTTTAAAAATATGAAATTCATCTTTAATCTCAACAGCCCAGTATTAATTGCAGGCTTAATATTTTGATGTGTCTTTCTGGATTTTCTCCCCATGCATGTACTGTAAGCTCAGGTGACTGCTTTTTTTTTTTTTAACCTAGCCTTATAATAATTTTTTCACATCATTCCTTTTTTTTAAGATTTTATTTATTTATCTGATAGAGATCACAAGTAGGCAGAGAGGCAGACAGAGAGAGAGGAGGAAGCAGGTTCCCTACTGAGCAGAGAGCCCGATGAGGGGCTTAACCCCAGGACCCTGGGACCATGACCTGAGCCAAAGGCAGAGGCTTTAACCCACTGAGCCACCCAAGCACCCCTCAAATCATTCTTTTTGACATCACTTTTAATAGCAACTTAACTCCTTCCTTACCATTTGATTCTTAGGCAGCTTTGAGTTTTTTATTTTAAACAATATTGATGAATATCTTGTTCTCATTCTTCCCTCGGTTTTAAATATCTCTTATGCCCAGAATCTAATTCTATACCAGTGAAAAGGCAGCAAGACAGTGATACTAGATACCTAATGCCAGAAATCATTCTTAGAGTGAAAAAAAAAAACAACCCTCAAATTTGTTGAAATTAATTTTAATGTGTTCTTATCCAGGATAGTTAGCTTTTCGGATGTATTCGTGTCCATTTTATTTTATAAAATATTAGTCTGGTTAATGTGAAAACTGAAGGGCAGAAACTATCTACTCTTGCTACATAACATTTATACTATTTCTTTTATGCAATCGATCTTTTGTTGAATGTAATTTTTTTTTCCTTAGGCAGAGAGTAAAACTCTGCCACCCAGCTACTTCCGAGATACACTTGTTCATTTGTGACTCCCGTGTATGGTTGATTGAATTCCTCCTTAAAGTGTATCACCCCAGAATACCTCGGGGCCCAACTGAACATTATGTGCTTACCTTGGTTCCTGTCTCAAATTGTCTTTTTTCAATTTCTTATATCCTCTCCCAACCTCCAGTAGACACATGCATGTGTCCACCCTCTGCTGTGCTGTTTTCAGAGACATCCTACCCTGTCGTTCCCAGTGTGTTGATCCATGGCTTTGAGTGATGGTTGCAGCAGGTAGTAGTATTCCTTATGTAGGACCTTCACTCTCAGCAAGACTTACACTTGCTGATGGTGTTGATGGTTTGTGGATTACTATTCACTTTCACTTATGTATGACGCAAGTTGCCCAGCAGCATGCTAAGTGAGACCCTTGAAGGAGCTCAGAAACAGGCAGTGGTCACTGGCAAAGGTGATGCCACATTTTCTCTGGCTCTCAGGCAGCCTTGGTGCACATTTTGCTTGTGCACTTCATACAGGCCATCGGTCTTATCTCCTGTATCTAGCCCCTGAGATCTTTGCTGTTAACCCTGTGATAGAAGTTCGGGTGTGTGCATTTCAGGAGAGGGAAATTACCTAGGACAGACAGAAAGAGAGCAGCTGAACACCTCTCACCAAAACCACAAAGAAGAAATTAGAGAAGCTGGAGCAAAGGTGGGGCAAAAGGTTTTAACGGGACCTCGAGAGGTGAACAGGTGAGAACAGGAACTGTGGATGTCTCTGTCGGTCACTAAATGAACTCACATCATATCCAGGAGTGCAGGCCATGTGGTATCAAGGGTTTTGTGCGAGCCAAAGAGAAGTTCATCTAGCTAGCTGATGTGTCTGAAAGAAAGTAAGTAATTTAGGCAGTGTGGATGATGATTTCCAATGTAAAAGCCTAGTTTTTATTTTGACTTTTAGGAACTGCATGTTAGTTTTCTTGATTCTGAAAATTTAGAACCCAAGAAATCAAACCCATAGATACAGAGAATATATTGGCGGTTGCCAGAGGAGGGAAAGCTTACGGTGGGACAAACGAGGGAAGGGGTATTAAAAAAAAATTTTTAAAGTGTACCCATTCGTTTCAACATACCTTAGCCAATATCTTGAATTTCTTTTAAGAGGGGGCAAGAGCATTTGCTTTGCTTCACAAAAGAAAATTATTTTAATAAGCGATGAAAAATTCAAGCTAAGATTTTAGTTTTTAAAATTGTGGAAGTCTCTGGGGTGCCTGGCTAGCTCAGTTGCTTGAGTATCTGACTCTTGGTTTAGGCTGAGGTTATGATCTCTGGGTCGTGAGATGGAGCCCCATATGGGCTCTTCCTCTCCCTCTTTCTCTGTGGCTTCCCCATCTCACATGCTCTTTGAATAATAAATATTTGAAAACAAATAAAATAAAAAATAAACATTGTGAAAGTCTCAAGACTTTAAGCCCCCCAATAAATGAATAACCATAGTACTTTTTTAATACTCAGAACTGTATATAAATTAGAGTAGCCTTTACAGAGATGAACCTTCACTTCAGAAGAAAAGGACAGTGATAAAATATTTTAAAATCTTTAATTTAAAAATTAGGCCTATATTTGTCATATTTCAAGCACCTAACAATCTTTTCTACTTTTGTAGGAGGTGTGTATAAGTTTCTATGGTATAATTTCAAAATAGCTCTCCATGATATGCTTTACTTCATTAATGTTTAATATCTTCCTTTTCCTCCTTGATATATATGCTTACATCTATATATTCAGTAAGAAGAAAAGTTTTGTTCTCAGATGATTGTCTGCTTTATTCATTTTAGGAAATGCATGTTAGTTCTCTTGATTCACGTTCCTATCAGCAATGCGAAGTTAAACAAAAGCGCTGGCGGTAACTATGTTGAATTAGGCTATGTCTTCTTCACATTCATGATTGCCTGAATTCCATAGTTAGGAAAATTTGCAGCAATATACTTCCGTAAGTCAGCTAGGCCCCCAAATTCTGAGGCTGGCAGAGACCTTAGAAATCAGCAAACCCATTCCTGCCATTTATAGGTGAAGAAACAGAAACTGAGATCGATGCCAACATAACTTGGGGTCATCCAACTGGACAGTGACCCTTCCCTCTGAGTTCTTGACTCTACAGATGCCTCCCCCTTAGGCCACACTTCTCAGCCGTGGTCATCTAAGAGCTGAAACATGAATCCTCTATCCCTACTTTATAGCCTTTGTCTCTCCTAAGAAGAGTGTGTTAAGAATAAAATTCCCACTGGTTCTCTGATTATCCTTTCTAGCTCCAACTTCGCTCAATTTGTAGTAAGAACTGACAAATTGATAAGCCACATAAATCAATTCCCTTTCAAGAACCTAGAATAAGCTCAGTCATTTTGTAACACAGAAGCTACATGTTGTCTCAGCTTCCAAATGAACTAAACTTTGCCTTTAGCAGGCTGGTCTCAAGATTAAATACCTATGGAAGAAATACGATTACACAGAGCCACAACGTTATTCATCTAAAATATTCTTTGCTTGTTTTTCTTGCCAGATATCTGTATGCCCTAGGACAGAAGGTTTGGAAAAGATGGAAAAAACGTTACTTTGTTCTTGTTCAGGTTAGTAAATTATTTTCCTGTTACACAATGAATCTAAGACAGCAGTTCTCAAACTTTTGTTTAGTGGGTTAAATCTATTGATATTCACTGTGTTAGAAATTAAAACTAAAAAAAAAAAATCCTTAAATACTTCATTTCAAAATAAAAGTAGCAATTTTTTACATGCTAACACAAGTAACAGTTTTATGTAAAATAACTGTGTTCTGAATCAATTTAGGTAAGTGCGAGGCATTATTTTACACTCTTGTACATCTCTTTAATGTCTAGCTTAATAGAATGCAGCTGTATTTTCATATCAGCTTCCTCATTCAATCTGTTGCAATATCAGATGAAATTTAGCCACTGGAAAATTCCACCATACGCACGTGAGACGATAGCTGTGAAAAAGGCAGATGATGTCTAAATATTATTACAAAAATAGTTTTGACCTCACAGATTCCCTGAAAAGATCTTAAATTCTTCAGGATAACAGGACCATACCTTGGGAAAAACTGCATCATTCTGATGTTTTATAAATAAACCATAATACTTAGAAGCTCCCACTTTTGTACAGATATTCCATTTTTATCACCTGTTCACATAATTACATCGGTAAATTACCTGGACTGGTAGATTGGTTTGCAATAGGATTCTGAATATAGACAGGTTACTGGGATATTTATTCTGACTGACTCTGTTTTGTTTGTTTGTTAATCACAGATAAACTTTGCTCATAGAACGTACTCATCAAAATAAATTTACAGTAAGGAATACTTTCTAAGTAGCAGTCATTCCATTCTATGATGAATCCAAGCTATTTTATCCCCAATGGATATATATGATATGAAAAGAAAATCATCGTTGGTATTCTTAACATTTAAAAAGTCTCTAAAATCTTGTTGATTCCTACCCATGCATTAAGCAAACTTTAAATGGAGTCTATCGGAATAATATGGTGAAATGCCAAGGAAGGATAACTGTCAGTTGCTGTCTTCCAGGTGTAAGGTAATCTATCCATTGTTGGATGTGCCACAATGCATGGTAACTTCATGAAAAGTATAAAAATTCCATCAAAAGTAGTTTTATCTGCATGGCAGGCAGCCAGCCTATTTCGTTAAAATGTAGCCTTATGTGATTAGAACCAATATTTGGTCAACTAAGTTAACAAAAGATACACGTACTTGTATGCAAGTACTTTGGCAGTCTTGATAGAAAGCCCAAACATTTGCTTTGGGTAAGTGTCTTCCGTTTGGAGTTCTGGGTGATCTGTCCTCCAAAACCACACCCATAAGACCTCTTTTTTGGTTTCCATATTTAATTTCTTTACATCATTACAAGGACTTAAATGCATTGAATAGGCAGTTTTCATGCAGATCTTTCTGGGCATTTGATTTTATTCCTATTTATAGATGTCTCACATATAATTTAACAGGTTTGTATTAGCAAATTTATCAAATCTAAGTCATTCAACTGATATTTCATAGAAACTGCAGTTTCTTTTTCATTTTCCTATTTCATGCATTATAATGCAGACTCTTTTTTAACTTCATAGTTTTAATAGCTGATGTTATTGGTACAAACAAACCTAGCTGACTCTTAGTAAGCACAGAGTTTTACATATTAGTCATTACACTTTTTTTAAATTTTTACTTTCTTAAAGACTTTATTTTTCCATACACCCCCTACCCCCACACATACCATGGTCTCCCCATCATCAACATCACTTGATACATTTGTTACCAAGAATGAACCAACATTGGTACATCATAGTCATCCAGTGTGCATAGTGTTGTATATTAAATGTGTTTTGAACAAATGTGTAATGGTGTACATCCAACGCTGAAATGTCACACAGAGTGTTTTCACTGACCTGAAAATCCTGTTCCAAGCCAATTTGGCCCTTCTCTCCTCCGTGTCAACCACTGATCTTTTTACTGTCTCTGTAGCTTCACCTTTTCCAGGATGGAAATCTTAGAGCACATAGCCTTTTCAGATTGGTTTCTTCCACTTTAGTAATAGGCTTGTAAGTTTCCTCCATGTCTTTTCATAGCTTGAGAGCTCATTTCTTTTCATTACTGAATAATATTCCATATTCCATTGTCTGGGTGAATCAGTTTATCCATTCACTTACTGAAGGGCATCTTGGTGGTTTCTGAGCTTTGGCAATTGTGTATAAAGTTGCTATAAACATTCTTGGACAAGATTTTATGTAGATTTTCGTTTTCAACTCCTTTGGGTTAATACCAATATTACAATATACCAATAAATACAATATTTATTACTTGTATGTGGATCATATTTATTATGTTTTAAAGAATGAATCAGAGTGTTCATTAGTCTGGAGATCTAGTTAAGTGACAGGCCAAGAGAATTTCAACTGTGTTGACTGCATGTGTGAAAACTGGCTTTATTAGGTCAGTCTTGAGAGATCAGATGATCACCTCATGGTTTTAGCCAGGTGAGTTTTAAGGTAATCCTTTGCTCCTTACCTAAGTAAGGAGTAAACTAACCAGAAGTTACAGAACAAATGTGTGTTCTTTGGTCACCCTATAAAAGAGTTTAGGAATGAAAGAAAGAATTAGAGTTCTTTAAGATCATTAATTGGTTATGTCTTTGAGGAACATTAACCATGTCTTTAGGAAGCTATGAAGTTCTCTCAGTAACAAAAACAAGTTTAACATTTTTTTTTAAGATTTTTATTTGAGGGAGAAACTATGTGAACTGAGTGGAGAAGGGGCAAAGGAAAATAATCTCAAGCAGCCTCCCCTCTGAGCACAGACCCCACCTTGAGGCTTGATCTCATGACTCTAAGATCATGACCCACGCCGAAACCAAGAGTCAGATGCTTAACCAACGGAGCCACCCAGACATCCTAAGTGTAACATTTTAAAGGGCAAAATTTAGTTTAAACCCATAATTAAAATTTAAATGTAAACCTATATACCCCATAATTGAAATTTAGAAAAAACACTACCAGAATATGATGAATGCATATTTATTCTATCTGAGGTATCATCTTAAAATCTGAAGTCCTATTTAAGCATTATAATTTTGCACAAATATATGTACATACATGCCCTCCTACAGAGAACCCCACGCCAAAGGTATTGAGATAAACCCGCCAGTACTCTGGCAACTTTTTGAAGTTTTAAATACAACTGAATCTTCATTTCAATTCCAAATGTAACAGGAAGACAAATGGAATGCACACACTTCAGAATCAAGATGGATGCGTATGGAGATTCAGTGAGAGGGCCCCTCAGGAAGACCTGGCTAGTTTTTATTAGTATTTTTAAAGAGGGCTCTCATTCTCCTGGCACGCAGCTTGGAGGTTCATACCTGCAGGCTGCATTACTGAAAGGTGGAGGAGTCATTTTTCGAGGGAGGACACTCTACCCCTGCTGTGTCTGCTGCTGCCACGGGCAGAATGGGGCTCTGGCGATAATGGGAATCTCATCACCACTTGCGAGTGTGTATTATACGAGTGATCTAGCCGGAGATGTAGCCATCAGCTCAAGAATTTGTCCTCATAAAAATTGATTGAGAGTCCGGTTTGGCCAGCTGCAAAGTCATTGTTCAAAGTGAACACTCGAAGAGCTGCTGAGGTGAAAAGACTTCCATATAAACATTTAAAGCACAGTTCAAAATAGGACAATAAATTATTTATTAACGTGGGGTGCTTATTGAACTTCCAGGTAAGATTGTAAGTAAGATTAGGTTTGGTCCCCATTTAGATTCTGAAGTGAGTGTAGTTACAGTATTGAATAGATATCCATGTGTTTTTAAGAGGCTGGGTTTTGTTTGTTTGTTTGTTAGTGAAGGTGGTAAATGTGGGTCCAAGCCAAATGGAAAGAGCAATTGATTTTGAAGAATATATTTGAAATCTTACCAAAGTTAAACTTAAGTGTTTCTTATTCATTTTTCTTAAGCTTATTCAGTGTTCTAGTATTAGATTTGGAGGATATCATTGTTGTAAAGTACTTAGGACAACAATACATTTTTGTTCACTATAGTACAAGCATTTAATAGCTTTAAAATTCTCTGATTTAATCAAACTGAATTATTTCCTAAATCTATAATCTGCTAATGTTTATTCAAATAACCGTATGTCTCCACATATTGCATATTCTGTGATAAATCCAGTATGTTCGAAGCACTCACCTACCACAGTTACTGCTATCTTATATTTATTAAGCAGTGGTAGCAGGCATTTATGTGAAGCACTTTTTTTTTTAAGATTTTATTTATTTATTTATTTGACAGAGATCGCAAGTAGGCAGAGAGGCAGGCAGGGGGTGGGGGGAAGCTGGCAGGCTCCCTGCTGAGCAGAGACCCCCCACCCACCCACCCACACACCCATGCAGGGCTCAATCCCAGGACCCTGAGATTATGACCTGAGCCAAAGGCAGAGGTTAAACCCACAGAGCCACCCAGGTGCCCCAATGTGAAGCACTTTTAACACATCATTTTGTTTAATCCTCAAAATAAGGTATGTTTGAGGGATAGGTAATAAACAGGATCCCTGTTGTATGAAGAATTTATATCATTTACCTGGAATTTTAAAGTTAGTATGTGGCAGAGTCAAGCATTTAAATCCAAATTCAGTCTACAGAGTAAACTTTCATGTTCCCTGTCCTAAAGGTACGATTCAGTTAATGCACACGAATAGTGTTGGTCTGAAGACAGATAGCTATAGGAATAGTCACTGCGGATCACTGATTTCATGAGGTACAAGACAGTTTGACTAGACCCGGCCAGTAAGTGAAAGCGCAGAGACTCTCATGCTGGTGAAGGCTACTTACTGTGTGACATCACTGGAAACTGAAGTAGACATCAGTGTTGTTCTGGCCCTGTCTCAAAGTGTTCACTGCTTGTTGTCGACGTGTCAGAATCATGACTTGAAGTTGCTGCAAACAACAGCAGGCCATCAAGACGTAATGTTAATTACACATCAGCTGAGTTGGCACAGGATGTAAACAGGGAGCCGTGTCACTGAGGGATCCGTACGTGCTGCACACACGGGAGAAGCGCTCCGTTAGTGAGACGCCATCAGAAATCTGCTTGAGACTTAAAAGAAGTGGCTGCCCCAGCCTGTTGCTCTCTGAACTCATCGGTACACGGGGAGACCCACTGTGGCACGCTGCTCTCATGTGTTTGAGAATACCACTACGACATGAAATTATATGATCTAGATCCAGTCTTTGGACATCAGCTGTTTGCTGAGAGCAATGGGAAGTGAAGAAGTATATTGTTTGTCAGATCAAGAAAGTCATGGGATAGTGGCTGTCTTTGATTGAAATTTGCAAACCGAGGGCATGTTCAATGTAGGAAGAAATCAAATCATACAGAATTATTTATGGAGAAAATGAAAGGCTCTCATCAACAACACCCCTGCCAGCATTGCCACCTTATTCCATTCTTGTTTTCAGAGGACCATTGCCACTAGAATGGCTTTCTGAAATTCTATCTGTGTGTGTGTGTGTGCGCACATGCACACACACACATGCACACTTTTTTTCTATTGGTGTTTGCTTATTTTCTAAATGGCATCATTCCATATATATATTCTATATATTGCTTTGATCCCCCTTAAAAATATTACAGATGAGGTGCCATGGCAGTATATAAAAATCCACTTTATTCTTTTGACTGATGATTGGATCCCATAGTATGGGTTTAACATAATTTATGTAACAGTTCCCCTTTTTTGGACATTGAAGTTTTTCCTTTTTTTTAAATAAGCAATGGAGGGAACACCTGAGTGACAGTCCCTTAAGCATCTGACTCTTGATTTCAGTTCAGGTCATGATCTCAGGGTCATGAGATCAAGCGCTTTAGGTGGGCTCTGCAGTGAGTGTAGAGCCTGCATAAGATTCTCTCTTGCTCTCTCCATCTCCCCTTCTTCTGTGTTCCCTCCCTTTTCCTCTCTACCTCAAAAAATAAGCATTGGTACAATCTGTGTGTGTGTGTGTGTGTGTACATGTAAACATATGTATGTGTGTGTGTGTGTGTGTGTGTGTATCCCCTGTATGTTAAGCTTTGTGTGTATGTGGGAATATTCTTATAGAAATGGAGTAACTGGGCCAAAGGGCATGGATACCTATGATATGTAAGATTATAAAGCTTTAGATGACTCAGGAATACTCAAGTAGTCATCAGAACTTTGGCTTGTTTTTTCATTTGTCATTTTTTATAATTAATAGTCATTATGTGTCAGCAAAATTATTTTATCTTTCAAGATGCACACCTCCAATATGAAAGAAAATTGAAAGTTCTCTGGGTTGTGGGGCTTATTTGGAACAAAATGTTAGCAGACAAGAATTTTTTCTTTAGAATGTATTTTTTAAGATAACTCTTGCTTTGTGACCAATGAATTTTCCATAGTAAAGAAAACAACGGTCATATTAATTATACAGTTTACCCCTGGACATCAACAATACATTTACTTTTCAAAATAGTTATAAAAGATGAGCTATTACATGATCCCTCACCTGTATCTCCGGAGCTAAAATATAAAAGGTGAAGCGAACATGGGGCTGGATTTTGTAAGGAGAATCTGGTGTGGACCCCGTGGCGATCCCAATGCAAAATGCCTCTTTCATTCATTGCATTCGGGAATGCCCAGTAGTCCCTGAAAACTTGCTATTTTCTTCATGTTTTGACTCCAGGGAAATGCCTGATTCCTCTTTGTAGAGCTTGTACCTACCAAAAAAGCACGAAGAACCTATGAATGAGAATTGTGCAATATTGTGAAGTCAGAATGAGACATTGGTGGGCTTAGGGTTTGTTTGGGTTTTTTTTTTGAAAATTGCTTTACAAGTCTCAATTTCTAAATTTGTGTGTGTGTAGCCTGTGTGTATGCATTTATTTATAGTCAACATAGATCTTTCTACGTACCTACATGTATGCCTGCCACGTAGTGCAGACTCAAATATTTAAGGAAGTGCTATCTGTCCCTTAATTTGGATTCCTTTTCACACCTCTATATGGAACATAACACAGACTTCTGTTTGGGCACACATGACCAAGCCTCAGTGTCCTGTTGGAACTACAGCCAGAACAGTCCCACTTAGATGCACCTTCTCCAGTTTCTCTGCCTCTGCCTCTGTGCTAGCCGAAACTACTCGTATCATCACACGGCTCTCATATACAGCATCATCCTAGCGACTTCTGCTTCCTGCCATTCTCCTTATAAACTCTTGTTTGCATGGCCAAAATAATCTATTTGAGGCGGACCTCCGATTTTGCCACTTGCTGCTTAAATCGTTCTATGATTTCCCATTATGCATAGAATTACCCCGACCGTGACCCGGAGAAGATCTTACATGTTCTGGCCCCTGGCTTCCTCTTTGGCGAGTCCTCTGTCCCACCGAGCAGCACTTGAACTTGCATGTTCTGCCCCAGATTAGTTACAGGGCCAACAACTGGAGTTCAGTACTTCAGCATCACGAGCCTCCCTTTCCAAATGTACCTCAAATAAATACTTAATATGAGCTTATTTTTTAGTGGGGGATTGCAATGTGAATATCCCTTTGAATTAAGTCCCCTGCCTTTTCTTCATCTAGTGCTTGTTCAGCTACTCTTAAACGCATCTATAAGAACTCTGAAGAGTCTATTGCTTTCATTTCCCCACGGCTGGCTCATTCTACTGACCCATTGGAGTATCAGGTCAAATGTCACCTTACGTGGCCTTGTGTGCCCCCCTGCAATCCAGAGTGTCCCTCAACTCACCCCCTGTCCCAATCTTATATTTTTCAGGGCATGTATTTCTCATCAAAATGGCCTTTTTTTATGTATATATTTTCCTATTATTTCTTTACCCCTTTTAGAATTTATGCTCCATGAAAACAAGGACCTAGTCTTTCTTATAATCTACTGTGAGTAGAAACTATTTGTGAAATAATTTAATATATGGGCATCACTCTGACCATTGTTTTTAAAAGACTGCCTTTCCTCTTCTTTAATTTATACACCAATTGCTAAATCTTTTTTGTGCCATTTGGTCAAGACAATAAATATATATTCCCCTCAAATCCATCATGATCTTGAAGATATATTCCTTTTCCTTGATTAAATTAAGCGATGGGGATTTTTTAAAAAATAATTCTAGCAGCACCTTTGGCCTCTACCAAGAGAGTTTCCAGCTAAGGATTTTTTAAGCCTTAATCTTTACTGAAATTAGATGGTGGCAGTTGCTAAGCTGCCAGCTGTTAACATGATCTCTGCAGTAGGAATACAACATGAAACGTGGATGCTGTGGTCTCTCAAAACTCGTTGTTAGCGCTCCTACACGTGGACACAGACAGGTGTTGTACAGGCTGGCCGTTGAAAATGACATGGGCGGATTCCCAGACCAGATGCAGAGACCTCGTGGGACCTGAGCAACTTAAGTGAGGGTGCCCTGTCCAAGGTAGTGATGCCAAAACCTGATTTAATGCTGTCCTCAGATTAAAGTCTGTTTCTATCCCCCAGTTCTCAATAAATCCATTCTTTATGGAGTTAAGAGTGGATTGTGTTAAGTATACTGAATGTTTATTATTGCTATATCTTTCCACGGGAAGGATTTTCAATTGCAATACAGTACATTATATCAGCTTTATTCGGCAATGTACAAGGAGGCTTATAAGTGAAAACAAATACTAGGTCAGACCACCTGTTTCTGTGTAATTCCCTGTCATGTGGTGATGAAGCAGAGTAGAGGCCGCAGAATACCTCCCTTGGGAGCCCAGGGAGCAGGATAACTGCCTCCCCACCCCCCACTCCTGGATCCCATATCTTCTCTTTCAGTGACGTGTTTTAACTTAGTGCCAACTGAGGGTGACACGTTTTTCAGACTCCAGCTTCTCCCAATTACCCTCAGTTTGGATATTGGCTAGAGAACCAGTAGGTATAAGGTGTTAATGCATTCACTAGAACATATCCTGCAGGTTCATTGTAGACTTTGCCTCAGGAATGTGCTTTAATATGACCTTGCAAAAGAGATGGGGAATGTGAAAGCTCTTGGGGATACTAAAGAACTCCAGGGAAGTGTAAAATGCAGCATCGTTTTATGGAACTAGAACCAGGAGGCAGGGAGTTAAAAGGATGGTATTCGTAGTCCGTCGTTTCTGGAACCAGTGTATTCAAAAGCCAATCTGTACTTTTTTTCAGTTGTCTCCTGGGTTGGGTTTCCTAATTCTCAGTGATAGCTTTGTTAGTCGTTGGTGTTTTGTTACTCTTCCATCTGTACTCTTTGTTAAACCCACTGCCCAGTAATCCATGACTGATTCTGAGTCTGGTGAGTGACTTTTGAGATAGTAAAGCATTAAGTAAAATATTAAAAGATGTACAAAATAAAACACATGTTTAATACTTTATCATTTAAATCACCATGGCTTTAGAAAGTAGGTGATTCCTTTGAGGGTGAAGGGCTATTTGTTTGTTGTTTGTTTGTGTTGTGCTTTTTTATTATTTCTAAAGATCTTGAATTTGGTACTTAAAATTTTATGTATCCATCATGTTAAATAATAATTTAAAGTGAGCTAGAAATATAAGTGCTTAAAGCATAAAATAGCAGCTGGACCTGTATCAAGTTATATTAAAGAAAGAAACAACACTGATGTTAGGCATTTTACATTGTGTGTGAAAAAACAAGCCTTTTGATGGGTAATTTTGAAAAACTAGATCATAAATGTCAAATTTTTAGCGTTTTAGGTAGGTTACACATATCATATCTGGGTTCTGTAGTGCACAACCACATGAACGTAGTTAATATAGAGATCTTTAGAGATGAATGCTTTTAAAAAGAGTAACCATTTCCAAAAAGCTACATTGAAATGTATAATCAAGATGATATCCATTAGAAATAAAGGGGATCATATCTAAAACTACATTCAGAGGCATCTCCGTGTTCTCTTTCTCATTCTCAGGTTCTTGTTCATTTACGTATTCATTCAACAAGTCTGTGATCTTGATGGGAAAGAAACAACCTAGGGAAGGGGTGGGGTGCAGGGAGAACCAAGTGAGTTTGGGACCTGAAAACCAAGGGAGGAAAGCCAAAGCCGTCAAGTCATTCACAGCAGAGAAGCTTATGGTCCCCAAAATCAAAATTGGCCAGGCGCCTTCACTCTGTTACAGCAATAAGACCCATCTTGAACCCCAAGGCAATGATTCTTGGAAGTGGTAAAGGAGGAGAGAGAGAGGGAGGTGATCTCCTGATGGCAAGGTGTGGTTTGTTGAGGACTCCTGCGCCACAGGCCAGTGGGGGCCAGGCACCCTACATCAGTTGTCTCTGATTTTCTCAGAGCTCTGGAGGGCCATCATCCTTGTCTCCTTTGATAGGAAATTGACTGAGGTATGGAAGAGTTAAGGTGACTTCCCCAAGGTCATATCTAAGATGAGTGGGAAAGAGTAGGTGAGGGCAAATGAGAGTGGGACTTCTGTTTCGCAGTGGCAGATTCCTACTAAACCTGGCTTTATCCCCCTTTCCTGCTGTTTGAAATACCTTGATATGATTATCTTCAGAGAGCCCTTTTCTGGCCCAGTTATCAAAAATACACCCCCTTTAATATCATTCTCTTTACGGTTTTATTTTTCTTCAGAAATGATTCACACTCAAAGTCGTTGACAATACTTCATTTGTGGAGTCTTCTCCATTCTCTTTGAGACTGATTTTATTGTTCTGATTATTTTTTTCTGATTCTAATGCTGAAGACATTGTTATAATACTCCTGACCTAGAAATACTCATTGTAGATATGTGTCGAATGAATGAATTGAGGGGAAAATACCACAAGAACAGGAAAGTATATCAAAATTATAAATGCATGTGGAACTAAAGGCAGTTATTTACCGTTCTGACTAGTAAGCCAAGAGAGACTAATTCTCAGATCTGTGCAAGGTATCAAAGAATGACCAAATATATCTTTCTAAAAGACCAGATTACATTCATGCTACTGTTCAAACTCTTTTGCCAGTAAATAATTTTGTACAACATATAGGTCTTTTTTTTTTTTTTTTTTTTTTTAAAGAGAGAGCAGGGGGCAGGGCAGGGGAAGACAGAGGGAGAGGGAGGAGAGGTTTTTTTGTGTTTTTTTTTTTAAGATTTTATTTATTTATTTGACTGAGACAGCACACAAGCAGGGGGAGCAGCAGGCAGAGGGAGAAGCAGACTGCCCACTGAGAAGGGAGCCCGATGTGGAGCTCAGTCCCAGGGGCCTGGGACCATGACCTGAGCCAAAGGCAGACACTTAACCAACTGAGCCACCCAGGCACCCTGGAAGGAGAGCTTCGTAAGCAGGGTCCATGCCCAGCACAAAGCCCTGTGTAGCGCTTGATCTCACGACCCTGAGATCATGACCTGAGCTGAAATCAAGAGCCAGTTGTTTTAACTGAGCCAACCAGGTGCCCCAGGTCACCGTAAACTTTTCATCATAAATTTAAATAGTTATAATGGATGCAGTTTTTAAAATAAAACCATTAATCAATTGTAAGCACGCCAAAGAGGATCTAAGTGCCGCTGTGATTCTATGGCTACCTGTAACCATTGAAAATTGTGTTTTATTAGCTTTTTCTCCTTGAATTCTTATTTCCCTGGGTCTTCCCCAACAGAACTTTACTCTTAGGAAGTAAGTATTATGTGTCAGAATCCTCCTTCATCACCCTATCATGCTTCTCTGAAAGTAAAAAGAAGTGTACAAAGTTGGGACTTAAAAAAAAAAAAACAAAACAACTCCCATGAAGTCCTAACCTTCCTTAGAATGTGACCCTAGTTGGAAAAAGTGTCCTAATTAGGATGCGGTCTTACTGGAAAAAGGTGGGCCCCTAATTCAGCATGACTGCTGTCCTTCTAAAGAAGAAGGTTTGGGGAGTAGTCAGGCACCCAGGGAGAACGCCATGGGAGGGTGAAGGCAGAAATGGAGATGATGCTTCTACAAGCCACGACGTGCCCAACATTGACAGACGTGATGGCAGAGACCAGGAACAGAGTCCCCGTCACAGCCCTCAGAAGGAACCAACCTCGATTTTAAACCTCAAGCCTCCAAAACAGGGAGACAATAAACTTCTGTTTATGCCACATAAATAAGCAAACTTAAGCAGAGAACAAACCTATCTGATAGACAAAAAATAACATAGGAAAGACAGAAAGCCCCTTTCCCTAAAAACAGCTTTTTCTTTACTACTTCTTTTGCTGAACACTCAGATTTATTTCCCCTTCTCCTTCTGTTTGAGGAAACCAAGTTAGTTAAACTACCTCACTTGAATAAAAATAAGACCGAAGGAAAAGGAGAAAACAAACTCTTATAAACAAAGGCTTTAAGTATTAAAAATTATCTTATACTGATGTACATTTGCCATCATAACTAGCAGACAACTAATAAAAGTAGATAAGTGACAAAACTTGAAGAACCATATTAAACATAAAAAAGGAAAATTTTATTGGAAATGCTCCTCTTCATGGACTGGTGGCTTCCCTGCCCAATCTTCCTGTACATGAGCAATTTTTCTAAAATGAGAAAGACTTTCAGATTGATTCCTTATGTACAGCATTATTTAGAGATGTAAGCATGGAGAACCCTGGCCCAGCTAAGCACGCCGGTGGGAACAGTTTTGTCACAGAAGCACTCATTTTCTCAACTGGTTTTCAGTTATATATTTAAGTTCCTTAGTTAGATGCCCCAAACACATAGCATTGGAGCATTTAAAATATTTTTACTCTTCCATCATCTTATAACTAAATTAGTTCCTTCTATAATTTCACCAAAAGCAAATAAAATGTCAAAACCACCTAATATTTAAATCCTTTGTTTTGCCTCTGAATGTAGAGAACCATACCGTTGCCACCGGAAGAGTTCCTACCCGAAGCTGGGTTAGAGAGAGCTGTTCATTTCGACTTTCTCTCCAACTTGAGACTGAGGGGGTAAATCCTGTCAAGTTCTCTAGTGGGAGACGAAGGGGAAACAATGAGACTTTCCTGTCACTCAGCAAACTCAGACCTGGAAAGATCCCTGTTATTTAAGGATGGAGGAAAGGTGAGGTGGTGTGGGGAGGAAGGGGAATGGAGACCTGTGAAGGGATTCTGTAATGTTAATCCTGATTTTGCTTAATGTGTAAGAAACATGGACTCCATTGAAAAGTATATGGAAATGAGAGCTCCCTGAAATTAATAGAAGAGAGCTGACAGAAATAAGGAAGGAAAACAAACAAAAAAAAATTGATATCCACATTTTAGGCAATAATGTACAGAATGAACACTATACAGAATAAGTAACGTAGAAGACTTCGAGAAGCTCTAAGTCTGAAAACTCTACCCACAGCGGCAAATATTAAAGAAAGAAAATACCCAATATGATAATAAAAAAAATCTGCTTATTGAAGTGGAAAGAGAATACAGATAAAACAGAAATAGTAATAAAAGCAACAGTGAAAGTAAACAAAAACATTTTCTGGTATTTAGAAGAGTCTGCAGATAAACAAACCTCCACATTTCAGGAAATTTAGTGAGAAGATACCTTCAAACATTTCTTGTAAAATATTTTTTTCAATTAAAAATATGTGCATTGGGGTGCATGGATAGCTTAGTGCATTAGGGGTCTGTCTTTGGCTCAGGTCCTGATTTCAGGGTCTTTGGATGGAGCCCTACCTAGAGCTCCCTGCTCAGCCAGGAGTCTGCTTCTCCCTCTCCCTCACCCCGCAAACCCACCCCCTCCCCGTGCTCTCTCTCTCCAATAAAATCTTTTTTAAAAAATGTGTTGCTTCCTACATCTTAACACTCAACTGCAGAAGTCAGTAGAGTTACATCTATAGAGAATTGATGGGAAATTGTGTGGGACTTGAGAATCGAGTAACATCTGTGTTCCGTAAGTCACCTTCCTGAAAATATTTAAAGCAAAACTCCTGGTATTTGAGGTGAATGAGTATGGTTTCTCAGAAATATGAAAATTAAAATATAAAAGAATTAAAGAGTAATGATAATAGAGCTAAATCTCTATTAACGGTTATAAAATATCTTGAGTCAAACATAAACATGAAAAATGATTCCTGAACAAGTTATGGACATGTGAAGTAATTTTTTTTTAATTTTATTTAATTTAGAAGTGGTGGGGGTTGGAGGGGGCAGGTGTCAGAGAGAGAGGGAGAAAGAGAAAATCCCAGAGTCCCTGCTGAGCACAAAGCCCAATGCAGGGCTCAGGACCCTCAGATCATGACCTGAGCTGAACTCAAGAGTCAGATGCTCAACTGACTGAGCCACCCAGGCACCCGATGAAGAATTATAACAAAATGTGAAACTAAATTCCAGGTTTTTGTCAAAGTTAATCAATGGAGTGATTAAAAACGGGCTGTACTCCTCAGGTTATATAAGAAACAGCAAAGGGCGCCTGGGTGGCTCAGTGGGTTAAGCCGCTGCCTTCGGCTCAGGTCATGATCTCAGGGTCCTGGGATCGAGTCCCGCATCGAGCTCTCTGCTCAGCAGGGAGCCTGCTTCCCTCTCTCTCTCTCTGCCTGCCTCTCCGTCTACTTGTGATTTCTCTCTGTCAAATAAATAAAATCTTTAAAAAAAAAAAAAAAAGAAACAGCAAAAATGATTTTTGAAAATAGAGATAATAGGAGGTTAGCTCTGTCCTTGAAAAGTTTTAAAGTAATTGGCAGAGAATAAAAATGGGGTGTTGAGGAAACTTTAGTAAACCTAAAACATTTTTGAACACTGCATTAAAAACTAATGATGTACTCTATGGTGGCTAACTAAACATAATAAATTTTTTTTTAAAAACCTAAAGCAGAAGACACCTGTTCTTACTATACATGTATTAAATGTACACATTAAGAGTCCAATTCTCAAAATGGGATTAAACAACAAAATCCATTTGTTTGGTGATCTTAAGAGCTACACCATAAAGGCAAGAATATGGAGAGAAAGTAGCTGACAGTACTCAGACCAAGGAAAATTTGAGAGCAGTATTAAACACATCAAAGGATGATAATTTTATATTCAATGAAAATGTAATCAATAATTATGATAAAACAAATGATGGTGATTTATTGAATATATATATGTGAGAAGATAATAAAGGGATAATGCCTCAAATTACTTGCTGTTCAATTCACTTTCCTTTGTCTCCCAGACCCATAGTAGTCTTAATAGTCTTTGATGTAGTTTCTTATGGATAAATATATATCTTACAGCTATCTTAAATAATAACTTTGCCAGAAAATAAGAGGAATTGCCTTATTTAGAAAAGCAATATAAGTTTCAGAATGTGAATTATAAAATAATACGGTATATTAGAAGGAATATATCTAACTACATTTGAGGATACTTGTGTTTCTAGCCTTAAGATAATGATTTCCTCTTAGGTGAGCTTGGGAAAGTCACTTTCCTCATCTGTGAATTTTGGAGTTGAGATCATGATCTCAAGGGCCCAGCACCCTGATCCCTTAATACCACTGTGCTCTAGAGAATAATCTCTTCTTTTCATTGAAGCTTAGCTCTGGGTTTAACTATTTGTGATTCAGTGAGACTTGAGTTCCCTAGACATCGTAGTCTCCAGTTTCCAAATGTGTTTTCTTAAGGTCCTTACCACACAAAATCTATAATTCTATCAAACGTAACAATATTTCATTTGTTAATTTTTACTGATTAAATAAATACCTTGTAGAGTGTTAAGATAGTACTATCAGAAAGTAAACCCATACTGTTATGAAATCCAGTCCTATCTCTGCAATTACATAATGTGTATCTTGTGGGGTGTGTGTGTGTGTGTGTGTACACATATATATATACATACAAGTATATATATGATATATATCATGTAATTTCATTCATGTACATGAATGAAATTATATTATTAAGTTCCATTACAATTCCCAAGTCTTATTATTTTTCCTATTCAGTTTTCAATTTGCAATTCTTTCTAATATTTTGGCTTTACCTTTCTCTCGAAATAAAAACATATAAAATACAGCAAGAGCTCACTTAAGTGAATCAGATGTTTTTGAGAAAGTAGGACTTTCTTTTTAATATAATCACTCCATAATCACTTTTTTTATTTGTTTTTATTTTTTGATTTGTTATTTCATTTTTTAATTTATTTCATTTTTTTAATATCTTAGCATTTTAATGTGTTTTTTATGACTGTGATCGCATCACAGCTACCAGTATACCTGAAAGAATAAGACTTGGTTCCTCCACGGCTCTTAAATCTGGGTCCATCACACGAAGGATGCTTAAGACAACCTAGTTAGAAAAAGGAATGAATTTAGCCTCACGCTTATCGTTTCTTGAACATTTTAATTGATGTGTTTGACATTTTTTAAAAAAATCAAATATTATTTGTAAGTGGAGGAAGTCTCATTAAAGAATACAAGTTGGGTAATTTGGACTGCTGGACTCAGTATGTTTTCTAAACAAGGTAAGTATGTGATCTGTACTGTCAAATAGATTTTTGAATGTGACTGAGTATTTTATTGAATTGAAATAAGTTTAATTTCATGGAGGAATTAAAAGGCAGGGGCCATATGCCAGACACTGTGGGAGCCATTGAGTCAAAAACAAAGAACACACACTAGTAAATGCCCTTAAAAAGTAAAGGGGACACGTTTGTAAGGGTCCTGGAGCGGGGGGGGGGGGGGGGCTTACTAGATTAGGAAATATGAATCATGCCATTTTAAAGGTGAAGGTGATATATTCCTGCTTGGGAGTTCAGGTGGAAAAATGAATAAAAATGGGCAAGTCTTGTTGGAGAACCTGTCTGGAGTACCAAACACAGAGGTAGCTATAAATTCCAACTACTGTGTGTGGGAGATTTTTGCAAGCCATGCAGGGAAGGCAGACCTTTCTGTGTTAGTCATCTCTCTCCCAGCAGATTCCAGATTGTTCGTGTGGTGACGTGTCAAGAGACTTTCTTTCAGCCAGGTTTTTAAGATTCTTCCAAAAGAAAGAACAAAACAGGAAACTTATGGATTACTGGCTCAGTATATTATTCTCTTCTGTTAATAATTGGTCACAAAAGTATTACTTGGTAATCTCCTGGAGTCTACTAATTATATTTTAAGTACTAATGGAGTCCACTAATTATATTTTAATAAGACAAATCTGAACATCTTTTGGTTTCATAACCACCCCATCATAGATTTTTTTTTCCTGGAATGTAGTGAAATGTGGAAATGTGTAGTTTTTCTCATACATATGAAAGTTAGACCTGTTACTAAGAATCTCCATAAAAAAGGAGAAAGGAAATGGAAAGATTAGCCAAAGGATTTGAATTGGTGATCTTGGCTAGTCCTAAGGTAATGCTAAGAATTCGCTTGTGGAAAACACCTAGAAATGCTGGGTATGGTACGATACACATCTTTTTATTTTTGTTAAAGATTTTATCCATTTTTTTGACAGAGATCACAAGTAGGCAGAGAGGCAGGTGGCAGGTGGCGGCGGGGGGGGGGGGAGGTGTGGGGGGAGGCGGCAGGCTCCCCGCTGAGCGGAGAGCCCCATGCGGGGCTGGAGATCACAACCAGAGCCAAAGGCAGAGGCTGACCTCCCAGGCGCCCTGATACACATCTTTTTAAATGCATAGCTGTACTGCAAGGAGTAAAACCTTAGGGACCAAATAGTGAAGCTTGTGCATTGAGACTGTAGCTGTATTCAGGCTGAAGTATGGGGACAAGGTGTTGATGTTGCTGTGTAGGGATTTTATTGTTCACTCAGAGAAGGAAAACATATCCAGAGGCTTTCTCAAAGTGGGGATTTGGATGAGATGTTCTCATAAAACACTTAGAAGAGCTAGATCTCTGTGAAATGTGGACTAGAAGAAAACCTGCCTCCAGGCTTGTAAGTCTATATTCGGCCTTAGGCTCTGAATATGGAATAAAAATGACTCCTGAGAGTTTGTAACTATTAACCTATACTCAGAGAATGTTGAAGTTCTAATTTATTTTATACTAATATAAGGGGAACACCCAAGTTAAGAAATTAACATAAAAAGTACTTCTGGATTGATGATGTGTCTGAGGCATCTGGCATTTAAAAAAAAAAAAAATTGTTTTTGGAGATATGAACCTTGAACAGGGGTTGTGTAAAATATCCACAGATGTACCAGTGCCGGATATGAGCTCATATTAAAAATTACAAAAAGAATTATTTGCACACCCAAGAATTTCAGTAATAATTGTCATATGTATAAACTATAAAATAATTTTATTTACAATGATGAAATTTATAAATTGATTCAAAAGTACAAGAAAAGAACAAAACAAAGAACATAACACTATTGGGGCGCCTGGGTGGCTCAGTGGGTTAAAGCCTCTGCCTTCAGCTCAGGTCATGATCCCAGGGTCCTGGGATCGAGCCCCGCGTCGGGCTCTCTGCTCTGCAGGGAGCCTGCTTCCTCCTCCCTCTTTGCCTGCCTCTCTGCCTACTTGTGATTTCTGTCTGTCAAATAAATAAATAAAATCTTTAAAAAAAAAAATAACACTATGAAAAATGAAAAAGTTGATTTGGAATGGCACTATGTAGAGCTTCTAGTAAAGATTTAAAACAGTCATTGAAGTTACACCCTTATTGGACAGGTTAGATAATAGGTTAGACACATTTAAAGAGAAAATTAGTGATGTAATTAATGATGGAATATTACAATTTTAAGAAATTATTCTGTAATCTGCATAGAGAAATAACGAAGCATAAAATATGCAGAGAGCTTAAAAGATAGGGAGGAATGGATCAGAAGTTTCAAAATACTTCTGATAGAATTTGAAGAAAGGATAAAGGGATAGAAGGTAGAGTCAACATTGGGAAAGATAATGAACAAGATTATTAAACTGATAAAAGTCATGAATTCTCAGATACAAGAAATACTACAACTATCAATCAGGATAAACATTAAAACTCCCTCCAAATGTCACAGTAAAGCTACAGGATAACAGAGGTACCTGATTGCCTTAGTCAGTGGTTCCTGATCTTAGAGTTGAAAGTTCGAGCCCCACATTGGGGGTAGAGTTTACTTAATTTTTTTTAAATTAAAAATTAAAACACAGGATAACAAAGATAAAGAGAACACTTAAGAGAAACCAGAGAGAGGAGGCAAATTAACTACAAGGGGACCACAGTTGGACTTTAATCAAAATTTTCAATACGGACATATAAGCTTTCTGACAATAGAATGATATCTTCACCGTGCTGAAGAATTACCAGCCTAGAATACTATAGAACCAACCAGTCATTCATAAGGGAGAATTAGACTTACTTTAAAATAAACACTGACTCAAAAAGGTTTTACTAAAGAAAGAAATTGAACTCAGTGATGGCGTGTGAATCAATAGACAGTAATGGCCAAAAAAATGGGTAAAGACAAGGGCCACTATAAATATTGACTGTATCAGATAACATATTTTAATGTTTCCTCTTACTAAATGTTAACACACTAAATATTACTAAAACAAGGGAAAACTAACACGAGCCCTGATTTTATTATAAGAGGGGAGGTAATGATAATGGAGCGCTCAAAGTTCTCTGTATTCAAGAGGGATGAGTTAAAAACACAATAGGATTTGAGAGAACAATCACCAAAAAAAAAAAATAAATAAAGACAGAATGTGTAGTTTCCTCACTATCAGAGGAAAGGGATTTTGTTAATGTTTAATAAAGACAAGGAATAAGAGAAAAGTAAACATGTTAATGAGCACAGTTAAGTAACAGAAATAATTCCAAATATATTACAGAATATAAAAATATAAATGATCTTGACTTGCCTATTAAAAGATTAGATTTTGGGGGGCACCTGGGTGGCTCAGTGGGTTAAGCCTCTGCCTTCGGCTCAGGTCATGATCTCAGGGTTCTGGGATCGAGCCCCACATCAGGCTCTCTGCTCAGCAGGGACCCTGCTTCCTCCTCTCTCTCTGCCTGCCTCTCTACCTGTTTGTGATCTCTATCTGTCAAATAAATAAATAAAATCTTAAAAAAAAAAAAGATTAGATTTTTGGAGATTTAAAAAATCTGACTATATATTGTTAATAGAAATTTAAAATAGAACACAGTGTAAATGAGAATAAAAAGATGAAAACATTTTCAGGCACATACTAACCAAAAGAAATGTTGTATAGCTTGGTGAATATCCAACAAATAAACTTCAAGGCAAAAAAAAACCCTTTTAGATATTTTTAAAAACCTACATAAGTATAAATGAAGCTGTTTACCAGCAACAGGGAACAGACATAGAAGGTATAACAAAGGCATATATGTGTAAGATTGTGTCTTCGAAAGATATAAAGCAACATTCAAGGGAATCACATGAAGAATTCACAGACAGCACTGATAGGAAATTTTAACATACCTCTCAATAATTGACACATTGGAAGAAATATTGGAAAACTGTAGAATATTTTTCTACGTGTTTTGGGGTTTTGCCTCACTATTCCCAAACAAGTTTTTATGGGTTTTTTGTTTGTTTGTTTGTTTTTCAAAATGGAAATTAGCTGCACTCCTTTTTCCTCATTAAGATATAACTCAGGGGCACCTGGCTGGCTCAGTCAGTTGAGCATGGGACTCTTAATGTTGGAGTTGTGAGCTGGAGCCCCATATTCAATGTAGAGATTAATCTACTCTGTAGAGAACACTAAAAAAAAATTAAATCACCCACAATGGCACCTTCTCATAATTATTGCAGATATTTTCATCTGTATCCTATTCATATGTATAGTGTTTACCCAAAAGAGCACATGCTACATTTGTGTCTTTCACCTACTTCTTATGTTGTGATGTAATCTTAGAAATAGTTCCGTGTCTTGGGGGAAAAAAAAAAATCTGCCATACGTGTTTTGATGGCTGAATAGCAATTGACTGTGTGGTCGTGCCACAGTGTCTTTAACCAAGCCACAGTTGGTTTTTCCAGTTTTTGCTTATATTCAGTACTGCAGTGAACACACTATACATGCGTCTTTGAATCCTTGTCCACTTGTTTATTTGGAATAAGTTCTTAGAAGGACCTATGCTGGATCTGGGGGATGCGTAATACACAGTGAGGCTTACCGATTATAAGTTTCCAGCAGTCTGGAGACTCAGGCAGGAGCTAGTGGTGGAGTCTGAAAGCAGAATCGCCCCATCTCTAGGTAACCTCATTTGCTGCTCTAACCTGTCCCCTCCATACCGATAGATACTCATTCTGTGTTGAATATATATTTTGCCTACATCTTCTCTTAGTTTCTGGCTTTGCCTTTTTACTTTCTTCGTGGTATCTTTTAATGAGAATTTCTTAATTTTACCGTAGTCCATGTAATTTCTTTCTCTCATAATTAGCTCCCTTTTGAGTCCTCTTTAATCTTTGTCTCTTAAAAGCTTTTTTTTTTTTTTTTTAAGATTTATTATTTATTTATTTTACAGAGATCACAAGGTGGCAGAGGGGCAGGCAGAGAGAGGAGAAAGCAGGCTCCCCGCAGAGCAGAAAGCCCAATGCAGGGCTCGATCCCAGGACCCTGGAATCATGACCTGAGCCAAAGGCAGAGGCTTTAACCCACTGAGCCACACAGGCACCCCTTAAAAGCTATTTTTTATGTTTCCTTAGTTTCATCTGTACTTAAAAGTGGAAAGGGGGCGTAATTCACATTACCCAGAATGGTTTTCTGTGGATCCTATGTTGTAAGGTATTTTGAAGCTTCGGTATTAACCCACCAAACATTCTTATCTCCTGCTGGGAACAGCAGCTCCTCTCTCTATTTTGGGGGAACTTCTCAGAGCCTATCTGTTGTAGCATGTCATATTCTTGGCCACAGATGTAAGCCCTTGACCCACAACTGGGCTAATGTTACTTTTACCCCTCGCCACAGTGACTGGTGCAAATACGGCCTTAGGACCTGGGGTGCAACAGTCAGGGAGGTGACCAATAGCTGTTTGCAACTGTAGTTCTAGGTCAGTCAGACTGCAGCCCATGAAAATGAAGCCAGTTCCAAAAGAGAAGTAGAATGGAGAGGCAGCAGCAGATCTTGGCAGTGTTATGTCACAGGCTGCCTAAAACTCACTCCACCTTGAACTTTCCTGTGGCTGTGGTTACGTAGGCCAGGAAATTCTCAACTTTTATTAAAATCTGGTTTGTTTTGGGTTTTGTTTTTTGCTTTAATTAAAGGCTTAAAATAAGTCTGCTTTAAAATGTAGTCCCATGGGGCCCCTGGGTCGCTCAGTCGGTTAGGGGTTGGACTGTTGATTTCAGCTCAGGTCGTGATCTCAGGGTCTTGAGATCAAGCCCCACATGGGCTCTGCACTGAGCCTGGAGCCTGCTTGAGATTCGCTCCCTCTGCCTCCCCCCACCTTGCTATCTTGTGTGCACACACGCTCTCTTTCTCTCTCTCTCTAAAAAAAAAAAAAAATGTAGTTCCATGACCATGTAAGTTTGAGAATGCTCCTCTTATGTCTTATTTTAGAGATTCACGAAGTATGTCAGCCTATTAAAGGTCCTAAGAAAACATGCAGTAGAAGAAGCTGTTTATTTAACTCAGTAATTCTCAAACTTATTTTTAACATGAATGCTTTCTTATGGTGCTTCTATTAATACCTCACAGACTCTTGGCCAGCAGGTCATTGGTTTGGGAAATGCTGGATCATAGGTGTGGCAAGCTTCACGGCAATCTGACAGATTAAAGTTGCTTTTTATCTCTGAGCTAGGTTTTGAAAAATGCTGACAATTAATGTATGAGCAATACATGTTGTCTTTCAAATTTGGCAAAGAGTCTTATAAAAAAATTAATTTAACACAAGCACTCTGCCAACCTTTTCTTGTGCAGGTTAGCCAATACACATTTGCTATGTGCAGTTATAGAGAGAAAAAGTCTGAACCACAAGAACTAATGCAGCTGGAAGGATACACTGTGGACTACACGGATCCCCACCCCGGTAATTCTAAGCTGTGTCACTTTCTCCGTCATTCATGTACTGATAAAATTCTCATAAATATCTTCTTTCTGTTCTAGGTTTCAAACTCTGTTGAATGAATAGGGGTCATATTTCACTTACGTACCTGGAGAAAACTTCATGAGATTCAAACTATATTTTTCTGAGGGCTACTTAGCTTTAGCATAACTCATCATTTCTGCTTTCTTTAGGACAAGGGTGCAATATGTGAAAGTTTACTATAATAGAAAAATTATATAAGAAACATCGGCAATGCTCATATGAACTTTTGTACTAGAAACCAAAAGGTACAAGAGACAGAAATAGGGAAAGAAGTAGCAAATGAATTTTTTGCATTTTCTACCAATTTTCTCCCCAGTACCACATTCTTAAATTCTCTCCTTACTTCCATAGTAATATAGGTATGTACTAGATGCTTGGTATATACCATTGGTGAGGGAATGAATTAATGACTATGTGGAGATTAATGAAATTAATAAAGCAATATTAAGAAATACAGAGATTTAATAAATACAGAGATTAAGAATTTAATATGGAGAGATTAAAAGTAGGAATCTGTGTTTGCATTCACTAATTGGTCACAGAAAAATGCAAAATATCTTCTTTATGAAAGAATTCTTCAAAGTATAAAATACCATACAGATAACAAGTATCACTTTTGCCCTGCCTTTCGTTTCTGCTAAAATCACCATGTATTTCTCCTGCATATAGAATGAGAAATGTGCCAAAAGATAAGACTTTCTTTCCTGACATGAGTTTGCAAACCATGCTATATATTTCTATGGAGGTTTGTACGGCTTGCAGAATGTTACTACTATGTCATGAACTGTTCATTTCCTTAAGCTGTTTTTAATTTTTAAAGTGACATGGAAGTTTAAGCCTTTCTCTTATTAATAGCATTGAGCTACTAATGTCAAACTGATTCTCTTCCGTCTGACTATTGAGTGAATGAGCTTGAAATCTGCCCAGTATGTAAGTTTTTAATGACATCTTTCTTCCTCCACAGGCCTTCAAGGTGGTCAGATGTTCTTTAATGCAGTTAAAGAAGGAGACACTGTGATATTTGCCAGTGACGATGAGCAAGATAGAGTATTATGGGTTCAGGCCATGTATAGGGCCACAGGTCAGTCCTATAAACCCATTCCTGCGATTCAAACCCAGAAGCTGAATCCTAAAGGAGGGACTCTCCATGCAGATGCTCAGCTTTGTAAGTTGTGTCGAAAAATAATTGGATTATCAATTAATAACCTTAATAAGATATAAAATTGAGACACATTTGTTCAGTATCATAGTTTAGATCATTAATGAATTCCTAATTGAATAAAAATCATTTGTGTTAGTAGCCATAGAATCAGCACTCTAATTTTTTCACACAGTTCTGGAATAAATATGGCCTGGGTTTTTCAGTCATGAATTTGCCAAGCACTGGGTATCTCTGGGAATCTCAAGACCATATAAGAAAACTCTCCAAAACTTCTCCAATACTGTTTTAATAAAATAATATGTTTATTATTATATTATAATAATTATGTAATTACATATATTATATAATTACCTATATTATATAATTATTATAATATAATAAACATATTTGATATTTAACATTTTATTTCATTTTAATAAAATATTATAATAATATATATTATATAATATTGTATGATAAATTTAATAAATATTTTAACTAAAAATTAATAAAATACCATCTTACTTTATGTGTTCTATAAAAATGGGAAAAGTGTTGTGAAAACAAATAGGCCTTGACAAGACTCCAGAACACCAAAGTGTTGAACCACCCCTTCCTAGGTTTGTTCTTAATGCTCCAGAAGAATAATAGGGCTATATGTTCTGTTGTAGATTCATTTTAAAAAAGGATAAGTCATCAAGCCAACTTTTTTTATCTAAATACCTTAGTATTCCTGTCATCCTTTGTATGCTAATTTAAATCACTTAAAATTTTTATTTTTCCTTTAAATATATAAGTGACTAATAACAAATGATGTAATAATCATAGAAACATTTTCAAACACAGCTTTAATAATCATTAAACCAAATATTCTAACTTACTATACTCCTTTGCAAAACTTCCCTGGTCTCTTCTATAGTAAGTCAGCTTTTTTCTTTGACTTTAAATTCAATTTTTGACTTTCTGGTCAAAAGGTTCTACTATTAAGGTTCTTCTACAGGAGAGTAACATCTTGACATGCAATATTTTGTTCTTGTACTTCTCTTGTATCAGATAACTGCTCTGTTTTCACTGTCACATCTGGGCACCTTAATGGCATAGTAAGCTGAACAGTTAATGATGGAAGATGAGCTCAAGTCCGGCTACCTTTGTGTTACAGGGTTAAAGTATACATCTTAAAACTTACCCCAGTCCATCTTCATAACACCTCATCAATAGTGTTTGAACCTGTAAATAAATAGTAGTTCTCCGCTTCTAGCCTCTAGAGTATTCTTGTCCTACACTTTACTTCTACACATATTATAAATCCACAGTGTTTTGCTATTATAATTTTTGCCTTAACAGTCAGTTACCTTTTAAGGAAATTTAAATAATATGAGAAAACGTCTGTTATATACTTATCCAGGTAGTTACCAGTTCCAGTGTTCTCCATTGTCTCGTAGAAATCTTTTACTTCCTGGGGAACCTGGGTGTCTCAGTCCGTTAAGCGTCTGCCTTCTGCTCAGGTCAGGATTTCAGGGTCCTGGGATCGAGCCCTGCAACGGGCTTCCGGCTCAGCAGCGAGCCTGCTTCTCCTTCTCCCTCTGCCTGCTGCTCCCTGGGTTTTGCTCTCTCTCTCATTCTTTTCCTGAGTCAAATAAGTCCTAAAAAAAATTCTTGAAAGACTTCTTTTGAGTTAGGTGTAAGTCTGGTGATGATTAATTCTTTTAGCTTTCTTATATATGAAAACGTAATTTACCTTCATTTTGAAAAAAATTTTCTTTCAGTACTTTAAAGATTTTGCCTTACATTCTAACACCTTTTTATGTAACAAGAAATGTGTTCATTTTTGCCTGTTCCTCTATACATAATGTATCTTTTTTTCCCTGTAGCTGCTTTAAAGATCTTCTAACACTGGTGTTGAGCAGTTAGCTTATAATGTGCCTTGATGTAGTTTTCTTTCTGAAAATGTCCTTGAGTTTTATTCTAAGACACAATTAAGTCACTTGGAAACAGTTCAATCTTTTCAGGTTTTACTCTTAAGTTTTCTTAGATGGAGCTAAACAGTTTCTAGTCTTGGATTAATCCATTTTCCCCATTTCTGGATCAGGGTTCTTCTTAAAGACTCTAACTAAAGACCCATGAATTTTGAGGTTTCCTGTAGGCTGTTGAGAACAGGTACTATTGTAGGCTCCAAGCTCTGTGTGAGTTGCGGGTTCTGCCGCCTCTCATCCTTTAGGATGATTTCTGCCCTGGCCAGAGGTAGTCTCCTCACATGTGTGAAGGGGTCACTATTCAGCTGAGTATGGAAAGAGGAAGGGGGATGAAACTGTATTCTTGAAGGCGGACAATAGCCATTTTGGCTTTCCTGAATTGTCAGGTCTGTCTTCGCAACTTGGGGAGCCCACTAGTGCTTGTGGGCTCTTGTTCCCTGTGCCTCAGCTCACCACATTTGTTTCCTGTCTCTCAGGAATCACTCTCCTGGGTTGTCTCCTGGGTTGTTCAGTGTTTTGAGAACTATTTTTTAAATGTATTTTTTCCTGAATTTGTAGCTGTTTCAGATAGGAGGTAAATCCGTGCTCCACAACGACCTCTTGACAAGAAACAGAATGGTGTTTTTTTGTAAGTTAGAACCAGATTTCTCAGCCCCTCCTATTAATATTTTGGGCCAGGTAATTCTTTGTTTCAGGGGTTGCCAGGAGGGCTGTCCTGTGAATTATAGGATGCTTAGCTTTATGCCTGGCTTACACTCACAAGATGCTGATAGCAAACCATACTCCCACAATATGATAACCAAAAATATCTCCAGACATTGCCAAATGTCAAGGGGGGTGGGCGCAGAGTTAAAGATGGGCTAGAAACACCCTCATTTGAGAACCACTGAGTTACAGTGACTTGAAAATTATTTTTGTGAAAAGGTCTCCTCATTCATTTGTATTTCAGTTTTTTTTTTTTTTCACATCCTAAGTGCAAGAAATACCCAAGGAGTGCACTGAGTTACGGATATCATCCATCTTGTATTGGGGCAAGAGAAGTGGTCCGGAACCACTGGCCTAGAACATGAAGGCCAGGACTACACAATACAGATTTAATGAATAGAAGATCTAGTAATCAGTTGATTCAAATAGCCATGGTAATCTCTTTTTCACAAAACCTTTCTACTGTCAGAGATCAGCCTGTTGTCAAAGCAGTGCTGATTAGGCTAAGTGGAATGGGGTTTTTAGCCTCTGGATTCACTTGTTCCAAAATATCCAAACTTGTTCTAAAAAGCCAAACTGTTTTGGTTATGTTGCCAACAGCTTTCATGTATTCCAGATGTTTAGTAAAATTTTCTATCCCTGCAGACCCTGCTGTTTTATCTTTCTCAAAAAGGTGGGGGAGGGGAGGAAGGAGAAAAAATGAGTTTCTACCTCATTGAATGAGAATACTGATGTTGACCTCTATCAGAGAAGCCATCCATTGGACTTCTCAGAGAGTAGTTAGCCCTTGGTATTTCCTTCCCTTCTGCGATTTCCATGGCATTGCCTTTTCTTCTTTTTTGATCATCTCTAGGAAGAACAGCTTTCAGAGTCATTAGTAGAAAGTAAGAAAATGATATGAAATTAAAATGACTAGTTATAGGAATCAGTATGCTCCTAATCTATTTAAATATGCTTTTTCTTTCCTTTGCTGACCAATAGCTGGTAAGGGTAAGTATTGTCATGATTTTTTTCTTTGCTTCATTTATCAAAATTTATATAATAATATGATATTTGAAGGAATATCATGATCTTGTTTACAATGTTAGTCTCCTATTTCCTAGGCAAACTGAGAATGTTTAGGTTAACTTTACCATTTATGAAACAAAAGTCTATTTTTGCCACAAGAGGAAAAACAATATCTACCAATCACGTGGATGTAAAGATAATGGCTGAGAAGGTGTTATATAGCATGGAAAAGAAATACTCAGTAATGTTAACTGGAAAAATACTAAACTATGTATGTGATATTTTAACTGTTAAAAATTTGTATAAATACAGGTAGACCTATACCTAAACTGTTCACAGTGGATGAGTTCAAAGGAATTAGTTACTGGTTCATTTCCCCAGTTTTCTGACTTATCTTTGAAGTATCTATGTTATAACTTAAAGAAAGCTCTTAAAAATTAAACACACTGAGTTAATGTTGAGATAGAATGAAATAATGGATTTCTAAAGTCTATCTTATTTGAAGATAACCTTATTATCTGTTTTAGGATATAAATGATGATATGTATTTATAGATTTTTCTGGTATGTGAATCTATTTGACTTCACTATTTCTTTGATTTTGAAGATATTTAGAAATTATAAGAAAATATGGTAAACTGAATGGGTGGGTAGGGAGTCTGCTTGTTATCCAGATTTTCTGCTTCAAACAGTGCATTGCCTTTGGGAGACTTTTGACAGACATTCTTCAGTTAAACTATTCTTCACTATGCAAAGCACCTGTTTTTTATTTTTCTCTCTTAGGTATATAAGGTCATACAATTTGTATGTAACATAATAAAGTACAACACAGTACTAGTTGACTTCCAATAATAAAGAAATGTCAGGGGCACCTGGGTGGCTCAGTGGGTTAAAGCATCTGCCTTCAGCTCAGGTCATGATTTCAGGGTTCTGGGATCGAGCCCCACATCGGGCTCTCAGCTCAGTGGGGAGCCTGCTTCCTCTTCTCTCTCTGCCTGCCTCTCTGCCTGCTTGTGATCTCTGTCTGTCAAATAAATAAATAAATAAAATTAAAAAGAAAAAAAAAAAGAAATGTCAAAAATGAACCAGAAAAGTTACCTTCTTTTTAAGTCAAAAAATTTTTTAAAAAATTCTTAAATCGGAATAGGACTTTACATTTAATTTTTTGAGCTTATTTTCTTGATTAACCTACTAAGTTAAATTTCACACTTCATAGGTATGTTTTACTTTACGTTGAGTATATAATTTCAAGTAAATGTTGAATATTGGTTTGCTTTGCTTACAATTCTACGTCTGTATGTGTTGATTAAAATTGTCATGTGAAAATACTACTTATTTGTTATTTGCCTCAGAAAGCAAGATGTGTACATTCATACATCCATTTTTAGTCAATTTAACAAAAACAAGCTAAGAAATTATCTGGGTCAATAACAGAGGTGTGAACAAACTCCTAATTAATGTATGTATTGATGTTTCTCTTTGGTGCTCAGCATAAAATGTGTACATGAAACAAAGAATATCAACCAAGATAATCTACAGAACATTTTGTAACATAAGAATTCCTATTAGTGGCCACATCAGTGATATAAAAATACATGAGGTCCTTCTCTGTGCCATGTTTAACTTCTTGTGAATTTTCAAGCTCAATGAGAGTTTGAGCTACAAGGAAAGTATAATCAGATGTGGTATCAGTAAATGCCACTACGGGCAAGCTTAAACCATAGGACCATTTTAAACCAAGTCACTGTATTTCAGAAGGTTCATATGCTGCTTAGTTCAGCTCAGGATTTTGCAGAGAAGAGGATGAGCTCTTAGGTAACAGCACCTTCTTCATAGGCCTTTTGGTACATGGGCCCCGGACCTGGACCCCTGAGTAGCCTCAGGATGCTTATGAACGGCCACCTCCGGACCTGGACCCCTGAGTAGTCTCCGGATGCTTATGAACGGCCACCTCTTCTCCTGCAATATCCCCTTTGCCTCTCCCCCACTTCCTTTTCCTCCCTTGTTTTATGTCCCTAATTTCTCTCAACACCAGGAGCAAGAGAGGAAAAAAAATGAAAGGAAGGGAAAAAGGGGAAAAAATGCAGCATCCTTAGAATTAGTTGCAAAGGAAGACAAAACATTTCAGTTAAATTTTTCCCCATCTCACATTTGGAACTCTGACTTAGATACCTATCCTGGGGCCTGGATTCTTGAGCACATAGGGGCTGGATGTGGTCCGTACCCACCAAAAAGCCCCCTCGCACATACCACAGCGGGGCCTACTAGCTTGTTAATAGTCCTCACGTTGTTTTGTAGGCTAGCTATTTGCAAGTCAGTGTTAACTGTTTAAATTGGTACCATCAGCATACTTATTCGTTTCCCCTGACTTCCAACAGCTATTACCCTAATGAAAAATATAAATTTTCAGGTTGCATTTGAATAAGCCTCTATAATTCCATAAATCTATAGCAAATAATAATCTTTCTCAATTTGGGTTTTATTCCATCCACTTTTACCACACCTGGTGACAGTACCACCCTAAAGACACTGGAGCATATATCCAGCTGTTACCATAGAAACCCTGCACCAGTCTCCTCAATTACCGTGTCCCACATCTGTAGTTAGTCCATAGGTTAATCATCACAATTTATGACAGTTTTGCAGTGCATTGTTCAAGCTCCTATCTTGTTGGTTTCTTTTGATAATTTTCTTATACCGTTTTGGAAGATAAACTGAACTGAAATTTGTCATTATCAGTGAACATTTGATTAGTGCCATGAATGATTTTTCATTTAAAACTAGTCATCACAATTTTGTGTTTTAATAAACATTAATTGAAGGTAATCAAGCATCACCCAGTTTTAAAGCAAGTCTCCAAGCCTTGTATTTGGTTATAATTGATTAAAGACACAATTCATTTGATCCAGATGATATCACTGGTTTCTAAGAGTTGATGTAGATATGTTATGCCAAGAGAAAACTATATTTCACAGAAATAAAAAAGTAGGTAATATTTTAACAAGAGATGTTTTCTTAGTTTACTTGAGTTCATGAGAGGATTTTAAAGTGAGCGATTTATCACACAGGTAGCTCGAAACTGTTGCTTTTTCAAAATTTATTTCTTTATAAATTCATGGAAACTAATGAACCAGTGGTTCATGGTGAAGTATATTTACATAAAATATTTTAAATTGTGCTTATCAGACCTAAAAAGAACGAGATAGAGATTCTTGGCCTTTACAGCCTGTCTTTTGAAGATGGGATACTCCCTAAGAATACATTTCACTTTCATAGAATTATAGCACCAGAGAGATTGTAGGGTTTGTTTGTTTTTTTAATAGACTATTGTTCACCTACAAGTTTTATCACTGTCAATATGGGGTCTGTTTTTATGGCTTAAATTGCTATTACAAATATTTTTTATCACTAAAGGTAATCATTAGCAAAGTAATTTTTCATTCATATGTATGATTCCAAAAGTCTTGACACATTAGCAAAATATAGTTTAGAATTCTATTTTTTGAGGAAAATGCTTCATAAAATATATTCATTTTTGAAAATATGATTTAATTATAGAAATGAAACAGATTTTTTTTTCAGGAACTTGTAGATATTTAAAGACTATATGCCATTGCTTTAAAATAGAAATTTTGCTTCTATAAACCTTTATAAAAGATAAAGGTAAAAAGATAATTATATAGCAGGTACTATATGAATTGTAATATATGTATTTTGTAGAATGAAAGAATTATGGATTTTCTGTGGAATTTCTTATATATCCTATTTTCAACAGACAAGTCATTAATGGGTGTTATTTTTAACTTCTTGTTATGACCTTCTCTGGTGAAAGAAATAATGAATAAAATTCAGCAGTTGTTTTATAAAACTAGTAATTACATAAAGGTGACACTAAAAGTTTTTTTTTTTACTCAATTAAATGGATAAATGAAGATTTTAAGATTATTTAAAATACAAAATGCCTTGCATTTTTCAGTATCCTGTCTACTCATATGATTTCACATTATCATATATGTAACTTTGAAAGACTTTCTTTCGAAAGACTGTCAGACATAAGAATGAAATATAAAAGAAGTTGAATTGTCTCATTTCTCAGTTTAGGAAAAGCAGTTTAATAACATTCGGTGTTCATCTAATTAATACTAATTTACCACATGTAATGCATTTAATTGTTCAGTTAAGTAATTAGTGAATGTAAAGGAATACATATGCCAGGTTCTCCATGGATCATAACCTCATACCTTCCATCATCAATGAATGCCCATTCGTTGCTTACATGCTATGTTCACCTTTTGATAGCTGTCACTGATGTGAGATCTTTTTTTTTTTAATGTGATTCTGAAGACCCTTCAGCTTGAATTACATAGTTCTTCCATCCACAAATATGGCTGAAAGTTGAACTTGACATAGGATCAATATGATCTGGGCTAAATATCTAAATGTGACTGACTATGTTAGCATCATGTCCACAGATCAATACTGAGTTTTATTATGAGCCTGACTCTATAATTGCTTTTAATCAATAAACTTTTGTCTCCTTTCCTTTGCAATTTTAGGATTGTACCATATAGGTTTTAAGAACTACATTCAGTTTACATTTAAGACTCTACTTCTTATAATTACCAGAATGAGATCTATCTATGAATCTTAAGGAACAATGGAGCCTCAGCTCTACCATTGTCAGGAGAATCCACTTTTATCCCAATAACTGATTGCTTGCCCAATGCATGCTTCATTTCTAACCGAGCTAATGTAGTAACACCCCAGCACTCCTTTTGGATGGTGTGTGGCTTTTTCTCTCTCTACTTAGTAAATAACTCGCATTGAAGACTTTGACAAAACATACCATTAATGAAAGCAATCATAAGAGCTTGCCTTTTGATAAACCCGCAGGGTCTACAGGCGTTGAAAGATGCAATCTGTAAAGAACAATAAATTTGGACCTTTGATTGAAGTGCCATTTGGGACGTTGTGCTTTGTCTGCATATTTGCACAAACATGATGCTCCCTTTTTCATGTCTCTTAAACTTAAAGCTTGAGAGCATTCATTGCCATTTCTACATTAAGGTTGGTCCCATTAAAGACTCAAAAAAAAAAAAAACAAGACTGGAAGTGGTCCAGTGGAAGCCTGTGTGTTCATTTCTGCCCTAGTTTGCCATTTGGAAAGCAAGCTTCTACCCATCCTTGCTGTTTTTATATGACAAGACCTGGGTTCTTTTCCAGTTGGTTCCTTTTGTAAATGCATACTTAAAATGCATCTCTTTTTCTTAAAATTGGAAAATAAGATTAGTTCTCTGATGAATATTAGAAGTAGCTTAGAGGGAATATAGAAACTTCCTCATTTCAAATGATTTGCAGATTTTTCCAGGTCATCATTCATTAGGCTCCGAAAAAATTGCAATTTGTGTTACTATGCTGAATTCTTGGCATTGTATTTTTTATAATACAAAACAGTCTGGTATCATGAGGCATGCATTATGTGTTCAAAAACTGTATTTGCCCATTATTAAGCCAGAAAAATAAATGTATTGTACATCCTTTTCTGAATTTACAGATGCAGACCGTTTTCAGAAACATGGTATGGATGAGTTTATTTCTGCTAATCCTTGCAAGCTTGACCACGCCTTCCTTTTTCGAATACTCCAGAGGCAGACTTTGGATCACAGACTGAATGATTCCTATTCTTGCTTGGTAAGTACAATTCTGTCTCTCCAGTCTCCTATAGGTTAGAATAAAAGTTTTTTTTTTTGGTTTTTTTTTTTTAAGTGAGAAGCACTTGTTATGAAGCGGTATTTTATTCCTGACTCCTTTAATAACTGTAGTTGGGAGTTAAGGATAAAGGATTCCAATCGATTGCTTCCCAATTTGAAAATTATACACTTGAAGACCACTGCTGTGCCACTCAATAGACAGGAGAGGAGACTCAAACAGACACTGAATTGTGGGTTATCAGTCCCTCTGGAGAAGGCTGAATGAAAATAAAGGCTTTAATGAAGATAAAAAAAAAAAAAAAAAAAACCTCTGGGAAAGGATTTACTAAGACCTATATAGACATGTGGAGGTTTAAATTCTGCTTACCAAATGTTGCTATTCTCCATTTCTCTCTTTTGTTCCTAGAGAGACAACCCAGGTGACGGGTAAGGAAACAGTGTGAGAAATGATATGACAGGGCTACATGTAACAGAGGAAACCTTTGGTTTCATTTAGCCCTCCAAAATATCATTTGGATTCCTTAAAAAATTAAATTAAATCAAGAAAACTTCTACTCTCTCTGGTTGAAACCAGACAAAATTTGGGATAGAAAGTATAATTTACCTTCTGAAGGAATGCTTGACTGCTCAGAATATGGACATTAAACTGAAGCCTAGCATCTATATGGGCCCTTCCAAGGATTTATATTGTCGGTGACAATTCCTCTGAAATGTATCCAGCCGGACTTTCCCTGTTTCTATCACCACAGAGTTTCTTGGCTCCTGAATGTGTCAGCTACCGACAGTACAGCTACATTATCTTTAAGATTTCAGACAGAATGTGCTCTAAGCTCACTGGAGATGTTTGCATAGACAGGAAGAACTGCAACCACTTACTGCTGTGATCACAACTTACTGCCTGATAAAGCATTTTTTAGAAGAATTTTTTTTCCTGATAAATCATTCATAGACTCTTTATTAAGTACCTATTACTCAACATGTCACTGTATGGCCGAAACCCGCTCCAACCCCAACTTTACGTGAAGAGTAAGAGCATCACAAAACCCTGTGGTATCTTCCCAGGGGGAAGCACACCTAGAGGGGACACCAGTAGGGGGGCTTCCCTGGTGAATTCCACTCAGTGGAGTTAGTTGATGAGTGATCAGAAGTTGGTGGGTTGAAAAACCATCCCACGTGTCATGAGAGGTCTGAAAACACCTCTCACCTACACCATGTCTTCAGCTGTATCTAGAACATGGTGTCATGGGAGTGTTTGGAGACAGGATGGTCCTGGAAGTAGATTGTGACTCAACAAGTGATTTTCAGTGTCCTGAGCCATTCACTGAAGGTCACTGAATTACATGGAGATCGTAGTAACTCACAGGCATGGTGCCTCCGATACGACACAGACGTGCTGTTTGTCCAGCCGAGGGCTTGCCCCATCACCATGGTCCTTAGGTGCTCTTTTTCCCTCCTCTTCTTTGTGTTATTGCTGTCTTACCTTTCTACGTGGCTCACCAGTCTTTTCTTTCCCTTGCACAATTTTCCTGCCTCCTTTCAAAACTGTTATTTTTAGTCTATATGATTCATCGAAACATTTTATAAAGCAACTCTGCTTAACCCTGACCTCCAGTGTCAGCCGAGCAGGCTCACACGCACACACGAACACACACGCACCCTTTTCGTCTCATTTCAAGAGAACAAAAAAGCTATTGTAAGGCATTAACTCTGCTTATATTGGTCCTAGAAGGACAAACTGAATGAGAACAGTGTCCCAAATATGCAAATTCCCAAATACTGCATGTTCACCACCACTAGACTTAACTGGAATTGTCTTAATTCACTTTATAACATGTCATTGGCAACTAGGCAATTTCTAGTTTCTAGTGTCTGCTTTAACCGTTCTCTTTTTATCAGATCCATACAGGGATTGAAGTTTGTCAGAATGTTCTTCTCTGTGACTGACGACTTAGATACCGTGAATAAATTTGGCCCATTTTGAATGACAGTGGAGAAAAGCAGGTAGTCTGTGCCTTGCCACAGCAGTGAAGAGAATCGTATTCGATTACGAGTGTCCCAGATCAGGTCCAAAATTGATGACATTAGCTTTATGAAAATAACATAAAACATACCACTAATTTAAAAAAAAAATCAGAAGACACTTGGATTCAGCTTTTCCTTATAATGTCAAAGAGTGCCTGCAGAAAAGCAAATCCTAGTACAGAAAGGAAAAAAAATTTTTTTTTTTCTTTTGCAGGGTTGGTTCAGTCCTGGCCAAGTCTTTGTGTTAGATGAGTACTGTGCCCGTTATGGTGTGAGAGGCTGTCACAGACATCTCTGCTACCTGACAGAACTGATGGAACATTCAGAAAACGGTGCTGTCATTGACCCAACCCTGCTCCATTACAGTTTTGCATTCTGCGCCTCTCATGTGCATGGCAACAGGTATTTTTACTTGCAAACACACAGTGTGAAATGGGTAGGGTTGACTTGGAAAGAGAGAAAAATGTGCTTTGCCACTATCACCTAGTAACAGATTTTAAATAGCAAACACTTCTTGCAAGAGGTGGGGAAAAAACCCACAAAGGAAAAATGTACATCAATATGCTGTTGATTTAGGTTGGGTGCACTTTATGTTTCTTTTTGCCGTTAAAGCCACTTGAAAGAGAAAGGGAGAGAATATCTATGAGATTAGAAGTTGCCTTTTAGTTCTTAGGTACCACCTAGTACTAGGGGCTGCACAGCTTAAGTGTCCTCTGTATTTCTGTTGTTATGCATATGTGTGTCAGGGTGAGGCTTGCTAGCGGGTTTGTGTGTGCCGAATGATTCTTCCTTTTCCACTGTGGAATAAGCTTTCATTGATCAAGCAAGATGAGCAGGGAGGTTTATGTGGAATCTTCTCTTAGCCCCTTCCCTAATCTATACTTTATTTTATTTTATTTTTAATTTTACTTATTAATTGGTTACAGAGAAGGAGAGCACAAGCAGGGGAGCAGCAGGCAGAGGGAGAAGGCTCCTTGCCAATCCTCCCGATCCGTACTTTAGGAACAAGTGTCCCTTTTTAGTGTTTTGAGCCAAAGAGGTAAAAAATCATCTAATGCGGGCCCTCACAATCATGTGCCTCTAAGCTTAAAATCTCTCCATGCTCTAATCCCTCTCTTCTCCTAATCCTGTTCCCAGGGAACCTTTTCTGGGGTTCCTCCCACAAAGGAGGTACCCTTTCTCCCACCCCCCTTTTAATTTGTTTCAATCATTATTCCTTCTCTCTCTCTCTCTCTCTCTCTCTGTATTTCCTTTCTTTCTACAACCCTGTGTAAGCTTTTCCTAGCCTCACGACATAACAGCGTGGTCAAGGAACTCTGAAGTCAGATTGCCAGGGTTCAAAGGAATACGAATTCATGGTGTAAGCTGTAGGGCAAGCTTCATACTCCAGTCTTGTCTGAACTACCCTATCTGTAAGGAAGATAAAACATGGTATCTCTCTCAGAATCCATGAATCATCATGGGAATCAAATGCATTAATGTATATCAAGCACTTCGAACAGTGCCCTGCACATGAATAGTCCAAACAAGTTAACTGGTAGTTCCCATTGTCGTAAGTATTGTCAAGCTGCCAGCCTACCTTTCCATTGTTCTATCTTCCCAACCAAATTTCGCTCTCCATTCCTCTCACTGGGCTTCCGGCTCCTGGCTTGCCAAGAAGGCTTCTTGAAATAGATGGAGTAAAGACCCGGTCCTGTAGCCTCTTCTCCGGCTTCGCCCTCCTTACTCCTGTTGAAGAGCTGGTGCTGCAGACTCTCTGAGGGCTTGTGCCGCTTGAGATGCTGCTCGTCTTCCCGGAAGCACAACTCTCTCATCTTGGCTCCCTTCTTACTTATTTTTGCCCTTCTCTTTGCTAATAACTTTTTTCCTCCAGACCCCAAGTGCAGTATAGTTCTTTTCTCACATGTGTTCTTGAACTTGCTCTGTTCTGAGGATTTTTCTACCTCACAGAAAAATTGTACTCCAGTGATCTTGCCCCTTTCCACAGCTTTGGTGACCTGTCTTTATACAGATAATTCCAAACCAATTACTCTCCTAAACTATAGGTCTCTATCAACAATTGACAGCTTGAATGGTCTGGCACTTTCAACCCTCTGGGTATAAAATGAAGCCCATCCTCTTGGGGTGCCTGGGTGGCTCAGTGGTTAAGCATCTGACTTGCTTTTGGCTCAGGTCATGATCTTAGGGTCTTGGGGATTGAGCCCTATATCAGGCTCAGTGCACGAGATGTTTGGGATTCTCTCTCTCCTCTCCCCTTGCCCCTCCTCCCGTCTCTAAAATATAAATGTTGAAAAAAAAAATTAAGTCCATCATCTCACTAAACTGGCTCCTGTACCTCTTTTAGCTCGTAGCAGGCTGCCTGGCAAAAAGTAACACTCCTGGCACAGAATAGGTGTTCAATAAACGTTCAATTGATGAATGAACAACTGCATTAGTTAATGTGGATATCACGTCCATTCGTGGCCTATTCATTCTGCATTCATCTTTTTCTTTTATCTCCTAGACCCAGTTTGTCGCCCGTGCCAATGTTCTGCCTTCGTAGCACCCCTCGTTAGACTTGATCACTTCCATTGCACTATCCAAATTCGAGCCTTCTTTTTCTTCTTGTTTATGGATCTTTGTACATCTCTCTACTACTTTTTCTCCCTACAGCAGTCTAGCAATCAGCTTCAGAATTACAGATTAACTTCTATTATACTCCTTTTAGTAAACTTCAGTGGTTCTTGTTTGATTATGAAATTAAAGATAAAAGTTCCAAGCTACAGTATGAGGGCTTTCTCAACATCGTTCTTGTCCCATCTTCCCAGACTTCTCTCCAAGTATCCCTCCCCAAATAATCTTTACCCCAGGCAGCTCATTTATTCTCCACATAATGTTTCTCGTTTTCCAAGTATGTGGTAGTCTATTATCATAAAACTCCTTGACGAGGACTTCTGTTATCGCAAACACAAAATACCTTTTATCTGTAGTTTCCTTATAAACTTTCTCATATAAACCTACACGCTAAATCCACACACACTCCCCTGCTTCTATCCCACAAGGTCCTATCTTGAAAGCAAAAACTGGTTCTCGTCACCTGTTACGCTCTGTAGGACAGACCATATTGCCTTGCATGTTTTGGCCACAATAAGTATTTGCTGAATTGAAGTCATCATTGTTGCCACTTCTCATCCCACAGTAAAATAAAACCAATCCTAGTCTCAGGATGTGTTCAAGGTTTTACCTCAGTAAAAGGTTCAGGGTTTTACCTCAGTTCAGGGTTTTAACTGAGCCTTACTTGGGAATGAGAGAGAAGTTGTAGATCATAGTCCCGTTTCCCATTACTCCAAAGTAAGCCATCTCCACTCCACAAACTTTACTGGGGGGTAGGGAGCAGTAAGGGAGTGGCAAGAACAGGGGACAGTTGGGATGGCTGATGGACAACCAACCTGGGCGTTTTTTTTTAACTCAACCAGTTTCTTAGCTCCTGACCAGTGGATGACTTCCCCCTGACCAGTGGATATCAAAAGATAGGTCTGTCGGGACGCCTGGGTGGCTCAGTTGGTTGGACGACTGCCTTCTGCTCAGGTCATGATCCCGGAGTCCCGGGATCGAGTCCCGCATCGGTCTCCCAGCTACACGGGGAGTCTGCTTCTCTCTCTGACCTTCTCCTCGCTCATGTTCTCTCTCACTGTCTCTCTCTCAAATAAATAAATAAAATCTTTAAAAAAAAAAAAAAAAATCACGGACAACCTTTAAAAAAAAAAAAAAAAAGATAGGTCTGTTGACGTTAGGCAGGACTCGGAAATGCAAGAGGTTAAAAAGATGGCAGTGAAACAGACATGCCCTAAGAATTTAGTGTAATCAGATGATTTTAGTCATTAACACTGGAAGGGATAATTAAATTGAAAACATTAAGTAGGAAATTCAGCTAATGCTTCCCCAAAACATGTGTGTTTGAGACACATTTTAATGGAAAGTTACTGAGGCACCTGGAAACTGCTGCTTCGGAGACAGCCTGATTTGAATCTATAGGTTGCCATAGTTACTTTTATTCTATAAAACTATTGTTTTTCTTTATAATGGTACACTGTAAAGTATAATTTCAGCTGTGTTTATATGTTCCGGTATGTATTATACCTAATATTACACATTAAATCCATTTTCTAGGTTAAAATGTGTACATTTTTCGGAGTCGCTGGGTGGTGGTAAACAAATTTGAGTCAGTATGGGATTCAACATTTAGATGACACTGACACATAGATTAAGGAAAAAAGGAGAAATGCCGGTCTTAGGGAAATTTGAACCTTAGTTTAAAGTAGAAGCTATCTAAGATAAACTGAAGGGTAACGTGTTTCCTGTAATCTTCAGAGTCTAACAGATATCGCTCGGAAATGTCATGCTGTCACCGTAAAAGAATCAAAAAGAGACAAAAGATCCCTACTTGAATCTGATTCTGAAATCTGCAACGTGACCTAGGCTGGGCAAATCACTTAACCTTTCTGAACCTCCAAGGTTCATATGTAGAAGGGGCAATAGTGACAGCTCTACCTACTTTTCCTGGTTTTCTCATCTCACAATGTACATCCTGGTGGCTGGGTGGCCAAGGCAAGCATGTTAGAGCTGTAACACCTCATGCCAAGTGGAAAGACTGTGGCGCATATGTAATTAGAACTCTTCAGTTTTTTGCTGATAGAATGTTCGGGGTTTTTGCAACCTGGCCTCGGGAACGTAAGCTTCTCTTCCCCAGGTCTGCAGTATCTGCTGTTCCTAGAGACTTTGGTTGAAAATACCGTCCGCATCAAGTCTGACTTTTCCACAGTCCCTGCATGTCTCTCTTTAGGATCATTTTTATGTCTGTCGAGACACACATTCAGAGCACCGTTTGGCTCATTACCTGAGCTACCTCTGTCGAAAATTCAAAAGGAGAAAGGATTGCCTTTTGTTACCGACTGAAGTGAAGGACAGCCGTGCTGTCTGGGCGGCGACGTCTCCGGGAGCACATTCTATTGCAGGCTCCGAGCTCTCCCGGGGCTCCCTGCCGCCGCGTCTCCCCTGAATAGCTCTCGGAGCGTCTCAGCGACGAAAGAAGAGAGTTCAACAGAAAAGGTCTGGCTGGTGCTAAGACTGAGAAGAGAGAGGAAAAGAAAGGCAGAAAGCAAAAAGCGAGTCAAGGACAGACAGAGACACATTCCCGCAGGAGGACGGCCGCACGCGCCCGTGAATAGCACAGCCACTCCCTGGGCGAGCGCGCCCCTGGGGACCCACAGCAGCCAGAAAAGGGCCTTTCGGAGACAATGCACCGCAGGGCAAAGTTCTAGGTCGATGTGTGCGGTTATACAATCTGGTTTTGCTCGTCGCGCGGGGCGAGGGAGCTAAAGCAGCAGCACAGAATGGCTGGGACGTCTCGGCCGACTGTCGGGTGTGGATGCGGCGCCCTGGCGAAGGCGGGCCGGGCCCAGGACTGGGACACAACTGGGGCGCATCCGTAAGGTCATCCCTGCTTTCTCTGGACTCCAGCTTGTGTCACAGAGCAGTAGGTGGCCTTCACGGGATCCCTCGTGCTATGATAGGATGATGTCCCTGTCTTCACAGATGATAACATTTCCTCTTACTTATCACTGCAGAAATTGGGCCTCAACTTTTCCCATCTCTAGTTTTAGAGACCCGGGTGCATTTTTGAGTAAAATCATAGAGAATTGCACCCAATAGGCTCATCAACGATTTTCCTTACTCCTTTTTTTTCCCCCTTACCACTTGCTTCTTAATCCTAATCTTTGATATAGGACATAGAGAAAATAAGTTAAATGTTCTATCAGTTGTGAATCTGGAGACTCACTTCTGGGACCGGTGGGCAGCTCGATCAACTGCTAGGAGCAAGGGTGGTTTTCCTGTCATGGGGCTTGTTAAACAGGCTTCCTCTGCCAGGTGCAAAGGTGGAAGGGGCAGTGGTCACTGAGTACCTTTTCAGTATACCCTGAGGCTGCTTTCTGGATTCTGTCAGAACCTATAGAGCAACCTCAGATCTGCCTCAGTGAAGCTTGCCTAGCAATAACATCTGTCCCCACTGATGGGGAGTTCAGTACTGGAGTAAAGGAACTGTGCCTTACCAAACAAGACAGACAAAAGCAGGAAGTGAGCGGTAGGCGGAGAGACTGAGTGTGTTGCCGGTAGCACTGAGCCAGGAGTCAGAACATCTGTCTTCCTGTCCTGGCTCTCCCGTTAGGAGCTATTTCATTTTTGAGCAGTTGGTCCAGTCTGAGCCTCAGTTTCCCATCTGTTCATTATGAATAGTTATATCAATGCTGCATAACTCATGTTGCTGGAAGACCCTGTGGGCCTAATGGGACAGTGGCAAAGACATGGCCCAAAACAGGAGTCAAGAAGGCCGTCATCCAAGGTAGGTCAGTCACTAGACTGCAACCCGAGGACTGCTTTTGAAGGTCACTAGTCGTTTGCCTCTGTTTTCCCTGCATGCCATTCATTCGCAGCATAAAACTTGGGATTTTTCTGAAATAATATATAAAAGAGCCCACTGGATTGACCATGGGAGGGTACATCCTTGAGAAAGAGGCAAAGGAAAGGGTTTTTTCGATATGTGTTAGAATTCAGATCAGGTTACCAACAGAAACAAGAGCCACCCCTCAGTGTAGCTTTTCTTAAGCATTTAGAGCCTTCTAAGTCTGGAATTAGGTATGAAGAAGTTTGGAGTCTTCAGTTGGATCTCCATGTGACTTTCTAATGTATTAAAGTTTTTTAAGAAGGTAGTATGTAATGCTATTACATAAAAAGCTATCTAGTGAGTGCTGTGAAGTGTGTAAACCTGGCGATTCACAGACCTGTACCCCTGGGACTGAGAAAACATTATATGTTCATAAAAGTTTTTAAAAATTTTATAAAAAGCCATCTATGCACATCCATACCACTTACTGTTACCAGTCAGTTTAGGGTTTTTAGATCCATGTTGATACACAAAATTGGCCAATTATTTCCCTTTCTCATACTTCTCCCATCCAGGCTATCATAGCCATAAATGAGTTTAGAGAGTTTTCTAGCTTGCTCTGGATAAGTGTCAAATGACTTATTTTTTTAATATTTATCAATAACTCATCTTTAAAGCCATCTGGGCTTTGAGCCTAATATGTGGAAAGATTTTTACTTACTGCATTAGTTAATTTTGTGGTTAAAGAACTGTATAAGCTTTCCGTTTATCTCTTGAGCAAGTTTTGTAGGGTTTCGGCTTTCCAGGAAATAGTGCATTTTACCTAAGTTTTCAAATGCGTTGATATTAATTTCACATTGTTCTCTTTGTAGTTTTTGCTCCACCAGCTTTTTGCACATCCTAATATTGTTTATTTTTAACTTCTCTTTTTCCCCCCAATTCATCTTGCCAGAAGTATGTAAACTTTATTAGTCTTTTCAATCATGTAACTTCTGGCTTTGTTAAACAAGACTGCTCCTTCTCCTTTTCATTAATTTTTTTTTTAAATCAACTTCTTAGAGTAATTTTAGATTTGCAGAAAATTTGTGAGGATACTACAGGGAATTTCTGTATTGGTTTCCTCTAATGTTACCATCATATATTAGCATGGTCTATTTGTCAAGACTTAAGAAGCCAACATTGGCATGTTACTGTTAACCACTGGTTCTTATCTGGATTTCACAGTCCATTTTTTTTTTTTAAGATTTTATTTATTTGACAGAGAGAGACACAGTGAGAGAGGGAACACAAGCAAGGGGAGTGGGAGAGGGAGTAGCAGGCTTCCCGCTGAACAGGGAGCACGATGTGGGGTTCGATCCCAGGACCCTGGGATCATGACCTGAGCTAGAGGCAGAGGCTTAACCCACTGAGCTACCCAGGCACCCCCATTTTTTTTCATTGATGTCCTTTTTTTCTATTCCAAGGTCCAACTCAGGATGCCATTCATACTGCATTCAGTTGTCAAGTTTCCTCTGATCTGTGGCCATTCCTCAGTCTTGTTTTTCCACGACCTTGTTAGTTTGGGAGAGTTTTGGTCAAGTATCTTGTCAAACATCCCTCAATTTGGGTTTGTGTGACATTTTCATGGTTAGACTGAGGTGATGGGTTTTTGAAGAAATGAAATGCTCTCTCCCCTCATCCTGTCAGGGAGTACGTGATATCCATAGGACACCACTGGTCATGTTAGTCAAGGTAATATATGCCAGGTTTCTCCACTGTAAAGATAGTATTTTGCTTTCTGTATATTTTTTTGGAAGTAAGTTACTAGGTTCCACTCACACTCAAGTGGAATTAAATGACACTTCCCTGAGGGAGGACCAGTTACATACTTTATTTGGAATTCTTCTGCAAGGAAAATTGTTCTCTATTTAATCAACCATTTGTTTATATCAGTCTGGATTCATCGGTAGTTATTTGGTACTTTGCATTGTAATCTGATGCGGCTTTATTTTGTTGCTCAAATCGTTCCAGCTTGAGACATTGAGATCTCTTTTAGACTGACTCCCTGTGATGTGCCCCATCCTTTTTTTTTTTTTACTTTAAAGTACCTGTTACTTTCTGGTACTAAAACATGCTTCAAACTCCTCTTGTATTTTCCCTGACTGGTGAGTGGAAAGCTGTTGGTATTGTGGTGGTTTCTTCCTTCTACTTAGGCCAATTTTTACTTTGGATATTTTGAGATTATTTATTAGGTACATTCAAGTTTTAAATTGTTAAATCTTCTTTGTAAATGGAAATTATTATTATTTGATGACCCTTTTCATAAATAACAATGCATTTTGCATTCAAGTTTACTTAGATGGTTATTAATGTAACCTTCTTTGGGTGGATATTTGTCTGATATGTTTATTCATACTTTTGGCCATTCTGTACTCTTGTGTTTTAGTGTACCTTATAAATAACAAGCTAGATTCTGATTTAGTTTTCCATTATGACAAATTCTGTTTTTTAATCCACTTAACACTTTTATAATTAGCACTGTGTTGATGCGATTAAATTCGTTTCTACCATTTTATTTTGGCCTTTCTTTTTTTGATTCATGTTTGTAAGCTTTTTGTTTTTTGTTTTTTGTTTTTAAAGATTTTATTTATTTATTTGACAGACAGAGATCACAAGCAGGCAGAGAGGCAGGCAGAGAGAGGAAGGGAAGCAGGCTCCCTGCTGAGCAGAGAGCCCGATGCGGGGCTCGATCCCAGGACCCTGAGATCATGACCTGAGCCGGAGACAGAGGCTTAACCCACTGAGGCACCCAGGTGCCCTGCTTTTTGTTTTTTCTTGCTTTCTTATTTCATCCAGGATCTTCTATTTCCACCCTCAATATTTTACATTTTCCAGCATTAAGATTTTACTGTGCATATTCTTAAATTTTTAAGCTTTATGCGAATCAACAAATTTCCTATCCTTCTAAAGAGTGGCGAGACCTTGGAACACTTCGCTCCAGACATGCCCTTCCTTGCTCACAGGCTTATTTTGTCTGGTATTTTAGTTGTATCCTTGTTTATTTATTTTCTGTTTTCAAATGCGTGCCCAGTACCTGCTTAGATTTAGAAATTATTTTCCTTTTTCCTTAAAATATATTCCTGGGGATTTCCTATCATGGAGCCCCTATAGATAGTGAATTTTTATTTGGAATTGTGCTTGTTTCATCCACATTTTATAAAGAAAATTTTGCTAGGCGTATGGTTGTGGATTGACAGTTACTTTCTCTCAGCACTTTGAAGGTAGTGCTCCGTTTTCTTGTGGCTTCCTGTGTTACCAGTGGGAAGGCTGGTCACAGTCGGATTGCCATTCTTTTGAGGGGGATTTGTCTTTGCTCTCCAGATACTTTCGAGATTATTTTGTGCTTTAGTGCTTTGCGGGTTCGCTGTAACATAGCTACATGTGCATTTCTTTTCATGGATTCTGCTTGGGAGTCCTGGGGATTTCTGGCCCATGTGCCCTGCTATTGAGTGAGTGTGGATTTCTTTGAATTTACTCGGATGTGTATGTGAAGATCCACGTTTGTCATCATCCTGGAATATTGTCATCTCTTTAAATACTGTTTCTCCTATAACCCCACTCTTTTCTACAATTCCACATATCATATATGAGGCGTTTTATCTTCTGTATCTCTCTTACTGTCTGTAATACAAATTCTGTCTGCTTATTTCTCCAGGTACATTCTATGTTATATTTTCAGTTCTCTCTTCTAGTCGAACTTGGCAAAGTTTTTTATATAAAGGGCCAGATAGTAAATACAATAAATCTTTTTTTAGAAAGATTTTATTTATTATTTGACACAGAGAGAGATCGTAAGTAGGCAGAGAGGCAGGCAGAGAGAGGGTTGAACCAGGCTTCCTGCTGAGCAGAGAGAGCAACGTGGGGCTCAATCCCAGGACCCTGAGATCATGACCTGAGCCCAAGGCAGCGGCTTAACCCACTGAGCCACCCAGGCACCCCCACGATAACTCTTTTGGGCTTTGTGAGCTATATGGTCTCTGCTACAATTGTTCAGTTCTGTGTTTTAGTTCAAAAAGAGCCATGAGCAATATGTAAGTGAATGACTGTGGCTTGTGTTCAAATCAAATTTTATTCGTAAAAACAGGTGGTGGGCTATAGTTTGCCAACTCTCTCTCTACTTTATTCTCTTTGTAGCTATAACATCTACTTTCCAAACCACATATTGCTAATTTCAATTACTGATATTTTAGTTCTGGAAATACTGTTGGGTTCTTTTTAAAACTCATCTGATTATTTCTGAACATCTCTGATTCTTGGTTTTTATCCCTCCCTCCCCTCCTTTTTCCTTAGGCCTTGTATAAATTCTGATCAATTTTTTTTTATAAGATTTTTTTATTTATTCGACAGAGAGAAATCACAAGTAAGCAGAGAGGCAGACAGAGAGAGAGAGGAGGAAGCAGGCTCCCTGCAGAGCAGAGAGCCTGACACGGGACTCGATCCCAGGACCCTGGGATCACGACCTGAGCCAAAGGCAGAGGCTTTAACCCACTGAGCCACCCAGGTGCCCCAAATTCTGATCAATTTTAATAACTAAATTTTCTAGGTGTTTGTCTTGTTTACCCTGACATTTTTGCCATGGTCACTGTTTTCTTACTGAGCTAAGCGTTTGTTTGTTGTTGTTGTTGTTTCAGTAAGCACATGTACTTGAAATTTATGAGAATTCTGCAAGGCCTGTTTTGAGAATACTTTCTTTTAAAGAGGATTTGCTCTTTTATTTGGTGATGGAGGTGCTACTGGAGCTACTTTATTTTCTTATCTTCGTGATTTCTTGATTGCACTGGCAGTACCCAGTTTAATGAGGCCAGGCATGTGGTGCATATTCTCAGGAACGACTCCTTCACTCTCTCTTTAGATGTTGTAGAACAGACAGATTTTCTTGTTGGCTCCCCCTTATGAGAATATTGACCCTTTCTGGACCATCCTTTAACGTATCCTACAGCCCATTCACGAATGTAGGAATCTCAGGTTCAGCAGTCTGTGAGGTCGCTGACCCAGTGGGGCATTCTCTTAAATATAGCTGTAAAGCCTCCTGGTTCCTACATTTTCCCCCAAGGGAGCCTTGGTGTTCACATTCATCCCTACTTTGGTTTCAGTGTCTGGTTCATTTTCATTTTCCTGGCCTTGGGAGAATTTTTTTGACTCTTATATAAGCTTAGCACAACATTTAACTGTATGCTTATTACAATTTACACCGTAGGTGTTTTGTAGTGAAAAGGGATTTGGGGGATATCCAGTCAATCTATACTCGGAGCAGAAGTCACATGATGAAATTTGCATTTTGAAAAAGAAATCTTTAAAAAAAAAAAAAAGCAAGAAAGAAATCTTTGAACCTCTCTCTGGAGAGCCTGTTGGCGCACTTTCCGTAGCCTCTGCTTCAGGTCCCACCTGATTCTCTGCTGCTCATCTAGCACATCTCAACTCCTGTACCATTCCCCAACTGACTCCTTCCCTGGAAAGCCATACCACCTCACAGCTTTGTACTTTCGCCCTTCTTCAGTGGAACTGTACATTATAGTCTGATTCTTCTTATTTATGCCTTTCCCTATTATAAACTCTGTTAGGGCAGGAGACATTTCTCTTGTGCTTGTATTATCCCCAGGACTAGGTAAGTACTCAGTAGATATCTGGTAAGTAAGGAAATGAATGATGTGGGACCATTGGTTTACAGATTTTATGGGTGAAATGTTGAGACCCTTGGTAGGTAGAGTTCACAATTAAATAATGTTCTTAATCAAGTGCGATGATTTTTATAACCCATGGAAAGACCCTGTGTAAATGAGAAAAATTGTATGGTTTTACCACAGAGAAGTTAGTAGATTAAGACAATGAAATACATTTTTTATGTATAAAATTGAAAATGATAAAACATGATAAAAACTGCCGTTGTTGAGGTTGCAGGGAAATTATTCATTTCATGCACATGGGTCACAGTGCAAACTGATAAGTACTTTCTTAAAAAGCAATTTTGTAGTATCTATCAGATGTTAAGAATACCATTACATTTGCCTTAGCCTGGGCTGCCGTAACAAAATTCCATCACCTGGGTGACTTAAACAATAGGTATGTATCTTCTTTCAGTTTTGGAGAGTTGAAGTCAGAGATCAAGGTGCCTACACGGACGGTCCTAAGAGAGACTCTTCTCCTGGCTTCCAGATGACTGCCTTATGCTTGTGTCATAAGGCCACCAATCCTATCAGATTCATGCTCCATACTTAATGACTGACCTCTTTGAACCTTAATTCCCTCATAAATGCCTCATCTCCAAATACAGTAACATTGGGGGATAAGACTTTAATGTATGAATTTTCATTCAGGGTGCACACAGTTCAGTCCACAGCACCACTTAAACTAACAATATACTTTTAGGTATTTACCCCAAGAGGAGACTTGGGGAGGCTCAGTCAGTTAAGCACCTGCCTTCAGTTCAGTCATGATCCCAGGGTCCTAGGATCGAGCCCCACATTGGGCTGTTCCCCCTGCTCGTTCTTATTCTCTTTCTCTCTGTAGGACAAATAAATATAATCCTTTAAAAAAAAAAAAAAGGAATTTACTCCAATGAAACAGTAAGAGATGGTTTAAAAAAATTATAGTGTAAGATTATATATCTGTAAGAAGATAAGTATATTATGTATACATATATATATGTATATATATGGTAGGAAGAAATAGAGGGGAAAAGTCTAAATTCTAATGGAATATTGGATTAATAAATTCTGGTACATGACAAAATGAAGTATGCTTCCATTAAAGAGCATATATTAGGATATTTGAATAATGTGAGATGTTGATACTTCATTAAAAGGATAAAAAAATTAAAAGAATCAAATTGAAAATCAGTTAAAACATGATTAGATTTTGTAGAATGAAAACTGGAATTATATTTACAAAAGAATATTACCTATTATGATTGGGACATTTAAAGAAATTTTTAGTTAAAGGTCTATATATATGTAATTTAGGAGAGTAATTCAGAAAAACACAAAGACATGAACTAAAATCTGGTTTATTAAAAATAATATTAGGTATGGGGTGAAGATGACCTATCAGAGAAGTATTACCAATCTTAATACCCTTTATTTTTATCTAAAAATCACCTCGATATTCTATTTCTCTTGAATTCTAGAATGATGTGTGGTAGTGAATTTAGTCTGATTCCAGGAAAAGCCAGTTATCAAACACCTTGATTACTGTCCATGACCTGTGTTTCGTCAGCAACTTAACACAAAAACTGAGTCACAAGATCTCATATCTTCAAAAAGTCCAATTACTGCATTTTTTAAAGAAGTATCTTTTTTCTTTTTTACAACCACCAAAAAAAATAGACTACAGTAGGAAATACATAGAAGAATTAGGAGGAAGGAGTGCTTAGAAACAAAACAGGAATCTTAAATTTTATTTACAAAATATTTTCTCAAAGAAAATGCTGTTTCTAGCTCAATAACTATATGGGTCAAATTAACTTCTTCTGGATAAGTAAAATCTCAAGGAAAATGAAAGGACACTGATTTTGTGACCAATACATGACCATCCAAATGAAGTACCATTTTGTTTGGAACAGTAAGAAGTGTTCTAGGTTAGGGAACAGAAATATGAGGCTGTTGTTTCTGCTTCCTCTTCCCATAATTTCTTATTCTTGTGCTGTGTCTTCCTCTCCTTGTCATTCTGTTCACAAATGGGTACTGGTGGGAAAGACACGAAGTGCAAAGTGACTTTTACCTGCTGCGCTGTGGGCAGAATTGACAGTTCAGAAACGCTACACGTAGGGTTACCTGCTGCGCTGTGGGCAGAATTGACAGCTCAGAAACGCTACCCCCTACGTGTCTGTCCCCTTCTCACTTTGTCTAGAGGAAGCTAAGATGTCCTACATTCCTCCTGGGAGAGGGCACATGAAAAGGAGCCTCTAAGAAACTCAAAGGACCATGAACTTGGTCCTCTGCCCTGTCTCTGCTTGTAAAACAGCTTTTATTGCAAGCCTCCAAAGTGCCAGGACAGGGGGGTCACACCTGATGCACTGGGGAGTCAGGGGGTCTATGGAGTGGTGAAGGAAATCAAACTCATCAGTTTACCAGACTTTTCTATACAGTGTTCACTCCTGGGGTATTATTCCACCCACAGGCTTCCTGAGCACTCTGTTCCAGGCAACACACAGGCTCCTAGAGATTATAAAACCAAGGACACTTTTATATCCCTCAAGTATCTAGAGGTGTGTCTAGCCGATAAAATGATTGAGAAAATAACCAAAGAATATGGTACAGTTTTCATTAAGTAATAAAACAGATGGCTTGTCAGCACAAAATGATGCTTTTTAAGTGGAAATTGTGGGGAGATCCCATGATTAAATAATTTTGAGAAGTGATGTTAAGCAGATTTCTTTACTATCAGACTTCTCAAGCTCCTTAATATATGCCTTGCTTCCATTATGGACCTCCAGCAAGGTCTTGTAATGTTCAGAAAACATCCTTGGGCAGACAATTGTTTTTTAAAACCTGTTGGCAGCCGGATGAAATGGATATTAAAATTTGTTCTTTATGGGCTTCTGAAAGGTTATATTATACTGGAAAAAAAAAAGACCATAAAATGTGTGAACTGTAAACTGTTCAAGAGAAGTAGAGCTATGGGGTTAGTCCATATTTAAATATTTAAGCAGATTCCGCCATTGATGTTTACTCTTCCGCTCAAATGCCTGACTCTGCAACCCAGTTTCACATTCTTTTCCTCTTAGATCTTTCTCGAAAAATGATTGTTCCCTTCATAGAAACTAATTTCTTATCAGAAACACCTCAAAAGCTGTGAGAGGTAGAAGATGGAGAAGAAGATACAGTTTCTCTCTCTTGTTCCTGAGTAGTCTTTCAAGAAGAGCCTTCTCAATTTAAAGCTTATATTGTACTGTTTACAGAAAGAGTTGATAGTGATGACAAGATGTCCAGTATACAGAATGGATTCTGTTTGTTTTTAAACGCCTACTCTGCCAGATTGATGAATAACACAAGTTCAAAAATCCATCATGAGATCCCTTAGTTCATGCAGGAATTTAGTGAAATTAATATGTATAGGCCCTAATATGTATAAGAACTATTTTTGGACAAATCTGCCTTTCAGAAAAAGGTTTTGTGTGTGTGTGTGTGTGTGTGTGTGCGCCTATGTGTGCCTATGTGTGATGCTTTCTCTAGAAGCAGATTGAGACCCGTAGGCAGATAGAAGAGACGGTTGGTAAGCATCAGTGGCAGAATTTCCATTGGGTCCGAATTCCTTTTTTTTAAGAATCAAGTATAATTAATGTAGGCCTAAATATATTTGCGGTCCCTTTGCTCATTATGTAACACCAGAAGGAAGTTCTGTATCATTACTTGTTTTTATCTATAATTAAAAGAATGCGGGGCGCCTGGGTGGCTCAGTGGGTTAAGCCTCTGCCTTCAGCTCAGGTCATGATCCCAGGGGCCTGGGATCGAGTCCCGCATAGGGCTCTCTGCTCAGCAGGGAGCCTGCTTCTCCTCATCTCTCTCTCTGTCTGTCTCTCTGCCTATTTGTGATCTCTCTCTCTGTCAAATAAAAAAAAAAAAAAAAAAGAATGCATCTACCTTTAAACTGTATTTTATAATTTGCTCTTAAACTTTCATGGAAAACATTTAAAATCCTGTGATTTTAAATAACTACAGGCCCCAGAAAAAAAATCCTGTGATTTTAAATAACTACAGGCCCCAGAAAAAAAATGAAAAATTTAAATCTCAGTACATGAAAATGCCCTTTTTTTTGCATCAGAACAACTTTGCTATTTATCAGTCTTAGAATTAAGCTCCAATTAACATTAAATCAGAAAATTGGCCTCTTACCTTAGAATTTTCAATAACCGTATATTTTTTAAAGATTTTATTTATTTATTTGACAGAGATCACAAGTAGGCAGAGAGGCAGGCAGAGAGAGAAGGGGAAGCAGGCTCCCTGCTGAACAGAGAGCCTAATGTGGGGCTTGATCCCAGGACCCTGAGATCATGACCTGAGCCGAAGTCAGAGGCTTTAACCCACTGAGCCACCCAGGTGCTGCCAATAACCATATTTTAATATTGTCTTTTTATCAGTATCAAAGAGGCATTCGTTATTTTACTTTTATTATCTCAGGGGAAAAATTCTATCCTTGATATTTAAAAAAAATGATTTCACTAATAATTAAAATGGCAGGTAAATACTAAAAATTTTCTGTTAAATATAAAAACAGCTAACTTTTGTCAGAGATCTTTTTACCCAGACTACTTAACTATAATTCCTGTACTGTTTGCTTTTCAAAAAATTTCCTGTTTTACCTGCTGTTATATGATTTAAAACATTCCAATTAATTTATGCCCTATTAATACTAATAAGCAATAATATTCGTGATACTACTCATTCATGAGTTTTTACTATCTGCTATAGCTGGTATTTTTATATTTGGTGTATCATTTATTCACTTCTTTAGCATTTAATTGCCATTTAGCATCAATCTGCCAGCTACTGTTTGGGTACCAGGGGTGCAGCACAAAGGAGGCAAACAATAAACAGATCTATCACATGTGGGGTGATGACACATTATGTACAATAACCAACAACAAAGCATGTTAAAGGAGAAGAGACCTGTGGGAATGGGAGATTACATCTTTACAGCAAGTGGTTAGAGATAACCTCACTCATCCTGAGTCATGTGGGTAGAGATGAGAAGGCAGTGAGAAAACTCTGTGTGCCTCAGAAAATACCATCCCAGGCAGTGGGAGCAGCATGTGTAAAGGCCCTGAGGCAGAGGATGTATCCTGTGTTTAAGGAAAAGCTAGGAGGCCAGAATGGCTAGAGTGAAGGAACCTATGAGGGGTAGAGAAGATCAGGGTGTGTACGGGGTAAGGAGGAGGTCCTACAAGGTCTTGCAGATAGTTCCAAGAATTTTCAGTTTTGGAATGGGTATTAGAATTACGAGGTATGGCTTAGGCTTGGAATAAGTTCACTGTAGTGTGTTGCTGATACTCTGACACAGAAAAGTCTCCTTAGGAGACTAAGGAGGCAGTAACCATACTTGGGATATTTTGAAGGGTACAGGTAACAGAAATTAATTTATAAGCTGAGTTTATAAAGCTATTATTTTAAATCTCTGTTACCCTGGGTCTACTAGATGGATGTTCATAAAATACGAATAGTTTAAGTTTCTCTTAAAGCTACTTTCTGCAAGTACAAATTTTAAGGACTGACTTTGTTGAGTTTTGTTTTGTTTTTAATAGAATTACTGATTCAGTGGTGCCTGGGTGGCTCAGTCAGTTAAGATTCTGTCTTTGGCTCAGGTCATGATCCCAGGGTCCTGGGATTGAGCCCCACATTGCACTCCTTGCTCAGCAGGTAGCCTGCCTCTCCCTCACTTTCTGCTTGATGCTCTGCCTACTTGTGCTCTCTCTCTCTCTCAAATAAATAAAGAAAATCTTTAAAACAAAATAATTACTGATTCAATGTCATTTATCTTAAATTTTATAGCTATTTAAGCCCTCTGCCTTATATAAGTAATATGGAAAATGTCTGATATAAGTATATTTAAAGTATTACACATTGCTTGTCAGATTCAGTTCACATTTTTTAATAGAGGTGGGTCTTTTTTCCCCCCTCTTTATTACTTTCTCTGAAAGTGTTGGGGAAAGAGAATAAAACTTGGGCTCTAAGAGCCCTAGATTTGGAATGCAAGAGACGTAGGTTCAAGTCTAGGCTCTGGCTCTTGTTAGCTGTGCATCTTTGGGGAAGTTACCTAACCTCTCTGAGCTTCAGCAGCTTCCTTTCTTAGATGCTGGAGAATGGTTTGCTCTGAGCATGCTGTGTTATGCATATAAAACAGCACAGTACCAGGAGCATATTTAGAACTTTGTTACTGATCATTGTTATGTAAATTTTAATAAATGGTTATGATAAGATATTGATGACACAGGACATATTTGCATTTATTGGGAAGAATAATTCTAATATTTTTTAAAGATTTTATTTATTTGGCAGTGCAGGCACAAAGGTAGGAGCAGAGGGAGAGGGAGAAGCAGACTCCCTGCTGAGGAGGGAGCCTGATGCGGGGCTGGATCCCAGGACCCCAGGATTATGACCTGAGCTGATGAACAACTGAGCCACCCATGCACCCCAGGAAAAATAATATTAGAAGGAGCTGTTACTTTTAGGCATGACTGCATCAAAGCTGTTATTTATTCCCAGTCACTTAGGTATAGATATCCACTTCATATACCTAATATTCAGTACATAGTCTGGTGTAGGCACTAAAAGACATGTAAATAAGGACAGGTCCAAAATACGAACTATTGTATTTAACTTGTCAGACGTATACCTAATTTAATAATAAACTCAGTAAAATGATGGCTTTTCACTGTATACAACAGTCTTTGTCTTAGTGAAAGTTGACACAAATGATGTTCCTCTGACTTACCTTTCTCGCTTTCATCACCTAAACCTCTGGCTCTGTTGTGTTGGGAAGGCGAGGGCCCCAGTGAAGTTTAATATAACAGGATGACTTGCTGAATCTCTGTGAATCACAATCTCCTTTGACAGTTGAAGCAAACAGTAAAATTCACTCTAATATAACCATGTGGTGTCTGTCAGAGAGCAAAGCCACAGAACCGTATCAGTCATCAGAATAATAAATAGAAGTTCCTTGCTCTTTTTCATCAAGTTTGCATAGACGTATAGAGTGAAATACCCACCCACAACTTAGTGGTGAGTTTTTATGCTACCTATATGATAACATAATGTAGTCATAGTTTGCATCTGAATGCTCAAATTCCCAAGTTAATGATTTATATAGAACTCTCCACTTGAAGTTTTGTGATCATTATTATACTTAAATTATAGTCTTGGTTTTGTGCTATCATTTGCTCAGTGGGAATTGACTCTGAAGTAATATGTGATAAAATGCATTATATTATAAATTATTGTAATATAAATTTTTATCAATTATGGGGGTTAGCTCAGAGTTCATTATTTTGTAATTTATAGATCAGATTTTCTTTTCTCCTTCCTAAAGTATCTGAAAGACCAGTATTTGCCATTAGTTTTCCTGCGGTTCACATTGAAAATACATTCTGGTAGGATGTATTATTCTGACTATGAAATAAAATAATTGGTGTTTCCCTATTTAGGAATGGAGTATAATTGTAAGATTTTCAAAGCATAAATTCCAGCAGCATATGAGTATCTGAAATAACATTGTGTTCTCTATAATGGCAAAAAAATTTTCAGACTGAAATGATGATTTGAGATGTATAAAAGGTCTTTATGTCATTATGATTCAGATATAACTTTAAAATTAATTGCTTTTATCCTAATTGACTAGGTGCAAGCATCAAAGATACACATACACACACATATATGTTTATATATAGATGAAAAAAAGAGCGGGAGCACCAAATAAAAATCTTCCAAGGAAACTTATATCAAGCATTCATTTTTCTTTATTTTTCATAATCATTTCTACCTATTTTACCCATAATATTAAAAATTAGTTAAATTATAATACATAAGTCTTTGGGAACTAAAATGCAGTCTTTAGAAAAATAAGTTAATAGAGGAGGAAGTGATTGGTATTAATTATCAAATGCAAAAGATTCATTTTATTGAAATAGACATTTTTGGAATATGAGATTAATAGGTCTTTCTCATTGCATTAACAAAGTTATAGTTCACGTGTTAAAAATTGTTGATGACTGTTATACAACCTGGTACTTAAACTGATACAGAATAAATTCTAAATCCATTATTAGAAATATTTTATTCTTTTAATCCAGACCTTAGTAAGAGAAGATTTCTGTTCAGTCTTCATTACTACCTCTAAAAGTCCTTGTAAAACTTGCCTTGATTGCACAGGGATATTTGGCTGAGCACAAGCTCCAGAAATGTAGCTAATCTGTGTTCTCTATAAGCTTTTATTCAGCTATTTGTTTTGAATTATAAACCCACACATTTAAGTGAAAAAATAATGCAATAAGTCACCAAATGCATTCAAATTTTCTGTGTTTTTTACACTTAGAATGAAATCTCTTGCCTCACATTAGCTTAATTTTTATTTGGAAGAAAAGTAGTTAAAACATTTTAGTTTGCATTCAGTATGCTTTTATAATATTTTCATCCATGGAATATTTATTCAATTTGTCAAATGTTTGGTACCACATAAAATACTTTTCACTACCATTCTCAAGGACTAGTCATTGATTCAGTAGATCTGGAAAATATTTATGGTAATCCTTTACCTTGAAAGCTGTCTAAAACAGAATAATTTCATTCCATTCGTTCCAGGTCAAAATATGAAGCAAATGGCTACAAATAACCCCTTTAAATAAATTTCCATTATAGGGGCAAGTAATATGATTTCTGTGGACCAATATGCATTTTCCTTAATTATTCTTCAGAGAAATAGAGACATAAAGATAAATGAATATATAAATATATATAAATAAAGATATATAAAGATATAAAATATATGAAAGCAAACATTCTATCAGTATAAATTATTGATTCTGATTTTTGTTTTCCAGGCCTGATGGAATTGGAACTGTTTCAGTGGAAGAAAAAGAGAGATTTGAGGAGATAAAAGAAAGACTCTCTTCCCTTTTAGAAAACCAGATAAGCCATTTCAGGTATTATACTCTTTTCATTAATATTCAGTATTTGCTTTCTTCACTCAACACTCCAGTTCCCTATAGAGGTTTATTATGTCTTTCCGTGGCTACTCAAGAACTATCAGTAGCTTCCTCTCCATCGCCTGTCAGGTAAGATCCATATTCCTCAGTCTGTGGTCTCTTTCTAAGCCTGCCATTCAGTTTCCACCATTCATTAAGGTAGGTCCCTTACCCCTTCAATTTGTGGAATGCTTCTCTCACTTGCTCGTGCATTTCTCATCCTTGAGTAGCCTCTTCCAGCTCTGGTGAGTAGTCCTTCCTCTCTCCGAGTCACCAGGCAAGGAGCTTCTTGTGTCCTATCTTCATAGTAGAGCTGTTTTTCGATCATTCTAGCAAAGCCTAGAAAACCTGATGTCTTTCAGCATTTATCATCTGTACTCATCACTAGTAACTTATCACATAGTTATAATGTCCATTTCTTAAGTCATTAGTAATTTAATTTACATTATTTATATGAGAACAAGGGCCATGTTGCCTGGCACATTTCCTTGCTCAAAATTTAAAAAAAAAAAAAATTAATCATTGATACTAAAAAACATATACAGAATGAAAGATCAAAATCTTGGTATTTTTCCCCTGATTACAGGTAGCTCAATAAAACCTAATGGTTAAAAACAGAAATATTTCTGGAGAATACAATTCAAGACAAAGGAAACAAAGAAAGAAGGGTAGTTAAGATCTCTGAACAGAAAATCAGTGTTAAAGAGGAGGGAGTCTTCATAGTGATAGTTAATAGAAACCCCAAGTGGTGATTGAGCTTAGAAAGCAACCAGTTCTGATGAGAGCAGATCAGAAAAATTCTTCAAGTAAATCAAATTGACAAAATACTAAGCTGTTTTAGTATGTTGAGAGAGGATTTACTCACCTGGAATTGAGTTTGGAGTTCTATTAATTATATTAGTTACATTAGATTACATATATAAAAAGAGGATATTAAAAACAAAGACAAGTATTAATTATAAACAAAATAATGGCACATAAATCATAGTATATACTATACCTCACTTATCTAGGACATTTACATAATATAAATACTGAATTTAACATCCCAAAATGGCATAACTCTGTTAGAAAGATAGGAAGGATAGGAATTACATTTAGGATGGGGGAAAGTAGTCCAAAAAAGGAAAAAAAAAAAAAGCTACATATGTCTAAGGTGGAGTAACAGGGTTATATTTACCCTCCCATCTGAAACAAATTTCTTAATTTTTTTAAAATGTGGAAAAATGCTCTTAAAGCACATTAAACATAAGACAATGAATAAAAGTGATTCTTGAGAGATGAAAAATAAATGACTAAGCCCTTTCATTGTCTCTGCTTGGCACCACGAGAGTGCTTCTGGGCCATGGCCAGGGAGGAGAATCCTAGTGGACCCCCACCTTGACAAGACAGAGATGGGTGTCCAGGGAAGGCAGCCAGAGTTTGCAGGTCAAACATCTAAAGAAAAGAGAGGCGATACCTGCAGGTATTTGCTGAGGGTCCCCCTGGAGTATTCAACTCAGTATTGATTTAAGCACGTATATATGGAAACTAAAGTCAGACAAATAATCCTTTCACTCTGTTGTAGGATTACAGGAGATAATCCAGAGCTAAGAGGAGTACCAGTTTCTACCACCCAGGGTGGAAAGCTCCTAAGTCATGGACAGATGGTCAAATACTCAAGAGAATTTTTGCCTCAGTAACAGAAAAAAATTAACCCTGTTTTTGTCTTTCCTAATGAGGATTAAAATCAAGTTTCAAATAAATCAAACTGTTTTTAAGTAATTTAACTGCATTCCAGAACAAAGCTCAAGAATAAAGGAATACAAAAGTACTGAGTCACCAATAATGTAAAATAATAATGCCTAGCATCCAGTCAGAAATTTCTAGGCATACAAAGAAATGGTAAAATATGACCAATGAAGAGATTTGGAAACAGCCAATAGTGGAAGTGACACAGAAGATAGAATTAGCAAACAATAGTATTAAAAGAATTCTTACCAAATGTATGTTCAACCTGTTAAGGGCATCTGTGGAAAACCTGCAACTTCATATTTAACAGTGAAAGATTGAATGCTTTTCACCTAAGATCAAGAGCAAGGCAAGGATATCTGCTCAAAAATCAGTAATCAAGGTTGTGTGGTGTGGACAGTTCAGAAACTGACTCACACATACACAGTCAATTGATTTTCAAAGATAGACAAAGATAGTTTGCAAAGTACACTTTTTTTCGATAAATGGTGCTAGAACTATTAAATAGCCAAATGCAAAATACTGACCTGGACCCATACCTCATACCTGATAAAAAAGTTAACTCAAAATGGATAGATCTAGGAAACAGAAAATCTCTTTGCTCTTTGACTAAGCAAAGATTCTTCAAAACACCAAAATCATGATTCATAAATGGAACAATGTTACCTTGAACTTTATCAATATTAAGTACATTTGATCTTCTAAAGACATTGATGTGGGAATAAAGAGACACATCTCAGAATGGGAAAAAGTATTTGCACACTAGATACCCCCCCAAAAAACTTCTATCTGGAATATTTAAGTATCTCTTAAAAATTAGTAAGAAATAAAAGAACCCAATAAAAAATTGTTTCTGATATTTCACCAAAGACACATGGTGACAAGGCATATGAAAAGGTGCTCAACATTCTTATTCTTTAGGGAAATATGAACTAAAACACAATGCAGTACTACTACATTATTAGTATAACTAAAATTAGAAAAATAATTACCTTCCAGTAAGTGTTGGCATGGATGTGAAGCTGGAACTCTGCATATACTCTTGATAGCAGTATAGAAGTGTACAACCCACTGTATAAGGTAGTTCACAGGTTTTTAAAAATTCAAACACCGAACATATGACCCAGCCATTCCACTTGTAGGTATTCTCCAAGAGAAATGCAAGCACGTGTCCACGCAAAGACTCTTTTTTTTTTTTAATTTTTTATTTTTTTATAAACATATGTTTTTATCCCCAGGGGTACAGGTCTGTGAATCACCAGGTTTACACACTTCACAGCACTCACCAAAGCACATACCCTCCCCAGTGTCCATAATCCCACCCCCTTCTCCCAAACCCCCTCCCCCCAGCAACCCTCAGTTTGTTTTGTGAGATTAAGAGTCACTTATGGTTTGTCTCTCTCCCAATCCCATCTTGTTTCATTTAAGCCCCACTTAAGCCCCCATGTTGCATCACCACTTCCTCATATCAGGGAGATCATATGATAGTTGTCTTTCTCTGCTTGACTTATTTCGCTAAGCATGATACGCTCTAGTTCCATCCATGTTGTCGCAAATGGCAAGATTTCATTTCTTTTGATGGCTGCATAGTATTCCATTGTGTATATATACCACATCTTCTTGATCCACGCAAAGACTCTTATAATGAACATTAGTACCAGCATTTTTCATCAGAGCCAGAATATGAAAACAAGCCAGACGGCCATCAACAAGGAAAAGATAAGCAGTGTATTCTCATACTTCTGAGCAATAAAAAGGAATGAATGGTTGATAGCATAAATGACTATCAAAATACACTGAGAGAAATCAGACTCAAAGAAATATGTGCTATAATATCCCTCTTCCATAAAATTGTAGGAAATACAAACAACCCAAATACAAAGTAAATCCATGCTTGCTTGGGCTCATGGGATGGGGAGGAAACATTTGGCTGTCATGAATATGTATATTAAACTGATTGTGGTGATGGTTCCACGGGTGTATACCTATGTCAAAACTTATCAATTATGTATTTTAAATATGTGCAGTTATATGTCATTTATACCTCTGAGTCTAACTTCTATGGTGGGAAGTTAGTAGAAGGATATATAAAACTGAAAAATTGAGAATTAGAAATAGTAGCATGTAGGTTAGGAATATAATGTTTAAATACAGAAAGAAAGCTTAAAGTAAAGACTTTTGTTTTTCTGGAGAAATTACTTGGGGAGTGGGGTGGACTTGACATAAAGAACTTCTGTTTTTCATAATAAAGCTTTAGAAGAAGTTTCCTTTCAGACTTGTGCATATATAATTTTGATTAAAAATACTGTATATTAAAATGATAAAGGAAAAAAAGTTTAATTGTGAGACACGTCTATGCAGGCTCATCTATCTGTAATCAACTTACTAATGGGAATCAAGACGATTTTAATTTATTCAGATTAGATATTAAGATTGGTTGAATTTTATTTGGTGGTAGAGTATTTTCCACTTTGCTTTGTTATTGCAGAGCTGTCAAAGTGGTAACAACCTAAAATATTTATCCTGAAAGCAGAACAAAACTATTCCTTTCTTTTAAAACTCATTTTGTAAAGATTAATTAGGCTTCTGTGTAGTTATTTTCTGTACTTTATTGATTCAGGATTACTTGTACTCTGTAAATGTGTTGAATTATTTACACATCATGAGCAGCTAATGCTAATTCAGAACATACCCAGTGGGACCTCAGAGCCCTGAAATGCTAAATGTAATCTGGGGATCAGTAACATTCCATTCATAAAATGTGTCACCCACAGGTTAATGGAAATAAACAATAGGAAAGACAATGGGTGGATTATGCAAATACACTGAAAAGATTTAAGCAGGGGGAGGGGACTAGAAGAACCCAATTTGTGTTTTAGTTAAACGTGGATTAAGGTTTATGGTATACAAGATGATGAAAGCCACTTTGCTAATTTGCTAATGCTCCAAGATGCAACACTACACAGGAAAAAGAAAAAAACTATCAAAAATAAATTGGTTGTTGCTTTTGTGCATGGTAGAGGAGAGGAGGAAGAGAATGCATTGACGTAAGAGTTAGTTGAAGGAAATTTTTAACAGCAAATGAAATAAATAGACTTCTGAAGAAAAATTTGACTAGACTTATGATTTTTTTTTGCAATTATCTGACACTAATAAAAGTTCTATAACATCAAAACCCTGTCCTAATATGGATTTAACAACTGCTTTGTGAAAAATGCCTCTTTAATCAGTCTTTAAAATTTGCTGCTATAGAAGAAACTGAATTTAAAATATATGTTCTTTAAAAATGTGTGTGTTTTTAGGGAAACCTGTTCAGATTGCCTTGTGGGAAAAAAAAATAATTTCATTGTGAGTTACGTCTTAGAAGATGTGTTTACCAAGCCCCTGAATAATGGCAAAGGACATGGAAATACATAAACTTCAAGTTACTGGTTTGGAGATTTCTAGTCCAGAGCCAAGCAGCAGCCCAAGGACAGCTCAGCCTCCTGCAGCCCTTGATCTTGAGGCTAGGAGTGGTGGTTGGGGAGGAGGTGCTTTATGGAGCCTGATTCAAGAGAGTGAGCAGCTCTAGCAGGAAGAAGAGGCCCTGACATTCTCTGCTTTTTAAGTGGAAAGTGACCTGAACAGGGACCCGTGTAAAGAGCAATAAATCTGTTACCACCATGTGTCAGCTAACTTCCGAGGAGCCCACTCACTCGTCCAGCCTCTGACCCTGATTTCAGAATGCTGGCGTGACCTGCCCTCTGGTTGTTGGTGTCTATTAGGAATGCATGACATTAGAAAGACTGAGGATGACCATCTCCATTGGCAAGTGGCTGAGCTGTGGAAAGTTGGTGTTTTGTGTGGAGAGGGTGTAGAGTTAGCTACTGGCATTAATAGGCAGGTGTCAGGAAAGGAGGGAGCTGGAACGTGTTTTGCACTAGCAGTTATGTCTACAGGGTGTGTGTCCATCTCAAGCCACACATAAACACAGGAGGAAATGGGGCGGGGGGGGGTCCTTTCTTTTAGCATAAGGCTTGAATAACAGCAAACCTTACGAAGGTTTTAGGAAATGTATTTTAATTATCTTTTTACTAGTAGACTCTTGGAGATTTTTTTTGTTTTTGTTGTTCTTAATTTACTCTGTTCTTTCTGAACATACATCGTCAAAATTTTAGAACGTTTTCATCACAGTTGATACCCTTACTGTTGAAAGAAACTGAAAGCATGGAACTAAGTAAACTTCTGCCGTTAAGATTTTCCCAGATGGGCTGATGCTAGCTTAACCACTTTTCGCTGGTCTTCCATAATGCCACATAGTAGAAGAAGGAATTTTTGAGCAGTCTTGGATAGTAAATGTTTGACGTTTTTGTTCCTCCTCTTGTTTTTAAAGATACTGTTTTCCCTTTGGACGACCTGAAGGTGCTCTCAAAGCTACGCTTTCATTACTTGAAAGGGTACGTTTGAATGCTACTTTATAAATGCTATTTGCACGCGTAGTGGCTGTGTATTTTAGTGACTGAGCCAGCCAGATAGGCTCATTCCTCACAAAGAGTGTGTCCTGTGGGGCTGTCTGCTCACATTTTATCACTTTCTCACCTACTCCTAACTACATTCCTATTCTCCCTACCTCCTACTTCCTCCTCCCCCGCAGCTTTCCTGAAGCAGGCCCCTGCCATCTGAGGCTGAGTTGATGTCGTATTGGTAGTACCCATTTTCCCCACCTCTTTCTTTCCCTCATGAAATAGTCTTTTTTTTTCCAGTTAAGTATAATCATCTGTTTTTCAGACTTCACAGTTGTCTTTCATTACGCCCCTCCTCCCCCCGACTTATTTGTCTGTCTACCTTCCCATCTCTCATACCTATAAAGGTTTATCACTTAACATGCCCAAACGTATCCTTCCTTCCATCCTAAATCAATCTCAGAATCCATTTCAACTTGTGTTACTTTAAATGGATTCATGAATTGTAGAAATTCGTTTTCCCTCAAAAAATAAATAGCACAAGGCTTTCCAATCCATGCTAAAATAATTTATTAATGAAAGTACATTCTCCACTCCTGTTTATGTAACAGACAAGGTTTGAAAGGGAAATATCATTTTCATTTATTTGTAGAACTATTCGTATGCTAGTTGGAGCCTAACAGGTAAGTGATGTGAACAATTCCTGTTCCTTATAAACATTAAAAAAAAAAAAAAATTCTAAGTATCATATAAAACTCATGACTTGATTATTCTGGTCTTGATTTTTTTTCTTAAGATGTTTATTTATGTGATAGAGAGCAAGCACAAATAGGGCAAACAGCAGGGAGAGGGAGAAGCAGACTCCTCACCAAGCGGGGGGCCCAATGTAGGGCCTGATCCCAGCACTCAGGGATCACGACCTGAGTTGAAGGCAGATGCTTAACAACTGAGCCACCCAGGAGCCCCATCTGGTTCTGATTTATTGACTTCAAAGCACTTGGTCTTGTCCACTTTTCTGCCAAGGAAGTCTAGCTATATTACATTATTTATTAACACGTCTTCTAAAAGCAAAAAGAAAAGACTTTTTTCAGTGATTTAAGGACTTGCAAGATGAGGGCGAGAACTGATGACTGTATACATTGATTGCATCATCCTTGATTCCTATGCATCATGTGATAGAACTATTATTGTAGTAGTTACCTGTTATATTAGAATTTTTATAATAAAACTGCATGTAAACCAGGCTTGTCGAAAGTATTCATTTCATCTAATCCATTGAGGTATCAAGGAAAAGATGAAATCTTTACAGAGAGTTTTACTTTGGGAATGGCATCCCATCCTGGGTACCTAATGCAGCCTTCCGTGTGCTGGTTTCCATGGTAGAGCTTCCCTCCTCCCCCAGCAAGAAACAGCTCATAATAGCATAGATGCCCTCACACACTGACAAGTGGCGAGATCAACAGTGACCTTTTTTCCAGTTATCGTCACTTATCATGTCTCTTGCTGAACTGAGAGAGAAATGGTAGGGGCATTTCTTCATTTTCACATCTCTGTACTTATTGACATCTTAGGAAAACAAAATCTACATGTGAATTCTTCATACTTAATATGCTTTGGAAGAAATGGAGTGGATACAGGAAAGAAGCTGTGTCTCCCTTTTTGCTTTTGCCAGCCCGTAATCTGTATTTTGCCAGGAAAGGGGGTACAATTCCCCCCAATTCCAAATTAAATATTTTGACCCAGGACTCACCTCTGTAACAGACATATACATTCTAATTTTAACAGCTATTTCTATTATTTAAAACTGTGTCGGGTGCCTGCGTGACTCCGTTGGTTAAGCATCTGTCCCTTGATTTCGGCCCCGGGCATGATCTCAGGGTTGTGGGATCAAGCCCCACTTTGGGCTCCATATTGGAGCATCGAGCCTGCTTAAGATTCTCTCCCTCATCCTTCTCTCCCCCGACCGCCCCTCCCCCACAATTTGTGCTCACACTGTCTCTGAATGAATGAAGGAAGGAATGCATGTCACCCTGGGAAAGCCTAGTAGTAAAGTTCCCGGTTCTGTATATGGGACAAAATTAATTTTAAATTTAAACTGTAGTAATGATCACATTAAAAATGATTGTACATTTAAAAACAAAAATAATAGTACATTAATGCTTGTTGTTGTTGTTTTTAACTATGAGCAGAAGGGGTTTTTTGGGGTTTTTTTGTTTTGTTTTTTTACCTATTAAGATTCTAAGGTGCATTTCTTTTTTTTTTTTTTTAAGATTTTATTTAATTATTTGACAGAGAGAGATCACAATTAGGCAGAGAGGCAGGCAGAGAGAGAGGGGGAAGCAGGCTCCCTGCTGAGCAGAAAGCCCGATGTGGGGGATCATGACCTGAGCAGAAAGCAGAGGCTTTAACCCACTGAGCCACCCAGGTGCCCCTAAGGTGCATTTCTAATTAAAGTGCCAAATATATGTAACTGTGTTAAAGATTTTTAATATGAGACTATGAAGAATAATTGAATTTGATGGCAAGCGAATTTTTAAGTGCTAAGGTTTGCTGTTTTGAAAAAGAAAGCTTGACTAACAAAATTAAAATGTGTTGTAAAGGATCACCATTGCTTAAATGGTTGAGTAAATTTGATGCTTAAATGGTTGAGTAAAAGTCCTTAGTACCAAGGTTGATTGAAAGAGAATGAAATAATAAAGCATGAAATGGATGTTTTCATAATCTTTTGATGAAACTTTAAGTTAAAAGACTAATAGAGTGGTAAGAATACTTACCATTCTTGTCTTCTCTATATTCACATTTTGCCTTCTATTTTATAATTTGAATGTAAGTAAAGCCAGAAAACCTGCATTAACTATATGGAAAAGATAGAGGTTAACTAGTGGTATAATCAAAACTGACTGTAAGCAGTTTTATCACTGAGAATGTTTTGAGGAAAATTATCAGTGAATAATTATAAAAGTGCCTAAATATATTATGTTTTAAATTCTGGATGTAATTGTATTTTCCCCTTGGTAATAGTAATACTTCTAATGGGGGGGGGGACCCAAAAAAACAAATATATATATTTAGGAACTCAACAGAAAATAATCTGTTGTTTTTTAATTTCAGAAAGTTCCTGTGTATTTTAACATTTGATATTCCGTTCATTTCATGAAAAGATTTTCTCCCCCCTCAACAGATTAAAGTTTAATTGTGAGAATTAGAGATCTTGATTTTTATATCGTTCAAAAACAGTGCTTATTCTTCATAGCATTTTGTTACTGTTTTCATATATATTGCTCAAAAGATTTAAAGCTCTTAAATTAGGGATGTGCAAGACAAACTTTATTACTTGTCCCAAGGACTATAATCCTGATCTGAAACAGCTGCTCTAATGGTGTCATGGGCCCCTGGAGGAAAAGTGACAGTCATCACACTGAATGGTGGTTTGGCCTATGGGAGGTTTTGATGTGCATAAATGAGGCTTAGACAGGAGGAGCCAAGACTGGAGGATTACATCCCGGTTGTGAAGTGCCGACTCATTACTTTCCCCCAGTATTACCTAGGACCCCTTCCTCCTAACAGATCTAGGACAGTTTGTGTAATTTGATTATAGTTTCTGTTTTACACAGTCTCTTTCTCTCCCCCTCTTTAGGTTTTAATGAAAGATATCGCCACTCCCATACCAGCAGAAGAGGTGAAAAAAGTGGTCAGAAAATGTCTCGAGAAAGCGGCCTTGATCAATTACACTAGACTCACAGAATATGCCAAAATAGAAGGTCAGTGCACTGAGCAATTGCCCAAGTGGCAGTGAGAGCCAACAATGCCTATTAACTGAATTTTCTGTGAGAAGTTCTTTCCTTTCCTGAGCAAACCTGTACCGTGGCAAAGGGAAATGTCTCATTAAAATCTCAGCTGGTGAACTGAAGAGCTTTTTCCTATTCATTGCTTTAATATGCCTCCTGGGACTCTGCTTGAATGAAAGACCCAGGATTCGTGCTTAAGTTGTCCTTTGTTCTTATTTTGAGTTTTCAAGGAACCAAAAGGTGTTTTCACGGGCTGTATTTTTTTTATATTACCGTAAGTATGTCTAACATTTAAATTATGGGTAGTGTCTTCTTTCCTGATCAGTAACTGTATAGTGTTACATAATTTTATTTTCTGTTCAACACTCTCAGAGAAGGAGGAAACTTGATTACGGTGAGGGCCAAAATAAACTGATAGAAGTCCCTTCAACTTTTCATGGCTTGCAATATTAATGCACTTGAAAGATTAGACCTCTTGAGAGGACTGCACATTTTTTCTTCTTCCTTCCAGTTTCATTCATTAAGATGAAATTTAAGGTGCTTAGAAATAGCTAGATTAAAATTTGTGGCAAAATCCCCAAATCAGCTTTATTCAACAATCCTTTAAAAATAGGAAGAGGCTCAAATATTTTGCTTTAATCATCATGCAAATGGCTTCTGTAGTACATGTAGCATTAACTTAGGAAAAAAGTTTATAGTGTTAAATACTTAATCTAAAAATAAAAGCAAATCCTTTTTAGAAAAATTTTAGTAACTTTAAAATTGTACTTAATTGTAAATTTTTCAATTATTGACATTAGGATAGTTTTATCAAAATTGAGACGATGAAAAAAATTGATTATAATTGGCTATGTTATATCCTTTTTTTCTCTCCAAATCTGATCAAGATTTCTAACAAGCATGCAATAACCAACCTCCTGAGTGATTAACAAAAAAGCCATCCCATCACTATAGCAACCAATATTATATCACGAGAGTAACAACATGAAACCTCCTTAGTTACCAGTTTAACATCATTAATTATGATATCACGTTGTGTTAAAGCAAAAGCAATGAATATTAGATCATTTGGAGAAAGTGGAAGATAAACAGATTGGTTTTCACATCTTGAATACTCATTCAAACAATTTTTGCGTTTTGGAATATTATGTGTTGTGAACATGGTTTGAAAGAATTGACACAAAAATAGACATATTAAAACCTTTCGAATTGGATAAAGGGAAAAAAGTTTGTGCATAACTTGAATAAACACAATACTTTTTTACCCAAATGTTTAAACTCGATCCAAAAAACCTAGGAGAATCCTTTTGTTCTTAGCGGTCTATTCTGGTTAACATTTTTACTGTTGTCTTGTCCAAGAATCCTGAAAATATATGCAGAATATTTCTATTTTCTAGTCATAGTCTATTTTAACATGGACAAATAAAATTATTTGTCACCACCATGGGTAGCTTTTTTTTAATTAGTTAGGTGGGTTAACACTGGTGGTCAAAAGACATAGCTGTTCTTCTGGATCACACAAAAAAACAAGTCTGTGTTAGAGAAGAGCCTATTATAGGACTAAATGGACAGTGGGCAGGGAGTTCTCCCTCCTCTTTCCCTTCTGGAGTCATCCGTCTCTTACATCTAGTTGACTGTGAGAATATTCTAGAAAATGGATCCTAGAAACCTAATTGGGTGGGACTACTACTGAACGGTCTCCATTAAAAAAAAAAAAATGCATGTTTATTATATGAGAAAACTTCTATGCATTATCTTGCTTTCTTCTAACCCCCTTAAAAATAAATAAATAAACTTACTGCTTATGCTCCGGACCAGACCAAAAACAAACTCTTAAGTTAGAAATATAAAGTGGGCCACTTTGCTTTGCTTGATTTCTGCCTGCATTATGTGAGCAGCAAACGTAGAATCCGTTTTTCTCCTAAATTGTCTTTTCTTATGTTTTAGGCCCAGCAGAAAAGGAAGCAGGTAATGAATGTTTGTGCATGCACGTGTTGTGATTTCTGTTGCGGTGGCGTGATGTTTGATAGAGATGAGTAGCTGTCTGCTTTTCAGGGCTCCTGTTAGGCACTTTGGTTAAGTTACTGACAATACTTTGATTTTGTTGGAACTATTATTAATGCTTTGTAGGGAAACTTCAGGCCGTTTATCTCTGTAAAAGTTCAGCGATATTCTTTACATAAATTCAAAGCACAAAACCTGAGGCTGTGTTGATGTTATACCTTATGTTTGAAGCAGGGACACTAGTCTTAGTTGGAAGCTGTTGCCAATATTTGGAGGGCTCTTACAACTAGAAAAGAGGACCATCTAAAAAAAAAAAAAAAAAAAAAAAAAAAGAGGACCATCTTTCCTCTATCACTCCTGAAAAATAACAGTAAAAAGCGTAAATGCTATTAAATAAGAAGTAAGCCGCTCTTAACTCTCAAAGTTGCTCATGCGAGGAAGGAACAGGGGTTCTGAAATCCCAACCTCAGGCAGTTGCTAGGAAAGCCGTTCTTCTCTGGGTCTCTGAATCTGTAAAGGTTTTGTTACTTTTTTTTTATGCCACTTATCACCATTGCAATTAATTTAGTTGCATGTGCTATTATCTGTTTATCCTACCTGTCTCTTCTTTAGCCCCTCACAGGCAGGGTCCAGCTGGAACAGGTTCACTGTTGGGGCCCAGCACCCAGCCCCACGCCGCTGGCATCAAGTAGGCTCTCAGTGCTCTGGAGAGGGATGAGAGCTTAGCTAGTTAGTTCTATTTGCAAATCACAGGACAAGAGACCAGGGATGAACCTGCCTAGTCCAAGTTCCCGACCCTCTTTCAAACCCTGCATGGGGAGTCGTAGACAAGTTTGGCTTGTTTTTCACTGAAGTCTTCGACTGAAGGGCTCTATTCCTATGTTTCCTAACTTTTTCAGTTGTGTTTCAGTATTTGACCCCAGAAAGCATCAGGCACTAAAAGCTCTGAGCAGGGAGAAGGTGAAAGAACACACCGGCAGTGATCACAGAAGTGTCCTTTAGGCACACCATCGCGTCTTTTGACAGTGCGTCGTAACAGCCGCTGTCCAGTGCTCCGTGACAAACTTATTCACAATCTCTCAGGGCATTTCCCCCCTCACAGTGTTTCTGTCATAAAGATAGTTTGTATGTAGTTGACCCACAGTAAATCCAGAGTTGTTAGGGGCTTTCCCACTGATACACAGTAAACAAGTAAGCCCGCTGGGGCTTGGGTTGGGTGTCCTGATCCCCAGCCTGCCAAGGCTGTGCTCCTTCCCCTGTGAGGTGTGAAGGGGTCACAGAGCGCCTTCAGGAAGGACGGGCAAAGGCATCGTGTAAAGTTGCACACATTCCCATTAGAGAGAGGAGAGAATGGGAGAGTTGCTGTCTCCCACATACCTCGCTTCCAGACAGAAACCTTCCCTTTCCACGTATTGGACATTCATACTGCTGCTCAACGGTACAGGCTGATGACTCTTGGAGAAACATTTTCCTTAAAATTAATGCTCACCGGGGCACCTGGGTGCCTCCGTCGGTGGAACGTGGGAGGCTTCTTATTGGGGTTATGAGTATCGAGCCCCATCTTGGGTGAGAGATTACTTAAAAATCTTTAAAGGGTGCCTGGATGGTGGAGTCAGTCAAGCATCTGACTCTTGGTTTCAGCTGGGGTCGTGATTGTAGGGTCACAAGATAGAGCCCCAGGTTGGGCTCCATGCTCCGTGCACCGCCTGCTTAAAGATCTTTTTCCCTCTGCACGCCACCCCCCTCACAACTGCTCGCTTGCTTGCTCTTTCTTTCTCTCTCAGTGAAATCTTTTAAAAAGATCTTTAAATTTTTAATATAAAGAACTAGAAAAGAGGGAAAAAAATCAGTGTCGTCTAGGTGATTTAAGTGGATTGAAGGGGAAAGCTAATCTCCGTTGAAGAATCTTCTGAAGTAACAGAGGAGAGGTTTTGAAGAAATGTAGTTCTCTTTGTTTGGTTGCATTTGGTAGCAAGTTAACAGGGTTACCTAGTAAATGTTCTTGGAGGCACTTTTAAAAGTGACTAAAAATGAGAAAGTCGGTTACATGTGCAAGAGCTCGAACGCTTGATAAGACTTCCAAGCTGTATTCTCTTGGGCAATATGATCCTTTTCTTCAGTCAGTTTGTACCATCTAGAGAGGAGTCGAATTCTGCCCAAGATTTGTCATGATTTTGTCATCTATTGACTGCCTTTTCCCTCAGAGGCTTTCTTCTTTACTCTGCTTCATTAGCTCCTTAAACAACTCTACAAAACAGACACTCTACAGAAGAGGTAACCAGGACTTCAGAAAAAAGTCAGTACGCTGCCCAAGGATGTGCCGTTGTTATTCAGTTCGGCAGACGTGGGATTTGCACCCCTGGATCTCCATGTTCCGGGGTGCCCTGCCTCTGGGGCTGTCTGATTCCAAGTGCTGACCTCAACGCCTCAGGCACATCGCAAGGGCCACGGTGTCACTTTTGCCAAAAGTACAGATATTTATTTAAGGAGGGCAAAGGCTTATTACCAGGAGCCGTTTTAAGCACTTTACATGTATCTATTTACCCTTTCCAATAAATGTTTCTATTATTGCTTTTCCGGGAAACTGAAGCAGGGAGGTTACTAGCCATCGGCCCAGAGACAGCTAGGAAGTAGGCAGTTACAACACACTATCTACCTGTTGAGCTGTTGTCTTATTTTCCTGAGTCTCCCTCCCTCCCTTTTCTTGGCAACTTGGGTAGTTAAATTTGCACTTGATTAAGATACGTGGGCATTTGAAAGGAAGTCAGAAACCGTAGGGCCCATAGAATTATAATGAAAGCTATAGATGTAACTTAAAATTTTCTAGTAGTCACATTAAAGAGGTAAAAAAGAAACAGGAGAAACTAATTTTAATAATAGTTCATTTAACCTAATATATCCAAAATATTTAAAAATGTATTCAGCATACAAAATTATTAATGAGATATTTTACGTTCGTTTTTCATACATCGTCTTCAAAGTCTGGTGTGTATTTTACTCTGCTAGCACATTTTATAGCCCCATTGCAAGTACTTGTTTACCTGTGGCTGGTGGCTGCTGAATTAATTGGGCAACACAGATCCTATCGTAAGGCTAAGAGTTGGACTCGAGAATCTGAATCTTTTTGTCCCCGCCCCGCCCACACACACAACATATCTCACAGTGTCAGATGTTGAAAGTGAATAAAAAGGTGACCTCCCCTCTCCCCCAACCCGTACCATGTCCCTCCCTTCCCTACTTTATTTTTCTCTGTGGCCCTTACGATCGAACACATGGTATAGTTCATTCATCCTTCGATTATCCTAGAATGTTGGCTCCACAAGGGCAGGACTTCTGTATTTGAATAACTGCTCTATCTCCTGTGCTGAAGACCGCGCCTGGCACGTATTTGGTACTCGATAAATACTTATTGAATAAATGAATGAGTTTATGGCAGAGAGTGATCAGGCTATTTATAGCAGAGAGAACATCTGTAAACTGGCAAACTGGCTTGCAAAAGGTCATTCAAATCAATCACTGAATAATTAACAATATAAAAGCAAAAACTAACCACTTAAAAATAATAAGATTGGAAAAATTAAACCCAAATTTCATGCTCTTATCATGGGCGGGGGGGGCGGGGGTGCGGGGAGGTGGTGGCGGTGAGACTAAATCTGAATCACAGAACCCAGAGGTTATAGAGAACAATTGCATTAGCAGTATTTAGCGGTCTAACCTGTTTCAGTTGTTTTTATAATTCAGCGGGATGCTCAGTTGGACTCTTAGTTCTCTTCCATCCTTGGGAATTCTTCACATTCTCCATCTGCAACGCAAATTTGCAGAAGAAAGGGATTTTACAACTCTGTAATAAATGAAATAAAACAAATGCCCTCTTTCTTAATGTCTTCTCTCCTCAGGAATTCTTTGCATTTGTTTCAGGAGAACAGGTAGTTCATTTTGAGAACTTAAAATGTCTAGAAAGCATTTTTTTTTTTAATTTTAAGAAATGTTTGAGATTTACATGGCTGCAGAATCAGCTAGTTTTCTTCCTTGATTTAATTTTATCACTACTGTTTATGTAATAGTAAGATCCTTTTTACAGTATTTATAATATGGGGTTCAAAAAGTACTGGAACTTCATTTTCCTAATTGTGTCTCCTTTTTCTTTTTAATTGTATGCCTTGTTGATGCAAAGTAGGTCCTTTTAAAGGAGAATCAATTCCTTAATTCAGGGAATTTCTTATACACCAGAACAGCAGTAATACATCTAATAACAGTCCCTGCTTTCTTCTGAAAACTATGCACCGTATGAGGACTTACGATAAGAGAGAGCCGGCTCCTACAGCTTGCCTTGACCTGAGATCTTTTGCATAGATTTGGGAATTAGACTTGTGGTGAATCTCAAAACATGGAGGTGCCCTAAACAAAAGGTAGCATGGAATGAACAGGCAAAGTCTTTGTACACTGAGGATCTGTCTGGGCCCTTTGGTTGCCAGGTTTCCAGGTCTAACCCCCAAGTGCTCTCATTTTCAAAGTCTCTGTTGAACAGGTAGAGATGCTTTCCCAGAGGGCCACACTGCTTGCTTTCTTTGAGAGAAGTTGTACTTTGGCAGTCCTTACGTCATTAGGATGTGTTTGCCATCAGGTAGCATTTTAATTTAGCACTCCATTGTCAGAGTGTAACGATAACTAATAAAATCTGTTGTATAGCAGTGAGTAGATAAACTGCACAGTGATGAGGATAGTTTTTGTTAGTGAATAATTTCTTACTAATATTTTTAGAATGACCCTTTTCTCTCATAAAAGTTGTATGTGTTATAAATTTGATTTAAAATTTTTTTGAGTAGTCTATGTTACAATGAATTCAGGTTACTAATGTCTAAGTAATAGACCTGCAATTATGCACTCCCATTAGAATTGATGATACTTGGACGGAGGTAATTCGCATATTGGAAGAAACAGACCTCTCAGGTTTAAAACTAGAAGGCAAAATGGAAGATTTAAAGAATTTCTTTGCAGCCTTTTTGGACAGCTTTGCTTGGACAGTGGGACTCTGGCATGAAAGTAAAACCTCTGTGACCATTTCTGCTTCTAAGTCACCTGATGATTTAGAGACAAATTGATAAATGTAATTTCTGGCTGTGAGAGAGAATGACTTATTGATATCTTTAAATTTTTTTAGAAAATCATAACTCTATAAAGGGCTTTTAGTTTATAAAACAATATGTATATATTTGGGTGCCCGGGTGGCTCAGTTGTTAAGCCACCGCCTTCGGCTCAGGTCATGATCCTAGAGTCCTGGGATCAGAACCCTGCATCAGGTTCCCTGCTTAGTGGGGAGGCTTTTTCCCCATCTCCCACTCCCCATTCTTGTGTTCCCTCTCTAACTCACTCTCTCTGTCAAATAAATAAAACCTTAAAAAAAAAAAAACCCATTATGTGTATATAGAGTAAAAACTTGTTGCTTGAGCTGCATCATCCGGATAGGGATCAAATTAAAATTTATTTTTGTCCTATATGCAAAGCAAAACTGGATATTTTTCAGATGATCAGTGGATGCTTTAAATTACCTAAGAAGATAAATTTTTTTTCTGACAGCCATAAATTACTTTTATTCCATCATCTAATATGCAATTGAAATGTTTGTTTTAAACTATCTTTTTCTCATCAATATATTTGAGTTAAATGTCTTTCACACGACTCCCTTGCTACACCAGTAGCCTTAGTTTATATAATGTATATAGCAGAGAGTATTACAACCATATGCTCTTTTATGTACTCTATGAGTGATGGGAATTTGCTCTGGCCATTTCCACAGCTGATCTGGAATGAATGAGCAATTGTAGTATGTTTGTTTGCTTCGGCTCTTTTCCTCACCACCTCACACAAGATGGCAAACCCCACTGTATAATTTGTGTTCACACCAATGTGTTAGCTCATGATAATGTTGACAGATTAATTCCTATGAATCAGGAGATGTTGGGACATAATAAATAGGAGTTGCAGGGACTATTGACTAGAAGAGGCAAAGGAAGACATTGGCTTCCATCTGACAGGGTTTTGGAGCTGTGTGTGTGTACCTTCGTTTAGCTCATCGCAGACTTCAGACGCGGGAAGTGTGTTGTGCAAGTGTACATTCACTCTCTGCACACATGGGTAACTAATGACAGGACAAGTCAAGTGAGGCCATAGGAGCACCCGGGATACCAGTGGCAACATGATGGTAATGCTGGGAACAGTCTCGGGGCCACTGCACTCTCTACCCTCAGCTCTAGTGACCGAAGGAAGGACAAGGAGGAGTCTCAGCTCCAGACAAACTGTGGAGACGTTTAAGGACGCTGAGTGCCCTCACTTCTGAAATTGGTTCTAAATCTGCATTTCATTACCATCCTTCCTGATTTATCTGAGTTTAATTGTGAGGAGGCATTAGTATTTGTCACTCGATTAAAAACAGCTGCTGACAACACTTTGCTGCTACCTCTGGTTTGGGCTTTCCATACCTCATGTCGGCGTTAACGTTGCCAGCACTGGAGGTGCCGAGGTGTTCTGTGACCTCAAGTAGTGCCACCTTTCCTTGACTTCCTTGACTCACAGTCTCTGTCATGAGTCGTCCGCCCTTCCCTTCTTTATTTTTGTAGTGTGAGTTGTAATAGATGAGGACCGTCTCCATCAGGGATGATCATAGCTAGTCCCATATTCAAAATGAACCTGGATGCAATCTTGACTGATGTTCTCTTTCCAAATCCAGCTCTCACAGGAACTTGATCTTAAGTACTTAAGCTCTTGGTCTTAAGTAAGTTTAGGGTATTCAAGAGCAGCCCCTTCCTTTCCACCTTGGAAACACAGTAAGCCTCAGCTCTGTAGCTCCGCCCCTACACACTTTTCAGCATCGCCGCTCACCTGTGTCTCCTGTTCCCCAGCATCAAGGGATGAGGTATCTTCTTCAAGGCTGACTCATGCACCTGTGATACTGATCTCAACTGCACCTACTCCTTTCTGGATGGAATTTACTTTATCGTGTATCTCTTTCTCCTGTTCCTCCATCTTTCTACATATTTCCTTTCCATCTATAACCCTGGTGTCTCCCTAAATAAAGCTGCCTTACCCTGACCTCTCCACTGCCTTCCATCTGCCACCCAAAGAGTAGCATATACTCCATTTTATTTTTCCTCATCTTCACTGCGCTTGTCTGCCCAAAGGAGTTTGGTTTCCAATCTCACCAGCCTGTCTCATGGGGAGTTACACTAGCTAGGAGTATGCCTGAGCAGAGTGACTGGGGCATTGCCTTGAGACCATCAGTTCCTTTCCTTTTGCCTTTGGAGTAGGTAGCAGGGGCTGGTATCTGTGGCATCATCAAGACTGGGCCCAGCTTTGCTGTCATGAGATGAAAACTGGGAAGGGCCTCACCACTCTTAGGCAGGCACGCCTTCCCTCCTCGGCATCCCAACCTCCAGCCTAGTGAATTACAACCTAAGGGGACTCTTGGTCAAGTGTTGCAGCTTTGAATCTAACAGATTAACAGTGAATCCCTATGCTTAGGAGTTGCCGAATGGGTTAGTAGCAAAAGGGAATTATCCATATTGGTTCTGTACTCTAGGATCCTGTGCTCCAATGCTGAACTTTCCTCTATCCTTAAAGGACACAGGCAAGCTCTATTATCCTTAAGAGTGAAAATTTAAATTAAGCATGATACATATATTCAAGGACATGTAGGAAGAGTCTAGCAATATGATGCAGGGACCAGAAGTCATGAAAAACCAAATGGAAATAGTAGGTATGAAAGTAATAAATGGTTGTAAGAAACATTGGATACAGGATGAATACAGCTGAAGAACTTATTAGTCCTCTGGGAGATGAGAGTGAAGGCAGCAGGAAAGGCAAAAAGGTGTAGACAATGTAAAAGGGAATTTTTACATGCAATATCTTCTCTTGGTTGATATATAGTTTTAAGAAATCTGGCCTCATGCTGATAAGTGATGTGGAGAATAGAAACAGATCGACTTTCATCAGAGTAAGAAAAAAATTCAGGTAAATAGAGTATGAAAGAAAAATAACGAGATATGAGATGTAGAAAATAATGGAAGAGTATTATGAACAAAGACAAAAATCGAGAATTTAGATGAAATTGATACATTTCTTAAAAAACTGTGTCTGTGTGATCAACACAAGAAATGAATCTCAGGCCAATCAGTTTTAAAGAAATTTAAATAGTTGTCAGAACCCTGCCATTCTGAAATCCGTAAGTCTGGTTGGTTTTGGAGGGGAGTTCTACCAAATTTTTAAGGAGCAGATCCTATCCATAATAAGTTCAATGAAATGGAAAATGAGTGAAAGCTGTCCAGTTCATTTCATCAAGCAAATACAATCTTAATTCCCAAATCTGATAAAGGGAGTTGAACAAAGGAAGATTAATATAAGCCCATTTCATTGAGAGCATATATGCAAAATCACTAAGTAAAAGCTCACAAAAATCCAGCAGTGTATTGGGAAAATAACCAATGGGGTTTATCCCAGGAATAATATAAAAGGGGTTCAGCATCAGGAAACTAACAAACTAAAAGCAAAACTCGTATTTCAAGAGATGTAAAAAAAAAAAAAAGTACGTGAAACAGTTCAGTGCTAACATGATTAAAAATTACATTATTAGCATCCTAGAATTCCTTAACTTTATTAAGCCCATATAGAAAAAAACCTAAAGCAAATATTTTACATAATGAAGAAAGTTTAGAGGCATTCCCACTAGGATTAGGGACGAGTACTTACAGAATCATTGCCACAACACTGAGAGTCTTGGACAACAGTAAAGAAATAAAAAAAGTAATTCCAAAGAATGGGAAGAGGAGATAAAGCTATCGTTGCAGATGGAAGAAAAAAATAAAAAGCCCATCATTGCGGATGAAATGATCATCTCTCTAGAAAATCCAACAGGATCTACAGAACCTTTTATTTATTTATTTATTTTAAAGATTTATTTATTTATTTATTTATTTGACAGACAGAGATCACAAGTAGGCAGAAAGGCAGGCAGAGAGGCAGACAGAGAGGGAGAGGGAAGCAGGCTCCCTGCTGAGCAGAGAGCCTGATATGGGGCTCGATTCCAGGACCCCGAGAGCATGACCTGAGCCGAAGGCAGAGGCTTAACCCACTGAGACACCCAGGTGCCCCTACATAGAACCTTTTAGGTAAGAGTTCGGTAAGGTTGCCGGATTTAAAGTCAACCTGCTAAAATTAATACCCTTTCTCTACACTAGTGGTTCTCAAATGTTTGTTCTCACAAACTAGTACACTCTAAAGATTCAGATCCCAAAGAACTTTTCTTTAGATGGATTGTTCCTACCAATATTTATTATAATAGAAGTAAAACTGAGAAATTTATGAAATATTGATGTTTATAATTAACAACAGGAAACTCATCACCTAAATCTCCAACTCATCAACATAAATCGCTTTTGAAAAAAAATATTATTTGCACACCTCTTTAATGGTTGTCTTAGTAAAACACAGCCGGATCCTCATAGGTGCTTCTTGCATTGAGTCTACTGCAAGTTTTAAGAAATCTGGCCTCATGCTGATATGTAGTTGGAAAGGGAGGAGTATTTAAATAGACTTTTTTAAGTAATTGTGGGTTTTCCTCTGTGATATTATACCAAAGCTTGGCAGGTGATAATTTCTTCCAGGTTAGTTGCAATGTAGAATCTGAAAGCTTATCAGTGAATTTTTCATACTATTCAATCCAGTTGGTGCATCATCTGCTTTGAAAAGATCTTTTGCCATGCGTGATTTTTTTTAACACAATGAAGTAATCATTTGGAAACTACTGATCCACTGAGTTAAGATATTCTTTTTTTTTTTAAGATTTTATTTATTTATTTGAGATAGAGAGAGAGACAGAGTGAGAGAGCATGAGAGGGGAGGTCAGAGGGAGAGGCAGACTCCCCATGGAGATGGGAGCCCGATGTGGGACACGATCCCAGGACTCTGGGATGATGACCTGAGCTGAAGGCAGTCGCTTAACCAACTGAGTGACCCAGGTGCCCAAGATCTTCTTCTTAGTGTTAATATATCAAAAAGTCATCTTTATTAATATCACCTGCCTCATCAGAAAGACTTAAAGTCTTCGGAGACTGTCAAGTTCATGACAGAAGTTTTCTAAAATTCTAGTTTTCTTTGAAACCTTTAATTTTATAATTACAACAAATACTGGTTTTTTTAAGCAACAGGTTGATTTCATTTTTTCAGAAAATGTCTGCCAAATATTCCCAAGTCTAAATAAGCATACTTTGTCCATCAGTAGTCTTTTCAACTAGAAATGGTTCTCTGAAAAGAACAGTGCCCCTCCCCACTCAAACAATGACACACTTTTCCTTTAGACAATCATTACACTTCAGTATGTAGTCATGCTTTGTGCAAAGTTTTCATTTTGTCAGTTATTTAAAAATATATACTCAAGGACAGAGATTCAACAAAGCTTGTTTTACTGTTTTATCAAGGACTTTCGTATAGAAAACTGGCTTTTTTCTGGTGTGTGGGGGGGTAAAGAACCCAGCAATGAGTAGAATTTAGCACCATGGCCTTGGTTCATGCTGACATAACAGTCGTTTGACCTGCCGTTGCTTTTGTACCATCACTGTAAATACCAACAGAGCCAAAAAGACAAAAAACAATCTCAGTATTATGAAAATAATTTTGACCTCACGGATCTCTGAAGAGTCCTGAGGATCCCCACTGGTCCATGGACCACAGTCAGAGAACTACTGCTCCACACCATAGACCAACTAGCTAAAAAATATAAACAAAAAGTGTCTTTTACAGTAACCAAACTACAAGGCAACCAGGAATTGAGTTTGCCAAAAGCATGTAAAATTTCCTAGATCTCTAAAGAAACATTTGAAAATCAAAGGTTATAGAGATCAATCTAAGTAGATACAAGACGAGGCGCCTAGGTGGTCTAGTAGGTTAAGCAACCAGCTCTTGGTTTTAGCTCAGGTCCTGGCCTCAGGGTCATGAAATCGAGCCCTTGGTCAGGGCTCTGTGCTCAGTGTGGACCCTACTTAAGATTCTCTCCCCCTTGTCCTGCTCTCTCCCCTCCATCCCTACTCACACATGCTATATCTCTTTCTCTCTCTCTCAAATCTTTAAAAAAAAAAAAATCACTATAAGATGGTTCATGCCCTAAGAGGGATGACTTGATAGCCTAATATATAAGCTCACTCCCAAATTAATCTATAATTCACTGCGGAGTCGCATCAGAATTCCAGAGTTGTTTTGTTTTAAGAACATGACACATTTAAATGGAAGAATAGAGGATATTGAATAAATCAACTTTAAGGGGAAAAGGATGAAGACTCGTCTTGTCCTGACACTACAATTAGAAAACCTTCACCAAAGCCTGTGAAGAAGAATGTAGACTCATGTACAAATGGGAAACGCCTGCTATGCTTCATCTGTGATAAAGTGGGAGCATAAGTCAGTGGGGAAAGGATGGGCTGTTTCAGAGATGAAGTTAGAAAGAAGGGCTTACTGGGGCGCCTGGGTGGTGCAGTGGGTTAAGAGCCTGACTTTGGTTTTGGCCTAGGCTATGATATCGGGCCTGGGAGGGAGCCCTGCAGGGGGCTCAGCACTGAGATGAGAGTAGGCTTGAGACTCTGTCTCCCTCTGCCCTTCCCCACTGCACGTGCGTGTGCACATGCTCTCTCCCTAAAGATCTATCTATCCACCTTTCTTTCTTTCTTTCTCTCTTTATTTATTTATTTATTTATTTTTTAAGATTTTATTTAACAGACAGAGATCACAAGCAGGCAGAGAGGCAGGCAGAGAAAGGGGGAGGCAGGCTCCCCGCTGAACAGAGAGCCCCATGCGGGGCTCCATCCCAGGAACCTGGGATCATGACCCCAGGTGAAGGCAGAGGCTTTCACCCACTAAGCCACCCAGGTGCCCCTAAAGATCTGTTTTTCAAAAAGGACTTCTACATGGAAAAAAACTAAATCATCCTCTGACAGAAACATGGTCTCCAGAGCGATTAGAGAGCAGAGATCAGGGTAATGAAGTAAATGTCAACCACTATGGATTTAGTATTTCTCTTTATGGTGACTATCCCCAACGAATGTTTTTACCTTTTCATTTTCCGTGCTGATTTTCAAAGCTTACCTGATATCTATTTGAGTTGAAGCAAAATTGCTTTAACTTTCTTGTAAAACATAACATGTTCCATTTTAGTTACTTCATTCTCTACATAGAATTGTCAGCTAACCATCTCTGCTTGAAAAAAAAATTCTTAGCCCCCTCCGAAGTGATGCCTTGAAAGCTCTATGAATCCTATCGATTCCCAGTTGCAAGAGGAAAAGATTCGTAAAATAATTACAAAAGAGTGCATCAGGAGTTAGTTAATTGAATATATCCCAGATTCCCCAGGATCTGGAAAAATCTATTCTTCCGAATCTTTTCTTCAGTGAATATTTGTCTTCTGTAGGGATTCTAAGCCAGAACATAAGCACCTCCTCAGAAAACAGAGCATTTATGTAATGTCTCCTTTGTCATGCCCCTGACTGGGAATTATTCCCTCAGCCGTGATCTGTCACACTCTGAATGGCTCTTGCTACAATCTTGTCTCTTTCCTCTGAAGATGCATAGAAATCTCATTACAAGCGTTCAACACCTGTTCTCTAAAAGGTCTCAGAAAGGATGTCAGTTTACTCCGCTCACTTGACAATGTGTCATATATTTGTGGTGTGTGTGTGTGTGTCTGTTTTACTTGTATATGGATTGCGATGCACAGATAAATGCAGTCTTGACATGGCAAGTTTTCTTTCTTTCATGAGCAATTTGATAGAATTTATTATCCTCCATATCCAGAGTTTGAAACCGACTGGTTGGTGACCTGTTCATTTATTTATTAACATGTGTCGGCAGGTAAACCGAGTGACCTAGACCAGTGTGGCTCGTGCAGCACCTTGTTAATCTGAGTACTTCAGATGTATTCAAAAGTCTTTTCCAATTGGACAAAACCAGAGTAATGCAAACTGACAGATTTCGCCTCTTTATTCTCCCCAGAGTTTGTTAGGACTCACAGCCTGGGCAGATGAGAGTTCATTACTTATGGGCCCATAACTAAGTGGCCATATAGCTTCAAGCACTAAATGGAAAGGCCTGATCAGTGTTTGGAAATGTCAGATTTTTTTTTTTTTTTAATTTCGGAAAAATGAACCTATAAAATATTCCTGCGGTATGTTGGTTACACATATGTTCATTGTGGCCAGCAAACCTGGGATGTTAAAACTGTAGAGATATTCCAAATATTACTAAGCCCTACCCTCCTCTCTACACCTGGTCTTTACACCTGTCCAACTGGGAGACATTGTCCAAATTTATGCATCAAATATCACTACTGGGATGCCTGGGTGGCTCAGTGGGTTAAGCCTCTGCCTTCAGCTCAGGTCATGGTCCCAGGGTCCTGGAATCAAGCCCCACATTGGGCTCTCTGCTCAGCAGGGAGCCTGCTTCCCCCGCTCTGTCTGCCTGCCTCTCTGCCTGCTTGTGATCTCTCTCTCTCTATCAAATAAATACAATCTTTTTTTTTTAATTTAAAAATTTTTTTAAAAAATCACTACTAACACATCACTTGGCTGCCCTAACACATCTTTCTTCCATGTCAAAGGAAACAGAGGTACATATAGACAGCAAGATCTTGAACTCATTTCTTAACACCCAGGGTTACAAATCCTTTCAAAGTGTATCTTTCTACTATTTTCTTTCCTTCTCCTTCAGCTTGTCCCCCAGCTGGGCAGCCTCTGTAGTCCCTTTCACCCTCCTATTGCCCATGTCCTCACACCTTCATTCCCACCACCTCCTGGGATCCTGCCTTGCCTGACTCCCATTGTTTATGGCAGACCTTCTCCTTGAGAATGAAAGAGAGTTTAAGGGGCAGGTGGAGAATGGGCCTGTGGAGGTGTAATGGTACTTCTTTGATGCATGAATATAACAAATGGCCATGGAAAGGCTGTTCTAAGTAAATGTAGTTTGAAGACAAGAGGAACTAGGCATGAAATTTAAGATGCTGTAGACCTTAATTATATTATAATTTAGTACTGGCCTGGCAGTCACTATAACTGAGATGATTCTGAGGGTTTTTAATTCCTGAATCAGAATTATATTGAGAGGAAATATACAATGTATGTATAAAAAACAGTAATATCAAGTAATAAGTAATATCAAGTAATATATAACAGTAATATCAAGGAGACCATTTGTCAGTTTCAGCTGCCAAATATGCATCAGTGTGAGGTATGTGTGTATATTTATATACGAATGATAATATAGGATATATCGATATATATCAGGGCTAAAGACCAGTCTTTGGGAAAACCCCTGTTATACAATTAGCAGGTAGAATTGCCAGTGGAAAATTTTTATGCTCTCATTAGAATCCTGCGGCATATATTCCAGCCAGGGCTAACCAGACCTAGCTAAATATCCACTGGAGAGAGTTTTCTTCTCTTCCAAGCCTTCATAGTCCTTGCAGCCAACAACACTATAATGATTTTTTTTTTTTCCCCTTGTGAGATCTTGGATCTTCCTCCTTCACAAACTTGAGAGCCAGTGTCTCAGGAGTTAAAAGGACAACTTTAATGAAACTCAAACCAAGCTGTCTGTGTTTCTCCACTCATAAAATCACATAAAAGCCTGTGACAACTGTTAAACTACATATTAAAACCTACTGATGTTTCTCTAATTCCATCACCAACATTCCTTATTTTAAGATCTTAAGAGAAAACTGTGTCTCCATAGTCCTCCCGAAGAAAGTCTCACAAAACATCAGTGACATCTACCTCACGTATGTATCTGGCTTTTTATGGCCCATCATATGTCCTGGATCTCTCTTGTTCTTGGCTTCTTTTTTTTTTTTTTTAAGATTTTATTTATTTATTTGTCAGAGAGAGAGAGAGCGAGAGCGAGCACAGGCAGACAGAATGGCAGGCAGAGGCAGAGGGAGAAGCAGGCTCCCTGCGGAGCAAGGAGCCCGATGTGGGACTCGATCCCAGGACGCTGGGATCATGACCTGAGCTGAAGGCAGCTGTTTAACCAACTGAGCGACCCAGGCGTCCCTTGTTCTTGGCTTCTACAGATTATTCCATTTGGGTCCAATCTGGCTGCTATTGGCCTATATACCCCAGTGGCCAATTCTCCTTTGTTCCACAGTTGACCACTTGCTTAAGTATGAATTTATTGGTGGGTAAGATAATCCAGGTAAAGTAGTTAATGTGACCATCACCACAGGACAATTATTCCAAAGTACTACATCATTAGCCGGTTTAATTCCAAAGGGGTATTAACTGGAACTTTGTTTTCAATGACAGGATCATTCAATGAGCTGGTCCCAAAGGGGTGCTAGGAATTAGCAGACCACAGACCTATTTGTTTCCAAACATCTGCAGTATTAGTATTCTCACAGATCTTAAACCGTTGTAGGGGGGCTGTGACATCTAGATATTTTCATTCATACAGAATTGTTCAACTATGGATACTATCCTGTCTAGAATTAACATTACAGAAAAGTAAAACGTGTTCAGATTCTACAGGAAAAAGTCACCTTTTTCTCCTAAAACGAAATTTATACAATGATGTAGCTTGATTTCAGGGAAAGGAGGAAGTAGCCTGAAGTTTCAACAAGTTGCCTTTGTATGTAAGCTCTTTTTCCATAAACACTAGTAGTTCTTAAAGTGCATACCCGAGACAAGGATCACTGGCGTTTCCCTGGAACTTGTTAGAAAGGTGAGTTCTTGAGTCCCAAACAGGAGCTCCTGATCTGAAACGCTGAGAGTAATGCCAGGCAATCTGTGCTTTAACAAGCTTTCCAGGAGGTTCTGGTGCCTGCTGGAGTTGAGAACGACAAGCCTATTGGGAATTATATATATTCCGTTCATTGATTAAAAGAATATATATTCCAGCACTCAGAGAACTACGCTCGCATTTAGGTTTCATTCAGACCAGGAACGGGTCAATGTGAGGTTATTCTCTTGCATTAATTGATAGTATCGAGTCTTGGGGGGTGAGATATTGGGCAAGTTGGAGTCAGGTTGGCCCTGAAGAGTTGGGGAAATGGAGTTTAGTTTTAGAAACCTCTTCTCCTCTAGATCCTGAGGCAACCTTCTTAGCAAATTACATCCTGTTCCTTCTAGGTGACTAAGTCAAAGGAGAGCTCCCAAAATTAGGTTGTCATACGTCTGGACAGTGGCAGGCAGGCTTGGAGAGAGACAGGTGGTTTTGCTTAATGAGAAAGAAAGTATTTGATTTTTTTTTTTTTTTTTTTTACCCTCCTCTCCATTTTGGGATGAGAAGTCCCACGAGCACTGAGATCTGGTCAGGACTGGGACCCTCAGGGGCCTGGTGGGGCTGGCCTCTGGTGCTGTGTCACCACAGGTTGCTGTGGCTAGAGCCAGACGATGGGTCAGAGAAACACCTCAATGAAAGTTTCGATTTTCTAGTTGAGTCATCAGTCGAGATCCTGCAAAGGGGGAGAACATTGACACCAACAGAAATTAAGATTAAAATTAGGACATAATCAGGGGCCAGTAAAAATTCCCTGAACCCGCTAGACTGATCTAAAGGGCTTTATAAGTGGAAGAAGACATGTAACATGGAGCAGTAGCTCAGATGGAACCTTTTCTGATCTAATAGGAACACATCCTTTACACACCCATAGCGGTGTGCAGTGTGTGTGTGTGTGCGAGGGAGAGAGAGACAGAGATGTGGTGCCTTATACTTCTGTAAGGTGAGAAAGGAGGAAGCAGTTAGTACCTGCTTTGGTGGAGGGAGACAGCACAAGGAAATGGAGGGATCCATTCTACCGTTGCTCAGCCAGGTCTGAAGGTAGGTAAGCTTTCCAACCAGCAGTCCATGGAGTGGATGCTGATCATCCTTGCCTCTGGATGACCTTCGGGTTTCCAGGTAGAAGAAATCAGATGTCATACCCTTGACCCAACTCTCTTGAATTTTTATACCCAGTAAGGCCAAACCTTACTGCTTGGGTCCTCCGTGTATCCCAGGGGAAGGCTTCCATGTTGCTGATCTCCCTACTCCTTCCAAGCTGGGGTCCTTCGTCTCCTTTCCCTACAAAGTGTTCATGTTTGCCTTTCCTCTTTTTCTTTTTCTTTTTTCCTCAGGACCCACAGTTACCCCTACAGTTCCTCCCTAAGTCTTACAAGTTTCTCACCTCAGTGTCCTGAGTGTCAGGGCTTTCTCCTCATCCGTCTGATTGATGTTTCTTAGAGGATGGGAGAAGCAAAAGAGTGAGTGTGTTTCTTTTCTTTCTTTTTTTTCTTCAGACAGAAGGAATAGAAAAGTGGGAGCCTTCAGTGTTAGACTGCTGCTAGCTTTCTCTGATCTAAGATTTCGACCTCAAACACATATCCATTAAAAGAAGCAGCATTTCTTTCTAAAGATCCCCATGTTATCCATGAGCAATTTAAAGCCTTCCTATTGACTTATTTTTGATCCTATCTCATGCTCAATTATAATGCTGTTCTTGCATATTGAGTGCATTTAATTCAGTCTCTATCAGAGCTTTATAGCAGGACTTCCTCATACTTAACAAAAACAGATAGTATGCATCTATCTTCTACCTTATAATCTGGTTTGGGAGAAAGATACAGAAATTCTTGGAGGCAGAAATATTACCTTGTTCATCGTTGTATCCCCTCAGTTGTTAGTACATTACCTTCCAGGCAAAAGTGTTTATTGAATCAAATTCAGGGTCACAAAATCAGGATACTGAAGAACCAAGCAAGAAATCTTAGTGACTATATAGGAATTACTTTTTGATGCACTCTAGCTGGTTATCATGACCTAGATGCAAGGGAGAGAAGTATTATGATGGCGTTATTACCATGGTCCTTCAATCCACCATCTTTAATTCTTTTCTTTTCCCCCCATTGGAATTTTCAAACTTTTTTTTAATTATTATTTTGTTTAGTATCAGTGTTTTGTTTAGTTGCAAGTATAGGTATGAATTTGTAAGAGTTAAGGTCAAGTACCCTATAAATTTTTCCATATCCTATATGGGGGGAAAAAAGGACTGAAATTATCTTATTGGTCTTTTTTCCAGGTCCCCTCACAACCTTCACTCTGAGCATTACTGTGTATCCACCACTAGAGATTTTGACAGGAAATGGCTGGAAGGGAGGTAGCTGGGGAGAATGTGCTGGAAGTATGCAATGGGGGAGCAGAATTAAAACCTACCAAGCTTTCTTCTTACATCTCCCCACCTCCCTACCTTTTCTCCAGTGAGACCTCTTCTTAAGTGTACAGAGGTATAATTAAAAGGAATTGCTCTGAGCAGCTGGGGAGTGTTATTGTAAAACAGTAAAAGTGTTCCAAAATGAAGAAACATACCTAAGAGCAATGCATTGAAAGTCATAAAGAAGCCTCACTACTCTGGGCATATTCACTGTAACTGTTATTATTTGAAATGTTATTACAATAATCAGCAACTTGGTGTGAAGTTTGTAGAATATAGAGATATCTGTAACACTGTAAAAATGTTAAAAAAGTGAAAGTGAATATTTTAAGGAGGCATTCTCAAATATTCAGTGCTCAGATTTTTTAAAGGGCTGTTGATAACCTTGCTGTCTAATAGAGTTCTGACTACAGAACGCATTAAACTTCTTGGCGATAGTCAAATGAGTGACAGCCAGAGATGGTGTACACAGTGTACTTGATAAAAATGCTATTTATTTAAAGGATTAGAGTGGCCATTATGTTTAAGTACAAAGTTCTGCTCCTCTCAATAAATTTAGTCTAGGAAAAATAAAACGTTTTAGACTGTTCTTAAGTTTCAGTAGAACACAGGGTCCTCTCAGAGATTTACTCAAGCTAGTGTCAAACGTAAAAGCTGGTTTTGACATATTCACATGTACACAGAAATAAGTCTTCAGGTTGTTCCTGTGATTAGTCTCGATTATTGCATACTTGTGGCTAAGGATATGGTGACTTTATAAACTCTTCAAACATTCAGCCATTTCAGAATTTTCTATTGAATATATACGAGCAGTTTAGCATGTGTGTATGTGTGTATGTTATTCGGAGAGCTGAAAGTGAAAAAGATTTCAAGTCTTTGTCTTACTGCTGTTTACTTGGCAGCAGAGGTAAGATTTTAATTCTCTCTCAGCTAGTGCCCTGTATGACCTTGGACACGTTCTTTAACCTCTCCCAAGAACTCTTTTTCCTAATCTGGAAATGAGGGCCATGATTATCTAACTGGCAGAATGCTTGTAAGGATTCAGTAATGATGTACTGAAGTAGGTAGGAAAAATAAATTCTTTTGTGACAAAAATGAAGATTGTTGCCTTTCTATTTGCTTATGAAACGTGATGTAAAATAAACATAGGAATATGTTTAAACAATATAATACAATGTCAAGAAAGCCCAACACTTATATTTATAGGAGGCATAGAATTCACTAGCTAGAAGTGTAGAAATTATACAGTTCAGTGGACTCTTAGCATGTATTTGGCTTATGGACCACTTTGAAAACCTGAAAGTTACAATCCTTCTCACCTCCAAATGCCTCTCTACACAGAAATTAGCATATAATTCGAAGGACACACCCTAAAACCTATTCCTAATCCCTAAATCCCTTGGGCTCTGAGTTCTCAATGTAATTCACCACTTTCCATCTCAAGATGGAAAAATTAAGGCATAGAAGTGGCATGCTCTTGAGAATTAAAAATTATTTTAAGAACTCTTTTACAAAGAAGTCTTTGTCAAATCCTTTAAGAACACAGCGCCCATCAGTTTTTTGAGCTTCGTTCTCGGACTGCTGCTGCACGTCATTGGTAGACTTGCTGACTAGTCCACCATTGGTGTGTTAGTGACAGAAGAGCTATTTGCCATCTCACACACAGTTACTTGAAATAATTTGGGTATTGATTTTACTTTTAACAGGGTTTTTCTTTAAAAAAAAAGAAAGTGTTCTTGTATTGTCAGTAAACACTCGTTAGGTACCTGTGATATTGAGAGCAGAAGATAACGAGACCCCGTCTCTGACTTTGATTTGGACACTGTGGAGTAAACAGGCTCATAAGTGCATAAGAGGGAAGCTCAGAGAGAGGAGCAACTCATTCAGACCACCAACTTTGAAAAGGTCCCACATTTAAGGTAACGTTCAAGTTGTATCTTCGGTGATAAGTAGGAGTTTCGTAGGCAGAGAATCCAAATATCTTAATTCCCTGTATGTGTGCAGATTTTGCAATGCTTACTTATCTTTTTAGTTTAGAATAACTAATTTATACATATATGGAAATTAGTCCTAAAATATATGGAATGTCCCACTGAAGACCCATTCCCTAGCTTCATCAACCATGCGCCCTCACTCCCTGAGCCACAGTCTCCGAACCTTGGGGTCATTCTCCTCTGTGGCTTGCAATTTCTAGTTACTCACAAGGGCTTGCAATTTCTTTCTTCAGTGCATCCCTGCACCTCCCTATTCTGTTTCCGCTATCATCTTCCCATAGTTCTCTGTTTTCTAGACCTGACCCGGGTTGTACAACCTCACCAATCGTTTTTTTCTACACAACCACAGATGCATTTTCCTAAAATGAATTTAGTTTGAAGCCTTACAAAGAAACACTTACTTTAAGTTAGACACAGGACATAGTTATACAGCGTACTTATCATCTCACCGAAAGCCTGCCACCGTCTGACCTGGGGCTCATCACCCATTGTTCTCCAGCACGTTTGTACTCCAGCCAGCCAAGGGCAAGGCAGAGAGGGTTAGAGCCCACATTAAGCTCAGGTCTCACCTACTCCACTTGCTAGCTGTTGCACTTCACCTGTCCAAGCTTGTTTCCTTATCTACAAGTTACATGGACAAATAACCAAACAACTTAGAGCTTTTGAGGAATTTAGTGTGATGATGCATGGAAAGTGCCTGGTGCTATGCCTGACACATTCATTGGCTCTCAGTAAATGGTAACATTTGTAATCATCATCATCATCAACTTCCTTTGGAATGCACTGCATCTCTGTCACACAATCATTTCTAAAAACCCATCCTCTACTTACCCAGGTCATTTGTTATTCCTTTAGGACCTGCTTCAGATCCTACTTACATTCCTGCTGATTCCTCTCCCCAAACCCACCTGCTCTCAGCCGTTCTCACCTCTCCTACATTACTGCCATATTTGCTTTACAATGTTTCCAAACTCTTCTTAAGGATCTTGTCTTCCTCACCAGACTTAAGTAAGTAGAGCTGCCCCCAAGTGGAGTAGACTGTCTTGCAAAGTCATGAGCCTCCTTGACTTCACCCTCTTTTGAGGATGTTGAAGTGATCATGAAACAGATGGAAGATTGGATAGTTGATGTCTAAGTATCCTTTCAGTAGTGATTGTTGGAGTCTGAGTTGTTTAAGATCAGGGGCATGGCTTATACCTCCTACTTCTCACAGTTAAGAACATTGTAGGCACACTCTATTACGTGGTGTTTGGCAGACTGGTTTTCTGCTCTTGATCCCTGTCGCAGACAAACAGTGGTTTTCCATCCTGCAGGGAGGTTTAGGAGGATGAGTGCAGGGTTAGGGAGTGGAAACCCCCATGTTTATCACACCGGGACCTATAGTAAACTTACAGTGAATGTTTAATGAACAAGCACCAGCCATAAGCAATGTTTCACTGCATCATTGCATATCCTTCGGAAACGAGCAAATGGAAGAGCATCCTCCAAATTTAAGGCTGAAGTTTTAGAAAGAAGTTAAAGGAAAAGATGCATTGCCAAAAAACAAAACTCCTTAGGTTCCACAGCAAAAGCTCTTTTTCTGAATATTTTACTTCTCTTCCTTACAACCTCCTTCCTGGAACAAAGAGAGAGTCCATGAATATAAGACAGGGTTTATCTTCCATGTCTTTATTGGAAACAGTGTTCTTCACATTCAATTTTGAAATGGTTTCATTACATAGGGCCCCTCTAATTTCTGCCAGTTTCTTGTATCTCTAAAATCAACTGCTTTTCCTTCTCTGTTACTGAATTTAGGGTAGCTGTACTTAATCTGTGGCCTGGCCTTTTCATACCAGTTTGCCTCGATGCCGAAAGAACCTTCAGCTTTAAAGAATGCCTCCCCAGCCCTCTGCAGATAGAGGAGGGGACAGGGTGACATAAAGGTGGATAGGGGAGGAAGGGAGGAAATCAGCTCATCGAAGGTTGTCAGACTACTTTAGGTGACTTTATACTTCTTGATTTAATCAACCTAAACTATATAGACATTTCAGGCTGAGAATTTAAGTAGCAACAACAACAACAAAAAGAAAACCATGGTTTTTGCTGTCAGGAATGACTCATCTGGTAAGAATGGTATTGTATTGGTAATACAATACAGAGAGAAGGAAAAGACTGTGGTATCTGCTCTCTTTGTGTTTTTGACCTTGAGGAGAATTATAACTTGTTTGTTGCGGAAGTTGAGCATCTGATGTGCTGATGCACCTGTTCGTTCTTATATATTAAATGTCACAGCACTTGCAGTTCCTGGGATTGCTTTGTGGGTGAAATATTTTCTGTAATCTGGTGAACTGTTTGTTGTTTTTTTTTTTTTTTTTAAGAACATATCTATTTGTGTATTTTGCATCTCTTATTTCTCAAAAATATGCTTTCTATTCTATTTCAACCCCTTGGTCTCCTCATTGTAAACTGGAATATGTTTGGCTCTTTATTTTCAAGGTCACATTATTATGATTTCTTTTTAACATAGAGACCATGAACCAGGCACCTCCTGCTAGAAAGCTGGAAGAGGTTCTTCATCTAGCAGAGCTCTGCATAGAAGTCTTACAGCAGAATGAAGAGCATCATGCAGAGGTGATGACTTGCTCTAAATGTCATATAAAGCGTCATATAATGCTTTGCTGTAGTGGGAACAACACTGAGGGAGTGGCCTGCCCATAGATTTGATATACGTGTGGCCATCTACCTGTAAAAACCTGAGACCATGTGTGCATTTCCCTGAAACACAATTCCTATATGTTACGAAGGGGCCGTTTGTGTGTATGATTTGTCATCTATTGCTGACAACAGTCCAGCACATGGGAGAGCTTATGGGGTCTGCCAAAGATGTACCAGTAGTAAGAAGCAAAGCTAGAGCACAAACCCCATCTCTTGATGCCATGATTGCTTTAGTTTGGAAATGTAAATTCATCAGTGTGCAAAAGGAAAAGTAGTGATCCGCTATAACAAAATCAAATAGAAGTTGGTCCGAAGGTTGTGGGTTATTGTTAAGCTGTTGTTAAGCTGTTTAACAAAATCAAATAGAAGACATCCGTAACTCTATGACTTAGAACTAGTCTTTTATTCTTACCATCAGACTTTTCTTAAAATTTTCACTAAGCTTTTATTGTTTATAGTTTTCTGAAGTTTTCATTAGATATTAACATTCCCTCTGTGGAGTAGTATTTCCCCAGGCCAACTGCTTGTTCTAAGACTTAAAAGTCTTTCTAATAGTCTTTCCAAACCTCTTTCTAATAGTCATGAGTTTATTTAAACAAAACAAAAAAAAAAAAAAGGTTTTTTTGGCACTTAGAATTGGGTGGAGAGTGCTCACTTTGGCAGCATGTATACTAAAATTGGAACAGATTGGATGGGGAAAATATATGGAATTAAGTAAATATAACAAATTTCACTGTTCTAACAGTGCTCTTATTCCTGAAGAAGCACATGAAATGGGCAAAAAAAAATTTTTAAGCCCAGATACTTAAGAATTTATACAATATTTATATGTAATGAAGCCAAGTTCCCAAAAATATAAGAAACTATAGGAAGTACATTTTAAGCAAATTTTTAAAAAAGAATATTCATGAAACCTTACTATAGGTTACTAAGATTTATTGTATCTGGTTATAAATATGATCATTCAAAACATCTGCTTTTAGCTCACACTATGGAATCTAGTTTTTACCTTGCATCTGTCATGTGTGAACTTGTTATGGATATTGTATTTTAAACTGAAGAAACAGCTGCTTCAATAATTTGAAATGAATCCCCATGAGGATAGTTTCTGGGCTGGTACCACTGCTATGTTACAATGAGAATGACTGTGTGATAAAATATATGTATGTGTTGTCTTTGTCTTCTATTAAAAGCCATTATCATCAGAGTATTAGACCTTTTGAATTAAAAACTATTTCTGATTGGATATGCAATTGCAGTATAATTCACCTAAACAGGTACATCTAATATTCCCATACAATTCACAGAAACACTATTTAATTTTCCTGCCCTTGTAAGGAAAATAATTACTTTCCTGTTTTTAAATATAATTATTAAATGTTGTCTATGCCATGCAATGACTACATGCTTGTTAAAGATAATGTATCCAAACACAATTAAACCGTAAATAGTATTTTCCACTCCACAAAAATGTGGTTGACTTTACTGAACAGAGATAATCATAACTTATAAATATTCTACTATAACTATAGAACTGTTACAATGACCTCTTTTAAAAATGCTTAGTAACACTATGGCATTTTCCATCCCCCAATGCTTCCAAATTCTTGGAATCCATCAGGGAAGAGAGGTGAGTAAAACTGTTCCCACTATTATTCTAGCATGGAATAACTTTTTTAGTCAAGGTAAGTTAGAACTCACTTGGACGATAGTTAATTTTAAAGCCAACGTAGTTCTCCTTCCAATTAAAGACTATTTCTTGGAATGGGCTTACAATTGTTGTGTTTTGGTAATTGTGTGTTATTAATAATTGCATGCATAATTAAGGCCAGCTGAAAGGATTTGGATAATGCAGTTTTCTCTCTCTCTTTTTTTTTTGTCATTTTCTTTTTTCTTTTTTTTAAAGATTTTTATTTTATTTTTTAAGTAATCTCTATACCCAACATGGGGCTCAAATTTACAACCCCCAAGATCAAGGGTCACATGCTCTACTGACTAAGCCAGCCAAGTTCCCTGCCTTTTTCTTTTTTTAACCAGAAGATCCAACTTTTCCAAACAATACTGAGGAGTGAATTGGTCTGATTCTAAAGTCATTTCCAGAGTGAATTAGGAGACTGAACTCTGCACTGATCTTTATTCTGCTGAATGTTCAAGCTGGGGTCTCTTTACTCTGTGAGAGAGCACCGGGCTCGGCTCCCTTGGTGGAGGTCAGCACGTCTGCCTCACAGAGCCCTCCCTTTGGCTCCTGCTCAGGCTTCTTTTACTTTCATTCTACCGGTCTCCCAAGGGCAGTTTACTTTCGGGGCTAAGAGGTTGTTTGGATCTTTCAGCAATTTCCCGGTCAAGCAATCTTTGTGTCCTTCACATTTTTTGACAGTGACTGGCTTAGAAGGCAGTCCTCCCTTCTCTCGGATGGCCTCTTAACCTCTTCTCTCAGGCTTTTTTCTGACTTGTTTTCTCTTTAAAAAGATCACTTAAGATCCTTTCCAGAAGATCTTTAAGGCTGCCTCCACATTCCAGTGACTAGACTGTGCCTGACCAGGAATTTAGGCAAACAGATCTGTATACCGTTCATCCAAAGGCCTCTCCATTTGATGATGGCGGGAGGTCCCAGATGCTGATGAGAAAGCCTTGGGCTTTTGTCTCCACATACACCATCGGACTGATAAGAAAACTGACCCAGAAAGGTTGAGCAAGTTGCCACATGCACACAGGTGGTTAGTGATGGGACTCCAGACCTGGGCGCTTTGCAGAGAACCACACTGTTATTTTTCATTCAGTAGAAGGGCGCAGGGGTTGTCTGACCCTGGATCTGTTGCCAAGTTTCATACCAGGCATCATAGCAGGGATGTAAATGCAGAGCGGATGATTATGGTGCAAGCCTGGAGATATCCCTTTCCATTCATTCTCTTCCTTTCCTTGCTGGCTGGTGTAGCCTAGGACCCTGCCTAGGGGGATGGAGTCCTGAAAGGATCAGAAGATCAATAAGATCAATTCAAGCACAGCTCAAGTTGCCTCTTTGTTGGTTATTATGACAGCAGATTCTTGACTTAGGTCCCTAAAATAGTCTAAATGTAATATTGTCCACCATGTCGGTGATAACTGAAGCAAAAACGATGCTTGGCAGCAATTTGGTATTTGCATCACAGGTTCAGTGCACGCAGCTGGTTCACCTTGCGCTTCAGTTGCCTGTGCCCCAGACCCTCCAGCAACAGAGGCAGGACAGGAAAGGAGTTCAGTGTGGATACACACAGTTGCACATCTGCTCACGCACATAAACATCAGCATCTGAACCAGGTTATGTTTCTGGTTGGATTCTAACACAAAGAGAAGGGGTATTTGATATTTTTTTCCCATATATTTTGCTTCTCTGTGATCTTCTTTTCTCACTAGCATGCACATCTAAGGAACATCTTAAAGTCTGGTTATTTGTTCATGAATAAGGTCTGTTTACTACCTACTACTAACTAAATCTCAGTAATCTCAACAATTGAATTACTGTTAATTACATAGTATTTATATCTGGACAGCCAGGTAGATAGCCATTTAGATAAACCAGCATTTTTTTAGAGGTGGTTTTAAGTTTAGGGTTAGATTACTCTCGTCCAACAAATACCCCTCATCACGGAAGATGAAGACCAGCAAGTGGTTTTGAGATGGGAGAGTTAGAGAGGCAGAATTGCATTTGCCACTGTAACTCTCAAATGAAATTCCATGGGTATGAATATCCCACCAAAAATGTTTGTTAATTATTTAGTAATTTTTAATACTATACATATAGTATATATAATAATATATAACAATAAGAGTAGTATTTTACCCTGACTTATGCTTTAAGATATTTTCCGTTTATCATCACACTCAGTTACTTCAATATCTATATTCATATATGAGCCCAACTAGGGAGTGATTTTGTTGAATTGAAAGAGTTGTAAAACACTGATGGTTGGCCTGACAGTGGTTTAGCTGTCACCCTCTAGTCTATTCTCCTGGCTCCTCAGAACAGCTTACATGTTTCTAGAATGTCGCCCATCAGTGTTACATTGCCTGTGTGTGTGTGTGTGTGTGTGTGTGTGTGTGTGTTGGGGCTAGAGGTTATTCAAGACACTGGACTATCTCCTGAACTTTCAGGATCATCTACAAAATACAGGATTGCAAACTAATCTTTTCTTGGGGAAAAATGAGCACACACAGCAGCCCAAAACCAGATTCACAGGTTTCCTCATTTAGGCAGCCATTTTCTTTTTTATGGTTGTAAATTATAAATTTTAACTAGATGGTGAGTGTAAAAGTAATGAAAAGCCTCTTCCCTCAGAGAAATTAGAAAATATATAAAGAAATAAGATATTAATAGATGCTCTTACAGGAAGAAAAATAAAACAAAACAGGACATTACCAGTGGTCTGAGCTGCAAAATATGATAGATATACAGACGGACAGACAGGTAATGTGCTATATATAGTTAATTAAGAAGAGTCTGCATATGTAAGAGCTTGATCTCTGCACTCCAGCTGACCTGGATTCAAATTATTATTCTGTCACCTACCAACTATTTGACTTTGGGCAAGTCGTTTAATCTCCCTGAATTTGCCACCCAACAAATTAAGGATAATTATGCCATCTACCTTTCTGGAAGGGTTATTTGGAGGGTTAACAATGTAACGTATAAAGAGCCTTTAGAACAATACTTGGCATGTAAAATATCTCAATTCACATTATAAGATCAGTATGGATTTCAGCTCATGTCTGTAATTACTGATAGTGATTAGTTTTTTACTTTTGTAGATCAGGAGGTTTTCATATTCATAGAATTTTCATTACGATGCGAGGGGATATTCAGACAAGTATTATTATTGCCATTTTGCAGATGAGGAAATAGAAATCCACCCAGGGAACTGATTTGCCCAGGAGCGTTCAAGTCTCCCCACTACGTGCAGAAGCTCAGTACTCACTGCCAGGTTCGGGGTGCCTTCTTAGCTGCCACTGTTTCCAATAACATTCAGAAAACAAACACAGCTTTAAAGTATTGTCTCCCGGACACATATATTGTTTTCACTATATAAGATTTTTATTGTTAGAACTTGGATAGAAATGATTTGGCTAAAGACTTTTCATCAAGTTTTGTTTTGTATTTTCCTCTTAATCAAATTAAACGTTGCCTCTGCCTCTGCCATCTCATTTATACTAATTAGTGGCTTAGCATTAGAGCCAGGGTGACTTTAACACAGATGATCATGACTTGGTTAGTGCACTATAGCTGTATGCATTTCTGAGTGGGGCTTCCTTCACCCTGGTGGAGATCCTGGTGCTCTGGACCCTCTACCATCTCCCATGAAGTGGTCCTCAGGGGAGGACATCACACAGCCTCTCTTCTTACTGACAGTCGGAGGGGAGAGGACTGCCCCGCAGCAGGATGGCAGAAAAGATGAGGGGATCGGTGTAGAATCCACCCTGTGTTCTTAAGGCAGCAGACTGTGACCCTGGCTTTTCCTTTTCAACAACTGTGATTGCTGAAAGCTTTCATCACAGACCGGCTGACATTCGTCAGGAATACAGTTTTACACACAGATGTATATTTCTGCAAAACAGGATGAAAATTTTGAATTGATGGCAAAATCTTGCTATCCTGAAGATACTTTTTTTTTTTTTAATATTTGAGTTTATTCTTCATTTAACTTTTAAAACACTACTATAGTTGAATATTAAAACAAAAACAATAGCAAGTAGTGAGCTATGATTATAGTCCTTCACTCATTCACTACTGCACATAAAATGCCAGCAGTGTTATTCACTGGCCCCATTAAGAGGTCTGACACTGAACACCACCCCTGGGATGATGTTCATCATCCTCATATGCTTCCCCATTGTAATGACGCCGTCTTTCCTGATTTGGATCAAAGTCCACCAGTTCTACCTGGTCCATTTCATCAGTCTCTTCTACTTCCTTCCTCTCAGGTAGGAGTTTTTCCAGCAAAGAGAGTTCATCAGGAGACAGAAAGCCATTCTCAGGAAAATTTACCTTAAATTCAATGATGAGGTGACCCTTCTCATATGGCCTACGATAAATTGGCATGCCTTCATTTAGCACACACTTGATATCTCCATGCTTGACAATTTGACCTGGATGAGAGGTGATGACAATGGTTCGGTTGTCAAGAGTAGATATTGGCTTTTGGAAACCGCACAGTGCTTCAACCAGCTGTATGTCCATACACATGAAAAGGTCTTCTCCTCACCGAGTAAAAACAGCATGGTCCTTCTGATCTAAAACAATGATAATATCTCCTGGTTCCAGTCCTGGTTCTTGGTCTCCCTCACCATGGAATGTTATCTTCTGGCCATCTTTCATGCCTTTGTCAATATGAACTTCTAGAATCTTCCTCTCTCGAACTATCTTCCTTCCATTGCAGCTTTTACATCTATCTTTAGGACTGATCCGTTCCCCATGGCCCTGGCACTCCATGCACACAGACTGAATTTGCTGAACCATTCCAGGTCCTATCTGATGAATTCTTATTTGCATTCCAGTACCTCGGCAATTGGGACAACACTCAACTGCTCCTTTCTTACCACCTCGGCCTTCACATTTATCGCAAATCACATTCTTTTGCAGAGCTAGTTTTCTTGTTGCACCGTTATATAAATCTTCTAAGGTTACTGAGAGCTGATGCACAACATTTTTACCTCTCCTTTCTCTCTGCATTCTTCCTCCTCCTCCAAAAAACATATCAAAGATGTCCATGGGGGAGCCAAAACCACCACCAGCTCCACCTTCTTTAATTGCCTGTTCACCTCCTTTGTCATATAATTTCCTTTTCTTTGCATCAGAGAGTACTTCATAAGCTTGAGAAATCTGTTTAAGCTTCTCTCCTTCATTTGGATTCTTATCAGGGTGGTACTTCAAAGCCAGTTTCCTGTAGGCCTTTTTCAGTTCTTCTTGGGTGGCATTGGGTTTGACCCCCAAAACATCATAATAAGTGGTTTCTTTCACCATTTTCTACAGCCGGTGAGAGGGCCGAGGCCGATGTGGGGGAGCGGGAAGGAGCGCGTTGCTGGGCGCAGCTCGGGTAGCTGCCGCTCCTCCGCGTCTCACTGAGCGTTCTGGAAAGTTCCCCCCCCCCCCTTTTTTTTTAAAGAAAATTCTATTCCATTTTATTTCATTCTGCCCTTGTGGCTTTGTCTTCCAAGTTCACTTTAAAAAGAGCTATGGAAAAAAAAAAAAAAAAAGAGCTATGGAAATTTTTCCAAGTCTTGAAATAATCCTGACCTAACATAATTGCTATTTTCTTAATTTTATTGAATTTTATTTTTAGATTTTATTTATTTATTTGAGAGAAAGAGAGAATGGGAGAAACCATAAGAGGGCAGAGGGTCAGAAGGAAAAACAGACTCCCCACTGAGCAGGGAGCCCGATGCAGGATTCAATTTTGGGACTCCAGGATCATGATCTAAGCCGAAGCAGTTGCCTAACCAACTGAGCCACCCAGAAACCCCTATGTTCTTAATTTTAATCTTTTGAAAAAGCATGATGAGCTAGAGGTGAGACTTTAAACTGTCTTTGCAGTACTGCATTTTTTTTTTTTTTTAAGAGAGAGCTCCAGCAGGGAGAGGCAGAGGGAGAATGAGAGAGAACCTTAAGCAGGCTCCACAGTCAGCATGGAGTCCAACATGGGACTCAGTCTGACAGCCCTGAGATCATGATCTGAGCCAAAGTTAAGAGTCAGACACTTACAAACTGAGCCCCTCAGGTGCCTCATGCTGCATTTTTATTAGAATTTCTATCCTGTTTGACCTAGAGTGTCAGGTCCGTCACTGCTATAGCTCTAAAAAACAAGAGTAAAACCCATGTCATGGAATTATACTGTTTTATTTGTTTACTTATGTATTACTTGTCATATACCCATTTTAGTAGACAGTTTAAAAGGATTCAAAGGTAATATTTTGAAAGAGCAATAGCTCATGACATAGCGCATACCATTTCCAGCAGTTTTGCACATTTATATATTTGTAGCAGCAAAGTCAAAGTCCTAAGCCTTGAGCCAGGCATTGAGTGTCCCTAAGTCTAATATCTGTATTTTTCCTAGTAGGCAATATTTTCTTATATTTGCCACCCATTAATTCATCATATGGTGATTTCTTTTATTAATATGTTGAACATTATTCTTGTGATACAAGTTTTTAAGAAAGTACCCAATGTGATGGGGCAACAAGATGGTCCAATTGGTTAAGTATCTGACTTCGACTTGAGTCATGATCCCAGGGTCCTGGGCTCAAGCGCTGAGCAGCCCCACTTCTAGCCCTGCATCATGCTCCACATTCAGCAGGGTTTCTCCCTCTGCCCCTACCCCTGCTTGAACTTTCACTTTGTCTCTATCAAATAAAGAAATAAAATATTTTTAAAAAGAAAAAAAGAAAGAAAATACCCAGTGTGTTGATATTTTATAATCCATTTTGTTTTGTGGTTTGACTATCATGTGGTTTTAATGTAATTTACCTTTGAAGAAATTAAATGGAAGTTTTACAACCATGTATCTCTTAGAAAGTTCTTGAAAGTAAATATTGATTTCTCTGGCTATAGTATGATGAATCCTTTTTTAAGTGATTAGTTTCGATTGGAAGAATAATAAAAAATTCTATATCCCAGAAGTGTGAATGTTTTGTAGTTATTTGGTTAAAAAGTTGTAACACCAGCAAAAGATAAACTTTAAAAGGGAAGGAAGGGGGTGCATAACTGGGTCAGTCTGTAGAGTCTGTGGCTCTTGCTCTTGGGGTCATGAGTTCAAGACCCATGTTGGGTGTAGAGTTTACTTAATAAAAAAAAAAAAAAAATTATTAAGGGAAGGGGGAAAGACCTGAAAAACAATTCACTAAAAACAGTATGGGATCCTTATTCATTTGAAAAATGTGTTCAAACTCATTCTTAATTAAAGAAATGCAAATTAAAACAAAACTGAGATCAGATAGCCAGAGAAATCCACATTACTTTCTTGTGTGAGTTAACTTTACAGGAGATGTAACCTCTAAGCAAAATGCTGAGTAGGTAATAATAGCAGTTAACTATAGGCCCTATACTGTGCAACAGATCTCTAAGAGTGGTTTGTCTTATATAACAAATCTTTGTATCCTTTCACTAATACCTCCCTATTTCACACTCCCCTCCACCCACCCCAAGCATTCAATCCTCTGAAACCACAGTTCTACTCTCTGCTCCTAGGGATTTGACTATTTAGATCCCTCATTTAAATGAGGTCATTTAGTATTTGTCCTTTTGTGTCTGGGGTATTTCACTCAGCATAACATCCTCTGGGCTTAACCATGTTGCTGCAAATGGCACAATTTCCTTCTTTTCTAAGGCTGAAAAATATTCTATTGTATATAAATGTCATATTTTGTTTATTCATCTATTGGTGGATATCTAGATTGCTTCCATGTCTTAGCTATTGTGAATAATGCTACAGTGAACATGGCAATGCAGATATCTCTTTAAAATTCTGGTTTCAAAAAAAAAAAAGAAGATTCTGATTTCAACTCCTTCAAACGTAAACTCGGAAATGAGATTGCTAGGTCATATGGTACTGCTATTTTTGATTTTTTGAGAAATCCCCATACTGTTTACCATAGTGGCTGTAGCAATTTACATTCTCACCAACGGTATACAAGACTTCTCTTTTCTCTACATCTTCAATAAAACTTACCTTTTGGGTTTTGTGTTTTTTTTTTTTTTTTTAATAATAACCATCCTAGTGAGATGATAGTTCATTTTGGTTTTGATTTGCATTTGAAAAATCAAATTATGATTAATGATGTTGAGGACCTTTGCATATAGCTGTTGGCCATTTGTAAGGCTTCTTCAGAGAAATGTCCATTCAGATCTTTGCTCATCTTTTATTCAAGTTATTTGAGGTTCTCGTGCTACTGAGTTGTAGAAGTTCTTTACACATGTTTGAATATTAACCCTTTTATTAGATAAACTTTTTACAAATATTTTATCCCATTCCATAAGTTGCCTTTTCATCTTATTGATGGTCTCCTTTGCCATGCAGAAGCTTTTTCCTTTGATGTGGTCCTACTTATGTATTTTTGCTTTTCTTGTCTGTGCTTTTTGTGTCATATTCAATGAGTCATTGGTTAATGGTCCCTTATAATCTTTTTTATTCCTGTGGCATTTGTTGCGATGTCTTCTCTTTCATTTATGATTTTCTATCTTTTTATTAGTCAAAAGCTTTGTTCGTATTTATATTTTAAGAAACTTAACTCTTAGTTTCATTGATCTCTTCTATTGTTTTGTATTCTCAATTTCATTTATTTAAGCTCTAATCTTATTTTCTTTCTTTTCCTAATTCCAGACTTAGTTTTTTCTTCTTTTTCTAGTTTCTTGAGATGTGACATGAGTTATAGTTTGAGATCTTTCTTCTTTTTTAATATAGATGTTTATTGCTATAAACTTCCTTCTTAGTCCTGCTTTTACTGCATCCCATAAATTTTGGTATGTTGTGTTTTGGTTTTTGTTTGTCTCAATATATTTCTGTTTCCCTTGTTTCTTCTTCCACCCAAAGGTTGTTCAAGAATGTCTTGTTTACCTCCATGTCTTTGTAAATTTTTCTGTTTTCCTTTTGTACTGACTTCTAATCTCATTCCACTGCTGCTGGAAAAGACATTTGGGGTGATTTCAAAAGTTAAGTTTTTTGTGACTTAGCATGAGATCTATCCTGGGTGTATGTTTGATAAGAATGTGCAGTCTGCAGCTGTTGGGTAAAATGTTGTATATCTATCTCTTAGATCCATTTAGTCTATAGTGTAATTCATGTCTGCTGTTTCCTTATTAATTTTCCATCTGGATGAGATCTGTTGATTATTCAAAGTGTACTATCGAAGTCTCCTGTCATAATTGTATTGCTTTCTGTTTCTCCTTTCAGATCTGTCAGTGTTTGTTTTATATATTTAGGTGCATATATATTTATAATTGTTTTATCTTCCTGGTAAATTGACCCTCTTATCATGATATAGTGACCCACTTTTTCTCCTATGGCAGTTTTTACTTAAAGCCTGTTTTGTTTGCTGTAATTATAATCACCCTTGCTCTCTTTTGGTTACCATTTGTATGGAATATCTTTTACCATTCCTTCATTTTCAACCTATGTGTGTCCTTAAATCCAAAGTCTCTCAAAAGCATATAATGGGATCTTGTTGTTTTATTTGCTTATTCAGTCTGTGTCTCTTGTTTAATTCATTTACACTTAAACTATTCTTAGGCAAGTATTTACCTTTTAACTGGACTTCAGACCTTTTAACAGTCCATTTTAAAGTAATAACTTAAATCTAATCACATACAGAAACACTACAATTTACTACCACCCCCCTACACACATACACACACACACACACACATACACATACAAGCTATGTTACTGATGTGAGAATGTAATTCTTCTATACTGTGTATCCATTAACAAATTTTTCTGGTAATAGTCCTTATTAATACTTTTCCCTTTTATGATTCAAAAAAAGCCTTCGTTAACACTTTGCATTCTCATGATGAGAGTCATAAAAGTTGAATTGAGACCATTTTCATCCATAACTGAATCTAACATCTTGATCAATTGATATCAGATTTCACATAGCCCAGCCACATTAATAAGTGGGGAATAATCAGTCTATTCACTGAAGCATGAGATTAGTGGAATCAAGCATTTTGAAAGTCTGTCCTTGAAGAGCTAAGAGAAAATTATATTGTAATCTTTCCATAAGAACTCTACGTTCTTTAACTCCCATTACCATATACTGGCAGTTGCATTTGTAGTTTGCACATTAAAGAAGACCTGATAATGAGGGCACCTGGGTGGCTCAGTGGATTAAGCCTCTGCCTTCAGCTTGGGTCATGATCTCAGGGTTCTGGGATCGAGCCCCAATTGGGCTCTTTGCTCAACAGGGAGCCTGATTTCCCCCCCTTTCTCTCTACCCACCTCTCTGCCCGCCTCTCTGCCTACTTGTGATCTGTCTCTCTCTGTCAAATAAATAAATAAAATCTTAAAAAAAGAAGAAGAAAAAGAAGAAGACCTGAGAATTTATCCCCAAAAGCTTGAGCTTAAAATACAAGACTGCCATATTAAATTTTTTGTTGACATTCGTCCCAGTGAAGGCTCTGGGGGGAAAAAGTGCTGACTGTTAATATCTTCTATTTATCTAAATATGGATTTCTTAGGAAACCTGACTCTCTGACTCTCTGTTAAAGGTATTTTTATTTACTTGGACCAACTTCTAAAATGCATGCCACATTTAAAGTCACATAATTTCCTATATTACAGTTTGCTCCTTTAATATAAATCAAATAGATCTGAGAGAAAAAGACACTTAAAACTTTGCATTTCAGGGACGCCTGGGTGGCTCAGTTGGTTAAGCAGCTGCCTTCAGCTCAGGTCATGATCCCAGCGTCCTGGGATCGAGTCCCGCATCAGGCTCCTTGCTCCGCAGGGAGCCTGCTTCTCCCTCTGACTCTGCCTTCCACTCTGTCTGCCTGTGCTCGCTCTCACTCGCTCTCTCTCTGACAAATAAATAAATAAAATCTTTAAAAAAAAAAAAAAAAAAAAAACTTTGCATTTCAGTATGAGTTATCTGATTTGGATTTGATTTTTCTTTACAAAACCCAAACTTATTCATGATAGTCCTGTTTATCTACTTAGTAGTTTAGGGAACAATTTGGCAATTTTGTGGTTGGTAGGATTTCTGGGCCAGCTGGCTGGCAGGGACCATGGGAAATTGGGCCTGCTGCTAGGTTCCATGGGCAGGTGGTGTTGGGGCTATGATCCATTATCAGACCACATTGTTTTCAAGAACTTTCTAAAAAGTAAATAGTATTTTCACTCATCTAAGCAGCAGATTTTTTAGGGTGATTATTGCCATTAGCAGAAGGCATTAGAAAATACCTAGCTGAGTATAAAGTAATAAGCAACATGTACAGACTTGTCTTTGTAGTGTTTACAGTCTAATTTAAGTGGCAGAAATTAAAATATTCACATATGTAGTCATATATGCAATAGCAAGCCTTGTGAAATTAAAATGCTGAGCATCAGAGAGACTATGTAAGATTTGATAAGACTACCTACCTACCAGAGTACCTAATTTACATTGGAGCATGTTTGAGCTTTAGACCTTAGATTTATTTTTTAAAGTACTACAAATAAAAGGTAACATTTTTTAAATGTGAGAAGAAATTTTATACACAAATTTTAAATAAGCAAATTTGGCATTGAGTAACATATGAAATCTAAAGCAGAATTAAAATGCAAAATGACATTTATTACTTTACTTTAAAAATACAAGTTTAATTTAGAACATTTGCAAAATATATAAAACAGAAAAAGGAAAAATTTTTAGTATCTCTTAATTTAAGCGTAACTACTATGATATCTTATATATTTTAATATTTCCTTTTTTCTGTGAATAGAAATGTTTTTAAATGTGGTGTCCTCTTCAACGACATTCTACAATTTCATTTTCAGTGACATGTTTTCAGGTGGCACGATATTTGTGTGTATTTCTAAGAAGTAATCTAATTTTACATTATTTGTCCTTTTACAGGCATTTGCCTGGTGGCCTGATTTATTGGCAGAGCACGCGGAGAAATTTTGGGCTTTATTCACAGTAGATATGGATACTGCACTGGAGGCCCAACCACAAGACTCCTGGGATAGTTTTCCTCTTTTCCAACTACTCAATAATTTCCTCAGAAATGACAGTAAGCACTTGCGTTTTCTTTAGTCTATGAGATGGGGCGGGACGGAGAAAATGCTGTGTGGTGTGAATGTGCTATGTGTATAGAGCTCTGGCACTCACTCGGCGAGGCGGACATAGATAACATTAGTGTTTGCTCAGGCTCCCTGACTTTTTCAGGCCTGGTTCTGGGGGACACCAGGAACATGCCCACATTGCTCCACGGGCCTCTGAAGCTCTCTTCTTATATGCAGCCTCCTGCTAACATGGACATCTCTCTCATTGCACCTTGTGAATCAGAAAAATCTTCAAAGGTCAGCACTTCTAAAGCACTTGAGATACTTACATCTCTGAAAGACACCTTAGAAATGTGTCATTATTCTAGGAATTCATGCTTTGTTAAGGTTTCTCTACTCATACGCATTCTGATAAGGGATTCACTTCCACAGATGATGGTGTGGTATTGCTGTGCCGTATGGATGCTCTCTCAGTACTGAGACATTTAAGAGAATGTAGAGGTCCTCTGTTGAGACATTTCTTCCCGGTGCAATAAGGTTTACGAATTTTCAGATGCATGGTCTTCTAGCAGCCAGGACAGACCTAGCTTTACAACAGGATTTTATAGGGATATTTCTTAGCATACAGATTCTTGGGCTTTTCCTGTGATGATTCTTTTTAAAGTCTCCCTTAAACTCAACCTTGGGTCCTGCTGACAGCCTTTGCTTTAACCCTTGCGTTGATCTTAGAATTTCCAGTTACCTATTCTATACAGTCCTTCCCATTATTATTCCAAGTTGACCTCTGCCCTCCTCCTGACCTCTGGTTGTGACTTGCTCTGCTTGATGGATGGAACAGCCTTCTCCCAGTGTGTGTTTTCTTCTCCAAGTCATTGCTGCTAGGTCATTCAGTTCTTCCCCACATGGTGGGGTTTCTGGGCCCATTACCCTTCCATTCACCTTCCCCTGCCCCGACCTCCCTCCAGTTTCCAATATTGCTCTGGACCGTGGTGTTGTGGAGGACATGGTGCCTACAGTGTGACCCGAGTTACCCAGCCCCCTGGGAGAGGGGCCCTCACGCTTCTCTGACCCATCTGTGATACATTTCAAACTTGCTATATATTAAAGCTCCAGAGCTTTTTTTAACTGCTCTCTTCCCCTCTGGGGAACCGCTACTCTGTACTTCTGGGTTTAAACTTAAATCCAGGTCTATACATTTGTTTTTGCTTTTTAAAAAATTACTTTTTTGGATTTGTTCATCCCTCCATTATTTCTTACTTTTCTTTGGTTGTTCGTCCCTTTGAACCTCTGATGAAACTACTATTTTATTGTGGGGTGGGGGAAGCCATACTAATATGAGATTTTGTGTAGTATTAGACTTCCCATGGACATTAGATTTAGGAGAGCTGGTCAGGAACCTCTGTTATGGTAAGAGAAGCATCATTTTTTAGTAACCAACAGCATGAACTTTGATGCCAGACAGATTCACATCTGTTTCTGCCACTTGCACCTTGACCTTTGACAATGGCCCAACTTCTGTGGACTTTGGGTTCTTCATCTATAAGGGAAGGAAAATAATAGTACTACGGTGTCATTGGTGGTGAGGATTAATAACCATACCAGCTCACGTGTAGTAAAGACAAAATAAATATTACAGATACTAGTCTGAAACTAACTGAAAATTTCAGTCTTGCCTCTTTTGACCAGTTTCATCTCCTATCCAGTTCCGTTTCCAAAAGATCCTATTAGAAAGCCAGAGAACTAAGCTCTGTTTCCTACTTTAAAGATTTAACCCCAGTGTCTACTCTCAGAAGTTACTAACCCCACACTGAATTATCTGTATGTGGATCATTTGTTCTGCAAACGATGACCAGCCAGCTTTTAAGTTGTACTTTGGTTCCCTCCTGCCAGCTAGGGACCTTCTTCTTTTCTCGGTCTTTTAGCATCATTAGTTTTCTGCTAAGAATTATAACTCAGGTTTAATACTGTCTTAAGACCATAAACCTGGGCAGAAAATAAATACTTATATTATGCATTAGGTCCCTAACTGAGAGTAAATAAACATAGGCTTATTTCTGGCACTGCTTTCTCCATTTGCATGAGAACTCAATAATTGACCATATTTAAATTTATTGGAGAGTTTATTCAAAGATGGGGCATTTATTAATGTTCAAACAGCAAAGATGATGAATCATTTAACTTATTCAACATTTCGGAATTTATGGAGAAAACAAGTGTGGACTTCTTAAAAATCGGGTTTCGGGGACCCTCTACTACAACTCCAGTGAATTAGCATCCTTTAATATTTGTTTTTAGAAGAGTTCTTGCATTGCAAGTGTAAATTTATGAGATTTTTATCACTAAGAACACTAAAATGCAGGACCTCTCACCCATGGGGCTGTGGAAGGGGTGACTCCCCTTTCTCCACAGCCAGGGTTGGAGGCCGAGATCAGCCCTCGAGGATCATTATTGGGTGTCCATGAGCGGGCAGCTTTGTTTTCCTGTCTCAGACCTCTGTAGTTGCTGGGAGCCCCACTTGGTCTATAGCAGGGCTGCTGACCCCACAGCCAAACTAGGGAGCGAAGTGGCAGTGCTGGACATGAGACCTCTGGCTCTCCTGGGATAGTGCCAGACTCCCCTGGGCTGATGCTGACCTGCATTGCCCCAAAAGTAGCCTGGCCTCCTGCCTGCTCCAAAGACAGCACCTAACAAATACACCTAAGCAGGGTTCTGCACAGGATTGCAAGGCGTGGGGTGGTAAGGAAGAGCTGGGAACAGGTGCTGGAGGAGAAGGAGCGCCATGGTCATCAGGAGCCAAGGAGGTCAGCCCTGACACCGGGGATGCCAGCTGTGAGTGCAAACCCCACTTCTCGGCCCCTTAGCTGTGTCAAACTGGCCAGCTTGCGCTCCACACGGTTCCAAGTGGAAAGTTTTCTGTGTTGAAGTGCCTATATCCATCCTCCGACAAAATAATGCTTGAGACAAGTTTTCAAGTCAAACAGTTTTTCTTCACTAACTAAAGTTCTGACATATCTTACTTTGTTCTGAAAGCAATAAATCACTTTCTGTGGGACTGTTGGGGGGTGGGGGGAAAAACCACTAAAATGAGAAGAGCAGAAATTGAGTTTTTATCTAGACCTGCAAATATTTAATTCAAAAGAGTTGCTTACTCCCTTTCCTGTTTTAAACCAATGTAACATCGGCTGCTATTAAACTCATAATGTGTAATTGTATGCTGTTTTGTCCCACGTGATTCAGTTAAAACATGGAAGCATTTATTACTGATCCCTTTTGGAGCGATGTCAGTTTTGGGGTAAGTCTAGATCTTGGCTTTGATTTTTGCAGTAATTAACAGATTTGAGAAAACATCAATTATTTCAGAGAAAAACAGCTCCTCCATGTAGTGAGGTAAATAGAAAAGTTCCCCAGTGCCATAATTTCCTTTTGGTATGGGGAGTACAGGAGAGTCTGGGGAATTGAAATAGAATGTAGTGACTTTCATCTCAAACTCACAAGTTACTATCCAAAAACCAAGGCCCCTGAGTATGTTAATGATCAGTAAAACATACTTTTTTTTTTTTTGCTATAAATATCACTCTTGATAATAATGAAGAATTTTTTAATAATTATGTGCTTGTTTTATTAAATTCCTGAAGTATTCAAATAGCGATTTAGTGAATGCAATCCAAATGTTAAATGTCACCCTATTGCTGCCCCCATATTGACCTTTTGGAAAGCTTTAGGAAAACATAAAACTTCTCCGTTTAATCCCACCTAGAAGGAAACAGCCTTACCTCACTGCCTTGGAATGACGGCTTTTACCACCTTGACCCAAATAACATTATAGCCCCAATTCTAATTAATTACAACGTTAGCCACGACTAATAGAAACGGACCGCTCTGCAAGGTCCAGTCTTGGAAGAGGAAATATTTTGCTAGATAACAATGTTTGCTATAACCTCACACGCAGTGCACAATGAATTGTATAGATTTTAAATGGTTTTGATCTATGACAATGTTCCTGCTTATGTTTGCTTTTCCAAAACAGAAATTACTAACAACATCTCCAGGTAGTTGGAGGCATTAGTTAGAATTTTTACTTTATTTGTGCCTCGAAAATTTGGTAGCCGAGTAGTTTGGGGTTTTGTTTTTTAACGAATAATTCAGATGTCCCCGCTGGTGGTTTACCATCTTTCTTTTATTAAAATCATGATGCTTTGATATTTTAAAATAGGCGTTTATCTTTTGGAAAGTGGACAGGATTTTTGACAAAGCTCCTCGTTTTCCAGCCAAGGAAACTAAATCCCTAAGAGGCAATGTGCCTGGGTCTGAGCTCGCTGGCAAGGATCCCTGGGTGGTCTCCGATTCAGTCTGGCTCTGCACTAAAAAAAGCAGATTCTGGGGTGTTTATAAAACAATATAATCTTTTCAAGGAAGAGAGGGAATTCCTTGAAGTTTTATTTTTACCTTAGAAAGTTCTCGGAAGGTCCTTGAGTTATGGGGGCAGGGGAAGAGAGATGGTTAAAAGGTACAGAAAGAACCAGAAAATGGTATATATTGTCCTGTCGAGTACATGACAAAACGTCCGTGATGAGAGTGCCAGGAACTAACCCAGTGAGTCGGGGGAAAGATTCAAGACAGCAGATTCAGTTTCTATTTTAAGAAGAAGAAAATTCTGCCGGTGGCCTACGTCTTTCCTTAGAGTTGGTCATGATTAAGGAAAGTCTTAGCCTTAAGAACCCTTGGAGATGAAATGTGGTGTTTCCTCAAGGGAAGAGTACCAGCTGCACCATAATTTTAGCAAGTGTCCCCAATCTCCTGCCCCTCGCAGACTCACCCACTGATTCCCAGAGCAGGACTGATGATGAAAACAAACTCCAGCTCCTTGATTTCCGTCCAGAAAAGACAGCTCCTGCTTGTCCCTCCGTCCTCCCTCCGTCGACCCCAACCCACCACCCCCAACTAAAGAGATAATTAAGTGGGTAATCACTTTAAATGGTATCTAAGGAAACAGTTTTGAGAAAGAGATGTATTAAAATTGAGAGAAAATAAATGTTTTCATAATGAAGCAATTAGCATGCTAGCTAAATGGTGCTGTGTGACTCGAAAGCTAGCACAAAAAGATTCTACCCTTGCCTGCCATCTTCTGCAATTGTCCTGTCGATAATAAATATGGCAAGTGACTGCTTCTGACAAACGAAAGCCATCTGCAAATGGCACAGATCATTTCTTTCAGCACTCCTGAAAGGCAAACCCTTGGAGCTAGTCACCTTTTAATCTGTGGATATGTTAGCAAGTGGCAAATGACCATTCTTTGGGGAACGGATTCCCAAGTGAAAAATAACCACGGTGCTTCGTCTTTAATTAACAGCCTTTTCACATTGCTAGCACATTAAAGCCATCCTGAAGAACACCCGTGCTTATATAATCAATGTCACAGCGTCTCTGCCTAAACGAATAATAAATGTTCGGGCTCTACACTAAGTGAAAACCTATTCTCCAAGACTTTCACCTTCATAAAGATGGGCTCATAAAGATCGAAAAAAGAAAAATGGGAATGTGGTCTCATGAGGATAAAAAGGCTAGTGTTAATAATTAACAAGGAGAGTGAAGTGGAGTCAAATTAGCCATAATAGAGCCCAGAGTGACTGGCAAAGTCACCTCTCATTATCAAAAAACTCATTAAGAAATGAAGAAGTGGAAATCCCGCTGGGTTATTCGCACAGTCGGGCTGTTATCAGAGATTATTTTTCAGATTTCTTTCAAATGAGGAACTGTTAGGTCGCCATATTGTATATGAGGTTAATCTTCAAGCTTTGAAATATGGAGGGCTGACACCTGCATATTCCTCCACCTCGAGCGCTTAAATGAGCTGTGCCTCTGAAATTCACGAGGCGGTGTTTATAGATACATCTATACGTAGATCTACTAGGAACAATGCAGGACGGATAGGACTTTAGACTACCGCAGGGCTGTGAACCAGCCTTGTTTTATAGATAGACCCTTCTTTAAATGATGAGATGACCACAAAAATGCGAAAACATACTTACTTCCGATTTCCAGGTTGACTGAATTCAAAATTGTACATCAGAATCTGTTTTGCCAGAGTGTATCAGTAGGAAAACGAGGAGTCGCTAGCTTTTTCTTTTTCGTTGAGTTCCACAGTGTTGTTCTAGATTTTCTGACATGTAGATATTTTAAATTCTTAGTCTGCTTCTTATATTTTCATACAACTAAATGCCTTCAGGAAAATAACCTGCTCTAGAAGGCCTACGTGTCCTTCACAGTAGATTGGCAGAGACTTCTGATTGGTCCTGGAGGCTGTGAGCATCAAGGATCCTACGTCTGGGGGCTGTTGATCACGTTACAGCCATTCTCAATTGTTTGCCTCTTCTAGAGCGAGTAGCGCGGAACGTAATCCCAATCAGAAGTTGTACATAACTGGACTAAAAGTTTAGACTTTCCCCTTTGGCTTTTATATTAATCTCATAAAAGACAGTATGAGAACTGTAGGACTGTGAGACTTCTCCATCTTTACGCTAAGCCTTGGTTAATGTTTATGTTGTTTTTTACTGAATTAATTCTGTAAGAAATAAGTGCTGAATGCCTAAAATTTACGAATCCCAAACACCTTGCAGAAACATGGATTAAAAACAGTTCTGACCCTTGAAAAGCTTATCATCTAGTAGCGCGTATGGCCATATATACCCTACCTACTATAATGCAATAATTTATAAAATATAACTCGATTACTTTTACTGTACTAAGGATTTTTTAATTATAGTTTTAAACTTGGATTTGTTGGATTTTGAGTTGTTGTCCAAAATATAGGAAACATTATAATACCAGGGCTTTCAGTTCCTTAGGTAGGTGGATGGGTGGGTAGATAAATAGGTAGATCATTTTTTTTTAAAGATTTTTATTTATTTATTTGACAGAGAGAGATCACAAGTAGACAGAGAGGCAGGCAGAGAGGAAGGGAAGCAGACTCCCTGCTGAGCAGAGAGCCTGATGTGGGGCTCGATCCCAGGACCCTAAGATCATAACCTGAACCAAGGGCAGAGGCTTAACCACTGAGCCACCCAGGCACCCCAAAAGGTAGATCATTTTTAACAAGTGAACACGAAAGGAGGAAGTGGACATGGTTTTAGGAGGTTGTTATACTAGTAAGTATACAAATTAAATATTACCAAACTATATAAATTTACCTATCAAGGTTTTAATTAAAAGGAAAATAAAACTCAATGAGTTTTCTATTCTACTTAAAAAGCATACTCTCTAAGTCTCCTTTAGGCAGTGGGTTTTTGTTGGTATTTATTCAGTAAACACAAGTGTATTGAGTGCCTAAATAATGTGCCAGATTCTTGGCTGGAGGCTGCTCCTAGATCTCAGGAGATCTTTTTGTTTGGTTGTATGAATTTTCTTCCTTTTACTTAAGTGTGTTCTAGGCTGCAGTCTTCCTGACTTTTCTCGCGAAACCCATGTTCATATTTTCAGTGATAGGAATCTTCATCATAAGCATTTGTCAACATGGAAAGTGGCCTGTTAATTTTATATCTTTATCCAGTGGGCATTCATTGTGCAGGATCCCTGCAGTTTGTAATCCCTTGAATAATTGTTGTTTTGTGGCCAAGTCTTGTTTTTAGTGTGGTCGGTGTTGTTTGTTTTGCTGGTCACGAATTACTAGTTTCTTCTGAAATTTAGGTGGGAAGGTCATTCTTTCTAGTAATCCATTAATGCTGACTAATTGGAAAGGGGTGGCATACTATAAAATTGGGTTACATGGGCTCAGGAGTCAACAGCATATTTTTACCCTAAAAAGTATACAGGAACTCTTTTATCTGCTTGTTCTTCATTTATCCCATGATTATTATCTCAGTAATTATTGTTAATTGGATCATAGTTTAAATTCTCAGTCGAACTCTTACTATTAGAAGCTTCTGACAAGTACTTTTGTAAACGTAAGACTCTTTTTGGTATGTAAATAATCAACACTAATTTCTTAATTACTGGGATGCTCAAAATAATTGGGCACATCTGCATTCCTAGTTTACCTTTTATTTAAGCCTTTTGCTTTCTTCTGCCATTTCTAATTGCACTCTCGGGCTTGATGTCACTGATGCTTCACTGATGCTTCCTTTTCTGACAAGGTGATATTTGGAAACGTGGAATCTTTGGGTGGAAAAAAAGATGATTTAACAAAGTGGATGCTGGTCCCCCGCTTACGTTCTTGCCAGCCACTGTTTTAGACTACTTCTGAGCAGTCCTTTCGACTTCCACACCTCAGGTAGAAGGTCAGGAGCATTCTTGCATAAGGCCACACTGAGAACTTGCCTCTTCCAATGAATTGTGAGAATGGGTGCCTTGGAGAGGCTTGATTGGGACAGGTGGCAGCCCAAATCACAACCTATCCTGACTAAACCAGATGGAGAAGATAGAAGCACTCATTCTGGTGCCTGGGGCTAAGTATTAAGAGGGCTTTTGACAGTGTCTGATAGGAGCAGAATGCAAACTGGCATATGGGCAACTGAGAAAAAAGAGCATACATTTCCATACACAAGTACAGCGCGTGTGTATTTCCCGTCGCCCTGCCTTTTGACACCATGCTTTCTCTTTTCCTTCCTCGCCCCTCTGCAGATTTTCTTTATTTCTCCTCTTTTCTCCTCTTCTCTCTGTTTCTCCCTCTTTCTTTCTTTCCTTCCCTCCCTCCCCTTTCATGAGTCTAATTACCAAAGAAATAATACTGCCAGTTGCCAGTTTTCTGAGACTTTGGAAAACGGGTCTATAATTTAATTTTTTTAAAAAAGTAAAAAGGAACACTGCTGAAACATGAGCAGAATTTGGCCAGAATTAAGCATTTGTGACCGAAATATAGGAACATTCCGTTTTCTCCCCCTATCTTCAGGATGTGAAAGTTTGCTGTCAAGGGTCATGACTGAGCAAAAAAAACCTCCCTCTGCCACATTCATTAAAATATGAGACCTAAAATAGCCAACATTCATATCCAGCAGAATTTCTAGCAGTCTGATCTTGGACATGGATCAAAAATAGATGTTCATGCCAATATTATTTAATACTGCATATTCTATCAAGAAATATGCATAGAAAATATGAAGACTCTATGCAGGCTTCAGTATGTTCTTAGACAATTTCCTGAAAAATAATGCGGTCATCTTAATGTTGTATCCATGTAGTTATTCATTCAACAAACATTTGAACACTTGCTTGGAGCCAGGCATTTTGCTGGATACTAAGAATACAGATACGGTCCCTCCCTCAAAGACCTTACACACTTGTAGGAAGAAACAGAAGCGTCAACAGGTGCAGAAGCATGCTTTGGATCACAGTGGAAGCCTGCACAGGGTAGAGAATAGACAGTTGAAACCAGTAACTGGGCAGGGGGACAGGAGAACAAAGCATTTCCAGAAGAGTTTGGAGGAGTTAAGTGTAGACTTGAACTGAACCATGTGAATCATTATGGCTGGACCACAGGAAATATGGGGGTCAGGCCACAGAGATGAGCCACCACGCTCCTTTTTAAGATAAATCATAGATAGCTTTCATTCCATGCAAAGTTTGTTTGAATTTGTTGTGATGACCCACCAAAAGATATAATCTTTCAGAAGGGCATTATTAGTTTCATATTTTGGCCAGCCTGTCTGCTTTGAGATTTGAAGAAGATGGTTGACAAAGGGAAAATTGGGATCCTGAAGACCACTAAAGAGATTATTGCACTAATCAAGGCAGGAGATGAGAAGATTAGAAGTAGGGCAACAGGGGCGCCTGGGTGGCTCAGTGGGTTAATCCTCTGCCTTCGGCTCAGGTCATGATCTCAGGGTCCTGGGATTGAGCCCCGCATTGGGCTCTCTGCTCGGCCGAGAGCCTGCTTCTTCCCCCCTCTCTCTGCCTGACTCTCTGCCTACTTGTGATCTCTCTCTCTGTCAAATAAATAAATAAAATCTTAAAAAAAGAAGTAGAGCAACAGCAGTGGTGCTGAAGAGGAAGGGACATGTTAAGAAGGACATTAAGGATACAAAATACTCTGAGTGATGGGTATTAGAGAGGGCATTTGTTATGATGAGCCCTGGGTGTTTTATGTAAGCCATGATCAATGAATTCTGCTCCAGAAACCAATTTTGCACTGTATGTTAGCTACTGTATGTTAAATTTAAATTAAAAAAAAATACACAGATCTTGATTACTAATTGGATATAGGAACTAAAGGCCAAGCCTGTGGTATAATCACCAGGTACTGATATATAGTGATCTAGTGGACAATCTGTTTTCACTCCCATGGTGGGAATACAAGAGAAGGAGGCTTATTTGACAAGTTGATGAATTCAGTGCTTATCAAGCATATCAAAAAAGAGAGCTCTTGCTAGAATTACATTTGAGTCAACTGGTACTTAATCTTAGAATCATTATAACATTTAATAACAACATTGAGTGTTGATTCTCCTATGTGCTTCTTCATTTTAACAAACTAAGTATGACTTAATAGCCAACATGCATAATCTCTAAGTGTATAATAAAGAAGCATTTGAATTGATGAGGTAGAGTACTCATTTGTATTTGTAAATGTAATAATTTCTTAAGTGAGTGTGTCTTGGACTAGTTAGAAATAATGACAGTGCTTAATGGCACCTATCAAGATGTAGAGCCTTTCAGTCTTTCTGTTTTTATTATTAGTAGGCCACATAAATTAAGAGTTAGGCTATAGTCTAGCTGTGTAGCAATGCAACGTTGTCCAGCTTTCAATATATATTATAAGCACATTAAATATTTTCACAGCATTCGTTCATTTTGAATATAATAGTTTTCTTCAGTCTCTTGACTTTTTCATAGTGTAACTGAGTTTTTCAAAATTCTAATTGTAGAAACATAATTCGTCTAAGATACAGAGTAATGCATATGTCCTTTGCAAGGTTTTTTTCTACCTTAAATACTCTCTGCATTTCTAGTTCTTAAAAGATGCTGATATACTGCTGAGAGGTTGGGCGACTGTATGAATGGCTAGGTGGATAGATAATAATTTATGGTAATGTAAATTGTGGGGTGATGGTAATATAGTCTATAGAGGTTAAAAGGGGCTCTTGTTCTGTTGTCTGATAACTAGATGACTTTACCACATGTCCCCAAATTCTCTGTTCCTCAGCTTTCTTATTGATAAGATTGAAAAAAAAAATAGTGCTTCTCTGATAGAATTTTTGTGGTGGTTAAATGAGAGAATGCATATAAAGAACTTAGTCCCATGGTTGATGCTCCAAAAATGCCGGCAAGGAGGAGGAGGGGCGAGCTCTTAAGTGGAGAGCCAATAAATTCAGATATGGGCATATTTTTTTAATTTGCTTACCACAATTGTTGAGGTGGTTTGAGTGAGAATATTTCATCCTTAATGTTCAGCATCTTATTTAGGTGACATTTGGCAAAAGAAACTGAACTGCATGATCTATACAGTACCTTCTAGCTCTGTGATTGAATCTCCAGGAATAAATAAAGCTCCTTTCAGTGTGCTAATGAAAACATCATTAAGAGGAGGGCACGTGTTGCATGGAGCACTGGGTATGGTACATAAACAATGAATCTTGGAACACTGAAAAAAAAATAAAATAAAAGAAGAGAAAATAAAAGAAAGTACTCCAAGAAAAGAGAACAGGTTATTTGTGTTTAAAGGCCCTGACATAATAAAAACATAAAATGATTTTAAAAAGATAACATGAGTCTCCTAAATAAGACATTTATCTTTAATTATGATTATCATTCCCACTTTAATAGGAAATCTTTTAGCATATAGATAAGCCAGAAAAAAATAATTTAACCACAAAAAATACTAAACTAGAGTAACTAGAATTAGAAAAAAAGAAGTGTTGTCTTTTCCTCTATATTTAAAATTGCTTCCTACCCCCACTTCTTTGTGTCTATAGTTTTCCAGCTTCTCACAAATTTCAGAATCCATTAAAACAATAGTCATGCCACTGTGGTAAGCATCATACACTTTGCCCAAGTTTTAAAACACTGTTTAGCTTTTGGGGTATTTTTGCCCTGAAGAAGATTATGTGGGGCAAGTGGCATATTTAGCTGCGTGTTTGATGAGGCTTTACTTTAAAATTTCTAGTGACTAGATTTCGTATAGAAGCATATACAGCAATTCCAAGTCATAAAAGTGAATGGGATCCCTGAGAGACTTTCCCCCATCTTCCGCCTCTGCTGCCCTAATCCAGGTCACCGTCACTGTCATCATCCTCATCATCCTTTACCTGGTCTATTGCCATCAAGCACTGAGCATGAACCGTCTTCTGGGCTTCCGCCCATGGTCACCTACTCCATTTTCCACACAGCAGCGAGAGATATTTTATATCATGGTAATACTAAACATAATGATGCTTCCCTGCGTACTCAGTAAAACCCCGTACTTCTCCCCATGTCCTACTCTCTGGACATAATCTCGGACTGTTCTCTCCCCTCTCTCACTCTACTCCTGCCGCACTGGCTTTCTCGTCCTTCTGGAAGTACACCAGCTTGTTCCCTGCCTGGAACTTTCGGACTAGCTATTTCCTCTGCTTGGAGATCTTTCCTCCAAATCTCCTGTGAATGGCTACCCTGTCACTTAGGCTCTATTAAAATACCATCTCTTTAGGGGCGCCTGGGTGGCTCAGTGGGTTAAGCCGCTGCCTTCGGCTCAGATCATGATCTCAGGGTCCTGGGATCGAGTCGCGCATCGGGCTCTCTGCTCAGCAGGGAGCCGGCTTCCTCCTCTCTCTCTCTCTCTGCCTGCCTCTCTGCCTACTTGTGATCTCTCTCTGTCAAATAAATAAATAAATCTTAAAAAAAAAAAAAACCATCTCTTCAGAAATACCTTTCCCAGCCATGATGTATATTTTTACATGAACCTGTTCTCACTTTGAGAGTCCAGAAAAATTACAGTTGGGTTTAAGATATGTTCCCTTGAGAAACAAATATGTACCATCATCTAAAAAGTTACAAATGACTTATTGAAATTACTTAACATTACTTAGTGTTTTCCTACAGATTCTCTATTCTTTCATGGTACAGTATAGACACATACTGTCTTGGTCCGTTCAGTCTGTTATAGCACAATACTAGAGACTGGGTAACTTATAAGCTACAAGTTTATTTCTCACAGTTCTGGAGGCTGAAAAGTCCAACATCAAGGTGCCCACAGATTTGATATCTGGTGAGAGCTTGTTTCACAGACGGCCTCTTCTTACTGTGTGCTCACGTGGTGAAAGGGTGCGGGATCTCTCTGAGATCTCTTTTATGAGAGCACTAATCCTGTTCATGAGGACTCTGCCCCCATGACCTCATTTCCCTTCCAGGGCCCCACCATCACATTGGATGTTGGAATTTCAACATATGAATTGACAGGGCGTGGGTGGTTGTGACACCATCTATAGCTAGCACTGAATTTTTTCTAATGAAATTGCATCCTGGGCATAGAAAGCACTCACTTCCTGGTATAGGGAGGTGCACCTTAACTATTACCTACCTCTTTGATAGTCCTATCCCAATAGCAGAAATTCTAAGACTTCCACAACTGCTTTAGGTAGGATGTCCCACAGTGTATTTCATTAAAGACAAATGGACACCTGAAAAATGCATATGATGTGCTGTTTCGAAAGATACATGTAGAAAATTGGATGATTAACAAGAAAATCTACAAATAACTGAAAAGTTCATGAATCTGAATAGGTAGTCCCAAGGCCACAGTCATCCTGCTGCTGAATTAAATAAGTGTATCTCTTAGAATTCATCAAGCTTAGCTCTTAGAATTGAATGGGTTTAGCTCTCCCGTGACATACCATCTAGCCCAGGGATTGTAACTCTCTTTATTGCTCTATTTACATGTGTCAAGACCTTCAGGGTATCCAGCAGCTCTGTTGAGTCTCTAGCAAGTGGTCATGTGCCTCATGTGTTCAACCTCTTAGAAGGTAAAGACAGCCCACCTGCCACGAAGATTTTGTCGAGATATAATCTGTTTGCATGCTGACAGCCATACCTAGGAGGTTAATTTTACTTCTTGATAAGCTTTCATGATATATTCAACACGAGGAGCAAGACCCGATATCATCTGTATTTTATACCCGTCCTTCTGTGTCAGACTCTTTCAGGAAACGTGTTTTCACCCCTGTCTCCCAAATGCCTGATATGATCCCTCTGACGAACACTGTTTCTGCTTGACTATTTCAGCACTTTTGTGTAATGGAAAATTTCACAAACATTTGCAAGAAATCTTTGTGCCCTTGGTTGTCCGCTACGTCGATCTCATGGAGTCCTCCATCGCCCAGTCAATTCACAGAGGTTTTGAGCAAGAGACATGGCAGCCTGTCAAGTAGGTATCTTGCCTAGTGTCCATAGAGCATCTGTCTCTTCAGTCCTGACCTTATGACTTTACACATGGCCATCTGTAGTTATTGCTTATGGTGGTCCCTTCCCACGTTGTCTGTTTCTTTACAGGAATATCGCCAACAGTCTTCCCAATGTAGCTCTTCCAAAAGTTCCAAGTCTGCCTCTTAATCTTCCACAGATTCCTAGCTTTTCTACTCCTTCGTGGATGGCTCCTTTATATGAGTCCACGTGTGTATCCCTCACTTATTTCCTGGTGGTGTGTTAGCTAGTGCATGGCCTGGGCTGTGTTCTGTGCACATGTGTTCAGATTGCATGGCATTTATCATCATTGGTTGAGGAATCCTATGTCTTAGTGTTGTGTGAGTTTTTTAAGCTATTACGCGAAGCTGAGCAAATTGGTAATAAATGATACAGATAAAACAAAAACAAAAACAAAACAACCCCACTCACTGGTTCAATGTAGTTCATATGGGATCTGTAGGTGAGAGGTCATTTTGTGACCCAGGTTGTAGACTCGAGCCTAAACGATATACCATGGTTCAGGCAATCGCTGTGGTAACAGTGTGTCTCGGAACCGTAGTTGGCTTCAGCTTTGTTACTACCCGCATAGTTTCTCTTGTACACGTAGAAAACCATCATTAAGAATCAGGTCAAGGATATGTTTTTCTATTTTATCTTAGTCGTACTTTTATTTATTTATTTATTTTTAAAGATTTTATTTATTTATATGACAGACAGAGATCACAAGCAGGCAGAGAGGCAGGCAGAGAGAGAGGAAGGGAGGGAAGCAGGCTCCCTGCTGAGCAGAGAGCCTGATGTGGGGCTCGATCCCAGGACCCTGAGATCATGACCTGAGCTGAAGGCAGAGGCTCTAACACACTGAGCCACCCAGGCGCCCCCTTAGTTGCACTTTTAAATAGTATTTCCGGTTGTAGAGAAGTGACTGTCCTTTATTTCCTGACACCAGCAGGTTCCTCTGTTGTCCTTTCATCTATCAGTTGATGTACTTTGTTATTTCTAAATAATCTTTATATCATAAAATCTATATCTGTTAGTTCCACCCTGTGATTCAGCCCACCTACTGCAGATTCGGTAACTAAGCGTCGCTAGAACAAAAAGGACACAGGCTTTGAAATTTGAATTTAGGTCCAGTTTAGTAATCATTAAATCTTCCTTAGCTAAGGAATGCTAAAAAGGTTATGACTCCTAATTTAAAGACATTCTTGTGAGGATAAAAAAGAAAAAAAAAGTGATGAAAAGTGCCTGGCGCATCCCAGGCTCTCAATAAATAATAACTACTCCTATGCTACATTATGATTTTTATCATTATTTTTATCATTATTACATCATCAATCATCATTATTCCTAACTGTATAGTTTTCCAATGTATGAGCCTCAGAGCAATCAAATGAACTCAATAATGGTCCATGCTTTACCCAACGTCTCATGCCATCAGCTAGAAAAAATAATAATTAGAAGAAGAAAAATAGCTACCACTCATTAAGCACTTACTATATTCCAGGTTAAGGGCCAAATCCTTTATCTCAGTTAAGCCTCACGACAACCCTGGTAGGTAAATGTCATTGTCCCCATTTTACAAATAAGGAAACTAAGTCATAAAGAACTTAAGAAACAGAACCTGCCCAAGGTCCTACAGTAAGTCAGTGAAAGAGGCAAGCTTTGAACCCAGGTCTGGGAGACTGTAAAGCTCTCTCTCCTTATCCATGTATTCAGCTTCCAGAGAATATACTGGCTAAGAACTTGCCCAGCATCCTTTCTGCCTGTCCTCCCACCACTGGTAAACCTGCTCCCAGTCAAGGCTACATACCCTCAAGAAAAAAGAGACCAGAATAACTTGTGAAATAGCTTAGCGAGATCTCTCCAAGTTAAATGTCATCACTGTGCCCACAATAGCTACCAGGAGGTTAGGTTACATGTGAATCTCTTTCTTTCAGGCAGATGCTTTGGGCAGCTTTAGTGTATAGAGTCATGTCTGTGTGTGCTTGGCAGTTATCTGAGAAGTATAATGTATCTTTCTAAGTTTATGTGTTTTTGTGATCCTTAACATTGTTTTATAATTTAATTCCTCTCCTTCTTCATTCCTCCTCTGTTTAACACCCTCAATTTTAACCAGAAACATTATTGTGGGCATTACCTTGTGATATTTAGATTTTTGGGGGGGATCATTTTTTGGCTTTGAGGTATGTGTGAAGCCTGAATCTCATTTGTTGGGAGCCCCATCTTAAAATGACCCGCATCTCAGGACAGGAATCATGACAGATTGTGGCTTTGTAAATAAAGTGCTCATACTTTCAGCATTCTGAGTAAATAAAAAACATGTTTTACAAATTAATCACTGTTATCTTTACCTGCTAAGATTATCAACATTAGGCTCTTCACAGGATGCTCAAAGTTACTTATAGTGCTATGATGTAATCACTAGTTTTTTGGGGTTCTGAGTGGGTTTTTTTGCTAAAGATTTTATTTTTATTATTTTTAAGTAATCTCTAACCCCAATGCAAGGCTTGAACCCATAACCCCAAGATCAGGGGTCTCCTGCTCCACTGGCTGAACCAGCCAGGCATCCTTAGTTTTTTGAAATTTTGTTATAAAGCATTAAATTATAAAACATAAATAAATAAATAAGAAGCCTGTTTCATATGTAAGGAATTAAAAATAGAACACAACCACGGCTTGAAAGGTACATTCCTACCTACCTATATATCAGTATCACCTTACAAGGTGCTTCTCCATTTCTTCCCTCGCAGTTTTTTGTTTTTTGTTATTTTTGTTCTTTAGCTCTAAAAGTAGATATCACTAAGATAAGTTTCCTACTGGCATTTTAGGAAGTTATCTCAGGATCCATTATTCACATTTGAGTTCTTTAATCTGTTAATGATACTTTCTGCATAGGTCAGGGATTAAAAGTAAATTTAAGATGAAAATTTCTGAGTAAATTGAAGGCTATAAATTCCAGCTCAACAGAAAACCTATTTACATTTTTTATCCATTTAATTATAACAAACACTTGTTACCTTAATTATATTCCTAATTAAGCACATTTATCATTCCATAGCATCCAAAAACAAAAGAAACATATATCCATACTCTCTGTGAAGACTTAATTGTCATGTTAGAAGAGTCCATTTTCAATCGAATTCCATCTTCACTATTTCAGGTTTTGCTCTGATGATGGTTTTTCTTGTTTTGTTACTTTATTAAGACTACATACCTGCTTCAAATAGCGACCTTCTCCTTCTCCAAAATAAAAAATTATTAGTAGATTTGCTTTTTTAACTAATTAGGTTCAATTACTCTTAAAATATAGGTTCTCCAATTTACCACATTGCACACTATGAAAGAATGATGGTTATTTATAATAAATAATTATATTATAAATAATATTATAAATATTATAATATTATAAATAGTGATGGTTATGGACAAATAAGAGGATTTTGCCTGGACATTTTTTTCCCTCTGATTTTTATTATGTATGTGGCAAAAGGGAAAAATAAATGTGTTTTTTTCTGACATTTTACAGCAACGTCAACGTGGTGTTGACTATTTCCTTTGTTTAATGGTACTTTGGGGGCACTGATTTTTAAAGTTACGAGATACTGAGTAAGGAGCTGTGGATGGTCCTTTGAGAAGTGAACTCTGAGCACGTCTTGGCTAGGCAAGGAGACCATGAGGAGTTACTGGCAGGTTGGCAGGAGGAACACAAAGGAGGTTGGTGATGCAGGAAAGATACTGAGGTGGGTGGGGGACGGAAGTACACATTGAATTCGCCAGGGAAGGAGCTGTTTTTTTAAGCCACTAACCAAGATGTATTTGGCTAAACAAAGTGGGTATTTAAAGAATTTTTTTTTTTTTAAGAATTTTATTTTTATGAAAGTTTTCCACTGTGCTCTCGTGATAAATTACTTTATCTCTCTCTCTTTTTCTTTTGCACACTAACAATACAATTTTTAGGTTAGTCTATGCTAAGCGCTTACAGGCAAGCTGAGGAGAACTGAATCACACAGCCCCTTTTTCTCCTTTTGTTCTCTTTTACTATTAAGTTTCAGTGTGTTTGAACATAGGATTATTTTACTTTCAAAATTTCTGTTTCCCTATTGGGCTTTCTACTTGCATAATGGAAAGCAGTAGTTATTATCCTTTGCCCAAATATTATATGTATCTTGCTACAAATTACCTTCATGCACGGTATGAAACTTTAGTCTCCTAGAGGGATTTTGCCACACGCCCCAAGTTAGACAGATGGAATGACCTGAAATATATGACCATGTTCTGCCTTCCGAGCACCGTGGATATCATTTCCTTGCTAGGCTGTGTGTTGTACTGTTCGGTTTCCTTACGAGCTAGAAAAGTCACAACGCATTTCAAAGTGGGCCCTCCTCAGCCTGTCACTCCACTTCCACTTCCCCTGTCCTTGAGAGATTTGCGATCTGTACACTGTGCACCTGTCTGCAGACGGACAGAAGGCGCTGCGAGGACAGAGGCACGTGTGTGTGCACGAAGGAGTGAACCTCCTGGTGGCAGTCAGATGGACTTTCTTACGTAAAACACACTCTTTGAATTTCCAGGAAGAAATACTTCTGTATTTATCTGTATCCTATAGATTGGTAAAAAGCATTTAACGTGTTTGTTCTTCTGTATAGAATTTGATTTCTTTTCCTTAGTCAAGTACCCTTATACATTCTACCCCTTTTTATGAAACCTTACTATATTCATTTCTCTTTGTGCTTTTTTTTTTTTTTTGCCTCACCGTATATTCATTAAGAAGTGAAAAGGAAGAGATTCAGAAGGAATAAAGAAATGACCAATTATTAGAGATTTTATGTGATACTTTTTCATTAATGGCAATTGATACAGAAAGGCAAAAAACAGTGTGTTGGTGATCGTCACAGCGAACAGTGGAAGTTCACGATGTTTTTCATGTTTCCTTTTTCTTCTAGCAATGGCTCAGCAACATCAGAAGACCTCTTTTGGAAACTCGATGCCCTTCAGATGTTTGTCTTTGATCTGCACTGGCCAGAACAAGAATTTGCCCACCACTTAGAGCAAAGACTTAAACTAATGGCCAGTGATATGATAGAGGCCTGTGTCAAAAGGTAGACCTGTGTTTTCAAGTTGCTGCTTTGCACACCAGCACCCAGAGAAGCGCTTTTCGCCGAGTACCTGTTACTTAGTGGTCGCAATACTACCACTGCAAAATTTAATGAACATTGCGTTCTCAGACCTAAATCCTGGGGCCTCCTGTAACTGATAAAATTGGCCTGAAACTTTTTTTTTTTTTTTTTTTTTTAACACACCTTCTCACATTGCCTTCATCAGTAACATCCATACTATATTAATCATTTCTTTGGTGCTTATGGTTGTCTCTCTGGGAATACTGTGCTTTCAATTCCCGAGGCAGTACTTGCTGAGACATATGGAAAAGGTCTGTTAAGTACTTGATGCATTATGCGCAGTGTCTGCTGTGAAATGGCGTGGCAAACCCAGATTATGATCCGCGCCATCAATGGTTCTATTTTCTGGTATTCCCTTCGCACATCGAATGAGTTCCAACTATCCAGTTATATTCTTCAGAACTGAACCCGAAATAAGTTAGGAGGCTTTGAATTTCTCCAAAAGGGCTTTCATTTTCTTTAGTAGTTCTTAGAAAATCAGCACCGAATCTCTAATTAGCCAAGCAGTGTTTTCCCGTTGCCCTCATTCATGATAGGTACGGAATGATGTGTGCAGCGTATTGGAATAAACATTGCTGGGAGCAACGGAATAATCCTGAATTCTTCAAAATTAAGAAAAATCCTGTCTTTTTAATGGCTTCCTAAAGCAAGGCCGCCAATTAGATTTCTAATGTTTTAAAAATATCATTACTGTCATATGCGATTCTAATGTCTCAAATCTGTGGGTGTTCTTTGGCTACTTCCACAAAAACATTTGCAACACACTTTCTTTCAAACGCCTACCTACAACTTTGGGTATTTGAAAGAAAACCTAAGGGACACGAAAGAATGACGCATTCTCTATTGTACATTCATTATGTTTTAGAGTTTTCCAGACTTGCACTTTTTTAAAAATGTGGTAAACCCCTTGCTCAGATTTGTTCTGCTTTAATGCGGAGAAGCAAGTTTTTTGTTTGTTTTTTGTTTTGTTTTTAAGATTTTATTTATTTATTTGACAGAGAGATCACAAGTAGGCAGAGAAGCAGGCAGAGAGAGAGGGGGAAGCTGGCTCCCTGCTGAGCAGAGAGCCCAGGACTCCAGGATCATGACCTGAGCCTAAGGCAGAGGCTTTAACCCACTGAGCTACCAGGCGCCCCGCAAGTGGTTTTTATACTTGGAAATTAATTCAGGCAGTTAAGTAAAACTAAGAGGTGTTTCCGTAAAAAGATTTACACTAGCTGTAATGAATAGTTTCGTTTGGGTAGAGATACTGTCTGAATGACTGCCAAAGCTGTTTAATATAAAATAGCTCCCTGGTCTTTTTTTTTTTTTTTTTTTTTTTTGACAGACAGATCACAAGTAGGCAGAGAGGCAGGCAAAGAGAGACAGGAGGAGGAGGCAGGCTCCCCACCAAGCAGAGAGCCCAATGCGGGACTACGATCCCAGAACCCTGAGATCATGACCTGAGCCGAAGGCAGAGGCTTTAACCACTGAGCCACCCAGGCGCCCCAGCTCCCTGGTCTTTTACATGAGACACCTGAGACAAGAAGAGCATCTCAGCCCCTCGCTCGCAAGCAATGCCACACTTCTTATTTGCATGTGTTAAATCAGCATCTTGTAGTGTTGATTTCACTTTTACTAAACAGGTGAGACATATTTCTGAATTTCTTCCTCCAAATTCGTGTTTTAATGGCTAGAACAAGAACTGCATTCGAAGCCAAGCTGCAAAAGGCAAGCAAAACCACCGAGTTGCGCATCCCGGCTTCCGTGTGTACAATGTTTAATGTGTTAGTCGATGCCAAAAAGCAAAGCACCAAGCTTTGTGCCCTGGATGGAGGACAAGAGGTGAGTGAACTGAGTGTCAGGTACGGACAGGTACCCTGACAGAGGAGGGTGCTGGAGGCGGGTTCCGGAAGTCTCCCGCTTGATTAGATGAAAAGACCCAAGTCCTTCAATAGAGGTGTTTGAGCTTTTCTGGACTGTAATAATGGAAGGCCCTTTACCCCTTTGCTCATGTCAGTTTCTTCTGTCTTATATGAAGACTGCCCCAAATTTTACACGTGTCCATTGATTTAACAGCTTAGGTGTTGTGTATTTACATAAACCTCGCTTTTCACAAGCAAATAAGAAGGCTGGAAAGCTACCTGCTTTGTTTAGACAAATCTAGAGTACCCAGAGTTTGCATTCAAAACACAAGGCACAGAAAATAGCGCATGAAATATTTTTATTTACACAAAAGTTTCCGTGTTTTAAAGATCAAGTAGAAACGTGCTAAAATAATTACTTATTTTTTTAAATAAATGTCCCATTTTTTTTTACTTTGATTCATGTTTTGTTTGGTTCTATATTCAGAAACACAGCTTACTTTACTTTTATTTTTGTTAAGAGTGTTGATTGGGTGAAAGTGGATCAATTTTTCTTAGATTATCTGTTTAAGTTGACATTTTGTTCATTGTAATTACTGTTTCATCATTTCTTTACTCTTCCCCTATGTTCATCGTCTTTTTATCTTTTTTTCTCCATGGCATGATCCAGTTTGGTAGTCAATGGGTAAGTCTTTTTTTTTTTTTTTTTTTTTGTAAAAACACACTTTTATTTGAATTATTATTTGTGTAAATGTGCCCTTTTTATTTTCATCTTTTCAAATTAATATAATTAATTCCATTTTCAGATTTATGTTTTCCATGTATGTGTTTAATACTAATAGCTTATTATAGCATAGCAATACCCAGAGACACATTAAAACACATATAAATACTTATGCTCTAAATAATGCCAGGGGAATGTTTCTTTCCTGTTAGGCTGCAGGATCTGCAAACTGCTCTTAGATTTTTTTTTTTTAAGGATAAAATTATTTAAAACAAAATGAACTCACCCTCCTTTAAACAAATTCAGAAGCAGGATGATTATTAATATTTTCAAGATGCATTTACCTATAGTATATACTTTCACCGATACTAGAAAAATTTGGAGCTCTAGATAACAAATATATACTATTCGGGTACCTCTAAATTTGAGGACCAGGAGACCATTCCTAAGGCCACTTCATGCAGAAGTCCCCAGTTGTGGATCTCAATAAGGTACATGCCCACCAGTGATACACTCTTTCTCTTCCTATTCGTGGCCTGGGAAGTAACCATTCTCAGAGATGGGGAAGAGGCAGGCCTTTGTGTCAGGAACCTTTCTTCTCCTGAGAGAACAAAGTTGTCTTGAATTGCCACCCAGAACCTCAGAGAAACATGATATGAAAAATTTTATGCATATTAAATTAACTGGATATTATATATACTTACCCATCTTATATATGTGTTTTGATATCTTACAGTGTTTTGTGCTCTATGGATATGTTAAATCTTACAAGTCTTGTAGTAAGACACTGTAAGACACTCAGGGTGACTCTACTGGGCTGACAATTCTCATCCAAGCAGAAAGGCTAGGTAGCTCTGAAAGAGGGTAAGAGGGCCCATTGTTTGTGAATGTCATACTTCTCTAACCCAGATGTAGACATTAGCTATTTGGCCATAATTTATGCACATGCACACATATTTAATTCTTTGAGCAATTCAAGGGGAAAAGATGTATTTCTAATACTGTAGCATACAACCTTACATATATATTAAGTAACTGATACATGTTATAGAATGTTTAATAATTATCATTCTGAATGCCTGCAACATGATTTATTGTCTCTAGTCATCTGAAGAGGCAGCTGGCTTGGATATCAATGGCTCATATCTCTATCTTTTCATGTTTTTCGATATCCAGATGTAAGTCTTTGATGGTCTACTCAGAAATATTGTCTTAAGTCTCTCCATAAGTCCATCCATTTCTTATCAGGTTTATAAGATCATCTCTGCCTATTCCTGTTGATATTGGATTTATCCATCTGTTTTAATATACATGGTAGTACCTGACACATAATAGGCACTTAGTAAGTAGTGCTTGAATGACCAGACTGATTTCTTGTCACCACTTTAAAAATCCTCCCCTTTAAGAAACAACTCTCGATAGTACCTCAGAAGAAAAACAGGCACACACACAAATGACAAAACATTGTTGCATTGTCAAATGGTTCTTTATATTAATAGGTAAATGGCTTTGAAAAGTAATCTGCTACTGTTCATTATATTCGCACCTGTACCTTCTCACCAGAGACAATTAGTTCCCCACAACTTTCACACGATTAATATAATTCAAAATGTGCAGGTGTAAAACCCATTAGCAACTGTGAAAAGTGGTTAGCAAGAATTTCAGTGCAAAAGGACTTTATACTTTGCTTTTAATCACCAATAAATACACCCACATAACTGCACTGGCTTTCCCGCTCTGTGCTTGAGATAAGTTTTGGAATTGAGGCAAATTAGCAAATGCATTACATGCAGAGGTGAGCCAGTGACCTCATTCTGTAGTAAGCAACAAATTAAAAACTAGATTATTACACAATTTGGAGCCTTGTAAAATATATGCTTCTATAGATAAACCCAGTAGGGATAGTTTTCCGAATTTTAAGGAATTCTCTCTCCAACATCTTCAGTAAATTTGTTACAAGTCGTTGCTGAGATGAAGCCTTCTCAACTTCTTTTCTACAAGGCAGCCCCTTCTGTGCTCCTGAGTAAAGATTCTGTTTTCTCACATGGCACCTGAGGAAAATGTGCTCAACCGCAGCCCGGAATGGTGTTTAATGGAGTCATTAGTGAGCGAATGATCTGCTCGCGCGACAGCTGTGTGTAATGAGTCAGCAGTCTCAGGCCAGTTCCTCAGGGACAGATGTTGGGACCACAAAACCACCCATGTTTAGAAATCGTTGTTCTCTACCAATTGCATGGGTCTCACTTAGATGCCCCACATCCGATGGCCCATCCATTGAGGATGGAAGTACGTTAATGCTCCTTGTGTAGGATTTGTTCTCACCTACAGTAGAATGCTCCCATTTCCAGAACTGACAATCCAGTACCTTTAAAGTTCTTCCCAAGAGAAGGACCAAAATCTTTTAAGAATGCTGGATTGTACTGGCATCTGGTCAGCCTCCATTTCTGTAGTGTTTATATTAACAACAGTCGGGACATGAGGATAGGTACATGAGTATAGGGACACCAGGATTTCAGACCCGTGTTTGATCGCTGAATTCCCTGGACTCCATGAAGTACGAACTTCTTAAAGGTTACTCTTGATCTAAAGTCAGCATCCGCTGCTGGAGGAGCACATACACTTTACTTTTGGGGGCAGATGTAGGGAGAATTCGTCAAAGAAATGGGCTGTGATTTGCCAAAGCCCTGGTATGTAGGATTATCAACCTGACTTGAAATATTCTGATAGAAATTTTATGGGTTTTTATCAGACAAAAAAACTTGGCAGATTTTTATCAAAAATTAGATGTGTTGATCTAAATAATATATACCAATTTCAGGTAAGGTAATGTAAATATCTATGCAGATAAAGTCTTTTCTTCTCTGATCTCTATTGGTGTGTCTGTGTTTGTCTTTGGAAGCTATAACTCACTCTAGCTAACCTTCTAGCATCTCTGTGTGGCATATGTGAGCTATTCTCTTTGTGGAATGTACATATGAAATATGAATTCTGAGGCCAGCGGGCCACTCCCACCCACAGTGCTTCCAGACCACCGCCACGGACTGTGCAGCTAGGACAGATTCTGGAAGCTTCTGGCACTTTTAACATTAGTGAAAGTCCCAGCTAATCAGATAAGTCAACAACAGCAAAATCTCATATCGTAAAAACCTCACAACCCTTATGCTATTTGTGTTTGCCCCTTGGGTGGTACATTTAGTATCCTTTTCTTCCTTTTTAATTTTTTGCGTTTCTCTCTCTACCCCTCTCCTCCTCTTTCCCTGTCCCCTCTCCACTCCCTCCCTCCCTCCTTCTCTTCTCACTGCTTTTGGCCCGATCAGGTGTCAAAGAAAACAGCAGTCGACAGGTGTATATTATAGGAAAACGTGATGGCTTCTGGGGTCCATGCCTTTCCCTGCCTTTTGATAAAAAGGGTTGAAGGAACCTCTTCAGTGGCTCATCTCTTGATTTTAGGATATGTCCCAATTGATCCAGTCCAAAAGTTTAAAATGTAGAAGCTCTACAGTTTTATATCCAATAGCCTTTTGATGACATTTGATTACTCTTGAGTTTAAAAAATGAACATAGGGCAGGGCCATCCGGCTGGCTCAGTCAGTAGAGCATGCAACTCTTGATCTTAGGGTTGTAAGTTTGAGCCCCATATTGAGTACAGAGATTACTTAAAAATAAAATCTTTTAAAAAATGAAACTTATGGAAAATACAGAGAAACCCTGAATATATCAAGTATATATTTAATCGCTCAGAGGCCTGGGCACCTTGATCCGTGTATGTTCTGTGGCACTTTCCAGGGAAGAGGGAAGTGAGAAGCTTGGAGCCCATCACCTCTATTCTACCCCAAAGAGGAGCCTCAGTCTGGTATTTTACTTCCTCCTGCTGCACAGACACAGATTTGGAGAGAGACGTGTATGAAGAGAGAGGGGCAGGGAGGGAGAGGTGGGCAGACCTCATTTGCTTAAGCTCCTCACACCAGGTCAGTTGTAGAACTGGCTGGAGCCCCGGACTTCTGGTACCTTTGTCTGGAAGGCGTTTCCCAGCCACCTCCACTAGCAGCCAGACCTCCAGGCTCTTTCTCTTCTCTGTCGTTTTTTCTTTACTGTCTTCCCTTTTCCTTCAAGCTGTTCTAAAAGCAAAGGACATGGCCCTACTCTAATAGAAATCCACGCTCTGTGTTTCTTTTCTAGTCGTCTCTGGGGAGCACAAGTTTGGGAATCAGTAAGTCTTTCAGGAAAACAGTCACATAATGTTTCCCTTCACTAGGTGAAATACATGCCCAGAAAGTTCCACACTGATGTGTGTGCTATTGATTTTAGACCACTTGTCAGCACACACGCACACACGCAGAGCAGAGAATTCCCATGCCCCAGAACGGGCCTTCCTGTTCTGTGTGTGCAGGTAGACAGCCGCTGGTAACGGTCGGAGCCTACGGGGGGGAAATCATTCCTGTGTATTCCAGAGCAGACCTACGCTGATGTTTTGTTGTGTGTGGAAACTTTGAGACATGTTTTCAGAAGAAAAAAATCACTTTCCAAAACTTACATCCTAGGAAACCATTCATCCGGCAGCTGTTAAGTTGGTCTAATGTTTATACTGACCTGAGTACTTTTACTCTATGCATTATGTTAGCTGTTCCGAGAAGCCTTGAACCATCAAGATAGGGTTAGTCTTTACAAGTCACATTTTCTCTGAAGTGGCTATTGGGGACAATCGGCTGTCAGATAAATGCTTCTAAAGCAAGAATTACTGTTTAAATGAATGTGCCTTCACACACTGCCGAAGCTGCGGCTAATTTAAGAATGCAACTCTCTTGTATTCTCTCAGAGCAGAAAAGGAGGCTTTCAGGTTTATTTTAAATACATCTTTTTTATATTTACTTGAAGGCGTCTTTTTCATGAGGAAGCAGTGATAAAACTGTGAGGAGTGAGTGCTGTTTCATTATACCTTTTATGGCTTATTAATTTGTTACCATCTATTCACCTTTGTTGATGAAATTTTAATTTTGCCCTTGCTTGAGCATATTGTAAGGATTGTATAAACTGCTGCTCCCCGCGCTGACAAAAACGGTCCTTTTAGACTGAACAATTGGGAGCTCATTTTATTTCTGGAGCACATTTAAAATAACTTATGAATGAGAGTTGTCAGACATGAAATGCTGTATTAATTAAATCTTTTTCTAGTCTTTTTGCTTCTCCAGCTAAACCAACCCTTTAGAAAAATACACAGCCACCTTAATTATAGAGGAGAAGACAAAAAGTATCCTTCACATTCCTCTGCCTGAATAAGAATAAGAACCCAATTCATCTATATAATAACCCCATTAGCTGCTTAACTCAACAGTGCACATGGGAAAATTTCCGAGCCACAATGTAAAAAGTGTTGATTGGGTGGATCATTTTCAAGGTTTTGTTCTTCTGATGTTCAAAATGATCAATTTAAGTAAATCTGATATGTGATAACTAGGAGCTTTAAAGCATTTATGACTTAGGACAAAAGTTTTGTGTCTACATCAACTAATACATCTTTGTCTTTTAATATCCAGCAACAATACCATTCAAAAATAGATGATTTGATTGACAACGCTGTAAAAGAAATCATTTCACTGCTAGTTTCAAAGGTAATGTATTATTTATTCATCTTTTTAAGTCAGACTCAAAAATCATTTTGCTGAGAATTTTTAGAAAAATCTGTCTCATGTTTCTAAATACCTAATGGAAAAACAGTTTTACAAAGAGATGCAAGAAAAGTTCAGATTTCAAGAAGAGTTCTGAACAAAATGTGGACACTGTTTGTCAGCAACTTTGATTTTGTGTTTACAGTTCATCTTGGCTTTTCTTGCAGCTGTTGGCTTTTAAAAATAACTCTGTCTTCCAGTAAGACTTTATTATTTCACATTTATGTTCTCTTCTTATGTGTCTATCTGTTTGGCTGATTCGAGTTGTCACCGGTCATTGAGTGGGACACAGTCATGGGGATGACTGTGCCAAGGCTCCAGAGCTGGTCCCAGGCAGACTGAGAAGGATGACAGTCTGAGGTTCCCCAGTCCTGGGAGGCTCTCATGGTTTCCGATCTGATGCTCTAAATATCTCTGACGAAGGCTATGGCCTGTCATTGTATAAGCAGAGATGAAGCATCAATGAGTATTCCATGGAATGATTAGACTATTTAAAATCCCACCAAGGTGGAACAGACCACCATGAGCTAACAGTCAAGATCCGGGTCTGGGGGAAAGAGACAGAAAATGGAACTCGGGAGGGTGAGGAGTCAGAATGGGCGTGGTCCAGCGATACATTCACAGGAGCAGATGGAGCCCTTGCTCTTTGCAAGGCTTGGTCAGAGAACCCCCAAACAGGCCTCATAAAACAATCAGAAGAACGTACAAAAAAGCAAGGGAAGAAATGCCCCCAATTTAATAAATGAAGGACATGTTGTTTAGAAAAGAAAAAGCAGAGATGCCCAAGAGGCGTGAAAAATGTTAAGCCTCACTCATCATTTATAAGGAATGAAGAAAAACTACAATTAACATACCACTTTTTCTAGCAAATTAGCATAGATGTTTTTAAACTAACACTTGGTTTTAGAAAAGGTGAGGTGGGACACTCACACTTCCTGTCTGCGGGAGTATAACTCATTACAGCCTTCCTAGAGATAGTTTGGAACTATATCAAGTACATTAACACCCTTCTACCTAACAAGTATTTTTGCATTTTTTTCCGATTCAGAGAGATGCACAAAATATATATATGTTGATATGGTCACATTACTTCTAATGAAAAATTGGAAACAACTTTAATATCTAACATGAAGGGAATGGTAAAGTAAACTATGACACATCTATAATAAGAAACCATGCTTTCAGAGACTATTGATAAAGGAAAGGCTTCATAATATAATATGAAATGGGAAAAAAAGCTTAATATTTTAGAAATGGAAACTATTTCAGAAATAGAAATATTTAGAAACTCAAATCTGAATTTGCATCACATAGAGAAAAGAGAGGCTAAACACCAAAAAGTTGGCAGAGCTTCTCTGGATGGTGGGATTATACTTGATTTTGGAGGCAGGGGGATTCTCAGGGTTTGGGAGGGTTTGTCTGTATATTTCCCAAATTCCTTGGTAGCAAGTCTTGAGATGGAAAATAGCCACAAGGAAGATTTCAGCATAACACCAGCCATCCAGTTTGCTCCCATTCTCTTGACTTCTACCCCCACAGGAATACCTGCCCCTTCACATACAACACACACCCACCAACAAGTAGAAGGGGAAAAGGTGAACAGGGAAAGCATCCAGTGGGTGGGGGAGAGGGAAAGCACTAGAGAACAAAGCTCCAGAGGCAGAGCAGGGCAGGTTTCCGTCCTCCCAGGGGCCCAGCATAGCAGCTTGCCGTACTGCACAGACAGCCCACTAAAGTGAGATGAAGTGAACTTGGTGCCTTCATTGTCTGTGAGTCATTCAGGGAGAGTTTACGCAGATAGGAAATGATAATAAATGGTGGGTTTTTTTTTTTTTAAATTTTATTAAACAAAGAAAATAAGGCTCTATAATTCAATTCTTAAATGTTAGCAAGCCAAAAATTACTTGAGGTTCATTTAAAATGTGGATTCCATGCCTAGTTTCCAACAATTCTGAATTAGAAGTTTGAGAAGGGGAGCAGGAAGGTACATGTTTAATCAGATAACACGGTAATTTTGACATAAGGGTTCAGTGAGCCGGACTTTGGGAAACATTGCTCTGATGAATCGCTATCCACGCTATCATGTGAAAGATCTTTAAACTCCAGTTTATTGTATTTAAAAACAAAACAACCCTCTAAGATAGTATGTTCGCATTTTTGTTGTTGTTGGAGAAATGGTATCTTAAAGGAGGATATTTATGAAGTACCAGTTGTGAAACTCCGATGGGATGGGCAGTTTTACCCTAATTCACAGAAACAAACATTATCCTCACAGTAGTCTACTAAACTGACCACACACCTAATTAAGTAAGATAGTCAGGAACCAAACTTCTGAGCTTCAGATTCCTAATCCAATGTACATGCCGATTCTAGATGTCTAGGAAATCAGTGAAATGCAAAATACTCTAAAAATTAAAACAGGCAACTTCTACATTTACTGTTTTTACCCTGTCAGATTTCAAGAGTCATATCCTAGACATTTTTATTTTATCTTAGCATAATAGTTAACTCAATATAGAGTAGAACAGTGAATTACTTGCGTTGTATCCCAAATGTTTCTTCCCACATTTTAGTTATTCTATGCTTCGTGATGAATATGCTTGTTACGTTTGGTTAAGTTAGAAAGCATACGTCCTTCTTTTTACCTCCTCTCCTCAATCCCACCTCCATATCCTCCTCTTATTACACACATCTTCACAGATGATTGGAGAATGAGCCCGAGCTCTAGATCATACTTAGCACTCAGCAGTATGTGCCCCAACTGCATGTACATTTCCTTGCTAAGAAAAGAACTTGGCTTTCCATCTCTGTGTCCTTTCTCCACCTAGTACCTAAATGCTGGTAGCCCTTGGGTTGCCATCTTTCGTCTTCTTTGAGCTCATTCCACAAATTTCTGTCACTTTCACACTTCTGATTTTGTGTCCTAACGATGCCCAACTCTGTGCCTAAGAGGCGGAGTGGAATCGTGGTGAAAAGCCCAACTTCAGACCTGAGGAACCTAATGTCTTCATCTCAGAACATTGGGAAGCTATGGAAGGGTTGGGAGGCAGCAAGTAAAGGTGAGGAATTAATCATATCTGCATTATAAGAAGATCCATCTGATTGCCTGTAGCAAATAGATTACAGAGAGGGTACTGTGGAGAGTGTTCTGTTGGTCTTTGGTGGACTAACCCAAAGACACGGAAGACATTTAAAGAGTGCTATAGACTGAATGTTTGTGTCTCCCTACCCAAATTCATACGTTGAAACCTAATAACCCCAAAGGTGATGGTATTAGGAGATGGAGCCTCCTGGAGGTAATTAGGTCACGAGGATGGAACCCTCATAAATAGATTTAATGCCCTTATTTAAAAAAAAACAAACAACACCCCATAGAGCTCCCTAACTCCTTCTGCCATGTAAAAATGTGGCCAGAAGCCATCATCTCTAAACCAGGAAGGGGGTTCTTACCAGACACAGAATATACCATCCTCTTTTTTGTAGACTTCGCAGCCTCCAGAACTGTGAGAAATACAAGTGTGTTTGTATGTCACCCAGACTAGGGTGTCCTATTACAGCAGCCCCAAGGTTAGTAATGGGGAGAGAAGGGAAAACCTAGCTTGCTCCCAGGAGTATGGCTGGAAGTACAACGTGCGTGTTGAAGCCATCGACTGACAGGGTGCCTGGAAGAGGAACAGATTTTGAGGGAAAGACCATAATGTCATACTGGACGTGTGGAGAGTGAGCTGACTGATATCTGAAGGAGGGGAGGCCAAGGAGACCATCAGATAGTTGAGTCTGGAATTCAGAGGAAGTATACGGAGCCGAACTATCAATGCTATTATAAGATTTCACCATTAGGAATGATTCTATATCAATGGCTGCTGTTCTTAGGCAGATGTGCCATAACTCGAAACCCTATGGAGAAATGAAAATCAACCTTAAAAGGGAAAAAAGTAAAGATGCTTCTAGCCAGAAAGGGACTTAGATAATTTTACCAAGGGAAGAAAATGATAGCGGGAACATTAAATCTTGCCAAGGAAAGGATACCAAAAATGCCGTTTTTATCACTACCTTATAATTTAGTTGACCAAAATGTGGGAGTGTCGGAGGATCTGAACTCTGGTCCTGTTCCTTCATGTTACCATCTGGGTCTCCCTATATAACTTCATTTCCTCATCAAAAAAGCATGAGTATTGGGTAACAAAAAATATCTATAGCCTTTTGTCAATCTAAAACAAAAATCCTTACATACATTTCCTTATAGAAGGCTCTGGGGTTGCACATCGTTTCTCCCCAGGTTCCAGAGTTCCATGGCACATACAGTGCTAGAGTTGGAACCCTGAGATCCTCTAGCAAGGACTTTTCAAATATTTTTATAATGTTTAGAAGACACACTTAATGTTCTCAAATATATCTTGGGTAGCACCCTGAAGTATAACATTGATCAGTGCAAAGCTGCTTTGAGTGAAGAGAGGAAGGAAGCCTAGAGCTCTGCCTGTGGGGCCTCGTCTCCCAAGGCAACTCCCAGGGTAAACCAGAGTTTACCCCAGAGTCCAGTTCTGTGGTTCACAGATGAGGAAACAGAGGCCCTAGGTCACATGGTCGGTAGCTGTGGGGCCAGGACCTGGCCCTCATGGTCCCTAGGCCTGTCATCTTTCCATCACGCTACACAGAATGCAGCAAGAGTGGAGAGAAAAGAGTGGGAGCTTCACCTCCCAGTCTCCTGGGGTCCCCTTTGTACCTGGGTTGTACCCACAAGTCCGTTCTTTGACAGTCGTCTTTGACAGTCGTCCCACCGAGGCATACAGGCTGTGGTACCAGCCTGGGCAGCTGGAGGAGAATGGAATTCAATGGCTGTAACAGGAGGATGCTTAAGAAAAGCTGAGAGAGCTGTGAGAAAGAACAGATCGGGGAAGTGGTTAACAGAGCACAGAATGAGAGCGTGACCACTCTCATGACATACTCTGGTTAACGGGGCTCGGTAAATTCCAGGTATGAAATAAAAGAGCATAGTAATATATTCAACCTACTAAATCCTTGATTATTGCAGAAAGGGATTTAGGAAAGAGAACACACTACCTTCCTGAGTAGGTATAGAGGTATGTGTAAACATATACAGACACATATGTATATTCTTTCTGATAACCTAGAATATTTTCCTGTAAATTTCTCTTAAGAATAAGATATGGCAGAGGATACATCACACCTGACTACCTAGATTCCAACTCATCCTAAAGTAATTTGATTAAATTTGCTCATTTATTTATTTATTTATTTATTTAAAGATTTTATTTATTTATTTATTTGACAGACAGATATCACAAGCAGATGGAGAGGCAGGAAGAGAGAGAGAGAGAAGCAGGCTCCCTGCTGAGCAGAGAGCCCGATACAGGACTCGATCCCAGGACCCTGAGATCATGACCTGAGCCGAAGGCAGCGGCTTAACCCACTGAGCCACCCAGGCGCCCCTAAATTTGCTCATTTAGATCAAGGGTATATATTCAGGAGATACCTGTCCAAATTCAACTAAATGCTTAAAAGAATTATTAGGAGCCACTAGGAGAAAGGAAAGACAAAATACTATAGATCACTCTCTTTGTGGGGCAATGCAAAAAGGAACAAGGAGAAGAGTGTGGAGAATTGACTAGTGTCTGGGCTGGATGTGTCCTTTCGGAGGTTGTCTTAGATACTTTGTGGAACGTGGTATGTTACAAATAAATATTTGCTGCCAAATACTACCCATCCTTGGGCAGGGGCATGCTAATGTTCTCTGTATCACTCCAGTTTTAGTATATGTGCTGTTGAAGCAAGCACTCAAATAGTATGCATCCCAAACACAGATAACAGAAAATCTGGAAAGACCTTTTGGAAATCAGTTGGAAGAAAGGTTCAAAGAAAAGTGGACGAGGAAGGGACAATTGCATTGTATTATAACATTAAGATTCTGATTCAGGGAAGGAAGCCTGGTTTTTTTCCAGTCCATGGTATGCATGTGGATTTTTAACAATACTTGCTAGTCCTGATCTTACCAGATAAATATAGAATCTGCCAATATCTCCAGCACCACTAACCCTCCCCTCCAAGAAAAAAGAGAAGGAAGGGAAAGAACTTAGTTTTTCACGATCAGTCTTATTTGGATGAATCTCTTCTCTGTGGAAGATGTTACAACTTGCAGTATAAATGAGGCAAATATCCCTTCGTGCAGTGTCACTGCTGAAAAAGCAGGAACTGTGTTTGGAACCCACCGATCTGTAGCTGGAATCCTCCCAGTAACGTTTTAGAATTTGTGGTCTACTTTCCAGACATGTGGGAAAATGAATCTTATACCCTGTTAAAATTCAACAGGAAATTGAAACCGCCATGCCTTGTGGCATACTGCATGTTTCATTCTACTCGTCATTTCAAAGTGCTTTTCATCTTTAATTTCCTTGGGAGTGTGCATAGTGGGGTAAAGTTGGTAATTACCCAGACAGACTTTAGGTGTTAAATATTATTCAAACAAACCCAGTAAATGGCATCTACAATAAAGAGCAGGGAAACAAAGAGATTACAGTGTTTCATTCCAACCTGACACCCTCAGGAGAACAGAGAGCACAAGGCAAACCCCTAAGTATTTATATCCTCCCGGAGCTGTACTGAGAAAGTTCACAGGAAGCAGTTAAAGACACAGCAACTAAACCCAGCGTTTAACTGGATTTCTTTGGAATCTTGCTGTTTTGTGCAATTAACAGCCAGATGGAAAATATATCATTATTAGTCAATCTTGATTTTAATAGAGTTTGGTTTTTAAGGCCACTCTTCTGCCGCGTGTGCCTCGGAGAAATCTCACAAAGACAGTCTTCCTGGAGGAACGGTATGGCTCAGCTGCTTGATCCCAGGGGTACAGACACAGTTCACTGCCATGTAAGCACAGGGTCCCCGCCGGGTTATGCCTCCCCCGGGACCCTGTGGGGTGGGGAGGGACTCACGGAGAGGCTCTCCGCTATTGTTAAAATGGAGGCAAAGAATGTTGTGACACGGGGACAGCAGGCCACTGGTCCTTGTGTAGGACCTACATGGATATAACCCGGTGTTGGAAGGTGCTCGCAAGAGAAGGTGAGCCAGACAGGCTCTGGCTGCTGCTGTGGGGGACTTTTGCCCTAAAACCACCCACCAGTAGGCTCCCCCGACTGTCACTTTATCCCCTCCGTTTCTGCCATCCTGAAGCCCGTCAGCTCCTGGGCCACCTGGGAGCTTTCCAACATGTCCAGTTAGAAGTCATGCCTTCCCTCCTTGTATTTCAGTCACCCTGTTTGCCCATCTTTACTGGCCCTTCAAACTTGCTGCCTGTCATGACCGGTAGCGTACATGTCTGTCTCTCTCGCTCGTTTGCATCTTCCTGGAAGGCAAGATCGAAGATTCATATTGTCTTCCTTTCCCACATTAGGGGCTCAATAATAACAAAATGACATTTACTGAGTACAAATAGGTTGGGCACATGACTGACTTCATTTGATGCTTACCACTGTGTCCCCCTAATGGTAAAGAACATGAGCTTTGGAGCCAGACCCCCCGTGTTCAAAGCCACCTTCCCGTGCTGTGAGCCCAACAGCCCTGAAGCAGGTGGAACTTGAACGCAGGTCTTTGATTCACATCCTCAACTCTCTTCTACCTCAGTAGGTTTCTTTTATTGAACTAGACCCATTCACCAGTAGCCCAACTCATTATTACTCCTCATCACTAAGCAATCCCAAGGCTTTCCCCACAAATCTGTGACTTAACCTGCATAGATGTTTAGACCTATATAATGGGTAGTGATTTAGCTAATCATATGGGCAATAGTAATTCTTCACATTTCTTTAGTATTTTGCCGTTTTCTCAGTCCTTCCACATAAATCCTCTCAACTGAGCTTCACTGATCCCTGGTAAGACAGACAGGATGGCTGGCGTTTTCCCCCTTCGACTGATGAATGTGCTAACACTAAAGAAGCTCAAGGTTTCACCATCACCCTGGAGCCAGAGATGGCAATTGTCAGGTCAGGGCTGCGACTGACCTAAGACCCTCTAAGTCCAGCCACAGCGTTCTTGCCTCTACCTTGCCTGGTCCCTCAGCACCACTTACGCGTGTACACACATACTCACTTGAGGGCACCAAGATCCAGGTGCTGTGCTAGAGCCTTCCCTGGCTCAGGTAGTCTGGTAACCATAGCAATTGTCGCTCTCCTCGTGGCAAATGAGATCACCCAGCACACACTGACTCTCAAGGTTTGAGTTAGAGGAGATGAGGCATTTTCCACAGAGGGCCATTAAGTTTGGAATTCCCTTCCCCTGGTCTGACCGAGCCCTGGGGTATTGGTCTTCTGGGTCTTCGCAAACCACATCAAGTTGAGTTTAGCCAGCTGTGACTGGTAAGAAATCCTAATGGGCAGAAGGAAGCGCTAAATTGACTTTTAGTTGTGAGCAATTTGTAATTTTGTGTTTTTTGCTGTTTGTATCCCTTAGGATAACTAACGAGCCACACATAGTTTTCATTCTTTAAAAATACGATTTTAGTCAGCCGTTCGCGTGCTTTTGTTTCTGTGTTCTTACATCATGTCGCACATGATGTGATGGAGAAACCTATAGGGAAGTTTTTGTTTCTTTTGCATAAACTATTTTGCAGTAATTGACCAGCCACAGAGAAAAGATTATCTCCTGTGTGCTCTCAGTGAGTTCTCTGGTCACCAGAGACCAATAAGCTCTGTCCCTGGAACTATTATCACTTTGTTGAAGAAGCTGCGATGTGAACAAAAACCAGCCTTCGTTAATTTCCCTTTTCGTATTTAAAAAACCTTGTCAGTATTTTCCCTTTGGGAGTATGTAATTTGTCAATAGTGTGTATTATTTTAGTTCTAAAGAGGAAAGATACACTGCAGTAGATTTCTACTAATTTCTTAGTGCCAGATCTTAGTGCTTCCACTCAATGAAATGTAATTCTCCACATTTTTAATCATATTATGGTATACACATCTTAATTTTAACTTCAGAGAAATATAAAATGGTACAAAGGTAAAACACGGGGTGCCTACGTGGGTCAGTGGATTAAAGCCTCTGCCTTCAGCTCAGGTCGTGATCGCAGAGTCCTGGGATCGAGCCCCACATCAGGCTCTCTGCTCAGTGAGGAGCCTGCTTCCTCCTCTCTCTCCGCCTGCCCCTCTATTTGTGATCTCTGTCAAATAAATAAAAATATTTTTAAAAAATGTAAAACACTTGTGAGACAAATTTTAATTCCATACCACTTGCAGTACACACGCACGTGCGCACATACACACACACACACACACGCTATTTAACTGATAGAAGAACTGACTGGTGCTGTGGCTGGCCTGAACCCACACAGTAGTGTGGAATCAGGAGCTTATATTAAGTTCACTCTAGTGCTCTTTCCCTCGTAGCCTATAGAGTGTTCATATGTCTTAGATCTCCAAGTGCTTCCTAAGCCTCTGAAAGCAGATTTGATCCTTGTATGTCCTCATTAGAACTGCTCCATAAATGCCTGTTAACTAATGTGGGACTTGGTCGCAGGGTCACAGGAGCCTCGGATGTTACACATTCCTTCCATTATCTGGTCATTTTGATTCAAACTCTCCTGTAGATAGAAGAAGTTGGGGAATGGTCAAGTGATCTGTGATAGAAAGGAATCTGATTACACTTGACCATCATTGCTTCTAGACATCTCTACCGAAGTTGAAAGTCATTTTAAGGAAGTCTCAGGAATGTCAAGTTATTTATCAGTGATTTAAATTATCTCACATGTTTGGTAACCAGGATCCTATAACATGTTATTCTTTTATCTTAAAAAACAAAGAAACAAAAGCACTTGGTCTATTATTTCGAGCAATGGAAAAGGACCTTAGAGCCCACCTTCAAAATGAAAGAGTAAACATTACAAGTCAGCCCCTTGACTATCAGTTTATTCATTGTGGCTTTTTGTGCTGTGGGAGAAGTTGGTCCAGAAATTATGTGCCCTGTTGTTAATTTTTTAATAGTCTAAATACTCACTATAAACAATTACAGTTTGTTTCAGTGTTGGAAGGGGTGTTATCTAAGCTGTCAAGATATGATGAAGGCACTTTCTTTTCATCCATTCTGTCATTCACTGTAAGTATTTGCATGAGATTCTCTTCTGTTGTCTTTTGACTGTTGTCAAAGTACTTATCTCACAGTTAAGAAAATAATTCTCATAATTATCTCTTTTCCACTTAAGGTGAAAGCAGCTGCAAAATATGTTGATGTTCCGGTAAGTATTTTTTTATTTGCTATTAAAAACTCTGTATGTGTATGTGTGTATAATTCTTTTTTAAATAATTATGGTTTACCAAAGGTTTATTTCAGATCTTTAAAGCAGTGAGTGCCATTCCCTCAGGGAGCAGTTTATTTTCCTTAAGCAAGTGCTAACCCTCATAAGAAGGCCTGACATGATCATTTCAGTGTACTTTTTCCATTTTAGCTTGGGAACTCTTATGGAGGTAAAGTCATTATGAGAACATGTCAGCTCAGTTGCAGAGGGTAGTTTTTTCTAATACTCTAGGACCAGGTAGTGAATGCCTCGTACCATTTATAGAAAAATTCTCACTCTCTCTTCCCTTTGTATGGAAGCTGTAACAGGTTTCTAATAGGAGTTAAAGTGACAAAAAAGATGAACCAGTTAAAAAACAACTTTTCTAAATACAGAAGTGTTATAAGCCAATATTCTGTTGTCTTAGCATTTGGTGTTTCGCACAGTTCTTGGGAAATAATTTGTAACCTGTAAATCTGTTCAAAGATTAAGATACCATGAGCTACAATTAGAAAATTCACAGGATAGGGGCACCTGGGTGGCTCAGTGGGTTAAAGCCTCTGCCTTTAGCTCGGGTCATGATCCCGAGGTCCTGGGATTGAGCCCCGCATCAGGCTCTCTGCTCGGCAGAAAGCCTGCTTCCTCCTCTCTCTCTGCCTGCCTCTCTGCCTACTTGTGATCTTTGCCTATCAAATAAATAAACAAAATCTTTAAAAAAAAAAAGAAAGAAAGAAAGAAAGAAAATTCACAGGATAAATGTAATCAACAAGTTAGTGCAGTCTTTTAAATGGGTAATCTTCACAAATTACTTTTGCCTTCATCCTCTTATCATATTATGTGATCAAGTCCTAGTATGTTCTGCTTAACCATATATCTTGGCATATGTATCACTTTTCGAAGAATTTAAGCACAATGAAAATGAAACTTACAAATTAAAACTAAATGGGATATAAGTCATCTCATCTTTGCTCAAGACTGTGCTTGGGTAGCATCCTATCTCGACTGTCATTGTGAATGCCGGTGGTTTAAGGGCTGCCCAGCTATATATAGCAGTTCTAGAGTGCTAGAGTTTTAAAGTGCAGAACCACATTTTATACTATGGACTGAATAGCCCCAGATTTATTGCTGCCATAATTATTGTAAATAGATTTTTTAACCTTTTTCCATCATGATAAAGGTACTCATTAATCCCTGTATCCTCACCCACCTCCCCTCTGGTAACCATCCATTTGTTCCCTATAGTTAAGAGTATAAATGGATATTTTAAATGAAAAGGCCATGGACTTTGCTGCCTTTGCATTGGGTTTCTTTGGAACAAGGCTTTTTTATTTCACAGATGATTCCCAAAGAAGTCTTGGTATACTCCTTGTACCTAGAATCAGAAAATCAGCACTGGGTGATAAACAGAAATAATCCCAGGTATAGGGTCTTGCAAAAATGACAGCAGAAAAGAGAGGGAGGGAAGATTAAGGAGAGTTTGTATTTCCTGTCTTAAAAAGAAAGAAACAGATCATACTAGGAACATGTGAAATTTGTTGGAATTCCTAACATATTTTACAATACAGCTTTGTTTTTATTTTGAAATACAAGTGGAATAGGACACCATATAAATATTTCTGTTCTTAGGGTTTTTGAAGTTTTGGGACTTTTTCTTTTAAAGATTTTTTTACATCTTTTTTAGAGGGAGGGGCAGAGGGAGACGGGGAAAGAATCTCAAGCAGACTGCACACTGAGTGGAGGATCTTGACTCAGGGCTCAGTATCATGAGCCCTGAGATCCTTACCTAAGCCAAAACCAAGAGTTGGATGTTTAACCAACTGCACCACCCAGGCGCTCCAGGGCTTTTGAAGTTCTTAATTTGACCCTGTTCTAGACCTGTTATGCCTTATAGAGCTTCACAGTTGAAAGATATAGAAAGTGGTTCGTTCATTCTCCTTCTCAATGCAGAAAGTTCCTCTCTTAATATCCCTTACAAGGATTCATTCAGGCTTTTTTAATTTTCTCAGTGATTGCAGGCTTTCCTCCTCTTACGTATAATGAGTTGAAATTCTGTACCTCTGTGAATTCTACCTTGGTTCTAATCCCTCTTCTGCATGACAGCCCTCCAAATATTTGATGATAATTAATCATGCCTCCTCTTCCCAAAGGATGTGGTGGCTATTGAAAGAGATATATTGTCTGAGGAATTCTTACTTTCTATATTAGACATCTTCAATTTCTTCACTGAACTCACTAATTAAATATTTATCTAACACTAAGTGCTAGGTCCCAAGCTTACATGATGAAACTATACATTGACTGCCCATAAGCCAATCAGTGTCCAGGATAAAAGAGAGAGAGAGAGAGAAATAGACATGCACTAAAACAGCTACAACAACTGTACCCAAGCCCTTTATCATGCCAGTCACTCATCACTGTGTAGATGGATTCAGCTTATCAGTGTCATTAAATCACCTTGCCCCCCTGCTCCAGCAGAGCATACTCAACCATAGACACAGTCTGGCCATGGCAGATTACTAATGGAGGAGCTTCTCCCTCAGACCTGACACTACGTCTCTACTACTGATGCCGGTGAAGATTAACTTCAGCAGCCAGAAGTTGCTGTTGACTGTACACTATTTTTTATGCTAAAACCCCAACAACTATGCCTTTCTAAAGCAGTCTTTTAAGGAGAACCTCATGAGGGTAAAGAACACTAGTTCATCTTTCACAAAAGCTAACTCAAAACTGATCAAAAACCTACAGTAAAATGTAGACTATAAAACTTTTAGAAGAAAACGTAAGAGAAAATGTATGTGGTCTTGGGTTTGGTGATGAGGCTTTAGGTACAACACCAAAAACCTCCATGAAAGAAAAAGTCTCTATATTGGACTTAATAATTAACTACTGTGCACTGGTAAGAGAATGAAAAGACAAGCCAGAGACACATATTTGGTAAAGAACTTGTATCTCAAATGAACAAAGGATTCTTAATACTCAGCAATAAGGAAACAACCCAATTTGAAAAATGGCAAAAAAAAAAAAAAAATCGGAAAAGACACTATCACAAAGACATACAGCTATCAAATAAACATATGAAAAGAGGCTCAATGTCATTTGTTGGTAGGGAAACTCAAGGATTTTTTTTTTTAAGATTTTATTTACTTATTTGAGAGAGAAAGCACAGAGGAAGAGGGAGAGGGAAAAGCAGGCTCCCCACTGAGCAGGGAACCTGACGCAGGGCTTGATCCCAGCACCTTGAGTTCATGACCTGGGCCGAAGGCAGATGCTTAACTGATTGAGCCACCCAGGCGCCCCAGGAAATGCAAGTTAAACAATGAGGTACCCCTACATGCCTATTAGTGTGGTTTAAATTTTAATTTTAATTTTTAAAAATTGGCAATGTATTGTCCTGGTCTGCCAAAAAATTGTCAAGATATTGACAAGGATGCAGGGCAAAAGGACTCTCTTTCCTTGCTGGTGTAAATGTAATACAGCACAGCCACTGGGGAAGATTGGCAGTTTGTTACAAATCTAAACAATCTTTTTTAAAAATTTTTATTTTTTTATAAACATATAATGTATTATTAGCCCCAGGGGTATAGGTCTGTGAATCGCCAGGTTTACAGACTTCACAGCACTCACCATAGATCATACGTTCCCCAATGTCCATAACCCAACCACCCTCTCCCTACCCCCCTCCCCCTGGCAACCCTCAGTTTGTTCTCTGAGATTAAGAGTCTCTTATGGTTTGTCTCCCTCTAGATCCTATCTTGTTTCATTTATTGTTTTCCTACCCCCCAAATCCCCCACATTGCCTCTCAACTTCCTCATATCAGGGAGATCATATGATAATTGTCTTTCTCTGATTGACTTATTTCACTCAGCATAATACCCTTTAGTTCTGTCCACGTCATCGCAAATGGTAAGAAGCTAAACAGTCTTTCCATGCAACCCACCAGATACCTATTTGGATAGGTATCTATCCAAATGATCCGAAAATGTACGTCCACACCAAAACCTGCACACAAATATTCCTATCAAACTTACTCATAATCACCAAAAATTGGAAGCAACCCAAATATCCTTCAATAGATGAATGAAACAATTGGAATACTATCCAGAAAAAAAAGAAAAAGAAATCAGCTAATGGGCCACATAGAGATAAAGATAAAGATGAATCTTAAAGGTATATTGCCAAGTGAAGGAAGCCAGTCTGAGAAGTCTGCTATGATTCCATTTGTATCACCTTCTTAATACAGGCAAAATCTATAAAGGTTACAGAACAGATCAGTGGTTGCCATAAGTTCAAGGTCAGTGAAACAACAAGGTGAAGCCCAGGAAACTTTTAGGAGCCGTGAAGCTATTCTATGCAACACTGTAATGGTTCCATGATATTATGTACTTGTCAAAACCTAACTTTGCAGCAAAAATCGAACCTGAACATGGGCAAATTTTTAAAAGATCAAATAGGATATCCTGGAATCCCAGGACAGAAAGGAGATTTGGATTTTTAAAAAATCGAATTTATTGCAAATGTATGGAATAACGTCACTGAAAAAGACGGAGGAAAAAGTGCTGATTTGAGTGACTTTGGAAATGACTGGAGTCTCTAATAATAAAGGAGAAAGAAACTGAACATAAGCTTGGTGGTCTAGTTGATAAAGCGTTTCCCCACAGGCTAACAATTCAGAAACCATTACACCTATCCACTGGAAGTGAAGGATTAAGTACAGGGATGGTGTTTGGTGAAAGCCAAGTTTCTCCCTGTTGGAGTAAGAGGTTGGAAACAAGGAGGCGGATAGAACAGTCTGTGTGGTAATGGGTTAGAGTTGGAGACATTAGTGTAAATTTGTCTTGAACTTAACATAGAGCTGTTTACATGTAGAAATATTAATATATGCATATATTTCCTTAGCTTGTTAACTGAGAGAGCCCAGAAGCAACGATACCCCAGTAGCAGTCACCATACCTATTGCCCAGCTCTTAGTATCTGATCTCGCATAAAGTGAACCAGGACTCTCTGGAGAAATGGCAGATACTAGGATTGGGGCAGAAAATACACAAGATGAGCCTGGAGCATCTTATAGTGACAGAAAGTAAGGAGGTGTTTTTTTAAAAAAAAAAAATAACCCACAATGATAGGGGATATATTAAGAGACACAGGAGGCCTCTGAAAGAGCTCCCAATGGCCTGAGCTAGGATCATTTGAACAAGTAAGTAAATTAGGTAGTGTTAGAGTATAACCCAAAGTATAAAATAAGCATCCATTAGTCCACACTCATACAAGTAAATGTTTGAGCAAACACATGATGAGAAAGATAAACCTCCCTTACAGAAGAGTTCCCAATAGTTAGTGTAGATACTTTATTTGCAAGGAGACAGCTTAATTCACCACCACAAAGGCTGTGCATAGTGACTGCCTATGAGGAGGATGGGACGGGGGTGGGGGCGAGGGAGGAAGACATTGGGTTATCATGGAGAAACCTGATGAATACTCCCTCAGCCAACTGATTGAGGTCAACAGCAAGAGTGATAAATTATGTTCATAGTGTTTTCTCTTAATAAATACTCTGTGGTTTCCTCCAAAAAACCTGGTCTAATCATGATAGGTGTTGCTCCTTTTGTCCACAGTATTTCTTCCCTAGTTCCTCAACTTCTCATCATTTTCCAGGTGACATATTTGGTCTCTGCTGTCTCTTGCATGGAACAGGACAGATATTAAGAATTCATAGAATGATAAAATGTCACAGTTAGCAGGACTCCTGCAGTTTCTGTAACATACCCATTCTATGGACGACTAAATTATAGGTCATGTTAGTTATGGGGCATGTTGGGGGGTGAGGGATAGGTGTACAATGCCTATTGAAAATTGTCTTAACATTAGCACACACAATGCATATGACCTTTGTGCAAGATAGTGAGATGACACAGCTCAAGAGACCTGGAGGGCATGTCAAGGATGACTGTGACCAAGACCAAGGAGGAAGCAAAGGGGAAACGCTCCACTGTTGTGCTTCCTAGTGCTGATACCCGAGCCTGGTTGTCTGTCCTGAGAAATGGAGATGATTTTTCTCTTGTCTTCATTAATAGTTCTTTCAAATGCTCTCTCTTCTTTATGACACAGCCAAAGATGTCTAATCTGCCAAGTGTGGCTTAAATTCAACTCTATACTGTACAGACTTGCTCTGAGTCCAAGATTTAGTTTACATCCCACCCTTTGCCTGCTATTAGCTGTCTGACTCATGGGCTTCCATTTTCCCACCGTACACTGAAGATAATGGATAATCCCTGTGCTGTCTCCCTCACTAGGTTCTTAGGAGTTCCAACAGGCTTATTAGTATAGAAGTTCATGGTAAAGGTAAAGCACAATTGAAATAAATGGGATTGTTACTGCTTCTACCTGGAATGATGCTTCCTGTTTTTATACATTGTGCATTTATCATTCCTTGCTTCAGAACATGATTGTTTTCTAAAAGAAAAATCATTTGCATTCAACAGAGTGAAAAAAAATCAGATTGTTTTCATTTTTTTCAAATGCTAAGCACTTTGCATAGATCGGTGGTAACTTTTTTTTTTTCTTCAAGATTTATTTATTTATTTCAGTGAGAGAGGAGAGTGTGCTGAGGGGAGGAGGGAGGGTGAGGGAGAGAGAAACCCAAGCAGACTCTGTGCCTAACGCACTCCATATGGAGGCTAGGTCTCACCACAAGAGATCAGGCACCAGCCAAAACTACAAGTTGAAGGTTTAACTGACTGTGCCACCCAAGTGCCCCATGTCAGTGGTGACCTTTAAAGGTCACCTAGACCACCAACTAGACCACCATGTCACGGGACACCAGGCTGGCCAACTTGGTAGAGCATATGACTCTTGATCTTGGGGTCGTGAGCCTGAGCCCAACGTTGGGTATAGTGATTACTTTAAAAAAATATATTAGTACCCTTTGGTCATGGTTAACAGTTGGATAAAGATTTTTTTAATTAAAAATATAGTTATAGTTGGGTGTGGTGCAAAAATAATGAATACTGTTATGCTGGAAATTAAATAAATAAATAAATAAATTAATAAATTAATAAATAGTTGGTCAGTTCAATGACAATGGTATTTTCCTTCCTTCCTTTGCTTCAGATATTGTTTATTTCTTAGATAAGGCCACTTGAATACTCAGTGCTTTCTGTCAGAATGAGAGCCAGGCAGAACCCAGAGGATGGAGCCCCTGCCCACTGGGAAATACTCCCCCAGAGGGAGAGATGCACACCAGGACCAGACTAAAGTCTCGCCATTATAGGAACAGAGGAGGTTGCCTGCTGCCCTTCCTAGATAAGCATTTTACTTCTCCCATCTTTCTTCCTTTGTTTTTCCTTTCGTTTGTTCTGTTCTGGCTGGCTGACTGTTCTCATACAAGGGAAGTCCATGGACCAACCGACTGCCTCTGGACTTTGACATTTGTACATCCTCAAGGCTCCTTTAAGCCAAAATCTGAAATGTTCCAAACTGGGACTGATTAAATCAGTCCGAGTCAATCTAAATTTTAAAAGCTAAATGAAATAATACCCACAACATTTTAATTTCACGTCTTCAAGTCTTCAGTATAGTTTCCTCATAACAACTGTAGCCAGATGAGGGAGAGGTTAGTGAACACTGTTAGAGACTGAGAATTGAATACCTTCATCATCATTACAATCATTACTCATGAAAATAAGAGTAGAAAGGAATCATGTGCTACACGTATTAGCACTTTCCTGGCATGGTGGTGCTGTATCAGCACCTGTTCCTCCAAACTCTGAGATGTTAGTGATCCTCATTACAGATTAGAACTAGCAAGAGAAATACTATGAGCCCATAAATCTCAGTTCAAAGTCAACCTACCTCTTTGCCTTGAGCATTTCAGGCTGCTATTTTAAACTATTATTCAGTATCCCTCTTAGTACTTAAAAGAACCTCCTCTTTGGAAGGATTTTTCCCCCAGTGATACAACAAAGTATACATGCAAATGCTTAGATCTGTGAATAGTGAAATATATCACCACATAGTGTGAGGCATCCATGTGAATTTAGGACTAAAAACAATATGATCACATAAGGTATGAGTATTAGTATGAGTACGAGGATAGCAGATTCTGATATGATCTACTCTCATAGCATTATGGTCAGAATGTGCTTTTTACTAATTATACTCCCAGGGGCAGACAGAAGAACCTTATCCAGAGCAAGAAAGCTGGAGTAATGGAACTCTCTCCCTCAGAAATGTGCGACTGAAGGAAACGTGCATACTTAAAACATTTATGATATGCTCTGTATCTAAAAGAGGTTTTTGAATGGATGTGGGCGCTGTTGCCTTTAATTCAGAATTTTCTGCTTTCTAATTTGGAGTCAAAATGTGTAATAGAGTTAAGGGAATTTTGAATACTTCTGAATTTAACAAAGAGAAAGATGACTGTGGCCATTTCACTGCTTGGAAATAATAGGAGCGTTGTTTTTTTTTTAGAACAATGAGGGGTTGGGTTTTTTTTTTTTTCATTTTTTTAAAAGAGTTAGATAAACTATTATTAGAAGCTTTTGAAAATTTTATATCTTTGTGACATTTTCATTGTTCACATTTCTCTCCCACCCCAACTTATGAATTATTCCTCTTCCTGGGCTTTGGTAATATTTTTAAGATGGGCTAATCTAGTTCGAAGGCTCTAGTTCTGTTTATTTCCTTTTGCTTTTGCTTTTTCTATGTGAATACAATATAATTATTCTACTTTGTACAAAATTGGTAAATACATATTTTTGCAACCTAATCATCACAGGTGTACTCAAACCTATTTTTTTAGGTTTTTGAGACTATATAATTCACTTAACCTACTGCAAATGTTTTTGAGAAGCTTCACTTTAAGAACATTTTCACTCAAATGGAAAACTGTAGAAATTTCTGCATAAGTGCCCAAGTAATAAGGAATATATTACACAGTGAAAGAAAGATATGTATTGTTAAAAATACCTGGGATAAGGGGTGCCTCGGTGGCTCAGTGTGTTAAAGCTTGTGCCTTCAGCTCAGGTCATGATCCCAGGGTCCTGGGATCGAGCCCCACATCGGGCTCTCTGCCCAGCGGGGAGCCTGCTTCCCCCACTCTCTCTCTGCCTGCCTCTCTGCCTACTTGTGATCTCTGTGTGTCAAATAAATAAATAAAATATTTTTTAAAAATGTGGTCTTATTAAGTAAAAAATATTTAAAAAAAATAAAATTAAAAAATTAAAAAACCTGGGATAAGTTCTGTGTTTGTAGAATGATGCCCTACGTTCCCTGATGATCAGTTACAGACTGACTTCGAACTTGCAGTGCTGGAGCTGAAGTAGAAATTGTTATTACGGTTTCGAACTGAGGAGACCTGCCATTGTTTTAAATCTCCGAAGATTCTTATGCACAGATTATCATAAACCAGGATATCACAGTCCCACTCTTGATTATTTCTTCGAGGCAAGCTTTTGTAGGTTATGAGAAGCGCACTTTCAAATTAAGTCAATTATACTGTAGCTTCTAGTTCATCCTTGAGACTGGAATAGAATAGTTAAGAAATCGTCTCCTTGTTAAATAGACACCATGACAGTGTTTGCATAGTGTCTTGTTAACCTCCCGTGGAAGGTTAAGCGGCTTCCTCTGCATCTAAATCCGTTGCTGTGGAAAATGACTGCAGCATTGCACACACCTACCCGTGAATAGGGAGAGTGAAGACTTGCACCTGTGGGATTAGGTGTAGCAGCAGGAAGTAAGAGCATTTGCAGCGTGTAATTAACAAGGAATTTTTTTTCTCTCTTTCTCAACAGCATTTTCAACTCACTAGGTTAACTGGTGATTAATGGTTGAAAAAAAATTGCTGGAGCCTACACCCTTACCCAAACTTACTCAGTCACTGTTCTATTCTCTTACTTTCGCACCCAATGTCAGGGGCACTCCCCTGAAGGTCCTTCTTTTCCTTCCTCTTTTATTGATTTCTTGATGCTCATGGGCGAAGTTTTTAGATGTTTGTGTCCTTTTACTATAACTTTGTTAGCCAAATTTTTTTTTAATCAAATTAGAATTCGAGAATTCCTATTTTGATTTAGAGATTACAATCCTAATAAACAAGATGGAGGAGTTAGTGCTTGGTAAACCATGGATGTCAGAGCTTTAAATGAGGGAATAAAAAAAAAAAACACATGGACTCTAAGTGGCGTTAAATCCATAAAGTGCTTGCTACTTGGTTTTTAATTGTTCTCCTCTCCTATTCATTAAGAAAACTATAATTACCATTTAGAAAAGATTTCTAAATATAGGTCTGCAGAATACAGTATTCTTGATAAAAACTCATCCAAATCAACAGTTCCTGAAGTTTACTAGATATCTGTTTGCTAAGGCTAGTGGACGCCCACCTGCACCAGCACATGTAACAATTTGTCATCTCTGCCGGGCAGTGACAGGCATCCCATTTACTGACACACCCAAAAAAACCAAAACCAAACAAACCAAAACAAACAAACAAAAAAACCCAAACCTTAAGAGAGTATGTTCAGTTTCTGCTTTTTAGCAGAACTTCATTTCCTACTAAGACTCTATGGAATGATGGAATCAAATGCATAACATGTAATAATGGAATTAGATGCAGTGACTTCCAAAGTATGTAAATTTTACTGCCATAAAACAGAGTCTTTGCACAAAGGAGCACTGAACCAGCAATAATGTCTTCTATCCAAACACATTTGTACTATAAGTAGAAACTGTTTAAAAGGAAAATTACATCTTTTTCAGCAATTTATCAGAGATAATTACCCTTCATACACTAAAGGAAGGATAAAGAACTATAATTCTAATTGGTAAATGTCACCAACTGTTGCAGTTACTTTTACTTGTGTATATTCTTTTAATGATTATAGTCTCATGCCACAGCTACATGAAAATATATTCACTAGGTGTGAAATTCCCATATGTCACAGTTTCAAGAATAGGTAAACAGCTCAAAGATAAAGAAAGAAATAATGCTAATGAGAAATGTAAGAATTCAAGGTTTTGTTTTCCAGGCAAGTGGATCTTAATTTGCCAAAAGGGGAAGAACATAATTTTAAAAAAAAAAAAAAAAAAAAAGCCCTTAATTTTGTTGAAATAAACTTTTAAATGAGCTTTACTTCACACCCTCAACCAGAGATTCTTATTTCCTTAGGAAGTGTAGAACTGTCTCAACCTACAGATTTCAGTATCTTCTCCCTTGGGTCTGCCAAAGGGAACAGCATTTAATTTTCTTTTAGGCTTAAACCATAAAGTGTTTGTTAGTTTTAGATGTTAGAAGATAAACTCTTCCTGGATGGGGTTTCATTATGTCGAATGTTATCTCGAAAGGGATTAAAGAAATAGGACAAAAGACCTTAGAATCTATGGCAAGTGTTTAAAGTCACTATTCCCCAGTCCTCCAAGCTATAGCTTGGTTTCCAATGAGTCTGATGGGTCAAGTGATTGACAAGATTAAATTTGTAAGCCTACTCTTCTGGCGAAAGAAATAAAAATGGGGTTTGGCGGGTGTGAGAAATAGTAGAACAAGCAAGCCTCTTGTTTGCATATTCTTTAACCCCCAGTTTCGCTAAGCTGTGCCCAACTGCCTTGTTATTATGTATATCATAGTAGTATGTTTCCAGGCACCTGATGGAACCTCCGATGCTGAGCTACCTTCCTGTACACGATCCATTATGCGTAGAAAAATGTTCTTTTTCCTTTTCATCCTGTGGCAGTATGTTTTCTGAATGTTCTCATTTTTTGGTGTTTTGACAAAGTTTGCGAAACATGGAGAGAAGTATTTATCTTATGGGTTAGCTGTCTTCAAGTATTAATAGTAGTAAACTTTGTGCAAATTACCCTGCCTCTTCACGGGAAAAACTGATCTAATAACACCTCCTCCCCTCCTCGCCCCCAAAAAGAAGAAACAACCTAGGTTTCTCTCTTGGTTAGCCTTGTCATTTTGTTTAAACTTTCAGACATTGCTTAAGAGAATTATGCATAAAAATAGTGAAGAAATGAATAGAAGTTGCCTCCATTAGGTTTGAAACATACTCCCTACCTTGTATGTGCGTGTTCATCAAGGGAAGACCAGTGAAGACATCTTACAAAGACATAAGTAGTTGTTTCAAATTATAGCTAATAACCGTTTGTTTTATTGGGTCATGTTTGAAAGGATCTTTGAATTTATGTGGTATATATTTCCCTTTAGGCCAAATATAAGAGCAGTAAGAGCTTCCTGTGAGTCTTATTACCCAGAACTAACTTCGTTACCAAAAAATCAAAGTAATTTTTATTAATGAGATGTGTACTTCCTATACTGGGCACTGCTAAAGAGATGGGCAGTTTTATCATGGTTTATAAAATACACTCCCCTCACCAAAAAAACAATAAGAACGTTGTCCTTTTAAGGAGAAGCGCTACCACAACACTCAGAGGTATGCCTTGTTTTTCCTGCAGTGGTAATAGTGAAACGGCCCATATTCTCTTTCACCTCATTTCTCTGCAAGATTTTAGCAAAATGAGTCTGTTGATGGAGGTTGTCAGTACATTCTATGGATAGGAGATGATACAAGACTGGCTTATTTGGGCATCAGTTCCACCATTTTGTTAATGCCATCTTCTAAGCAAATGAATGACTCAATACAGATTATGGATCAACCCCAAGTGGAGATCATTCAAATCATTTAATAACTAGTCTAGCTCTTTGAAACTCAAAAAAGAACTAAAGATAAGTCCGGAAGGAAAACCCTTTAGAAGCCATTCAGGTTTTTGTCCCTTCCTGGTACTGGCTTTGTAGACTCTGCTCTATTTCCCCTAACATTACAAGACACCAGATGCTGGATAACTTCAGAAGGTTACCTAATTCACACTTTAAACTCTTCCTATGAAATCGGTTCATCAGTATTCTTACTGTATTTCTAAAATAAAACAGATCTTTGAGCTAGTATTGATAAATAGGAATGAGCAGAACCAATGGGTGATCCTCAAAATTTTGGTTTCCATTTCAGTTTGTAATCCATTAAATTGTTTTGCCCAAGATCTTCCTAATAATCTTTTATTCAAATTAATAAGAAAATTTAGCTTATATGCCTTGAACACCTACAGTAGTTGAGGAAAGCAGTCCAAGGAAAACTAGCATTTTGGGTTTTAACATATATGTATAACCAGCCAGAAATAGTGACAATAACTTATATTGCCAATTAGGAAATCATTATTTCAAGTGGGGACTTTAAAAAAAAAAAAAAACATTCATTTATACTTGGCGTATTAACCTTTCAAGATAGCCCTTAAAGAAAGAAGATACCTGGTTAGTTTATAACCACACATCTCTACTTCTTTTACTAATGACCTCAAATTACAGTCATCAATAATAAACTTTTATTTATTTACATTATGGAATTTACCGAAGGTGCTCATTGTCGATTTGGTATTGAGCATATTTTACTAATGTAATTTTTGAAATGATATTGGGAATTATTTTCTAAGGTTCTGATTAAATAAATAATGCTTTCACAACTGAGACCTGATCTTTTATTCCCCATGCTTTTCCCTCACAACAGAAACCGGGAATGGATCTAGCAGACACCTACATTATGTTTGTTCGGCAAAACCAGGATATTCTTCGAGAAAAGGTCAATGAGGAAATGTATATAGAAAAGCTGTTTGATGTAAGTAACTGTCCTTGCAAGGCTTCCCGGCATCGTAGAAATAGGTGTAGAAAAAATTGCATTTTGATGGTGTGCTTGCAAAGCAGACTCCTTTTCCGATCCTTTTTCTTCTATACAGCTAATGTAGTTGATATTTTTATTTCTCTGACTGTTGACAGAAGCCTAATTGGCTTCTTTTGTACATGAAAACTGTCACTGTTAGAATGAGAGTCTCAAAAACCTTCGAAGGTTAATTTTAACAAGCAAGATGATAACCAGTTTGTCACTGTGTACAGCATTCTTTTACTCGCCTTTGCCGCATTCCATAAACAGAATCATGTTATAACGGATTTGGCTCTTCCTGTAAAAGTTTTTTGAGTCGATAGGATGCTCTTTAGTTAAACCAAGACCAAAGCGGCAGTAAAGGCAAGTACCTGCCATTCTCCTTTCTGGAACATTTTTTATCTTGGTTTACAGCGCTGATGGCGTGCTAACAACATAACCCTGTAGTTTTATCAGGACAGAAGTCTTCACTGACCCATGGCAACTCCCAGAAATGGGGGATTGTGGTTTAAAGAGCATGATCATTAAGTTTCATTTGTCGAGTACCTGCAAAGGAAACTAAGAGAGCAACCCGTTTCAATCACGACGTTGTCACTCATTTATAATTATTTAACAGTCAAGTCCAAGGAAAATGGTTTGCCGGGATGTAATTTCACGTAACTCAGCACAGCGCTGGTTCTGAAACGGAATATTGGCTTTGAACTGTATTTATTTACGCGCATCTCCCCTGCATTTTAGAAATGCTTTTCTGGCAGTTTCATTTAATTATGCAAGTTACCGCAAATGTTTTCATAACAGCAATTCACGGGCTTCGTGGTGACACTCCGCAGTGGTACGTACGGAAGGTCTTGCTGCGTCACCCTCTCCGCCATGGTCTGTGGCGTCAGTGTTCGCTGTTTGTCAGGTCGGGTGGTCAAAAGGAGTCTTCCCTCTCAGATTTTGTGCTTCAAGCCTCTACCCGGGCTGTTTTACAATAAAAGTATCATCTGTTTTAATAAGCTAAGTGTTAATACGTGTGAAAAAAATGATTTCCTAAAAGCTTTTGATGCCCTGCAGGGGTAGAAAAATTATCATCTATCCAGCTGGCTCTTTTACAAAATACTGAAACCATATTAGCAACTTCTGCTTCCATTTGGTATTGCTCTGAATGTGCAAGCATATGTTTTACTTCCAGATCCTCTTTGACTCTTTTTTGCTTATGTGGTAATTTTCAGAAATGCTGAACAGAATAAGAAAATTGGATTGATGTTATACCCTTTATGTTTATTCTTTGTATAGCTAAAGCATGTATTCTATGATGAGAAAAAGGTAGACTCATCTGGAAATAGGCCATTGTATGTAGGGGAGAGAGAGAGAGAGAGTGAATGTGTGTGTGTGTGTGTATGTCTGTCTTAACATGTTCAATTTTTCATCTTGGTGATCTATTTACTACAAAGCTTGCCATCAATTCATAACAGAGGTCGAATTTCTTTCTCTATCAAGATATAACCTACTTTGGGGCATCTGGGTGGCTCAGTGGGTTAGAGCCTCTGCCTTCAGCTCAGGTCATGATCCCAGGGTCCAGGGATCAAGCCCTTCATCGGGCTCTCTGCTCAGTGGGGAGCCTGCTTCTCTGCCTACTTGTGATCTTTGTCTGTCAAATAAATAAATAAAATCTTAAAAAAAAAAAAAAAAGATATAACCTACTTCAACTCCCTCCCATTTACCAAACTTTTTTCAAAGACTTTTGGTGTGGCCATAGGAACCAACAGAGCTAACTAAAGTGGATGCAAGGAGGGCAACACTAAAATTAGGTATAGTTTAGAGGAACCCAGCTGGCTTCATTGGTAGAGCATAAAACTCTTGATATCAGGATTGTGAGTTCAAGGCCCATGTTGGGCGTAGAGCTTACTTTAAAAAGAAAAACACAAAATTATGTCTAGTTTAATTGTCCTGTTTAGGTATACTTTTCTTTGATGCTTAAACATCTGACATGGCTGTAAGTTAGCTATTGAAAGGAATGCTTGACAAGCAATACTGTTTTGGTTGTGAAGGTTCTGTCATTTTGCATATCCCCAGTAGGATACTGGACTTATTATTTGTGAAATAGTAATAATGTCCTTAAACATTCTAATATTTTTAAATTGCACATTTTTATTACTGTAATTAAAAATAAAAAGTAGACCCTAATTCTATTGATATGTCATCAAGAATAACATGTATGAGGGGGTACTAAGAGCCCCTAATTAGCCAAGACTGAATTTGCCTCAATTATAGTTAGTAAATGAGAGGTTATCAAGTATGTGTTGAAAGGTAAAGTAGAATGTGTATCTTAAGCAACAGATCATTACTGAGAGGCATTATATAATTATTGGAAATCCTCTTGGCTGGAGCTTAAAATAATATTGTTAGGTGTCAAGAAACAGTTGAAAATAATGACCCTATAAATACTGTTGGCAACCTTAGTCTATTAGAGGAAAAAGATTGATGAGAACGATTTTACTCAGGCATCATGACAAACTTTTGCTATTCCAATTAAAGTAAGACGTGAATAGAAGGAAAGAAAGGAAGGAAACAGACACTCATAACTTCAGATGCAGAGGAAAATGTGCGCACACACACACATACCCGCACATGCCCCACAGCAAGTCAACACTTAGTGGCTTAACCAACCCCAATAAGGGCATAGGGCATCCAGTTTCTGGGCATGGGCTATGAAGGATGGGCTTGGGGAGGGGGTAGAAAGGATGGTGGGGCTGAGTGATGGACACTGGGGAGGGTATGTGCTATGGTAAGTGCTGTGAATTGTGTAAGACTGATGATTCACAGACCTGCACCCCTGAAACAAATAATACACTATATGTTAATTTGAAATTTTTTTTTTAATTCAAAACATTTTCAAAAGGATAGGCCTTTAACCAAAATAAGATTTGCTCAGTTTTGGAAATACCACAAATTGCAACATTTTTATATAAAACAGTTATTCTGAAGACACCTATCCATCCTACCTCCAATACCAACACTTTAACACTTGTGTGTTTTACTAAATAATCTTTTTTCTGCATGGTGCTCTACTCATGGGGAAAAAAAAAAAAAAACTATTGAAAATTCTGGCAAACTTACCTGGAGAATAGTAATTAGTTGTGGTGTTTCTGATCTCAAAAACTTTTTGATCCACTAAGCATCTTAATTGTTCCTGATATTTGTAGTGAAATACTTTAGGGTTCTATTTAAATAACTATACCAGTGACTAAGGCCACATAATGGCAATTACCCTAGATTTGTGTCCATCCCATTTGGGATGCACCGACAAAGGAGAATGTAGCTCCTACAGCTGTCCATATACAACCCACAGAACCACAAGCCATGACCCAGGTCCTGAGCATCTCGCACAGCTAGTATTATTGTTCTGGCCTCCGCCCATAGTCTTTGTGCTCCTTATTGCCAAAGTCTTAGGGAGGATTAAAATTTGTATTCCCTGCAAGGCCCTAAAATAGGATAATCTTACACTTTTACATTAAATCTTGAAATAGTAAAGCTAAATGTACCCTTGGAAGACCAAAAAAGTTAATATTAAGGCAAATAACCAAGACATTCTACTTCATTCCATAAATGGTTAACCTTCTGAAACTTTTTTTTGCATAACACAGAAATAATTTTCTAGAGGTCTAAATAAACAATAGCAGATTCATGCTATTCATAGAAGGAACTGAGTTTGTTTTAAGGTATATCCGTAATCTCCAATTATCAAAATAGTAATCCGAGCCCGAGCTGTCACCACCGTTCCCAGAGCACCTCCATGTACCAGGCAATGAGCTCGGCGCTTCACTTTCATCATTTCTAACCTGCTGTCCAGATGCCATCATCCCCACTTGACCTCATTCTCAGGTTAAGGACACTCTCCCACTCACTCAGAGAAGGTAAGTGACTTGTTAAGTGTTGAATCAGACTTCAAAATTGCATCTCTCCAGTTTCAAAGTCTATGCTATCTCTACCATCCTTTAGACTTACAAAATCTGAAGTGGTAAAACAGTACTGGGGTGGGGGGGGACGGGTTGCAGCCATGGACCAGGAATCTGCAAACCTGATTCCCAGCCACAGTTCCACCATGGATTGTCAGAGTGAGTTTCAAGAAGGTATGTCCCCTGCTTCAGACACAGTAGAGTTGGTACGTGTAAACTGAAGAAATTAGTCTAGAACTCCAGATGGTTTCTGAGATATCTTCCAGATTTTAAACCAATAGATTAAGTTCATTTTAATTTAAGCAGTGGTGACAAAAATTAGTGGATGGTTGAATGCTAAGGCTTGTACCCCCGGTAACCATCAGTAAGTTTTTTGGTCATAGCTGAGTAAAGGAAGGTATCCCCGCCACAAAGCAATAGCGAGTGCAGTAGATAAGGTAGAAGAGAGATTAAAAATGCTGTGCCATATGACACTCTCTGTATCTACCACAAGGGCTCTGAACCCCAATGTAGAAAATTGATTGGAACTCCGCTACTTCATATCCATGCTAAATCTTTCCGAGTGACCAGAATATTTTCAACAGAGACTATCTCTTCCTCTCAAATGGTCATCGTTACACATGTGAAGTTTAAAATCCACATGTTAAATTCACATTTTCAGTTTAGAAAAATGTGTCTTCTCTGGATAAGAGAAATCTTAAGGAAGTTTCCTGTAGTAAGATCATAGATTCACCCAAAATGTTTCTCTGCTTTGTATGCAATCTCTCTTACCCCAGTGTGTTCTTTTTCTTCTATATGAAATATCATTGTCAGCAACCTTTGATAGTTTTTAATCAAACCAGAACCATCTACAACTCATCTGATCCCAATCCAGAAGTATGACAAAGATTTTTCAATGCTTAAATTCCATTTTTTATGTCTACTATGGTATGATATTTCTTCCCTCACGCTCAGGCTTCAGGACACACAGTGGCAGCCACTGACGCCCGTGTGTCACGAGAGATGCTGGACAGTCCCTTCAGAGCTTTGGATCCCTGGGTTGGATCACGGGGATATCTCCAAAGTCAAAACTGACATCTGCAGTAATTTCCCAAGAGCACCCTCTGTGGTTGTTTCATAATGTCCAAGAATATCACAACCTGAAGGTAGTTAGAGGTTGACTGAAATACATCTTATTGTCCAGGATGCATACTAAACCTGCCTACCCCTCTACCCTTTGTACATTTATTGGGCATTACCCTTCTTGAGTCCCTTTGAAACAATTTCATTTCAGCTCTCGTGTTGCTGAAGACACATCAGGGTGCAGCATTTAATTGATAAATCATGCAGATTAAACGTTCTCTTGTGTTATAAACTGATTAAATATTTAATTGTTGAAGAGTTTCATCTCAACGAGATTTTTTTTAAATATTGTTGTGATGTCTTGTGAAATTAAAAGTAATTCTTTAAATGATAGTTAATCAGTTATATTCATCTAAGTAGTATTTTATAAAGGATTAATTTCTCAGGACTTTCCTTGAAAAGAATTCTTTTCACTAAAGAAACTCTAAATTAAACACTTTAAGTAAAATTGGCCTAAACTATATAAATGAGTTCAGTAGCCATTTTAAGATACGGTAACATACAAAGAAAAAAACTGAACCTGTTACAAGAGAATATGTTTCTCAAAATACAACTCATTTTCCATTTCTGTGCTGTTGTCTCTGGACTCTCAAATAAGAAAGGGCAGAAATGCTCAGACTTTTTAAGTGTAGTGTTTTACACCAGTGCCCAAACTTTCTGTCTCAGGAATTTATCCATCCTCAGTAAGATCAACACTACTATTTTTAACTTATTTAAAGATTCAGTTTATTATCATGTTGATTTCATGAGAGTATTTGAAATCAAAATCAACAGAGCATGGATAGGAGTAGCTGCTAGATACAACTTTCCTTCCAGGATGCCCTTGGTGGTATATATTTAGAATCGAATGTCTACTCTTTCAGTCCTTTCCTTTGGATAAATTTCTTTGTGTGTGTAATCATCCTCGTTATTGGGAATGCAGGCTGCAGCCCATTAAGCCTGAAGACTTCTTTGTCTTCTTGCATTTCTTACAATTCTGGGATATTATAGGTATATTCTCTTTTAATGTTGATTTAAAAATAGTTTTTCTCTTCATTAATCTTCCACTTTCAAATGACTCTGAAGTTGTTACATGAACTACATAAATTAGTATAGATTCCCATTACAGAGGATTTTCTTTTTGGTGTTGTCTCTATAGCAAAAGAATTCAGATGTAAGACATTAACTGTTAGACCATTATGCCCAACCATGGTTTTTCTGTCAACATGCAAAGCGAAAAGTGAATATCATTGTCCTGTCGTTACCATTATTTTCCTTCTTTGTCATTAGAAAGGGATGGATGATGTAGGTCCATCGATATACTGGCGGCTATTTGAGATCACATGTTTCTAAACATGGTGATGTTATGTACGCTGGTACCTTTCTGTGTACTAAAGGCAGATAAAAAGTTCAATCTCCATTTTTGATCTGTGTTACCTTTAGCACTGTGTGATTTAGCTGCTGAGACACATTGTTTCCAAAGTGTTTTTGGGTTTTGTTCTGTCTTTTTAGTTGTTTGAATTTCTGGTTCGTCTTACCTACAGTACTTGGACTCACACTGAAGTCCTTTGACCTCTTTTAAGATAGTCATAGTCAAACCCATTCCCTAGATTGCCTTGTTTGCCTCAGGAAATGCCATACAGACCTTGCTCCTTGACTTTTTTTTTTTTATCCCGTCAAAGTTTGTTTCTTTTTAAAACCTCCCCTCTCGAATTAAGCTGTCTGGCTCATCTTTGTTAATAATCCTTATTTTAATGTGAAGTTATTATTTGTAAGTATAAGAATTTATAAAAGAATCTACTTTTGATGTACGGTGGGTGCCAAAATAGCTTTGGCAAGTCCAGACGCAGCTTAGGGCAGCCAAAGGCCCCCTCATTTGAATCTAAGCTGTTGGTGAATTAAAAACCTGAGAAACTTGAGCTACGCGTGCCTAATCGCCTAAAAGAAACTCAGCAAGAAAATGTCGTGTAGCGGGTTGATCTGATTTCTTTGATAATTCAAAAGGATCTTCAAGAACTATGTGGACTTCTTACTTATATTCTTGAAATGTGATCATGAAACACAATTGTCATTTGGCACATTCCCAGAAATACGCATCTTTGCATGAGGCACCTGGACATATGTGGCAGGTCTGGTAGAATCAGCTAATTAACAACACAGGCTTAAACAGGCACCTCATCTGGCGATGCAGCCAGTTGCCTGATGGTGCTCAGCAGGGTTGGGTAGTGCTTTTTATTTTTCTATCCTAATGGTCTGCTGCCCACCTAATTTTGCCTTATTGTCAGTCACTACTTACCGCAGCTTGGGGCCCTCCCAGGAGGCTAAATTATTATCAAAGGATTAGGGAGATGTAGCCTTGCAGCTCTGACATTTCTGATTACTTGTCTATGCCAGAACACTAATTAGCTGTGACTAATTAAGAAAAATGTCCCTGCCATAGAAAACCATTTAAAAGAACTGAGGAGTAGAAAAGCAATTCAAAAGCTGAGCAGTGCTCAGATTTGCCGATGCTCTTTAGATTTCCACCAGAGCCTTAACTCACCTTTAATTGTGCTCAGAATTTAAAAAAAAAAAAGAAGAAGAAGAAAGAAAGAAAGAAAGGAAAAAAAAAAAAGAAAATCACACATGTGAACTGATCTGAGGTTTTTCCTTGAAGAAGGGGGAAAGGAATTGTTGTTGAGCACCTAAAATCCCTTAGCAGTGGTAAAATTGTCTTTGAGGAATGGAAGATGACAAAACGTTCATTTCCATCGAGCAGTTTTCCTCCACAGCAAATGTGTAAATGTACATTGGCATTCATTCACCCACGCCAATATCAATGACTTTATAGTCACTGAAGAACGTAGAATATTCTCTTGACTGATTTTATAAAAGATAGTTAAAATGAGGACAACACATTGAGCATTTTCGAAGTTCATTAGTATTGATTTCACGCTACTTCCACATTGAAGATCTTCTGGAAGATCTGACTTCCCCACACAGAGCCTGGTTTTTCCACAGCAACTCCACATGCTTGTACAGCAACTGGCCACTAGTAACTCATTCATGAAAATACCTGGGCTTCCCCAGAGACCAGCATCTCGGTCTGTTGACCAGTGCCAAGTTTTCATAGAACTGGGAGCTGCTACTCACCTTCCCTTTGGACCTAACTTCATCAGCATATGACACATAACCTGAAGCCATTTCCTGTGGTGGCTTTTTCAAGTCCTCCTCTGTCAGTCTTCCCCTGCATCCCTGTCTATGTTCACCAATGATATGGCAGCGAGAACGCCACTGTTAGACTAAGTCCAGCTGGAAAAAAAACTGTTTAAGGAAGTGGCTATTGTGGTAAAACCATGATTGGGTGTGTTTATTGAGTGGATTGAAAGGAAACTCTATAAAGAGAAGTGTTCAAAGGTACTTATAAACACCTAGAGAGGCCCTTAATTTCCTGATGATGACCCAGCACTAGGTAAGAGTCCATCTAAATTTTCCTGTATTAATCTGGGCAAAATATTTCATTTGAAATAGAGTTCTAACCCCACCTCCCCTGAATTCTTCATGCTATTTTTTAAACCCATTTCTTCTTTTCCTCTCAGTGGCGAAAAAAAACAGGTAGCCAGCATCCTCTAGGGAGTAATCCTTCCTGTATATGAAGACTGTTATTAAGGCGCTTGTCATACTTGTCCACTCTGGGATAAATAATCCCTATTTGTTTCACTTCTCTTCATAGGCCCCTTTCCTAGCCCTTTAATCATCTTTGTGGCTGTCCTTTGAAACTTCTCTAAGCGTTCTCTGTCATGGCTTAGGGTTTTGACTCAGGAATCAGATGCGGTGTTTGAATGCGGCTGGACAAGATTCTTTCAGGCCATGTTCCTTCTGTGCATTCTGATAAATAACATTCCCATACTTTGGCTCTACAGATGCTCATAAATGTGGTTCCATATACTCCCCACATTTTTTTGTGTCAACGTGTTGACGTTCCCCTCAGTTAACTGCCTGCACTATACGCAAATAATGTATTTGTTTATTGTTGGAGAATGTCCATTCCGTTGATTTTTTTTTAAACATTTTTTTAAAAAGATCTTATTTATTTATTTGACAGACAGAGATCATAAGTAGGCAGAGAGAGGGGGGAAGCAGGCTCCCCACTGGGCAGAAAGCCAATGTGCGGCTTGATCCCAGGACCCTGGGATCATGACCCGAGCTGAAGGCAGAAGCTTGACCCACTGAGCCACCCAGGCGCCCCCAGTTGATGTTTTAGATGCATAAGGAAATCTCCAATTCACTGTTCAATTACTATGCGTAAAGCCTGGTGGGGAATGTTGGGGTAAAAAGGTTTGGTATTGTTTTGTCCCACAGAGTTGGGTATCTCTGTCACGAGGACAATGGATTCTAATTAAAATAGGAAATTGAGGGTGCCTGGGTGGCTCAGTGGGTTAAGCCTCTGCCTTCAGCTCAGGTCATGATCCCAGGATCCTGGGATCGAGTCCCGCATCAGGCCCTCTGCTCAGTGGGGAGCCTGCTTCCTCCCACCCCACCCCCGTCTGTCTCTCTGCCTACTTGTGATCTCTCTATCAAATAAATAAATAAAATCTTTAAAAAATAATAATAAAATAAAATAGGAAATTGAAACTCCCCTTATTAACCATTTGTTCATCCAGCCAATATTTATTCCATAGAGGCCACACACTATGTGGCAACATCAAAGAAGATATACCAAGTCCCTGATTTAAGGGAACTTACAATCTTATGATCAAATGGGACTACCGAAAAAGTGAATTTCTCATTAAAATGCTTTACATTTTCATCTGTGGAATAGATATGAACATATTTTCTTTCAAATGGGTGTATTATGGAGAAGTAAAATCTAATTCCCTTTCAAAAGGGGTAACAGTGATCATAAAATTCATTTATTTGTCTGTTTCAGATGGAAGACTGAAAACTTGCCAAAAGTTAGGGCCAATGCAAGGTTTGTACCTAGCTCCATGACTACAAGGTAATGTAAAGGGAAAGATACGCTCTCCCTTTCTACCCTTCATGGGTTCCTTGCTCAAAGCCAGGCTTATTTCAAATCCCAGGAGAGTTCTCTTGTGCCCTTTTACTGAAGTCAACAATGCCATAACGGTGATATTTTTCTGCATTTAAAAAAAAAAAAAAAGCTTGGGCGCCTGGGTGGCTCAGTGGGTTAAGCCGCTGCCTTCGGCTCGGGTCATGATCTCGGGGTCCTGGGATCGAGTCCCGCATCGGGCTCTCTGCTCAGCAGGGAGCCTGCTTCCCTCTCTCTCTTTCTCTGCCTGCCTCTCCATCTACTTGTGATTTCTCTCTGTCAAATAAATAAATAAAATCTTTAAAAAAAAAAAAAAAAGCTCATAAAGCCAACAAGTATAGAAGTCATGCAGGACATGTCCCTTGGTGGTGAAAATTCACAGGTAGCACTGCCAGCCCTATTCCAGATGTCCCCCCACAGCCTTAGATAACCTCCAGGAGTGGGGACCAGTGCCCCTAAGCATATGCTGGAGAGCCAGCTCCCTGCTCAGAGCTGAGCACATCAACATCTGAGTACGTAGTATTATGTCTTTATGTGTAAGACTGTGTATGTGGATACTGATGTATGACCTAGCCTGGGGGCACATTCTCCTTTATTCAATTCATCCCTTAAAATGAAATCAGACTGCCACATTTAAAGCTCTGTTTAGGTCCCATGTTCAATTTCTTTAGCCCGATGCCATTGTTTATCTTTTGGTGATTTCTACAACTTTCACATCTATTCAACTACTTTTTCTATTACTGAAACATGTGAATCAAGTCAACAACCTGGCTCTTATACTCTTCTTTCCTCTCTATGTTTAAAAAAAAAAAAAAATGCGCTGTCGTCATCATACATGCAGTACTTTCTGTCTCCAAATTTTTTTTTAAAGATTTTTATTTATTTATTTGACAGACAGAGATCACAAGTAGGCAGAGAGGCAGGCAGAGAGAGGAGGAAATCGGCTCCATGCTGAACAGAGAGCCCGATGCGGGGCTCAATCCCAGCACCCTGGGATCATGACCTGAGCCGAAGGCAGAGACTTTAACCCACTGGGCCACCCAGGCGCCCCACTGTCTCCAAATATTCAAAAGCAAATAGGCAATGCATGATATGTGCCAATCTGCTAAGGGCTAGAGATAGCAATAAAAATAATCCTTGGATGCTTCCCGTCCTTTGCAGCCATACCAGCACACCATGCAATATTTTCATAGATGCCTTACAGAGTTCGAGGTGCAGAAAATATGGGAGCATCTGATTCTGCCTAATAAGAGATAGTAGTGGCTTCCTAGCAGAAATAGTGGTTGAAATGAATCTCAAAGGTGGACATAGATCTGGCCAGGAAACATACCTCAGGATAAAAGTCTAGGCGGAGAGACTGACATGCCCAGAAATCCTAGATTTAGAGAAACCCAACATTGAGCAGAGGAGCAGATCAGTCAGCTTATGGAGAATGGATCCTATGGGCATGGCCCATGAGGTGGAGACAGAACGGTAGCTAGTTAGTCCAGTCCTTCCGGCACTCTCAAAAAGTAATTTGGGAATGATTGTTCTCCATTTTTATAAGGAAACTGAAACAGGAAGACCTGCTATTAGTTAATTCTCAGGCCTAGATTTTCTCTCAAACTGTGCCATTCAATAACCATGCCAGGAGTCTGATTTATTTTTATTCAGATCCTATGTATGAATTTAGATGCAATATTGACCAAAATTTTATATATAGTGGGGTTTTTTTTAAAGATTTTATTTATTTATTTGACAGACAGAGATCACAAGTAGGCAGAGAGGCAGGCAGAGAGAGAGAGAGGAGGAAGCAGGCTCCCCGCTGAGCAGAGAGCCCGATGCGGGACTCGATCCCAGGTCCTTGAGATCATGACCTGAGCTGAAGGCAGAGGCTTAACCCACTGAGCCACCCAGGCGCCCTATATATAGTGTTTAACATGAGTCATTCAACATGATGAAAAGGTCATAGTGCCCACGTGAACCATGCAGTGGCGATGGGCCCCAGACCGCTCTCCACAACAGTGGTAACTGGACTGACCGCCGAGTTTGGCCAAACCAATAACTGGGATTAGTCATTTTAGTCAAAAAATTAGTCAAGCCAGCCCACATCCCATCATTTGTCACGAAGCAGTAGAGAGGGAGAACAACTGATTATCTGAAATTTTCACTTATAATCTTTTTTAAAGATTTTATTTATTTATTTGACAGACAGAAATCACAAGTAGGCAGAGAGGCAGGCAGAGAGAGAGGGGGAGGCAGGCTCCCCGCCGAGCAGAGAGCCCGACTTGACTCAGGGCTCCATCCCAGGACCCTGGGATCATGACCTGAGCTGAAGGCAGAGGCTTTAACCCACTGAGCCACCCTGGTGCCTCACTTATAATCTTTTTAACACCAGCTGAGGAGTCCCAGAATAAAACGACAGAGGCACTTACCTGCTTGATAATCATGAATAATAAAGGGCAGTATTGATTTTGTTTGATTTTAAAGATTTATTTATTTGGGGGAGAGAGCATGCTCATCAGTGAGGGGAAGAATGGGGACGGGCAGAGGGAGAGGGAGGAGGCAGACTCCCTGCTGAGCACAGAGCCCCAGATCCTGGGACCCTGAGGTCATGATCTGAGCAGAAACTGAGAGTCAGACACTCAACTGACTGAGCTACTCAGGTGCCCCCAGAACAGTATAAACTTTAATGACTTTGTGTAGTGGAGGTAAAGATAGGCTAGCTTAATAATATTATTATCAGGATATTTTGGAATGACAGGAATTTTGGATGAATGAAATAGTAGCAGGAAAGAGCTTCTACAACTCCCAGATTACGGAATTTATCCTGTTCTGTAACTTACTCTGTTTTGTAACTGAACAGGATCTAACTCACCTAGAAATAGCTTGGTATTTATACATTTTTTTGTCAGTTTTTTTTGTTGTTGTTGTTTTTGCTTTTTACTGAACTTTTTAAAATTATTATTTTCATTAATGTATAATGTATTATTAGCCCCAGGGGTACAGGTCTATGAATCGTCAGGCTTACACACTTCCCAGCACTCACCATAGCATATACCATCCCCAATGTCCATACCCAAATACCATCTCCCTACCACTCCCACCCCTCCCAAACCTCAGTTTGTTTTGTGAGATTAAGAGTCTCTTATGGTTTGTCTCCCAGGATTTTAAAAGTAATCTCTACTCCCAATGTAGGGCTCAAACTCATGACTCTGAGATCAAGAAAGTCAGCTGTTCTACTGACTGAGCTGGCCAGGCACCCCTACATTTTTGTTTAAAAGAGAAAGTGTGGGAGCAGAAGTATTGAACTTCAAGAATAGGAAAGCTTTTTCAGCATTCAACAAACATACTAGGTACCTACTATCCTACTGTATGTCAATCTTCCTGTGTTATTAGCACTTTCTACATTTTCTTAACAGACATCAAAGCACTCATAAACTCTCCTTTGCAGACTTCCTGATAGAGGTAGAAAATGAAAACCACCCTGAGTATGAGGTTATTGAACATGGAAAAAGAAAAACATGAATCAAATGCTCTTCGGTTCGATGTTTAAAAAAAAAAAAAAATGATGAAAGTAGTATATATAGATCGAGCCCCCTTATGAATGAACCGAGGATTCTTTCCCACCTTGCATTGTTTTGTTACAGTTGAAAAAAAAGAGCCCTTCCCAGTATTCCTAAGCATTAAAGTGTATAGCACTTTGAAGCATCTTAAGAATCAGGGGCACCTGGCTGGCTCAGGAACACGTTAGACTCTTGATCCTAGGGTCATGTGTTTGAGCCCCACGCTGGGCTCAAGATTTTTTGAAAAAAATCTTAAGAATGAGATACGTGGGGATGGTATAATGCAAGGGCCATTTGGCTGGTTATCCTAACAGAGTATGATTCTTGAAAGAATTTATTTGCATTACATATTATTAGGTTTACAAATATCTTTGGTCTTTGGAAATGTAGATTGTTTTAACTTGCTAGCAAATGTGATAGACTTCTTTGAAACAATAAGCAATTTCCTGTTTACTTCACAGTCCTGTGTTTCAAGACTATCAGGAACCCCCAAGAATAGTGAATACAGATTTCTTGTTGTCTGCTGGAAGTAGGGAACTACCCTTAAAGAATCTTGATTTTATTGACAGAACAGACTGGTTTCTAGAAGGAAATGGAATAAACCTAGCAGTCATAAGTACAGACTCTAAAGTATGGATATAAGATATAAAATTATGTCTTATAAATAAGATATAAAATATAAATCCCACTTATACTTAGTGTATAAACCTGACTAACATGCTTTATCTAAACTCAGTTTTCCACCCATATAAGCTCAGTTTCCACATATGCAACATGGGAATAATAGCTATCTCATGAAGTCTGTTGTGAGAATAATTTTATTTTTAAATTTTATTTATGTATTTATTTGAGAGCAAGACAGAGCACAAGCAGGGGGAGAGGCAGAGAGCAGGCTCCCCACTAAGTGGGGAGCACCACTCAGGGGTCAATCCCGGAACCCCGGGATCACAACCTGAGCCAAAGGCAGACACTTAACCAACTGAGCCACCCAGCACCCCTAGTTGTTTTAAGAATTAAATGAAATTTTAACTGATGAACTTAAATTTCTCAGGGAAGACTTAGCAAGTATATCAGATGCCTTTGTAATCGGAATCCATAAAAATAATTACATGAAAACTGCACCTTACAGTTCATTAGGAATCTCATTTATTCCTCATGACATGTGATTGTTTCATTTTTACAATGTGTTTGTTCTTCATTAAAAAGCCAAAATGAGGGCACCTGGGTGGCTCCGTCAGTTAAGCATCTGCCTTTGGCTCAGGCCATGAACGCCAGGGTTCTGGGATCAAGTCCCATGTCAGGCTCCCTGCTCAGTAAGGAACCTGCTTCTCCTTCTCCCTCTGCCTGCCACTCCCCCTGCTTATGCTCTGTCTCTCTCTCTCTCTCTCTGACAAATAAATAAATAAATAAGTATCTTTTTTTAAAAAGGCCAAAATGAATAAGTTTAAAACAGACAAAATAACAGGTGATAGAAAGTTCTGGAACTCTAGCTTTTTTTTTTTTTCCCAATAAAGCTGTATTTAAACACCATGAAAAAGGGAAAAGGTGTGATAGTTTGGCTTTTCCCTGCAGTTCATTCTTATAACAATCACAGGCTGTATCGGTTCCAATCGTTTCATTTATTCTGATAATTAAACCTAATATCATAGGATTTCTGGAGAACATCAAAATCTTATTTAAAAGTTAGATTCACCTCATTTGTCCTTCATCTGACAGAAGAGAAAACTGAGAGAAGAAGCTTTGACAGGCTCAGTCAGTCAACTAGCCACATAAAAGGTGTTGGCCATTCTGCCCTCTCAGCTTCGATGTTGATGTCCTTCTCCGGGGTGTGGACAGTCAGCCCTCAGCTGCCATGTTCAGAGGCAGGTCTCTCCTTCCGGCATGAACCAGGCTCTGGGTCTAGCTGGGAATGTTGATAGGTATAGGTTGGGTTGAACACTTCCCATAATTCTCACCATAATACACTGGTTTCAGTTTTCCTGAAATGTAGCCCTTACTCCTATTCCAAGCCCACAAAAAAAGCACACTTAAAACTTTATAGATGCTTGTGTTTCGGGAGTCTGTTTTATGGAAACACATAACATCATTTCTGAGATACCTCATGAAGGGCCGGGGGTGGGGGGGTAGTGATGTTGGTGTTACTGTTTCAAATTTACCATTAATATAAAATTTGCATTTTAGTGTTTGGAAATGGGAAGTGACTGGCCACAAGTTTAGCTATGTGGAATAGACATGCTGCCGACAAAAGGAACACACAATGTACAATGAAACATTTGCATTTACTTTCTAATATACTGGTGAAACTGTAGGGCATTAATGTTTCTAAATATTTTGTCACTCTCCAAAGCTACAAAATGATCTTAAAGAATGCTTTTATCAAGTCAACCTTCAGCATTTGAAAATGTTATTTGTTCTTTAATACGATTCAACCTAGCATCTGAAAGGTAGTTTCCCAAGATGACCTTTTCCAGATGGCATTTCACTTCAACTTGGTTCTTCAACACTTCTAAAACAGACAGCTTCCCTTGAAATAAATGAAGAAATAGACTATGGAAATTGAGCCATTCCAGATCTTAGTGCACTAAAAAAAGTGTTGGATTGTTTTCTGTTTTTTTGTGTTTTTTGGTTTGGTTTTTTTTTTCTGTTGTTCACCTATTGAGTTAAGCATAGCTGGAGAAGAATGAAAATATATCAACTAGTTGTACCAATTCATAATCAATAAAAAGCTAAACAGTTAAGCAGAAAATTTATCACAGATTTGTTCCTAGCAAAGCAGCTATTTCTGCCTTGCCATCATCATCAGAAGCCACATTCTGACAGAAATCATTTGCTTGAAGCAGCCGTGATATATAAACCCTATGTGGTCTCGTGATTCAGATTTAGGAATATCAGCCACAGAGGGTCTAAAGGCATTGTGCATTAGTACGTATTGAGACCTCATTCCAGGTGGCCAGCAGCTGGACTTTTTAAAAACAAAATTTCCAAAATAAATGGGAAGCGCTTGTTTCCAGGCAGCGAGTCTTTTATTTAATTGAATCATCCTCAAAAACATCATAAATTAGGCAGAAAAGGGAGTTGTGCGTATTTAATATATTTGTTTTATATTTCCCCTAGTCAACGGAATAATGAAATTCCTTAACTACTTCTCTTTAACTTGCACGAAGAAAGCACGGTATGTTGCTAAATCTCTTTTCACCGGCACCGCGGAGAAACAACTTTAATCCTTGTTAGAAAATTGCCGAGTCTGGGACTGACAAAGAGCTCATGCTTGGTCCATTGTTAGTGCTCCCTGGCCCCAAGAGCAGAGCCCTTTACAGCTGCGTGGATCCCGCCCGGCTCAGCTGCACTATTTAGGAGAGGAGGTTTGTCAATTTCTATTGACAATGGAGAGAGTTTTTCAGGGCCTGTAGCAGTGCTCACACAGTCGGGGATCAATGCCAGCCATTCAGACTGCACCCTCTTTCATTGCTTTGGTTTGTTAATTCAAGACTAAAGGTCCACTGAGGGGGTTCAGGGTGTTTAAGAAAGCTGATGAACTGTTTAAGAAAGCTGATGAACTGCGAGCGTTTATAGCCCTGGTGTGGCAATTTCCATAGTCAGTGGCAACTCCTGGCACTGAGGGAGCTGTGTCCTTGTTGACCCTCTTGTTATTAAAAATGCACAAGTGCTACGCTTCTCAATATTTCAACACTCTTTCATTGTCAATACCACCTTCTGAGCCCTTCAGCTTGTTGCTTGCTCTAAAGATCTTCTTAGATTGGGTTTGAAAACTTCACCTTAAACACTAGATTAGACTGATGTTCTGTTTTCCGTGCTCCTGTTGATTTGTTGAACCTTCCCAGGGCTGGAAAGCAAGTAGCAGCTTGATGGGGAGACGGGCTGCTAATATGATTTACCAGTCTACAGTCATGCACAATAAGTGTGAATAAATACAGGGGTCTTACAGAGTCAACCCTAGCCTTTCCTTTTCTTTTATTTTTGCTTTAAAAGAAATATCTCAAGAAAATGAAGTGAGTAATGCATGCCCTTACAGGAGTTGAATGAACCACAAAAAGAAGAAAAAAATATATATATTTTTTGTTAAAGTGGTAGGCTGCTGTCATGGATTGATGTGGAGGTGGGGGGAGTGTAGAATATACACTTACTGCTTTCTTCCTAAGTAGACCAAAGCAAAGAATGAAGCGGTAATGCCATACCCATGACTTCAGTGCAATCTGCAGTGCCCCTTCCTTGTCATTCCCCCGAAGGGAAAAAGTGAATGGTCAACCAGATTGTTTTATAAAGTTCACTTTTCCCGAAATGAAAGGACATTTGCTAACATTCAGACTATCCTGCACATTTGCCCTTTTGAATGTTTCTTTTTTTTCTTTTTTTTTTTTTTTTTTCCTCTCCTTTGTGTTGGGGAGGTTGCTTTTGCTTGGGTGGGTGAAAATGAAGCGGATCTACCTGTGAGTTTTGAGTTAAGATGAAAAAAAAAAAAAAAAATGGAACCTACCATATGCCAGCATCCAACAGAGGAACATATCAATTCCAGCACCAGAAATAGGAAAGTGCTGGAGATTTCTTTTCGGTGGTTTTGTTTGTTTGCTTATTTGTTTGCATGGAGTGTGTGTGGCTGTGTTTGTGTGTCTCTTTCACCATATACAAGAAAGAAACAGTCCTAGTGGGTTTTGTGCTGTTGTTAGTAACAACATAAACTCTGAACTAAAGTGCTGCTTTCCTTTAATTACCTGATTTAGCTGAAAATCCTCAAAATGCTTTGCCTTGGAAACCAAGAAATATGCATTTTTACCTGAAAAGAATAATTTTTCTTATAGAACTTTCCTTATCGAGTAATTGGTTGCCTTTCAAACTAAGATGATGGTAAAGTAGCTGAAGTTTTTACTTCACAATGGTTCTCTTTTCTTCTCTGTTTTTATAGTTAACTTACGATCATTTTATCCCCAGTTGATTTTTCTCTAAAATTACAATTTTGGCATTGTGTTGAAGACATGCTGTTAATAATAAATTTCTATGTTACATTAGATGTCCTTTTGATTATCACTTAATCAGAAGTATCATGTGTAATGGGAAAAGGAGTTAACTTTAAATTGTGTAAAGATTTTCTAAAAAACATAAAGGTGCCTATGGAGAAATTCTCAGAAAGTGTTTTCATTTCCCTCAAATTCATACAACTTACCATAGATATAGTAACTTTATATTCTAACAGACAGATTAACTAGTAAGGTATGCTAGACTTCATATATCATATTTTGCTCCCCAACAAAAAAAAATTATCTCTTACAGAAGGGTTATAATTTAAGAGTCATAACCATGATGACTGCATTTTAGCTTTCAAATTATCTGGAGACTGGTATAGGGTGAGAGTCTTAACTTAATATCTCATATTTGCTATCACCAATACCCGAGTGTTTACCTATATTAAAATAGAACTCAAGAGGTTGAGACTATACATAATTTGAAATAGGGAAGTATAGGATTGAAATACCATTGGCAATTACTGTGTCATGACTTCATTAGCGATTTTTTTTTTTTAAGAATTTAAGGGTATATCTTATTTTTATAAAACTTGTTTCTGATAATTTATAATGTCTAGAAAATTAAGAAAACAACCTTTAGGAAAGAGCAAAATTAGGTACATGAATAACATTTTTTAAACAATCATAGCCTATCTCACATTTTAAAAGCCTGGAATTTTCATTCATCCGTGTGCTATCATAATGTTGAGCAAATCAGTTATTCCTTTTAATTAGCTTATCTCATTTTATGTATGTATGTTCAGTGTACTAACAAATTAATAGAAATAAGTCTTATGAAATGTGACACTGATTCATGTTTCATTTAGGCTTAAAATACCATTTCTTATACTAAATTTTATCAGAACAATGTTAGATACAAGTCCAGATAAATTTCATACTTATTCGTAGCAAATAAGATTTCTCTTAACGATTGAATTTACTATTTAATTATGGAAGAAAAATATTTTTTAAGATTTTTTTTTCCTGTATTTGTATACCTAAACAGACACGCATCCCATGTTCATGACCTCTAGCGTCACTATATTTCTGTATACAAAAGGGACTCAAAATCCCTTCTCTTTCCAAAAACTCTTGTCATTTCCTACGAGCTGAATGGACTTTGCTATTTCTCAAGGTTATCTGAATGAGGAGCATTATTATTTTTACAGTATCACCCCAACCTAGCTCTAGCATGGAGTGGCGAATCTCTTAAAATGCTACCACTAATGGTAGATAGCCCTTTTTAAAAAACAAAAACAAAAACAAAAAAAAATGTCTTCTTTTACTATACTCCTAGACATTACCTAGGAGCAGGAAATTACATGAGAGAAGAATTTTGATTTTCCCCTCACAAGAGTGGGAATAAAGAAGAAAAAATAGGAACCCTCCAAAAACACTAGCAAAATGAAACCAGTTCTTTCACGATTTAGTCAACCAACCTCTTCTTTTCGTTTCTGATAGACAGCAATTCCATCCTGATAAAGTGCCTTCCTAAGATCCGAAATCTTTATTTTAGGTGGTTTTAAAACATCTTGGCAAATACTCCGCAACCACTAGTAGGTAGGGGTGTGATTGCAGATCCCTGGCTCCTAAGCCGTGGCAGGGCTTTCCGTCGCTTCTCTAGCCTGTTATTTCTGGGTACTGACTGCGTGTGTCATGGCATAACGCATCCACTCTTTGATTTTTACGTAATATACAGGCTAATAAGAAATTTCCCTCCGAAAATAATTCACCTGCTTCGTCCTGCTGTTCGGGAGCCCATTCAACCCGTAACGTGTATTTAGTGCCCTTTGTTACCTACAGATTACAAAGCAGGCCACTAGGCTACAAGTGCGGGAACACGGTTTCCCATGAATATGTTCCGGCTGAAAGACTCATGTTAATTCATGTAGAGAACAGCCCAGGTCAACGTAGCAGATTTTCTAGCAAAACATACAATTCTGTTAACAGGAAATTATAGCATTATTGACTTCAAGTGCTGATCTGTGGTCATTCCAGAGTGTGTCATTACCCCCTCATTACCGAATCTGTTACATGAATACTGCAGAGGCTGTTTTTCTGTTTTGTTCTCCTCCCCTGTGCCCCCATCCTTCTTTCCAGCAATGGTACAGCAGTTCCATGAAAGTCATTTGTGTCTGGTTGGCTGATAGATTAGACCTTCAGCTTCATATTTACCAACTGAAGACGCTCATCAAGATTGTGAAGGTAAACAAAATGTGTTTGGATGTGAATTGCCCACCAAGCTATGAAGGGTAATGGCTAGATATTGACATACAAAAAAAAAAAAAAAATGGTGTTTGATGTAACTGGGTGGATATAAGTACTTTAAAAACATCACTCTCGGCAATGACAGGCTACTCTTCACTTACATTTTCAGTTAGATTATTAAGTCAATGCTAATCGTTCTTTTCTTCCCTAATGAAATATATTTGGTCCAGTAATCACATTTTAAGATAATGTACAGAAAGCCTCAGACACATTTACCTGATTATAGTAGGTCCACAGGAATTTGGTATTAATTTTCTTGATTATAGAAATACTTTCTCCTAATACATTTCCTTCATATTTATTAGGATCATATATCTATGAAGGCTTTTGAATGTTATTTACCCACAGCATAAGGAGAGTCATATCCTGACACGAAAGTCACACAGTCACTGCCTGACTTCCTTTGGAAGCACGCCCCATCTCACACGTAAGAGATGATCAGTTTGATCATCAGTTTGATCCCAGACAACCAACAGGTGTCACATCACTTCAGCAAGGCCATTTTGACATTTGCTCTTTGAAAGAAAACATTAACAGCTACAGTTAATAGCTAAATAACAGTTACGGTTATTTAGGAAGTAAGGACTTTAAAATCATATATTTATTTAACATGATTTTTCACACTTTGTAAATTCTAGTGGAAACACAGAATTTGCCACAAGTATAACTTTTTCTTAAAATTGAGGCAAATCCTACCTTATGCCTAAAAACAACTCTGTTAGCATAAGTTATTGAAAGTCGGCTGTTCTTTTAAAAAGATGACCTTCAAGAAAAAAAAGGTGACCTTCACTTCCATTTTAGTGTCATTTATTGAATGGGATATATATACCATATGTATAGATCCAGATCTGTATATATATGTGCCCATATATGTATATGTCTAATAGGCATATATATATATATTTATATTTATGTGTATGTATGTACGTATATGACACACACACACACTCAATGGTTCTTAATGTCATTCCTGACCTGCTGTTATCAGCATCACCTGGGAACTTGTCAGGCATGCAAATTTCTGGACCCCACCCCAGACCTACTGAATGAGAAACTAGCAATCTATATGTTAACAAGCCCACCAGATGATTCTGATGTTAGAGTAGGAGAAGAACTATTACTGCATTGCATCATTAAGTTTTATCCACGTTAAAATATTTTCCAGCATTCTCTAGGTTCCTACAGTTTAATTAGAATACAAGTTCTTCTGTGCCATAGCCACACAGGTTATCACAAATTAGAAAGAACCATAAATAGGAAAATTCTGTTCTAAAGTGAGAAATCGGCCAGTCCGCTGGAACATAAAACCAGACCCATCATGTCACGGTAATAGCAATCACGATTAGTCATAAATAACAAGTAAAATGATAGCCACCCACTCATTTTTAATACTACTAAACATACTGCATTTCATTGGACAGAATGTCTTTGGTCCAGAGCTGTTCTTACCAGGTGTTATTTATTTTACAAAGAAACTGAAAGCACACTATCATCCATTCATATTTGCCTTCATTTCTGCAGTGTTTCTTCCTTGTTTCTATAAATGTGGCTTGGAGAGCTTCCAAATGAAGTTTGTTTGTCATCAAAGAGAATCCGGCTTATCTGTGGTATACCTTCTATATATCTGTGTATGTTAAGGTTGCAGTCTGTACTGTGACTAATATTGGGATGAACTGCTTACCCTTACAATTAGCCATATTTTTCAGAAAGGACCTAGTCAGCTCATTGACATTCGTTGATAGATTGTTAAGTTCTCTGTTTTCAGAATAAAAGTCTCCATTGTTTACCAGCCCATCATCTGTTTCTTTCGAAGTTATTCCTTTTCTCATATCCATATTGTCATTACAATTAAAGATCAAGCAGCAATGAATATTTTAGCAGAATAAAATGGCAGTGTCATGAACTATACGGTGACATTTCCATTGTACTCTAAGCCAATCAGCTTATCTTATTTTAACATAGTCTTCATTATGGGCTACCAGTAGTCAAGACTGATAAATATGAAAAGAAGTTTCATGAGTATGTTTGAGTTTCCATACTTTGTTTTTCACAAGCAGGTCTCCAGACTCAAAATGCTTTCTTTGCCTGATACACCTAATCAAATCATAGAGCTTTATTTAATAATTAAAAATTATTATTTTCACAGTGAAAATCAGGATGAATTAATAATTTAATGTTTTAATTGTTCCTTTTCCTACTTTGAATGTAAACAGACTTTAACCAATTTCATACATAGATTTATAATTCTTCAGAACCTATATGGTTATTTATAATGTTCATTTCTCAGTGAATTTAAGAAGCTGTTAAAGAGCAATGTGTACAATGGTGAAGGTCCCTGCATAGGCTTTCCTCCCATCCACATCACCTAGAGTAAGCCAGCATGTTACCACACAGCAGGGCATCCCATGCGGGAGCCGGGCTGCACAACTCTGGCAATCTCGTCCTTACTACTCCGCAGGCATAGTCAATCTTCTGTGCCCACCGGAGACATCTGTGCCCACAGATGCCATCAAGCTGTCTGTGACAGCCAGCTTGGCCCCACAAAGACGCTTAGATAGTAATCAGTTCATTCATGTTGTTCGCTAAGAAAAAACAAACTCCCCTAAGAGTTTCACAAAGAGTTTAGGACTAAGAAATTATCCACAAGGTTTTAACATCAGAATGAGGCGTTGAGGAAGGGAGAAAAATAGACTCCTCCAGAAATCAAAATGACTGATGAGTTTGCGTTCTCCCTAGTGGCCATATGATGTTTAAAAGCAGTGAACATAAATCAGCTGCCTCTTTTTTTTTTTTTTTTTTAAGATTTTATTTATTTATTTGACAGACAGAGATCACAAGTAGGCAGAGAAGCAGGCAGAGAGACGGGAGGAAGCAGGCTCCCCACCGAGCAGAGATCCCAATGTGGGGCTTGATCCCAGAGTCCTGGGATCACGACCCACCCACGCCGGAAGGCAGAGGCTTTAACCCACTGAGCCACCTAGGCGCCCCAGCTGCCTCTTTTACTAAGAAAAAGAAGACAAGTGAGCAGCACCCTCATGGCAGGCCCTCGTCTTAAGTAGGACCTAGCAGACCTTCACTGGCAGCCACAGAGGATGTCCCAAAGTCAATAACATTTTATGAATCCTAAAAAGAGAGGAGATAGCAGGGGTACCTGTCCTGCAGCTCCCCTAACTGCTTATTGCCTGGTGATAAAATAAGGAAGTAGAGTCCTAACAACATGTCAATTAGAAAGCTTTCAGGACTGTAAATCCACAATACAAATACGTCCTCACCAACATACTGACGATTAAGCTAAGTCTAAGGAAAGTCAGTTCTAATAATAAAGTAGGACTCACAAACTCAGGGTATGATTATCAGCGGAACAATCATACTTCGTGTCCAATGCGTTATCTGTACGTGAATATTTTGTGGGCTAGTTATATTTTTAATCAAACTATTAAACAGTTACAGCCTTGCACACAAGTCTGTGGTAATAACACCATGTGTATCAGTTACCAGATTTTCGGGACAAAACTTGCCCTGCAGAGCTATTTCGATGGGTTTTGATGCAAATTACGTAAGTTTTGGTATAAAGAGTACCACCTTAGTCATAATAATCTTAGAAAGAGCTTAGAAAGAGAATATGAGGGTGGTGGGTGTAGGTGTCTTAAAATGTAAGTAAAAAATAGTTCTGATCATTTAAGAAAAAAAAAACGGTCTCTGAATCAAATTGTTATTTGCGGTTAAGATACTGCATCTGATACTGTGTATAACATTTCTCACAGTTCAGTTTATTTTTGGTGGACTGTGGGGGTGAACTTTTCAAATATAAATTTAATTTATAACAAGTGATTATCCAAATGAAAAAAAATTGTTATTCACCTTCCGTACTGCTTTTGGCATATCACCTCTGAAACCTGGAATGATACTGGGAGCATGAGTCAGAGTAAAGAAGACAGGAAGATATGTGAAATGCCAGGGCTTCCACGTCCTTTCTATGGTTCTACTCCTTCCCCCAAGTCTGTTAGTAAGCCAGGTGTGTATATCAAGGGGATTAAGATGCCATTCATCAGCAGCATTTCCTACCTCCTACTAATAAGTACCTAAAATTCAACCATGTGAATATTAAAAGTTTCCTTCCATAGATGAGGGAAACCAAGCATCTCTTAATGTTAATTTTCTGCCACTGGAGTTAGAGTATGGGGCCAGGAAGTACAACATTTCTTCTTATTTGACTTTCTTCATCTATGAAGTATAAAGCAAACAGCAAAAAAAAAAAAAAAGTGCCCACTAGAAATCATTTAGAACAAAACAACGGCACAAGATACTGGTACTTGAGGGCCCATCCATTGACCTCTAAATGTAACCTAGGACAGGAAACAAAATTTTGAAAGATAGCATTAAAAACAGCCTTAGAAGTGCATCCATACAATGGATATCTTCTTTTAAAAAATCAATAATAAGATACCAGTCTTGTTTGCCAAAGAAAAGTCATATCCGAGGAAGATTGGCCTTAAGGGGATGAGTGAAATAAGGGAAGATTTATAGGTTATGTATCTTCTGTGCCACAGAGCCCAGCATTCTGTTGTTCTTGTCACTGTTCTTAGGCATCACTACACAAACACTAATGTGTTCATCCTATTTTTGACATATAATACATCAAATTATATACTTTTCACAGAAAATACAAATACATGTTTTATTATCCCATCTATGGAAGCTCTGTGCCAGAATCTGACACTTCACATTCCAAGGGAATTTCAAAAGGAAAGGGCAGAATTCATACAGACTTTTAGGTGTACACACATTTTTACCCATGGTACATATAATAAATGTTATAATTCAGAAATACTGAAAGTGCACATTTCTTTTACCAATAATAGGAGTAACTCTCTCCATCCACATCTCCTTCCAAAAAGCTAATGCATTTTATAAAATATATTTTTTTGGTATTAAAGGAACTGAAAAACCAAGAATTCCTTTCTATTAAAAATGTACATTAGTGCATATCATTTCACCTTTGTTCCAAGTCATTCAAATAGTAAAGTCTGTGCAACCAGGAATATTTGGGAGGAAAGCTCATTTGTCATCTGTCACAACATTTTGATCTATTCAGAGTGATCCTAGCTTGAAAAATAGTATCCAAAGTCTCATTTCATTTTCTCCCCAGAAATACACCAACAAGCTGATTGACATGGGCAGCTAGGATCGGGATCCATTAGTGATTTGTCCAAGATCATTTCTGAAATGCCAACCGAGGATATATGCATACAGACATCCATATTGACATCCACACATACAACCCCTAAGTTCTCTAAGCAGATTCTCTCTTTTTCCTCCAGAAAACGTACAGGGACTTCCGACTGCAGGGTGTGTTGGAAGGCACACTGAACAGTAAGACCTACGATACTCTGCACAGGCGGTTAACAGTGGAGGAGGCTACAGCCTCTGTCTCGGAAGGAGGAGGACTTCAGGGCATCACCATGAAAGACAGTGATGAAGAAGAAGGCTGATAACCCTGGCGCTTAGAAGGAAGGCAGATGTTGACCCCGTTTATTTTGTACCCCGTCTTTGTAATTACATTGATTGTCTGGACCAAATAAAAATGCTTGTATTTCGCTCCACTTTGCAAGGAGTCAACCAGGAAGCAGAGTGAAAGGGGAAAATGCCAAGTTTTTTTTTTTGGTTTTTGTTTTTAGGATCAGCCTCTCCAGTGCAGCTTGACCTAAAATGAGCTTTGGCTTTGTTTGTGATTGGAACATGATTTTTTGGGGTTTTTTTTTTTTTAGAAGCTTTGACTTTTTCTTCTGTGATTCCATCAAAGTAATGTCCTCTGTGTGTAATGAGATCTGCATTTCTCAGAGTATGATATTGTGAGAAGAAACCACTCCTGATCACTGTGTCAGCTCTCTTGTACCCTTGTTAAAATGGTGTGTATTTAATAGTTTATCATTTATGTGTCAGGGTTTGTTGTTTTTTTTTTCATAGTTAATTTGCCATTGTTGTAATGTGTGTAAAAACTTTAACCTTGGTTCTTAGTACTCTGAATTCATCTGCAGGCTTAAAGCACTGCCAAACCAAATATAGACGAGATCCTCCGTCAGCTTGTGTCCCGTTCTATTCTGAACATACCTTTCAAGTTTAGGGGAAAAAAAATCCCAAAGCGTAAGGTAATTAAGTGTGCTGCCATCAACATACCGCATTCTCCTACTTCTCAATGTAACAGCTTGCAGGCAATAAAAATATATTTGGTCAAACCACCTCTGTATTTATTAGACTTATATAAATTAAATGCAGTAAAAAATGTTTGCAGTATTACAAACATCCTAACAATTCGGCTCTGTGTTTTTCCTTTTTGTTTTGTTTTGTTTACAATCAGATGAGTAAAAGATACTAACACTGCTTTGCACCTAATCGGCACGCACACTTCTGAAAAGAATAATTACGAAAGCATAGTTCCATAGCAAAAGTAATGTTGACTACATACTCATATATTACTAACATTAGCAATTTGTGTTAACTAATAATACTAGGAGTGCTAGTGATTTAACTAGCAGTTGATGTATTAGTTATTTCTCCCCCCACACACACAGTATTTTCTTGCTATAATTTTGAAAGTAGATTACACTATATAATTTCTCTATGAATTTTAATTCTTGTATTTTTTCCCTAAAATATCCTGGCATATTGTGCTACTACATTCATTCATAGTAATTTTTAAATGAGGTCAGTTAATGCAGAATAACTAGAGGTATCCCTGAATTTGTGTAAACTCTAGTTCGGGAATTTTGGAAGTGAAACAACTTCTTAGACCTCCAAATTCATTCTCTGACAGTGTTGTAAATGATGCCTCAGGAGCTGGACTTGTCCACAAAAATCCATTTGATTAGTTATTATATGATACTGGTTTGGGATCAAATCTAGGTCCTAGGGGTAAGACCCCCTTTGACACGAGATAAACACGAAAGGAGATTTCTTCACCTTTCCTGGATTAGAGACTAAGTCTCCCAACTCAGTATTGTGGGAAGGCACTTTGCCCTGAAATGCTCCCTTTTCCTCTCTCTATCCAATAGCACCCTGTCTTCGGGCTACCAGATGTCCAGTCCTGCTACCCTAAACTCAGCGGTACCCTCCCCATGATTGCTGCTGCACAGCTCAAGCGCTTGTAGACTCTGAAATTACCCACCCTTGTTTTCCCTAAATGTCTGTGTCTTTGATATAGCTCATCTCTGAGTAATTGGCCCATGTTGTCCTGAACTATGAATGATGAATTACTGATGGCCCCCCTTAGCCATATATAGAGATACTCAAGGAAATACCTAGCTAATCCAATTCAGATATGCAGGGGAAAGCACTTGGGGTCAGCAGGGTCTTGCTGCTGATCTGAGCTATTTCAACTGCCTACTGGCCCTCCTTGCTGGTCAGCCTTCTGTAGTTTCTCTCCAGATTTGAACATTCTCTGCTCCTTCCCTTCTGTGCCCAGGAGATATCTAAAAGCTCCATTCCCCAGTCCAATGTCCAGTAGCTTCCACAGAGAGGACAGCAACGAAGGCAGGTAGTGGAGATGCTCACGGGTATATGACGACTTTGTGGACCAGCCTTTGAGCCATAGAAAGGTGTATGAAGAGAAATTTATAAAGTAAATGAAAAAGAATAAAAAGTCATTTTTGGGATTTTGCCCAGAAATTCTCTTCAACATAACTGCAAATTGCTTGAAATGACTTAATAATTGTTCATTGGTCTGTGTAACTGTTAGGGTGAATACCCAAGCATCTGTCTATTAAATGAAGCCAAGTGTTATTTTTCAAGTATTAGTTCATTAAAAGGGATTTAATTGAAAGCCTAACAAATCTTACAATTTTTTAAAAAATGAAAATCATTTTTAACTCAAAAGAAATAGCTCTACCCTCCTAAATGGTAGAGAAAAAGCTCTACCTTCCTTGGGGGAAGGGCCAAAAGTGCATCCCTTGGGCATTTTAAGAAGTGTTGCATGAGAAAATAATGCAGTCTAATATCCAGCTGGAATGGGTCTGTTAAAATAACACGTCTAAAAGGAAAGTTTCTCCAAACTCATGGAGAAAAATAATAATAACCCCTTTTCCCGGAAAGGGAAAGAACCACGCAGAGCTTAACGTAAACCTCTCAGCTCCAGCTGTGGGTCGTTCTTGTGTTCACGGATTTTTCCACTTGAATTCCCCTTAGTTCTTGTTCATTGTCCCTCGCTCTGCAGAAAGGATTTCCTGCTACTTTTGCAGTAAACGCTGCCGGTGCAAAGTGTCTTAGGGCTCCCACCCCGCCCCCCACGGTCAGAGCCCGGCCTGGCCCGGCGTCGCCCTCCTTGGCCCGCGAAGTCTTCGGTTGAAGGGTCCGTGAGCTCCTGGAAGGTGCGCTTGGTGAGAAAGGTCACCCGGCCACGGCTGCTCACGGAGCCCTCCCCTGCCGCGACCGTCTGCCCTCCGGGCGGCGCGTGCCCCCAACCACCCGCCGCGAAAACCCGCGGGGATCCGGGGCCGGCCCTGGGCGCAGGGGCCAAGCGAGCCGGCTCCCCGCGAGCCGGAGCCCAGCGCCTGCCTTCCCAGCCCCTCCCGCCACGCGTTTCGTAGAAGAACCAGAGCGGGGAGTTTGGAGCGAGAGCTCGGTCTCTTTCATGTCTTACTCCCCAAACAGAAAATGGAAATTTCCCGGTCCGGGTCCCTTAAGGGAAGCGATAGATCGATGTTCCTGAGAGACGGTCACCGCCGCCGCCGGCGGGGCGAGCGCTCGCGGGGAGAGCAAACGGGTGGGCCCCTGCGCGCTCTGCCTCCACCGCCCGCCCGAACCCCCTCCTGCAGCCCCCCGCGCGTCCCACCGGGGCCAAGAAAAAACAAACAAAAAAGTGGACTAGTTGTGTGCAGAGTTTGAAGGCCTGATTTGTGGCAGTTTGGGAAGACAGTGTTCATCCTACCTTTGCATGGGGTCCCCCTACCTCACCCCCACCCCCTGCCCGACTGCTGTGCGGGGAGCCGCGGTCGGGAACCGGTCTTCTATTTCTTTCAAGCTCTGCTCGCGGGCCGGGCAGGAACCTTGGGGAAAGCGGACGGCTCAGATGGCTCTGGTCCTTTGCGGCAAGTAGAGTGGAGCCCAAGGACCCGGGCAGCAGGGAGGAGGCGAAGAGGGATTGGGAACCCCGCAGTCCCCGAAGCGCACGGCCGGCGTCTGCCCACTCCACCCACTTCCAAGGGTGAGGCTTTCCCCCAGCGTTGGCTGAAAGATGGGGGGCAAAGAGGACTTAATCTGTTCTTCTCAGTGACGCTGAACTAAGATACTTAAAGGAACCGAAGCGGATACAGACCGTGAGCTCAGCGCTCCGAGCCTGGGTTCCCGAAGTCAGGACTGACAGTCAATCGCGCCCTTAGTCCGTGTGCAATTTGTGATCGTTCTAAGGGAATAGGCTCTGGAGCGTGAGACTATACTACTGAGAAAAGAGGAAGTGAGGGTAGAAGAATTCGATGTGCTTCCCAAATGAAGAAGACCCCAGATTTAGAGAAATACCCCAGAACCAGGCGTACATGAGACAGTTTGGTAAATCGTAGCGAGCAGGGCCTTGGAGGCAGAAAACCCTGGATTTGCCTCCTAACTGATACACTCTTGCCTGCGTCTGAGCTCTGTGTCCTTGGGCAAGTCACTTCACTTCTCCGTAAAATGGCCAATTAATCACGGAGGTGACTGTGAGAATTAGAGGCATGTAGCAAGTTGTGGCCAGTACTAACTAGCTCTTCGTGAGGAATGGATTGAGAAGACATCGTGGTAGGCCTGCCTTTGCCAACGTGCACCACTACTCTCTGGCCGTTCTCCCCGGAGTGGTTTCAGGGTCCTTTGATATCAGAGCCGGCTCCGCGGATCTTCAGACCGGTCTCACCTTGGCGTGTCCGTGAACTGGCTAGAATTGTCCGGTTCCTGGGTTATATATAAGGCCAGCCAAGTGGGAGGAGAGGAGTAGACGGGGAGGGGCAAACCTGCTCGGGTCTGCTGCGAGGGCCGGCAGTGCCGACAGCAGCCCTTGGAGCAGGGGTTGGGAAGGGAGGCAGCTGGAGACATGCCTTTAGGCCGCGAGGGCATGATGTTGGTCAGGGGCTCTGAAACCGGACAGGTATGATCCAGACATGCTAGACGTATAAGCAAGGGACTCAGACCTCGGCCCGTACCCAGTAGGTCAAGTTGAAGAAAATTTAAGGGGCAAACTAGTGTTCGTTAACGTTTCCCAACGTTGAAGGAAACCTAGGCTGGCGTCCTGCGTCTGAGCCCAGAGATGAGCACGCAAGAAGCGCTTGGAAAACGCGTAGCGGGACCGAGAGAGAAGCAAGGGAAAGCAAACCGTCGCTGCGTGCCCCAAGCTGCCCGCAGCCGCGGAAGCCGAGCAAAAACCCCGGACACTGAGGGCCACAGTCAGTGCAGAGTCTTGGCCCAAAGTGCTGAACTGACAGCGCTACTAGGCTGTCAGGAAAAAGCCAGTAACTTGGAGACCGGTCAGGGCCGAGGGCACGCCCCAGGGTCACATCCCAGCGTGTCCGTGACGAGGAAGAGCGTGCCCTGGTGGTGCTGGGGCCAGGCACTCGGTGGCCTCGGGGAGGCAGAAACCCATCGCTTACCAGAGGCGAAGACGCCTCGCCCAGCTTTGGGGTGGGACTAGAGCTACTTTTTTTTTTTTTTTTTTTTTTTTTTTAACCGAAGGGATGTTTCTCATTTTAATCATTCCCTTAAGGTAGGCTGCCTTCAGCTTCTGAGTTCCAGACCCAGGGAAGAATTTTACTTACTTACTTACACACACACACACACACACACACCCCACTCCGGAATACCGCAGATGCCCTTAATCTCCCTGTACTTTGCAACTTTACATTAAAAGTGACTGTATGACTGTATTTATGTGCTTATTTGTGGGTGACTTTTAAGAGGTAACAAACACATTCTCATATTGTCTAAGTTTCCATCCCTAGGATCCGTGGTTCTCAAGTCAAGAGCGGAAGTGAAGAGTTGATCTCGAATTCAAGAATCTTCAGGCAGGGTAGTTCCCCTTTCCTGAGCTCTGGCATATACTTGCTTTATGGAGTCCCTACACAGTCTGTGTACCTTTGCAAAAATTAAGAGTTGTATGTCCCATTATGTCCTTTTCTGCTTTAAATCAGTTCTAGTTTGTCTTTTAACACTACTTCCTTACTAAGACCCAATAAGTCAACACCTCTCTTGGGTGTGATTGGCAGAAAGATACATTTAAATGCTGAAATTTGTTGTTTAGGGCATTTCTCTAAAACGCCAAGGAAGCAAAACTAATTGTAACTTTGCAACAAGATTTTGGTAGGGAAGTAGGAAAAGTTTCATTAAAAGGGGGGTTACTTAGGAAAAGGTCAGAACCCAACAGGACTGTATTTCAGAAAGTGGAAAGTGAAACACGGAAAGGCTGGGGTAGCGGCAGATTGTGGCAAAAGAGAGCTTTGTTAGAACCTCCCCACCCCCAAAGCCTGGTAATAATTTTAAAACACACTTCAAAGTTGCTGTATTGAAGAACTGCTTTCATTGTCATTCATTCAAACTGCCCAGTTCTTATTTAATTGTTGTTACATTGTGTGATTGCTAGGTGTGTTCTTCCGTATAATTAGGATAGTCTATCAGAAAGTTGATTAATTTTAGAAATGCATAACTGCCTCTAAAGAGATGAAATCTGCTTTAATCAAACTGGGATTTTTGAAAAGCTTTTGTGAAAGGTTAATTCGTCGTTCTTTAGAAGAAAGTGTCCCCTGGGGACCTCAGGACTGAATGTGGGAGAGCAGGCCCCCGAGGATAAGGAAAATCCTCAAAGTTGTGAAAAATAATTTAACAAATGTGATTCTTTGTATGTATTTTAACAGGTCTATGTATCTAACCCTGAATCATTGAGCAGAAGGGTTGTTTTTTAAATACAGTTGTCTGAAAAATATTTTGGAAAAGTTTATAGCCTAACTTTTTAACAAGATGATAGGTAGCTTTTCATATGTAAAGTAGTTAATTTTAAAATCTCTTTTCAATCTCCAAGCCTCCCAAGAATGAAGTGGGCTTTGATTTAGTCCCATTTCACAGAAAAACAATTCAAGGCAAAGGGAACTGCCACCATCTGTTCTGGTTAACAAGGAGCCCACTAGCTGTGTGGCCTTCCCCAGAGGAAGGCACCCTAGTTTAGGAGGCCAAAACAGGGCAGGAAACTGGCATCATTTATTCTAGCCCTCAAAATGTCTGGACGAATTGGTAAAAGTACTTATGAAGAACTTTCTTAGAAAGGGGGAGAAGTTGTTCTCCATTTCAATGGATAATTGAAGAATCCAGCTTTAAAAGGATAGTAAGGCACCTGGAGGAGCCAAGGGGGTTACAATGTATTTTTTATGAGGCAGCAATTGTGGGGCAAGTGGGGGCAGAATTCACTGCCTACTTGAAAAAGTGCATGTTTTCTCCTCTTAAGTTCCTGCCCTTACAGGTTTAATTAAAAGCTCTGGAAATTAATGTAAACAACAACTGCAAACTTCGGAGGGGTTGGTTGCAAGTTATAGAATATGGCCAGTTTTGCAGAGAAAAGGGAAACCGGGAGCACGACGGTAAGAGACAGAAGAGAGTAGAGAAGAGGGTCTTCCGTGTTGCGAATTTCCAGTTACCACCAGCTCCTCCGCCCCGCACCCAACCAGGGGGACGAGGGCGCCCTTGCTCACCCGCGGCTGGACGGGAGACTCATTGGCCGAGGCCTAGCGCCAGACCCAAGGGCCCCAGCACCACCGCGGCCGTCGTGGCTAAAATAAGGGGACGCTAGTGTCCCACAGATGTTGCGTCTGGATTTGCCCTTGCCCTGCGTTCCACAGGGAATCACTAAAAAAATGCCTCAAAGAGAGCTCCAGAATTTGAATTTACCAGGGGTATCTAAGTTCAAACTCAGGAGAAAAAGAAAAAAAAAGAAAAGAAAAGAAAAGAAAGAAAGAAAGAAAGAAAGAAAGAAAGAAAGAAAGAAAGAAAGAAAGAAAGAGCCTTAACCCTAGAACGGCAACGACAGCAATCACGTGTATCGTACAGCTGCCACGGTTCGCTTTTCCATCTTATATTTCAATTGGCCAGTGGGAGCCCGGCGGACAGCGGGGTCACTCTGCCAGTAAATGTTGTGGCCTTCAGTTATCTTGAGAAATAATAAATTGGCATGTCTTATTAATACTAGAGGGTAATGATTTGGCTTTTCAAACAAAACGTCGGTATCTGCCAAATAAAAGGGGAAGAGAGCCTTTGGAAAGTAAGGAACCCCAGTTATCATCAAGCCTACCGCCTTTTGAACACAGAATACGCTCTTAATTTTTAAAATTCTTTTCGCCGTTCCTAAGAAATCTAAATCGGCGTCATTAAAGCCAATTTCTTTCTCTCCCTTTTTTCTCCCTCTCTGCCTCTTCTTTCAACAGTGGTGTGAAAGTTCAGCTATTCTCTGTCATGAGTAAAAAGCTTTGGAAATCAGCTAATGTGCCAACACCGGGAACATATCCAGGCCCACGGTGCGAAAATGGAATATGTGCTGTTGAATTATTATTTTTGTCCTTTAGGTTTACATCCACGCCTTTGTATTATGTAAATTTGTGAGAAGCTGTGAATCACAGGGTTAGGTAGAGGAGGGGTTTCTCCCCCCTCCACAGGCAGCAGGAACCGACCCCATTCAGTCTTTGAATGACGCGCACAGCCTTCTTCTTCTTCTTCTTCCGGCTTTTGAACGCAGACCCAGCCCCTCTCCCCAGCGTCGACCCCGCGGGCCTGCAGGACCTCAGAGCTGCCACGCAGGCCCCAGGAGCCTCGGCGGGCACGTTGGTGACATCAGCCGGCCGGCCCCACGAGGTCACCGCGGGCCGCGAGGTGCCGCTCCCCTGTTGCCCGCGTCTACATTGACGCTCTGCAGTGTTTCCAGCACCCTCTTCCTGTCCGAGTCTAGTGGGAAACTAGGAGGGCTTAGTGGAAGTCAACGAGTGAACTGAGCTTAAAGAGGACACGGAGGGGAGAGAAAAAGAAAAACGACTTCCAACTTAATTCAAAGCAAGGCAGCAACAATTTAACATGGTCAAAGTTAGTAAGGTTCCTTAAAGACGGATCGAATCTCTTCTTGGCATTTACATCTCAACTCTTGAAATGTGGGCGATGCCTGTGGGATCGGGTCTGAGAGAGGCCTGGCGGGTAATCCACCTGTATCAGGAGAAGCGGGGCGGCCAGTGGCTGAGGGTCTCCCTCCCTCTTTCAGGGACTGTGGAAGCCAGCTGGAGGTGGCCGAGGGGTACCGTGCGCGGAGGACAGCCATCCCACCTCCCCCTTTAGCAAGGAAGAAGAGGGCTTGGCCGGGAGAGCTCAGGAAGCGGAATGAAAGGACAAATTGGAGGGTGGGGCCCCAAGGGGGAGGTAAAAGGAAACTCTTCAGCCAAAGAATCTAGTTAGAAAATCCTCTCGCTTTCCCCGAAACCGTCAGCAGATACCCAGTAATTCTAAGCACAAGCCAAACGGCTCCGAAGGGAGGATTCGACGGGGACAGGGGTGGGTACAGAAATATATGACAACGGATAATGAAAGGGTTTTGGAGTAGAACTCAGAGGTGACCCTCCCCACCAACCCGACCCTCCACCCCAACCCCGTTTAACATCGGTTTAAGAAAGTGTTTTCCGGGAAACTGAAAATGACAGGCAAAACTTATTTAAAAAAAAAAAAAAATGCTCCAGTTGCTTCTTGGGCGTGCCACAGCGTCAGCCCTGTTTTCTTTCTCTTGACATCTAGATTAAATGACCCTTCAGTAACACTCTGAGTCGTCAAAGCAAGTCTATTAGCGACTGTTCTGTTCAAAAACTTTTCAAACGGGAGTCCTCCGCCATCTGTTACTTGGTCTTTAAACCTGATCCCGCACCCCCTCCCGAAACTCTTTGGTGACTGCCCCCTTCTCCCAGCCCCGGGGTGGGGTGAGGAGGGGAGGGACAGAACCGCCGCAGGATCCGCGGGGGTGCGGCGGGGAGAGGGAGGAGCGCGATCGCGCCCCAAAGGACCGCGGGGGGCGAAGGTGTGGAGGCCGGAGGTCAGGGGGACGCGGGTGGCGACCGCGCGGCGCAGGCAGTCGGGGCACCGGAGAGGCCCCGCGTGGGCGCCAGAGCCCGGCAGGACGCGCGGCGGCGCAGGGGGCGGGCGGGGAGGTCTGGCTGGCGGCGGGCTGCGGGAGCGGCGGCCCAGCTCCCAGTCCCCTCTAAGCCGCTTGAGTCACCATCCGCAGCCCCTCCAAGGCAGTGTCACAGAGCCCGGTCGCCCTCGGCCTCGCCAACGCCTTTGTAACTGTTCGGGACTCCTGAGCCAGGACCAATAAGTGGAGAATCCAGCGGGGGAGAGGGATCAGCTTTTCTGTTCCACTTCGGGCTTCCGTTAAATGGCTCTGCGCCGGGCAACGCATCGTGAATGAGGCGAGGCACCTTTGCGCCGGCACCCGCAGCGGGAACGCAGTTCCCGTCCGAGGCCGGGGCCGGGGACGCCGAGGTCGCCGCGGTTATGGAGGCCCCCGCGGCCGAGGGCAGCTGGTCCGCGCGGGGCGCTCCCCGCCGGGAGCCGCCGACGACCGGGGGCCGGGAGGTAACTACATTGTTAAACGGTTCTCAGAGATTTCTAGCTCAAGGATTTTGATTTACTTCTTCTGCTTCTCCATTGCTCTAACCTCACGCTCTGCTCTGTATTATTTGAATATCTATTATAGACATTTATTTCGCGGGAAATAAGGAAGAAAGTTTGAAAATAACAACAAAAAAAACCCAAAAAACTGCTCTAACCCTCTTGGGTAGTTATCAAGGAAAGAATCGCGCTGTGTTGAATGTAGTTTTTATTTTGCCCACAAAAAATTATCTGGGGACTGGCGCAAAAACGCTAATCAGCCAATTGCACAACCAGCTCTCGGTGTAGAACGAGAGCGCATATTTGGGGCGTCCTCTTCTAACTGATCACGTCCCAGGTTTCAACAACACCGTTGGAAATTGCAAGCCAAACTTGTCTGGCTTTTGTAGCTTCACTTCTAGGCAGCTTCTCGAATAAGTTGAGAAATTGGGTTGCTTGTTTATAAACTTCTTTTTCCATCAATTCCAGCCCTGAGTCGAGTCTGTAGGGAACACACCTCACAGGCCTGTGGGAACGGTGAGAAAAATCCCAGCATTAGTGCAGGGGCAGAAACAAACCCAGGCAGGTGATTCCTGTCTGTAATGTTTGCGGGCTCATTAACAGCTCTCACCTTTGGGGCTCTTCGTTTACTTTTACAAACGGATTTTATATGTAAATACTGTTCTGAGGACAATAATTTCACTAGGTTGCAAGGAAGCCCTACTAAAGAAGAAACAGTGGTAAAAATAAAGGTCTAAAGATAAACAACGAACCACTGGCCTGCCTCCCCTCCCCCAAAAGAAAGGAGGGCTCTGTGAGGTAACCGACCCCTCCTTTACAACTAACCAGTGACACTGCCCTTCACAAGCTCTACAAAATTAGGGGAAAAAACCCCTTTATCTGCTTCCGTACTAAAAGTACACTAGCAGCCTTAAATTTGAACTTGTTGCCTAAGTGTTGGTTGATGTGCTAGAAAGTTAGTTCTCACTGTGTATTCATTAGCTAATCTGAAGTACTCAACAAGACTTTTTCCTTGAACCTTGCAGACCCTCCTGTCTGGGGCCTACTCCAACACCCTGCCTCCATCACACACCACAAGAAATAACAAAAGACCAGTCAGAGATAAAGACTGAGCAAAACTGTAGGAGAATTTAGGAATGTTTTTGCCTCTCTAGAAGGAAGGTAGGTTGCTATTTATTAAACAGGAAGAAATGTGGATGGGTCTGAGTGCCTGGGGAGGGGGGGTGGTCAAAATAATAATCTTGTCTCCCCCATTTAGCTCACAGCCCCTAATAAGAAGCAAAAAAATCAGACTGCTATTTTTGATGAAGAGGCAGAGGTCATGGATGTTAGAAAGGTCTGATAATCCTAAAAGCATGACCAGAGATGAAGTAATGCACTTGGCAGGTGAGATAGGTTGTAATATTTCTCAATCCATTTTTTTAAAAATTCAGGATATTCTGTGACTTATTAAGGAAGAAGAGATAAAAGATTCTGGATTATTTGGTCATTGAAGGCTCCACTGTATTGCCTTTTATTTCAGATTGCAATAATCTTGACCAAAAACTGCATTTGCTTGGGATAGGGTTGTAAATAAAAAGCCTGTGAAAATCATGCAAGTTCTTGAGCAATCAAGAATGCAGTTTAGGTAGCACTGAAATAAAAATTAGCTTCTGTAGGCAAAACAAAACAACAACAAAAAACAAAAACAAAAGCAAAACAAAACAAAACAAAAAACCACACGACAGCTTTAAATTATTTTAGAGGAATAGCACCTTTTATTTTCTCAAAAGGTCTTAACTCAGAGTTTATCTGGTCTGTTCATATAGAGGAATGCTTTGCTCTCCTCAGTACATCTCATGCAGGATAAGCCCCACACTTAATACTCACCTCCTATAAGGATTTAAAGTGAGGCAAATAAATACTTCCTTTCTGTGGTTGGGAGAGGAGGGACACTTAAATCACCAGCTCTGACCAAGAGAGAGGGGATTATAAGATTCTCCGAGAAAATCCAAAGGAACTACAACTGAGTTTCTATTTTGCCATTAATGAAGTGAACAAGGTTCTCTTGCATTCTTTGAATAAACAATTTTAAAGGGTTGGACCGTTTTAGAAGCTTCTAAATTTGCCAAATATGCTCTGCTTTTCTTGGGTGGTTTTTTTGGTTTGTTTTTTGGTTTGTTCGTTTTTTATCTTTCAAATGTGTTTGGGGGGGAAGAACCCAAGTACTGGACAGATTTGACAATAAGACGGAAGCCTTTTGTAAATACATTTTGCATTTTGTTTAAGGTAATCCTTAGTTAATAGAGATTTTTTTTTAAATTAACAGTTTTAGGTTAGGTTTTGAATAGAAAATACTCATTAACAAATGTTGGAATATCAAGACCTTGATTTATAAAAGCACCTCTTCAGTCTTCAGGATTAGCAAGCTCGGGTCTGATGTTTTAAAGGAAGGGCGTAATTGCTACTTTGAGATGTTCGTGTTACTCGAATGACACCATACTTTCAAACACTTGTCAAAAAGGCAAATCCCGAAAAGACCGGTGAATTGCAAATAGTTGAAATATTAACTATACAAAACACTTATACCCCTTAGCCAATAATTTTCCCTTTTTGTTCAGTGTCCACTGAAGGAGAAATTTACTGAGGTTAAAGCAAGGCTCTTTTGCCCTTAAGGAGGAGGGAGTGGGGGAGGGGAGAAAAAGGGGAAAGGGAGGGACACGCGACGAACATAAAACAAACTGGTGGCATTCAGTCCAGAAGGCAGGTAACGCTCCGGAAGCGGGTGAGTTGTACAAGTCAGCTGGGGGCTCCAAAGCTTTCCAGAGCCAGGCCGTTTCGTGCTTCGTTGCTTTTTTCTTTAAACCTGGCCCTATGTGGGAGCAGTGCGGCATGAGGGGGATTTTTCGATGTTGGGAAGTGGCAGGTAGGAGAGGAAATCTGATCTGCCCCAAAAGGCAGCAATTAAAGTCTTAACCACGACCCATCTGTCGTGGGGCGCACCCTACCCCCAACCCTGCCTTTTCGCCTAGCAAAGCCGTCCCGCGCTCTTTGTCTGAGCGGGGAAGAAGAGGAGGCAGGTTCTGAGGCCCCAACAGCAAAAAGAAGGACGATTTTGCAGGGTGGACGCGCCCCGGGTGACCGAGCCCGGGCCAAGAACTGCCCCGAAGTAGCGTGGCGCTTTAGTGCCCTACGCTTGCCTCAGTCAGTCGGCACTTCTGTACCCCTTCATCTGTCCTCCTAGCCCGAAGCCACCCCAAGACCTGACAGGAGGCACTTCCCTGGCCTAGTTGTTATGGCCAGTCGCATCCAGACCTTTCTCCTCATTTAGCCCTTTGGCTGCCTTCAACTTCCAATAGGACTCACGCCTCCTCCCCCACATCCTTAGCAATTGAGTTTCTCCACCACACCTCTAGCTGCCCTGCTTTGCCTCTGGGCATTAGGGCGCCTTCCCAGCCCCGGCTCTCTGCGGTTTCTGCCCTTCTGGGCTCGCCGGGCGGGGGCGGGGCAGACCCTCCCGAAGAGCCCGTGTGAGTGGCCTGGACTGAGCAATGGGGTAGGGAGGAGGGACTGTGTTGAGGTTAATTTCCTCCGTTTGAGGTCCAATTTCGCGTTTTGGGGTGGCATTCCTCAGGGGCTCAACAATCCCAAGGTTTCTAGTCAGTTTGCATCCAGCCTCCTTTTCAGGGCTCCTTTTCAGGGCTCTTGCAAGCCTCCTTTTCATCTCACCCACCCGATGTCTGGCACCCGTCACCACCTGTTCTGCGCGCACTCGCTGAGGGTAACTCACCAGGTAGATGGCACCCTGGACTGCTGCGGGCGACCACTCACCGGGGCGTGCAGGCCGCCAGGTTCTGAGCTGGCACCTCTGCGCTCTTCCTCCACTTAACTCGCTGGCTTGAGCTCCCGGCCGCCGACTCCTCGCTGCGCTGCCGCTAGTCCGGGGCTATGCTCTGCCTGTTTGCAGGCTCGCAAAGGGGAGCAGCCACGGACTGGAGTGCGGCTGTTCTCGGTGCGCTCCGGGCTGCGCCCGCCTAGACTTCGAGACCTCGCGCAGCCGGAGGAGCAGCCAGAGGAATCTTTCCGGAACACTCCTTAGGCTCTACCACTCCCGGAGGAGAGTTTTGACCCGGGCGCTAGACCCGCGGGCGCCTGCATACGCGGGAGTTGCAGGGGATAGGTTTCCGCGTGCTCGCCCTCCCGCAGGTCCCGGTGCTCGCCGCCTCGCGGTGCACACACACCCCTGGCTGCCTCCTGCGCCGCTGGCTGGAGGAGTTCGGACTCCACTAGTAGGGACATGGGGGCCTGGGGGTGGGATCACCTAGTTGTTTCCCTTCTCAGCTCAACTTTCAATGTTTAAAATGCTCCGACAGAGCTCTGAGAGCAGGTATTTAAATACATTTTCCGTGCTCTCAGTGGGTGAGGAAGCGCGCGCGTGTGTGTTGGTGTATATCAGGGGTGGGGTCCGGCCGTCGCGAAGGCTTCTTTTGGTGTGACACCCGCTTATTCCTGGCAACTCCTCCTCAACTTTGTGGATGGAGTGCGTCTTTCCCAAGCTCCTGTCGTGACACCGCATTTACAAAACCACAAACACATAACAAGCCTCCCAAGGTCTTTAATACTCAGGGACGTTTTGTGAGGCCAGTTACCTGCTGGCGTCTTCCAAGTGGTCCAGACTCGGTTCGGGCCAGAGACCCTGGGATGCGGTAGTCCCGAGCCCCGCGCCCCAGAGGAGCCCTAGAAAGAGGGCTGCGGAGGAGGCGGCGCTGCTCTGACCCGGGCCCAGTTTCTGCCCGGCGGAACCGTGCAGGGAAAGCTCGGATTTCGCTGAGGTCGGCTTCCTGGCCGTGGCTTTCTGGAGCCTGGCGTTTCATAAATATAGCCTGGCGTTTGCCCCTGAATTAGACTCTGTTTCCTTATTTAGCCCTTGCACAATGATTTTAGATGATGTCACTTAGAGCTAAACGAGAAAATTGATCTCAGATTTGCTTGGCCTTTAAAGCCTGGTTAAGCAGATTGAGAATTAAAAAGACAGAGGAAAAAGCAAAGGGGCGGGGGAGGATGGCGAGGTGTGCGCCGGAAAGACTGAGCCGAGGGGAGGGCGTGCCGCGCAGCGAAGAGCGCCCCCGCCTCTTCTGGGCGGGGGAACTTCACTCACCAATGAAAAGTAGTCACTGACTGCAGAGAAAAAAAAAAAGTTTTCCTGTTGACTGTTGGAAGCGAATTGAGCAATTATCTAGTTTACCTTCTCCTCTTGGAAGTTAACGATTGGCGAGATCTTGGCTGCGTTATTGACACAACACTTTCTATTGATAGAAATAAGTAGTGATTGTCCTCGAGTCATTGGTGCGCCAAGAACTCTGCGATGGGCTGGCAGGAGTCCATTGGGCTGGGCAGGCAGGTTCGGCTGGTGATGCTGGGGAGGCGGAGGAGGAGGCTGCTGGTGGTGATGGTGCCCGTCCTCCTCTCCGCAGGTTTGTGACAAGCAGGGAACAAGGCAACGACGGCGCAGCCTGGCCCCGGCTGACGGACGCTGGCGACTCAGTCATGGACAGTACCTGCCACAACGCGACTGCCAAAATGTTAGCTACTGCTCCGGCCCGGGGCAACATGATGAGCACCTCCAAACCCTTGGCTTTCTCCATCGAACGAATCATGGCGCGCACTCCCGAGCCCAAGGCCCTGCCCGTCCCTCACTTCCTGCAGGGAGCCGTGCCCAAGGGGGACCCCAAGCACTCTCTGCATCTTAACTCGTCGATCCCCTGCATGATCCCCTTCGTGCCTGTGGCGTACGACACGAGCTCCAAGGCCGGCATGGCTGGCTCGGAGCCGCGGAAAACGAGCCTGGAGGCTCCGGCGGCCCCGGCGGCGGCGCCCGCAGCGCCCGCGTTCAGCTGCAGCGACCTGCTCAACTGCGCGCTGAGCCTCAAGGGCGACCTGGCCCGCGACGCGCTGCCGCTGCAGCAGTACAAGCTGGTAAGGCCGCGCGTGGTCAACCATTCTTCCTTCCACGCCATGGGAGCCCTGTGCTACCTGAATCGAGGTGATGGCCCGTGCCACCCGGCGGCCGGCGTTAACATCCACCCGGTGGCCTCCTACTTCCTCAGTTCCCCTCTGCACCCTCAGCCAAAAACGTATTTAGCTGAAAGGAATAAACTGGTGGTCCCGGCGGTGGAGAAGTACCCCTCGGGAGTAGCTTTCAAAGACTTGTCCCAGGCTCAACTGCAGCATTATATGAAAGAAAGCGCCCAGCTTCTGTCGGAAAAAATCGCTTTCAAAACCTCTGACTTCACCCGAGGCTCTCCTAATACCAAGCCCAAAGTTTTCACTTGCGAAGTGTGTGGAAAGGCAAGTACTCTGTAGAAGGACGGTCTGCCCGCCTGCCTTCCTTTACTTCTTTCTTTCCTTCGCTCTTCCCCCTTTCCTTCCCTCCTTTCAAATTTCATTTTATTTTGTTATTATTTGTAGACATTTGCTATAAGATTATTTCCTTACCCCCTCCCCGGACCGCCCCCCACCCTGCCAGGTTTGATTTCAAAGTGCTTGTTGGGCTAACCTGTTCTCTGTGTGTTTAACTTTAAGGTCTTTAACGCACACTATAACTTAACCCGTCACATGCCAGTGCACACAGGAGCCAGACCCTTCGTTTGCAAAGTCTGTGGAAAGGGCTTCCGGCAAGCCAGCACCCTGTGCAGGCACAAGATCATTCACACCCAGGTGTGTGTTCATCTGTCTCAATTTCAACTGGCTTACTTCCAAACAGTTTGTAGAAAAATAGCTGCTGAACTCTTCTTCTTTAGCATAAGGTTTGAAATGTGCTAGCTGGACGGGGGAAATGCTATGTTTTTGCCTTTGTTCTGCTTAAAAGCACGAGAGACAGCATTACTGTGTTTTTGAGTTTGCAGGGCTCCTCTTAACAAAATACCCTAACTTCCTACTTTTCTTTCCTTTCTCTCAGGAAAAACCTCACAAATGTAACCAGTGTGGCAAAGCATTTAATAGAAGTTCCACTTTAAACACACATACCCGAATACACGCAGGCTACAAACCGTTTGTGTGTGAATTCTGTGGCAAAGGATTTCATCAAAAAGGTATAGAACCCAGGAGGCTTTTCACGGCAGTCTTACCGAAAGTTCTAATCTTTTCCAGATATTTTAGGGGGAGAAAAATGATGTTTTGAAGTGCAGGTGGTTACTGGCACCTACGTTGACATTTCAACCTCTTAGCTGTGTGACTGATTAATATTAGAGAAAAGCATAGTTTATATACTGAGGGGGTATTTCCTAACTGCTTGTTCTTATTTTATAAAATTGGATTAATAAATATGTTTTAATATGTGGAGGGAACGGCCTCATTGTTGATATTTACAAGTAAACTTGGGGAGAGAAGTGCAGGCGGGAGGGCAGCCCTGCACCTGCTGTCCGAGCTGTGGCTGCTCTTCCTCTTGCTTTCCAAGGGTCCACTCCTCTCTTTTCAAGCTCTCTTTTCAGATCCACATCCCTGTCATTTGTCTGTTTCAGGGAATTACAAAAACCACAAGTTGACCCACAGCGGGGAGAAGCAGTTCAAGTGCAATATCTGCAACAAGGCTTTCCACCAGGTTTACAACCTCACCTTCCACATGCACACTCACAATGACAAGAAGCCCTTCACCTGCCCCACGTGTGGCAAGGGCTTCTGCAGGAACTTTGACCTCAAGAAGCACGTCCGGAAGCTGCATGACAGCAGCCTGGGGCTGGCCCGCACGTCTGCTGGGGAGCCCGGCACCGACCCATCGCCCCCTCTACAGCAGATGCCGCCTGCGACCTTGCCACCTCTTCCACCACCGCTGCCACCCCCTGGGCCCCTGCAGCCCGGGCTCCACCCGGCCCATCAGTGATCAAGGCCAAAGTCCCTTCCCAGCCCCTTTAGGGTCCCCACTACTGAGGCAACAAGGGAATAGAGCTGGGTCATGCAGATCCAAGCTTGTCTGCAGACCCCTGGGCATATTGGGCCCCACATGTTAAAGCAGATCAGAAGCCTCTGCATTTCCTGGCCTTTCGCCTCTTGCATGCACCTGCTAAATGGTTTTGTGTATTATATCCTATATAGGCACTAACAATTATGAGAAAATTTGGGGGTTTGTTTCCATTTTTTTTTTTTTAAATTTGGAAAGACTTCATCTCGGGTGGAGAGATGGTGTTTGTTTTGTTTTGTTTTTTAAACAAAATTCTGCTGTATTTATTGAGATCTGTATTATCCTACCCGGGAATGCTGCACCATTTTAATTTTATGATTGTATATATTTCCATTGTGTTATTCTGCTGTCTCAAGATGCCTGCCGATTGTTTATTATCATTTCCTCTTTCCCTGAGGTAACGAGACACTGTGTATATGTTATATATACACGCATAGATGTGTGTGCCTGTAAAGGCACGTTCCACATTCGTGAGCACATACACACAAATACACATTAGAGAAAGGTGGTTCATTATGGATGAATTTGAATTTCGGTTTTGATTATTGCACGTGAGAATTGATTCATTGACTGTTGGAAATAAAGACTTGGAACATGCTTATTTAATCAACAAACTTTAGGGTTCTGTTCATATGATCCAACTAGAGATCACTTTTCTGACCCCCTCATCCTTCATATTTTTTAAAAGCCCAACTCTGGGTTAATATCACCTAAGGTTTGATCTGAAATATTCACCAAGAACAAACAATAGTCTTTTTAAACAGTTATAACTTTGGTAAAGTAATGAAATTTGACAAAGTTTAGAGACAGTAGATGTGGATTTTCTAATAGAAACATGTCTGGGCCATCTGATACGTTTGTAGCGCTCAGTTAAACGGAAACAACGTATCTAGGAGAGGTGTGTAATATACATACCAAACAGGCTTTAGGACAATACCATTCAGAAGGATGTCTATTGTTTGCATCCTGAAGGCACATACTGACTTCTATGCAGCTGGCAAAAAGAGCCTCCATGTTTTTATGTGTGTATATGTGTTTATAGACGAATATACTTCCATTCAAGGAGCAAACATGGATGAAAACCAAAGTGTGGAGGGTGCCAGGTCCTTGAAATGCTTCAAGTGTTAATCAGCAGCTCCGCTGTGAGCTCGGGCTCTGGTGTTTTCTAACTGCAAGTCTCTCCTGTTTTCTTGCCAAAACAGTGAAACAACTGCTAAAGACTTTAATTAAGAGGGGTAATTAGTTCAGATTTATCAAAGCCGGGTTGTTATACTATTAGCTGCTCAGTAGAAGCTGCCAGACAAACTCACAGCGCAGCGCAGCCATCCCACCGCAGCGGGACCACGTCCGGGGAGAGGTGCTGGGGAAAGCGGGCCGCAGGGGTCCCCGCCTCGCCACCGCGGTCCCCGCACCCCTGCCGGCCTGCTGGGTGCGTCTCGGCCCCTCCCTCGGCCTGGTGCTCCCGGCAGGCCTGGCCGCCGCCGACTATCCGCCGCAGTTCCAGGCGACGGGTTTAGGCTCCAGAGAACCCAAGACTTCCTTCCTGCGCCTGGGGCAGGGCAGCGTCGCCAACTCTTGGAGCGCCCCGACGGATGCAGGAGGGAGGCGCGGGGAATGAGTCTAAGATTTGCTGTCCCGCCTCACTTTTGCCGTCTTGCGGAGCTCAAGGAAATGGGGCGCCATCAGCCAAAGGCGGGACGAAGGACGAAGATGGGCAAGGGGCACCGCAGGGGCACGGCCTCGATTTCCTTAGCAACCAGAATCCGCATTTCAAGGCAGGGAAAGATTGACGCAGGTGCCGTGCGCCCATGACCTGAGGGGCTCCTCGACGGCCCAAAGGGCAAGGAGGCGACAGCCCCGGAGAGGACCGAGGGCGAGGGGGTGAGCGGGCCCCGCTGGATATCCACGCCAAGTCCAACCCCGGTCCCTCTCGGGTTGGGGAAGCCCAAGACGCGGAGCGCGGAGTCGTACCGGAGGGTTCGGAGAACAGGGAATTACTGCTTCTCCGCGCAGGACTGGGGCCCACCAGCCCCCAGCTCTTACCCTAGGACGCACGCCCTTCGCCATCCCATAGCTCTCGCGCACTGGGGCTTCTAAGGCCAGGCCCAGCGATTATTACATCGAATCCCCACGTTTCTCTTTTCCTGACACCCCCACACCTCATCTTATCCTTTGCTGCGACCAGGTCCATGCTAGATTTGACTCAGAAAGTGATGGAGAGTTGGGGAATTCCGTGGTTGGGTGGACTCCGAATCGACGGGGCTGGCAGAAGTGCAGCCTCTCTCCCAATGTCGCCGCCGATGGAAAACTCTCGTCCCAGGCGCTGGCTACATTCCCTCACAGCAGCCCGCGCCACAGAGAGGGAGTTTCTGGAAATGTCGTAGTTTATAGATAACCACCTTCTGGAGGTGGCTTAGGTGGATCTTGAAAGCATTTGTTCTCCTTGAGTAAACATAATGAGGTCAGGGGTCATTTTAAAGGGCAGAAAATGGCCTTTGCTTCGTGAACTTATCCTCAGTAAGTATTTCAACTTATTCTCAAAACCCCAGGATGTAATTCTTGCAGACTTTCAAGGTGACACGATTGTCCTGGTAAGAAGCAAGCCGAACATTGTTGAGGAAAATTACTAAACCATAAAATACTTACAATGAGGAAGTACTTACATGTGGTATTCCCACCTTCTAACCCATGCTAATGTGCTTTGACTTAATATTGAAAACAGAAGTCTTCTATGGAAGGATAGAGTTGGTTTCGGTGGGTGGGGGAGAGGGGGAAAGAATGAGAGAGAGAGAGAGAGAGAGAGAGAGAAACAGTGTGTGTGTGTTGAGGGCGGGGTCTGTTATTGTGAACCAGAATGACTGTATAGGTCTAATTTGGGATGGTACAGCAGTTCCAGAGAAAGCAGGCGAAAGGAAACGGTTGTCTGTCTGCTTACAGGTTTGAGTAGCTTGAAGTGGTGGTGATTAAGTAGAAGAAGCCAGAAGTAAATTCTCTAAAATAAGCACTCAGGAGAACTACTTGTCAGGAGGCGAATTATCAATGAACTTTGGTTTATGACAAAGCTGTTAGAGCTTACTAAACATCAAGGAGAATCTCCTTAAAGACAGTAGGAGTTTAGAGATTAAGTGGGGGGTGGGCAGATAGAAATTGGTGAAGAGGGATACTTGGCCAATAGTCAATGGAAGACCTTACAATTCTGCCCCTTCCAACAAATACTAAAAGGTGATTTTGCCCCTTAGCTGTCCAACCTGTATGTGTGTGTGTGTGTGTCTGTACGTGCTTACATAATGTTGATGTTCATTCATGAAACACGTATCATAAAAGTATGAATAGTAAATTGGCTTATCCCAGCCCACCTTCTTTTTACCAGAAAACTTACTCACGTTTAATAAGGAAGAGTGGCCAACATTCAGACTATCTGCTGAAGAAAATGGTTTATCTTCAGCTCTCTCTGTTGAAATTGACTTTTGGTACAGAGGAAGGCTGACCATAGGTCTTCAAGGACCAGTTTTAAAAAGTTACTCACCTGAAGTTTTATGTGTTGGTCAGTTTTGGAAGTAATGCGGAACAGAACTAATAATGTAAGTAGTTAATTCCTACCAATTTTAACTCAGTGCAAATCCTTATTTCCAAATATCTCTTCCCAAAGGATATAATTTGTTTAGACTCAAAATTTTAGTTTGAGAACAAGTTATTGTGCAAGTTTAGAACTAAGGTGTTATATTTTTTCCAGTAGTAAAGGAAAGTATTAGTTAGGGCCCTAATCAAAGGAGTTACTTGTTAGTGAAGTTTGAAGGTTTATGAGTTTTTAATAGAGATTTGCTCCTGTACGAATGTGGAAGAAATGAATTCAAAGGTGTAACAGAGTCATGATTCTCAGAATCTTTGCACCCTGTCTGATAGATGCCTCTTTCTTAGTGGTAGTTAGCAATGTCAGAAATCACAATTTTGTTAGAATTGGTGACAACTCAAAGCTCTGAGTAAATTATAACTGTAATGGGTATGTTTTGTCTTTGTAAAGCATTCATCCCCAAATAGACAATATAAAATATAAATAATCTTAAACTCAAAATTGGGGAACAAACAAAAAATGTTTTCTTGGTCACATTTGTAAACCTTTGCCAATTTCTGTTACACTTCAGGTTTATGATTTTTAAGGAATCATGACTTACTCTGTTACCAAACAGTACATATTTAAAAGCATGAAAATTAAAGACAATCCTAAATTTTAATGGGTAAGAATATGAAGTTGTTGAGTAGTCCTGAAAAAAAAAATTGAACCAGATAAAACACTGTCTTTCTGGTATATTTTTGCCAAACCACAGATTACTTTCACACAAGAAATTGTATACTTCCATTAGGTTAACTAAACCAAAAAATAAACCATATTTGTAAGTAGAAGATACCTTATTATGAATCTCATTGTTTTGAGAATCAATGTATATGTTCATTTCAGCTCCAGGGCATACTAACTAAAAGCAAATAGTATAAAGATATATTAATCAACACACTCGTCATTTGTGTACTCCTAGTGCTGAAGCAATTTGCCAGTTCAAACCATGGTAGGTTATCTTACTCCAGGCGATAGACAAGAGGAGAAAGCCGGTGTTTAAATGACCTTGACAGGAAAATCTGCCTCTGTTATTATATTTTTCTGCTTGTATTGTGACATGTTGCTCATAATGAACTTCAAGCAAAAGTCAGAATCCTTCATACACTTGAACGGGCACTAAGTTATTACAAATACCCATGTATATTGTCGTTCAAGTTTGAGGTGACATTGGTATCAAATGAAATCAAATTGCTATTGGTCTTATGCAGATCAAGTTACTAAATAAAGATGAAATAAAATTCTGTCAATACAAGTCTTCAGGGCTAGTATTTTTCTGTCAAACAAACAAATGCTGCTCCTGGGCACAAAGGTAGGAGTGGGGAGAGAAAACACCATGTAACAGCTCCTAAGTGGAGCTAGAAATCTATCACAAAAGGAAGAACAGATCTTCAGCTTGATTTAACTGTTCTTCTTGGTAACAATAATATAGACATTTTGTGTGTAAATGGTCTAAAAGTTCAGACCCTTCTGATGCAGATCCCTCAGATCACATAACAAATATGGTGACATCTTCTGATAACATACCATAGAAATGTAATTTTTCCACTAAATATGAACCAAATCTGGAGTAGGTGAGACATTCTACAAATGTAATTTTTTTACACAAATCCCTGAAAAAATATTTGCATCTTTAAAATTTCAGCAAAACCCAGAGTTTGGGACAAACCTCTACAGGACAAAGAACCCAATTTCTTTAATGAATAATAGGAAAGGGGAGAGGGAGAAGAAGAGGAAGAGGGGAAAGGGGAGGAAGAAGGCAGGGCAAAAGGAGGAGGAGGGGACCAGGACAGGGAGAACAAGAAAACCTATCATTTAAAAGAGATTTTGAAAACAGAATACTGGGGCGCTTGGGTGGCTCAGTCTGTTAAGTGTTCCATTCTGGATTTCAGCTCTGGATCTCTGGATGGTGAGATGGAGCCCTGCATAGGGCTCCCCATGGGGCATGGAGCCTGCTAAAAATTATCTTTCCTCTCCCCCTGCTCCCGCCCCCTCCCCTCTCACTCTAAAATAATAATAATAATAATAATAATAATAATAATAATAAATTTAAATTAAATAAAAACAGAATAACCAATTGCTATATATGATGCTCATTTCAATCCCAAATCAATCAAATGTACTGTAAAAATAAAAGTCACTTATGACACTTGAGAGTACTGGAAATTTGAACACTGACTGGGTATTTAATGAAATTAAGGAATTATGTTGACTTTTTAAGATGTGAAGAAAGGATTTTGGTTTTGTTAAAAAAAAACTGTTTTTAGAGCTATGTATTCAACTATTTAAGGGTGAAATGATAATATGTTTGGGATTTGCTTAAAAATAATACAGGAGAAGGGAAGTGAATTTAGGTCTGGATCAATCAGATCGGCCATCAATTGAAGGAGGAGGGGCAGAGGGAAAGAATCTCAAGCAGATTCCTGGCTGACCAGATCCATGAGGTCTCGAACTCATAACCCTGAGATCATGACCTGAGCCAAAATCAAGAGTTGAGTGCTTAACCAACTGAGCCACCCAGGTGTCCCAATATTCAGGGGTTTATTGAAAGGTGATACATAAAGGGAAACTATCTCAGCATTGTATAGTCACTCTGAGTCCCCAAAAAACAGAACATAAACTCTGCATTCATCATTTCATCAATTCATTCAAAGTGCAAGGGGCACCAGCTTAGATGTGTGATAGAACATAAGACTCAGATTATTTTATCTTCCTGGAATTTATATTCTAGCAAGGGAAATAGAAGTCAACAATGATTTTAAGTTGTTCATAAGTGTGAACAGAGTACTATGTTTTCAGATAACAAGACTGATCTTTGGAGCAGACTGAAATCTAACGTTCTATTTCTTTTCATTCACTTAGAGCTGTGGTTTCAATCTGGGGGCAATTTTCTCCTAGAGGGCATTTGGCAATGTCTGGGGACATTGCAGTTTCTGCAAATGTAAAGGTAGTTCAACTGGCATCTACTGAGTAGAAGCCACAGATGCCACTACACATCCTAAAAATGTGTAAGACATTTCCCTTCAGCAAAACATTATCTGGTCCAAGATGCCCATAGTGCCAAGATTGAGAAACTGATCTTAGAGGGTCTAATTCCTCATTAGGTTCTGATGGGGTCAATTCAGTGTCTTCATTTGACCTGTTTGTTTGGTTATTGATTCATGAGTCTACGACATCGGGGCCAAAAGTATCAATTTTTTCTCCTGCAGTGTCTAGTATGCTATTAGCCCATTCAGTAAAAATTTTATTTTGGATATTATACATTTCAGTTCTAGAATATCCATTTATTCTTCTTTTGTAGTCTCCTGTACTTTTCTACCGAGATTCCCCATCTATTTGCTCATTATGCCTAATATTTTTCTTTGAATTATTGAAAACTTTTATAATAGTTGTTTCAGAGTCCTTTCCTGCTAATACCAACATCTTTGTCATCTTGGGGTATGTTTCTATAGCTTATTCTCCAGATCTTATGTCACTTTTTTTTTTTTTTTTGCTTCTAGGTGTATTAATTTTGTTATTGTTTACTAGATATGTAATATGAGTTATTATATTATTAGTTTTTATATCTTTTAAATAGTGATGAATATTTTTAAAAATACACAGTTAATTTGCTGGTGAATCAGCATGATCCAGTTTAAGCTGGGATTTATGTTGTGTTAGAATAGTGCGTAGTAGCCATAGTTAAGATGTAGTTTTCTTGAGGTCTCAGTTTTAAGGCTTAGATATTCAGCAAGTCTCTCCACTCTTGCTGATCAGAATTCCAACAATGTTCAGCATTGGCAAACTATAAAATCTCTGTGTAGCTCAGAGTCCCCCAGTTATTCTCTTCCAGGCTTCATAAAATTTCTCTCTACACATATAGAGCTTAATATTTGGCCAAAGACTCAAGGAGACCCCAGGCATATTTCTGGAGAGCCTCCCTCTATACAGTTCTTACTCTATTCTCCAATTTCCAGACACTTCAGCAGTCCCACAGTCTGGTATGTTTCTCCATCCAGCAAGATGTTTGCCTTCTTTCTTTCTTTTTTTTTTTTTTAAGATTTTATTTATTTATTTATTTGAAAGATAGAGAGAGAGGGGGGAATACAAGCAACGGGAGTGGGAGAGGGAGAAGCAGGCTTCCTGCCAAGCAGAGAGCCCAATGCGGGGCTCAATCTAAGGACCTTGGGATCATGACCTGAGCCAAAGGCAGCCGCTTAATGACTGAGCCACCCAGTCACCCCAAGATGGTTGCTTTCTATTTGGACTCACTTCCCTGTGCCTTGCTTTGTAAAAAGTCTCCATTACTAAAGGTAGAAGATGGAATACCATGTGGTTGGTGGGGTGGCTGGGTATTTTTACCTTTGAGGAAATTTACTCTTTCATTTATATAATCATTTATATAAAAAATTAGAAAAGTAAAATGAGAAGTGGACCAGGACTCAGGATGACCCTTAATCTCATACAAGCTGGCAGAAAATGTTGCATAATCCATGATGCAGTTTCACACATATTTATACAACATACATGCATATATATTGTTTAATTAAGCACAATATTTTCATAAAGTGAGTTTAAAATATAATATTAGAAATAAATACGTGTTTAGAAGTAACTAAAAATAATTAGAAGTACAAAAAGTACTGTGGGAAAGAACTGAGAGTCTCTTGAAGAGGCTATAACAAAGTTTTGGAGTGGGAGAAGAGGGTATTTGAAAAAGCTTTCCTGAGGAAGTGATTTTAATGGGAGCATTTTTGCCACCTTATGGGTCTTCCTTGTCTAAATTCCTTCTTTTGGGCGCCTGGGTGGCTGAGCGGGTTAAAGCCTCTGCCTTCGGTTCAGGTCATGATCCCAGGGTCCTGGGATCAAGCCCCACATTGGGCTCTCTGCTCGGCAGGGAGACTGCTTCCTCCTCTCTCTCTTCCTGCCTCTCTGCCTACATGTGATCTCTGTCTGTCAAATAAATAAATAAAATCTTTTAAAAAAATAAAAATAAAAATAAAAAAAACCCTATCTTTTTTGGCAAGAGACATATCTTAGAGAATGGAAGAAAATACAATTCTAGAACAAAAAGTTTACCATTCTACTTTGAACCTCAGAGTTGGTCTTTAGAATCTATGGTGAGACAAGTCTTAAAATCTAGGCTTTTTCAAGAAACAAATGACTTTTCTTAGTTTCAAAATCCACATTTAGTCCTGGATATCTTGGGGGCAGTTTTAAATATTAATCTCAAACATACAAAAGATAAGGAATATAAGCATTTCTATAACAATTTTTGGCTGTGCCAAAGATAGGTTGATCTTGAAGAATGATACTTGGATTATGAAACTTAATCGGGGCTGTTTCTAATTATAGCTGTTGTCCATTGACTGTCTTGGGGAGTAAATAAATATGTACCTTGGGCTGGCATATCACTATCTATCTATCGAATACTCCTTTCTTCTGTAATAATGAGTAGAGACGGCCTGAAGCCATTTGTTTTCACTTGGAAAGGATAGCAGTATACTTTGTCTTACCTTTGAGCTATGTAATTTCTCATGTTCTCTGCACAACCTGAACTACTAGACACTTGAGTCTCATTATCCCTTAGGAAATCATGTCGATCCACTGTATTGATTATATCATGTTGACTAGCTTTGTTGAGCAGGAAATTGCAAGTCTATAAGACTATTATAAAGAATGCCCTTTTGGGGAGCATTCTTTATAATAATTGACTGAGAAAAGAAAAGTATGAGCCTAGTATAAAGATTGCTCCACATGATAAGCTGACACTAGTCAGAAGTGAAACCTGGAACACTATAATCCCCAGAAACAGACATGTGAATGGACCTTTCTGAGTAGCCCCACATCTGAGGATATTTCTGTCCTATATGATTGGGACAATCCACAACTGTGATGAAACATCATTATTATCAGGTAGACAAGACTACCTCTTTCCCCAGTGATCCCATACCTGTCCACTGGACTCAAAAACAAAGTGGTTGTGGGGGTGCCTGGGTTGCTCAATGGGCTAAGCCTCCGCCTTCAGCTCAGGTCATGATCTCACGGTCCTGGGATCGAGCCCTGCATTAGGCTCTCTGCTCAGTGGGGAGCCTGCTTCCTCCCCCTTCTCTGCCTGCTCTGCCTGCTTGTGATCTCTTTCTCTTTCTGTCAAATAAATAAAATCTTAAAAACAACAACAACAACAAAGCAAAAAAACCCCAAAGTGGCCGTGATGACAAGGGTGAAAGTTATGTATGGGCTCAATGGACTTCCTTGTCACTAAGACTGATGTGGCTTTCGTGGATGAATGACATCCTTGCTAATAGTGGGATCTAATGAAGAGCTTTTGGTATGGTACTACAGGACCAACTGCCTACATGGAGATATACTGATTGCACTGGACTCCCTCCTCATGGAGGGAGTGTTGTCCTTGCTGGAGTAGACATTTGTCATGTATAGCAGTTTGTCTGTCTTGTACATGGTGTTCTTTTGCCAGCACTTGTATCCATGAAATCTCTAAATTCCTCATTTACCTTCATGCCACATGAATTTTTTAGATCAAGAACTATTATAGCAAGAAAATGGAACCTGTGAATATGTAGTGAATTTATGGGAGGTATTTGCAATGAATAAAATGGGTAAACCATTCAACAAACATAACTGACTAATACTATTCAACATATATAAAGAAACTTGTAAATTAAAAAGAAATGACAGGGGTGCCTGGGTGGCTCAGTGGGTTAAGCCTCTGCCTTCAGCTCAGGTCATGATCTCAGGGTCCTGAGATCGAGCCCCGCATTGGGCTCCCTGTTCAGCGGGAAGCCTGTTTCCCTCTCTTTTTCTCTCTGACTGCCTCTCTGCCTACTTATGATCTCTCTCTCTCTCTGTCAAATAAATAAATAAATACATAAATCTTAAAAAAAAAAAGAAATGACAAAACTAATAGAAAAACAAGCAAAAACTTGACAAGGAATTACAAAGGAGGAAACCAAAAGTGCTCGTATCCATGTGAAAAGACACTTAATCTTCTTAGTAATCCTCAAAATGCAAATTTATCACCCCAGTGAGATACAGTTTCATACTTAACCAATTGGACAAATTAAAATTTTTACAACAGCAAGAATGGTGAGCACAAAGAGCACCCACAATACCTACATGTTCTTGAGGGGGAAGGAACCCATAATAGTTTTAGAAATAACTTTAAAGAAGGCATGTTGGCATTATCTAGCAAATTTATCTGTACACTTCCTATCACCTCAAAATTTTTCCATTAGCTGTGAAACTTAGAGAACTTCTTGTACATGGTACCAGGGACATGTAGGTACAAGGGTAGAAGTCTTCATAATTGCACTGTTATAATTATAAAAAATTGGGAACAATTCAAATGTCTATTAACAGGAAAATACAAAGACTGTGGTACGCTTACACAATGTAATAGTATACAGCGTGAAAATAAATGATGACTACTACATGTAACAACATGGATAAATCTCAGGAACACAGTTTGAGTAAATATGTAGGTTACTGAAGGATGCACACTATGTGAATCCATTAATAAAAAATTTTAAAAGCATCTGTGATAAAGCTACCAATAAGATCCAAGAATGAAGAACAAAAAATTTGGAATAGCTGAACTGAAATTTGGAATAACAGGAAATAAACAAATGAGGAAGGATATGCAGGAGGTATCAATGCTATTAGTTAAGGTCTTTTTGTTCAAATAGACTATTACAGAGATGTTGGCTATGATGAATTCCTGATAGATTTTATAGCTATTATTTTCCATCTGATTAATACTTAATAGAAAAAGTTTAGGGCACCATGTGGCTCATCTGGTTAAGTGAACAACTCTTCTGATGTCGGCTCAGGTCATGATCTCAGGAACCTGAGATTGAGTCCTGTGTCCAGTGTGGACCCTGCTTAAGATGCTCTCCACACCTCCTCTGTCTCTCTCTCTCTCTCTCCCCTTCTCAGTTTCAAAAAAAAAAAAAAAAAAGATTTAGAAAAATCACTACATTTTGGAACCTCTAGGATACATCTAAATCTGAGGACAATTCAAGGCTTTAAATATATAATGAGAGTAGAATTATCTTTGGGGTGGCTCAGATGGTGATCTCCAGGTCCTGGGACTGAGCCTCATGTCTGGCTCCCAGCTCAGCAGGGAATCTGCTTCTCCCTCTCCTTTTGCCTCTCCCTCTGTTTGTGCTCTCTTTGTCTCTTTCTTTGTCTCTCAAATGAATAAATAAATAAATCTTTAAAAAATTACCTTCAAGATAGTTTTGTGTTCTTTAAAAAAAAATAATAATAAGATTCTATTTTTTTATGAGAGAGATAGAGAGAAACCAGTAGAAGGAGCAGCAGGCAGAGAAAAGCAGACTCCCTCCGTGCTGGGAGCCCTTTGCAGGACAGGGTCCCAGGACTCTGGGATCATGATCCATGCTGAACGCAGATAATCAACTGACTGAGCTACTCAGGCACCCCAAAACCGTTTTTTAAAAAGTTTTATTTAAGCAATCTCTATACCTAACACTGGGGTCGAACTCAGGACCCCAAGATCAGGAGTCACATGCTCCTTTGAGCCAGCCAGGCACCCCTTCAGGATAGTTTTTAACCAACTAAAAAAATAAAAACCAAATAAAAGTTTTACAGTTATCATCGTGAGAGGGAAATAAATGTCTTCTACTTGTACATGAACACAATATTCCTGGGAGGATATGCAAGAAACTGGTAATTTACCCGAGAATGGGCAGCTGTAAGGGTGGGAAAGTGGGGGGGCCCGTTTTACCTACATCATCACCCCCCACCTGCGGTTTCACTATCTGCAGTTTTGGCCAAGGCAACTCAGGAACAGAGGATCTTCCTTCTGACGAATCTGCAGAACGTCAATAGCGGCCTAACTTTACCTCAAGGATGCGACGTCATTCTCCTCGGTTCATCTCATCAGGTAGGCATTTTAGCCTGTCGCGTCACCGCCGGAAGGGTGAGTACAGCCCAGCAGAGTGTTTCGAGATACAGAGGGAGAGACAGTATTCACGTGACTTTTATTATAGTCTGTTGTTATAATTGTTTTCTTTTACTAATTTATTGTTATGAATCGCTTATTGTGCCTAATTTATAAATTAAATCATATGATAGGTGTGTGCATATATAGGACAAAGCAGAGTATATACGGGGTTGGGTACCTTAGACTCATCATCGAGTTGTGGGCACCCCCTGAGGATCTTGGAATATTATATCCTGAAGATAAGGGGAGACTACTGTATATCCTTTCGGTTTTGTTTTGTTTTAAGATTTTATTTATTTATTTATTTGTGAGAGAGAAGGGGAGAGGGAGCAAGGGGGAGCATGAGCAGGGGGAGGGAGAGGCAGGCTCCCCAGCCAAGCAGGGAGCAGGATGGGGGCCTAGATGAGCGGAAGGCAGATGCTTAATGGCTGAGCGATTCAGGCGCCCCTACCGTATCCTCTTTTGAACCGGAAGTGCATTGTACACCCTTTCGAATTGTGAGTCCTTGTATGTGTGTGGCCGACCACGTTCCTAGCCTATCGGTTGTTTTCCTTTCTTCCACGCTGGAATAGACCTGATTGGGTGCACGTGTTCACATTCTGACTTGTGACATCAGAGTCTGACTTTTAGCTTAGGTATATTTTGCTTAATTTGTGCTTATCATACTGGGTGGTCCCCCCCCGCCCCAACCTTGTCAGAGGTTTTTAAGAGTGAGCAGTGGTTGGCTTTCAAAAAAAAAAAAAAAAAAGCCAGTGGCCCCTGGGTGGCTCAGTCAGTTAAGCAGTTGTCTCTACTCAGGTCATTATCTCAGGGTTCTGGGATTGAGATCCCCCCTACCCCCACACCCCGCAAGTGGAGAAGGCAGGAGGCCTGTTTCTCCCTCTTCCACTCCCCCCCCCCTTGTATTCTCTCTCTCACTGCCTCTCTCTCAAATAAATAAATGAAATCTTAAAAAAATAAAAAAAGTCCTGATTTGTTAACATTAAACAATTTCCCTGGTGTAAATACTCCCACTGTGGCTGATTGAGTCTACCAATGTGACATCAACTGGCTCACAGAATTCCTGAAAATTTAACAATTGACTCTCGCAAACCAGTATGAGCCAGCTACAACACACCCCTGAGAGTGAACATCTGATTGTTTCTGCCAGTGAGAAATGAGGGAAATTATTCTGGGAATTATTGGGGGGAAAGCTTTCATTACTCATCAAAAGAGATTCAGAAGAACAAAACAATCCTTTTTCTTCTGGGGGCTTTTCCAGCTTTTTATTGTGAAAAAACAATTAGCAAAGATGGAAGATTTTTACAGTTAACATATATACTCATCTAGATTCTACTAGATGATGATAGATAGTAAATGATAGATTTTACTAGATGATAGATAGTACAAAATATTTCATAGTAAAAAATACTTTACTATATTTGGTTTATCGTATATCTACCCATCTATAACTCCATTGATCTGTCTTATTTCTTAATGCACTTCAGAGTGAATTACAGATGTCAATACCCTTCTCACTAGATATATCAGCATGTATAATATTAACTAGAGTTCATTATCTGTTTATAATTTTTTTCTTTTGAAATAAAATTTACAAATTATATGTAAAAAATCTCAAGTGATAAACATATGTACTGTGTAACCCAAATTCTCACCAACATACAGAACATTGTTCTCACTCAAGAAAGTTCTCTTATTCTCCTTCTAAGTCAATCCTCACCTCTTCCCCCAAGAAGCATCTTTCTATTTTTTTTATTATAATGTTGCCTATTTTAGAATTTTGTATAAATAGAATCATATATTATGTATTCTTTTGTGTAAGACTCCTCAGTCAGCATAGGGTTTTTGGGATTTATCTCCATTGTTGTATGTGTCAATGATTCCTTTTTAAATTATAGTAATACTGTAGTATTACTGTACTAGTAATTACTAGTAACTAGTAGTAGTTACTAGAATGTGTTGTATGAATATTCCACTGTTTGTGTGTTCTATTAGTGGCTTTCTGGGATTTTTCCAGTTTTTGACTATTTTGAGTAAAATTGCTATAAACATTTTATATAAATCTTTTTGTGGAAATCTTTTTATTTCCCTTGAGTACCCACCTAAAAGTGGGATTGTTGGGCCAAAGGAAAATGTGTTTTAATTTTATAATAAAGTTTTCCAAGGTGTTTACAAAAAATAATGCAAGCCCCAAGTATTCCACATTTGGCATTGTGGTGGGCATGTAGTGGTATCTCATTTCCCTGAGGACTAATGATGTTGAGCACTTTTTCATGTGCCTATTAGCTATTCATTCTTTTTAATGAAATATTTATTGAAACATTTTATCTATTTATTTAGTTGGGTTGCTCATTTTTATATCTAAGTTGTTGGAGTTATTTATATATCCTAGATGCCAGTCTTTTTTCAGAAATAATTTTGCAAGTATTTCTCCCAGCCTGTAGCTTCCATATCCATTTTCTTAATGGTGATTATTGATAAGCAGTTTTTAATTTTGATGAAACTTAATTTATGAATTTTTTTCTTTTATTCATTCTCTCTAAGAGATGTATTTTTACCTCAAAGTCATGATGTTTTTTTCTGCTTTTCTATGGAAGTATGATGGTTGTAGCTTTTATGATGAGGTCTGGAATCCATTTTAATTTAATTTTGGAGTTTGATATGAAGCAGGAATTTGAGGATCACTTCTTTTCCAAATGCATATCCAGGTTTCCCAGAACTGTTTGTCAAGAAACTTTCTTTTTCTCTCTGGATTTCTTTGGTGCCTTTGTTAAGAATAAAATAACTATATAGTTGAGGGTCTATAGCTGGAGTTGGTATGCTATTCCATTGATTAATTCCAAAGACTATCTTTATTCTAACAGTATACCATCTTGAGTACTGTGGCTTTATAGTATTTATTATTACTTTTTAAAGACTGTTTTTACTATTCTAGACAAGTCTGGATTTTTATACCTCTTTGAGAATCACTTGTTATTTACAAAAACCTGCTGGAAGTACGGCTGGAACTATACTGGATTTATAAATCAGTTTAGTGAGAATTAACATATTAACAACACCGAAAATTCCAATCCATGAATATGGTTTATCTCTTTATTTATTTTATTTTTAAAATATTTTATTTATTTATTTACTTATTTATTTATTTGTCAGATAGAGCGAGAGACCATACAAGCAGAGGGAGTGGCAGGCAGAGGGAGAAGTAGGCTCCCTGCTGAGCAAGGAGCCCAATGTAGGACTTGATCCCAGGGCCCTGGAAACATGACCTGAGCTGAAGGCAGATGCTTACCTGACTGAGTCACCCAGGCATTCCAGTTTAGAGAGTATCTAATTTCTGTGAGAAATGTTTCACAGTTCTCAGTACAGAGGTCTTACATATTTTGTTGAATTTATTCTTAAATATTTCATGTTTTCTTGGTCCTATTGTAGATTGAATTATTTCTAAATTTAACTTTCTAATTGTTTACTTTTAGCTTATAAAAGCACAGTGGAGTTTGTTTGTTTGTTTCGTTGTTTTAAGATTTTTATTTATTTATTTGACAGACAGAGATCACAAGTAGGCAGAGAGGCAAGCAGAGAGAGAGGAGGAAGCAGGCTCCCCATGGAGCAGAGAGCCCAATGCGGGGCTTGATCCCACGACTCTGGGATCATGACCCGAGCTGAAGGCAGAGGCCCTAACCCACTGAGCCACCCAGGCGCCCCTGGCCTAGCAGTATTAAATTTGTAATGTAGTGGAGATACCACTACATGCCCACCACAATGCCAAATGTGGAGAGAGCTGCAAAAATGGTAGAAGCTTTGCTTTCCTAATGCTTGTATATACCTAAGATCTTCCCCTGTTGAAGTCATTTTCACTTGTGATTTCTGTTATTTGGAGCTAAAAGCATCTTAAAAATGAAGAGGTAATGTGGTGTTTATATCCTTTAGCGTCTTCTGACATAAAATAAATTCTGTCTTTTCTTTATTTTTCCCTCTTTTGTCAGAGCATAGTCTCACAATTGGGACCCACTAGCCAGGTATCATCATCATCATATTTACTTTTGAATCAGAGGGTGGGGCCTCTCTCCTTTAGAAAGTGAGTGGCCCTGTGTAACTAATTAGGATTTTGGAGGATAACCCATAAAACTGGATCTGTGTATCTGAGAAGAAAAGGGATTTGTTGAGTGGAAATTGACTTACAACTCAGTTGCTCACAGTTTGGATCACAGAGCTTTGAACTGAACTCAGAAGCAAAGAGAGGCAAGGAGTAGTCAAGATTCGGCACAGGAGAATGTCATAGGCACCATTGCCGCTGGATACCTAACACCAGCACAGCCGTGGGTCCCGGTGCTAATATTGCAGAACAAAGAATCCTGGCCAGAAATACTACATTGGCCTTTCAGAGAACCGTGCTTAGATATTTACTCCACTCATCCTCCTGAGCTTCCCCAGGTTATAGATCCAAGGCTCATTAAAAACTCCTCAAAAATGAGTTACAAAAGATCCTTTCTT